>NC_054496.1:275713-875713 GCF_017639515.1 Carcharodon carcharias | reverse complement strand
ATAACCTCCCTGCTCTTGTACTCTATGCCCCTGTTAATAAAGCCCAGGATACTATATGCTTTATTAACTGCTCTCTCCACCTGTCCTGCCACCTTCAATGATCTATGCACATATACACCCAGGTCTTTCTACTCCCACACCCCCTTCAAAATTTCACCCCTCATTTTATATTGTCTGTCCATATTCTTCCTGCCAGAATGCATCACCTCACACTTTTCTGCATTGAGCTTCATCTGCCACCTATCTACCCACTCCACCAACTTGTCTATGTCCTTTTGAAGTTCTACACTGTCCTCCTCGCAGTTTACAATACTCCCAAGCTTTGTATCATCCACAAATTTTGAAATTGTCCCCTGCACACCATGATCTAGATCATTAATATATATCTGGAAAAGCAAGGATCCCAATACCGGCCCCTGGGGAACTCCACTACAAACCTTCCTCCAGCCCGAAAAATATCCATTGATCATTACTCTCTGCTTCCTATTTTTCAGCCAGTTTTGTATCCACGTTGCTAGTGTCCCTTTTATTCCATTCAGTTAGATCATGAATGGCCTGTATCTTTGCTCCATTTACCCGCCTTTATCCTTATCCCTTGATACTCACCCAGAAGAAGCAAATATTCTTCTCAGCCTTGAAAACTCCAACTGTCCTAAAGATTTCAGGAGAGAATTACAGATTTTCACTTCCCTTCCAGGGAAAAAGCACTTCCTGATTTCCCTCCTCAATGATCAAGCTCTAATTTTGAGTTGACATCCCTTTGTTATTGATTCCCCTACCAGAGGAAATAGTTTCTCTGTATCAACCCTAACAAGCCCTTTTATTATTTTAAACACGTTGATCAGATCACCCCTCCAATCTTCCATACTCAAAGGACAACGAGACAAGCTAATGCAACCTGTTCTCATAATTTTATCCTCTAAACCTCAATATAATTCTGGTGGATAGTTGCTGCATCCACTCCAAGGCCAATATATCCTTCCTGTGGTGCATTACTCCAGATAAGCTCTGACCAAGGCTCTAAACAACTGAAGCATTACTTGCTCCTCTTTATATCTTAGTTCCCTTGAGTTAGGGACCAACATTCCATTAAATTTTTTGATTGCTTTTTGAACCTGTCTACTAGCTTTTAATAACTTGTGTACTGTACAGCCCTTTCTTCCTCTCACCATTTAGATGTATTCCAATTATCTTTTGTGGGTTCAAATTGAATAACCTCACACTTGCTGGCATTCAACTCTATTTTGTATAGCTGATCCCACTCCCTTAATCTATTTATGTCCCTTTGCAACTTCCTGTCCCTCCAGATGAGAGGCCAAGTAAATAGGGCCAACACTGTCTGGAGTTCAAATTGCAGCAGAATGAGAGGTGATCTAAGTGAAACATACATGGCTTTGTCAGAGGGAGGTCATGCCTAACAAATTTGATTGAATGTTTTGAGGAGGTGACCAGGTGTGTAGATGAGGGGAGTGCAGTTGATGTAGTTTATATGGATTTCAGCAAAGCCTTTGACAAGGTCCCACATGGAAGACTTATAAAGAAGGCAAAGGCACATGGGATACAGGGTAATTTGATAAGGTAGATTCAAAATTGGCTTAGTTGTAGGAGGCAGAGGGTGATGACAGAAGGATGCTGTAGTGACTAGAAGCCAGTGTCCAGTGGCGTACCACAGGGATCTGTGCTCGGTCCCCTATTATTTGTCATTTATATAAACGACCTAGATGACTATGTGGGGGGTAGGATTAGTGAGTATGCGGATGACACAAAGATTGGCCGGGTGGTTAACAGTGAGGTTGAGTGTCTTGGGCTACAGGAAGATATAGACGGGATGGTCAAATGGGCAGATAAGTGGCAGATGGAATTTAACCCTGAAAAGTGTGAGGTGATACACTTTGGAAGGAGTAATTTGACAAGGAAGTATTCAATAAATGACATGGCACTAGGAAGTTCTAAAGAACAAAGGGACTTTGGCGTGTGTGTCCATAGATCTCTGAAGGCGGAGGGACATGTTAGTGGAGTGGTGGAAAAGGCATATGGGACACTTGCCTTTATCAACCGAGGCATAGATTACAAAAGTAGGGAGGTCCTGTTGGAGTTGTATAGAACCTTGGTGAGGCCACAGCTGGAGTACTGTGTGCAGTTCTGGTCACCACATTATAGGAAGGATGTGATTGCACTGGAGGGGGTGCAGAGGAGATTCACCAGGATGTTGCCTGGGATGAAACATTTAAGTTATGAAGAGAGGTTGGATAGACTTGGGTTGTTTTCTTTGGAGCAGAGAAGACTGAGGGGCGACTTGATCGAGGAGTACAAGATTATGAGGGGCATGGACAGGGTGGATAGGGAGCAGCTGTTCCCCTTAGTTGAAGGGTCAGTCACGAGGGGACACAAGTTCAAGGTGAGAGGCAGGGGTTTAGGGGGGATGTGAGGAAAAACTTTTTTACCCAGAGGGTGATGATGGTCTGGAATGCGCTGCCTGGGAGGGTGGTGGAGGCGGATTGCCTCAGATCCTTTAAAAAGTACCTGAATGAGCACTTGGCACGTCATAACATTCAAGGCTATGGGCCAAGTGCTGGTACATGGGATTAGGTAGGTAGGTCAGGTGTTTTTCACATGTCGGTGCAGATTCGATGGGCCGAAGGGCCTCTTCTGCACTCTGTGATACTGTGAAGATTCTGAAGGGGTTTGCCAGCTTATTTTTTTCTGTAGTCATTCATGGGATGTGGGTGTCACTGGTCAAGCCAGCATTTATTGCCTATGCCTAATTGCCTTTGTTCACAGAGCAATTGAGAGTCAACCACATTGCTGTCAATATTGGGACTGAGAGGATAAAATTATGAGAACAGGTTGCATTAGTTTGTCTCATTGTCCTTTGAGTATGGAAGATTGAGTCAACTGCCTTCCCTAAGCAGCATTAGTGAATCAGTTGGGTTTTTACAACAATCAGCAGTGGTTTCAGGATCATTACCAGACTTTTAATTCCAGATTTTCACTGAATGCAAGTTTTACCATCTGCCATGGTGGAATTCAAACCCAGGTCACCAGAACATTACTCTGGATTATCAGTCCAGTGACAATACCACCATGCCACCACCTCCCTTAGACACTGAAAGGTTGTTTCCCCTGACTGGGGAATCTAGAACCTGGGGGCACAGTCTCAGGATAAGGGGTCAATCATTTAAGACAGAGATGAGGAGATGCTTCATCACTTAAGGCTGAGATAAACAGATATTTGGTCTCTCAGGGAATCAAGAGCTAAAGGGAGCAGACAGGAAAGTGAAGTTGAGGCAGAAGATCAGCCATGATTGTATTAAAAGATGGAGCAGGCTCACAGAGTCACATGGTCATATTTATTATTTTATTATGTTCTAACTTAGTGTCACCTGCAAAAATATAACAGCACTTGTCATACCTGCCAATCTGAGTGCCTACTCTTTATCCCCACTCTGTCCCCTCCTCTTAATCTCTAATCCAAGTCAAAAACCTTGCTCCAACCCTGTACATCCTATTTTTTGCTAAACAGAAAGTATAAATGGGGACATGTGGTAAATATATAAGAATTTCACAAAAGCATTCCCATGTTGGCTAGAGATGAAAGAGGAGAAAGTAATGTTTCAGTTGTTTAGAGCCTTGGTCAGAGCTCATCTGGAGTATTGCACCACAGGAAGGATATATTGGCCTTGGAGTGAATATATCCACCTGAATTATGCTGGAGTTTAGAGGATAAAAGTATGAGAACAGGTTGCATTAGTTTGTCTCATAGGATGGAATTTTCTGGCTGTTGGGTGGGTGGAGCTGGAGTGGCTGAAGGCAGGGGTGGACCCGATCGGCACGGGTGGGCCAGTTAAGGACCGCCCAGCGTATTTGCCGACTCCCGAGAATAGCGGGAGTGCGGGCTGCGGCAGCTGTGCACAGAGCGCTGGGTCCAGTGGTGACCCGGCAGTCTGTTTAAAGGAAGGCCTGGCAGCTTCCTTGAGGTCACACCGCAGGGGCTCGGCTGCGCAGGGCATGCCGGAGGGAAGGGCAGGCTGCAGGGTCTGCTCCAGGGGCAGGACAGGCTGCAGGGTAGGCCAACGGGAGGCCAATGCATCCCTCGCTTTTCTGAAGACTGCCTTGCTGCCCTCCTCGAGGAGGTGGCAGCACAGCAGGAGGCATTGGTCCCCCAGGATGGGAGGAGGAGGCCCCCCCACCACATGACCAAACGTGCCTGGGAGGAGGTGGCGGAGGTGGTGAGCTCCCACAAGGTGGTGCAGTGCACCTGGATCCAGTGCACTAAGCGCTTCAACAATTTGTTGCGCTCTGGCAGGGTGAGTACCATGTTGACATTGGGCATTTAACCCAGCAGGTAGCCTTAGCCTTTGAGCCCCCCCACCCCCCATCCAAGCCTTACTGACGTGACTGCATTGAATCATGTTGGGCATTTCTCTCATGCTAGGTGGGCAAGCAGATAGTTCCCATGGTTAGATCAGGTGCTGCTGACTGCCTGTCCCAGGGTCCTCCTCTCACACTCTCCTCTAGGTGCTGCTGACTGCCTGTCACAGGGTCCTCCTCTCACACTCTCCTCTAGGTGCTGCTGACTGTCCCAGGGTCCTTCTCTCACACTCTCCTCTAGGTGCTGCTGACTGTCCCAGGGTCCTCCTCTCACACTCTCCTCTAGGTGCTGCTGACTGCCTGTCCCAGGGTCCTCCTCTCACACTCTCCTCTAGGTGCTGCTGACTGCCTGTCACAGGGTCCTCCTCTCACACTCTCCTCTAGGTGCTGCTGACTGTCTGTCCCAGGGTCCTCCTCTCACACTCTCCTCTAGGTGCTGCTGACTGTCCCAGGGCCCTCCTCACACTCTCCTCTAGGTGCTGCTGACTGTCTGTCCCAGGGTCCTCCTCTCACACTCTCCTCTAGGTGCTGCTGACTGCCTGTCCCAGGGCCCTCCTCTCACACTCTCCTCTAGGTGCTGCTGACTGCCTGTCCCAGGGCCCTCCTCTCACACTCTCCTCTAGGTGCTGCTGACTGTCCCAGGGTCCTCCTCTCACACTCTCCTCTAGGTGCTGCTGACTGCCTGTCCCAGGGCCCTCCTCTCACACTCTCCTCTAGGTGCTGCTGACTGTCCCAGGGTTCTCCTCTCACACTCTCCTCTAGGTGCTGCTGACTGACTGTCCCAGGGTTCTCCTCTCACACTCTCCTCTAGGTGCTGCTGACTGTCCCAGGGTCCTCCTCTCACACTCTCCTCTAGGTGCTGCTGACTGCCTGTCCCAGGGTCCTCCTCTCACTCTCTCCTCTAGGTGCTGCTGACTGCCTGTCCCAGGGTTCTCCTCTCACACTCTCCTCTAGGTGCTGCTGACTGTCCCAGGGTCCTCCTCTCACACTCTCCTCTAGATGCTGCTGACTGTCTGTCCCAGAGTCCTCCTCTCACACTCTCTTCTAGGTGCTGCTGTCTGTCCCAGGGTCCTCCTCTCTCACTCTCCTCTAGGTGCTGCTGACTGCCTGTCCCAGGGTCCTCCTCTCACACTCTCTTCTAGGTGCTGCTGTCTGTCCCAGGGTCCTCCTCTCTCACTCTCCTCTAGGTGCTGCTGACTGCCTGTCCCAGGGTCCTCCTCTCACACTCTCCTCTAGGTGCTGCTGACTGTCCCAGGGTCCTCCTCTCACACTCTCCTCTAGGTGCTGCTGACTGCCTGTCCCAGGGTCCTCCTCTCACACTCTCCTCTAGGTGCTGCTGACTGTCCCAGGGTCCTCCTCTCACACTCTCCTCTAGGTGCTGCTGACTGCCTGTCCCAGGATCCTCCTCTCACACTCTCCTCTAGGTGCTGCTGACTGCCTGTCCCAGGATCCTCCTCTCACACTCTCCTCTAGGTGCTGCTGTCTGTCCCAGGGTCCTCCTCTCACACTCTCCTCTAGGTGATGCTGACTGTCTGTCCCAGGGTCCTCCTCTCACACTTTCCTCTAGGTGTTGCTGACTGTCCCAGGGTCCTCCTCTCACACTCTCCTCTAGGTGCTGCTGACTGTCTGTCCCAGGGTCCTCCTCTCACTCTCTCCTCTAGGTGCTGCTGACTGCCTGTCCCAGGGTCCTCCTCTCACACTCTCCTCTAGGTGCTGCTGACTGCCTGTCCCAGGGTCCTCCTCTCACACTCTCCTCTAGGGGCCGCTGACTGCCTGTCCCAGGGTCCTCCTCTCACACTCTCCTCTAGGTGCTGCTGACTGTCTGTCCCAGGGTCCTCCTCTCACACTCTCCTCTAGGTGCTGCTGACTGCCTGTCTCAGGGTCCTCCTCTCACACTCTCCTCTAGGTGCTGCTGACTGCCTGTCCTGGGGTCCTACTCTCACACTCTCCTCTAGGTGCCACTGACTGCCTGTCCCAGGGTCCCCCTCTAGCACTCTCCTGAGGGGTATGGACAGGGTAAATAGTGAGAAACTGTTCCCACTCAAGAGAACATCAAAAATTAGAGGCCAAGGATTCAAAATAATTGGCAAAAGGAGTAAATGTAACGTGAGGAAAAAAAATTTCACCCGGAGGGTGGTTGGAGTCTGGAATGAGCTTCCTGAAAGGGTGGTGGAGGCAGGTTCGATCGAGGTATTCAAAAGGGAATTGGATTGCTAACTGAAAACAAATAATGTGCAAGGTTACGGGTATAAGGCAGGGGAGCGGGACTAGGTGGAATGCTCTTTCAGAGAGCCAGTGCAGACTCGATAGGCCAAATGGTGTCCTTCTGCATTGTAAAGATTCTGTGATTTTTTTTTTATTATTCATTCACGGAATGCAGGCTTCGCTGGCTGGGCCAGCACTTATTGCCCATCCCTAATTGCCGTTCAGAAGGTGGCGGCGAGCTGCCTTCTTGCACCGCTGCAGTCCATGTGGTGTAGGTGCACCCACAGTGCTCCAGGATTTTGACCCAGCGACAGTGAAGGAATGGCGATAAATTTCCAAGTCAGGATGGTGAGTGACTTGGAGGGGAACTTCCAGGTGGTGGTGTTCCCATTTAGCTGCTGCCCTTGTCCTTCTAGATGGTAGTGGTCATGGGTTTGGAAGGTGCTGTCTAAGGATCCTTGGTGAGTTCCTGCAGTGCATCTTGTAGATGGTACACTCGGCTGCTATTGTGCATCAGTGGTGGAGGGAGTGAATGTTTGTGGATGTGGTGCCAATCAAGTGGACTGCTTTGTCCTGGATGGTGTTCAGCTTCTTCAGTGTTGTGGGAGCTGCACTCACCCTGGCCAGTGGGGAGTATTCCATCACACTCCTGACTTGTGCCTTGTAGATGCTGGACAGGCTTTGGGGAGTCAGGAGGCAAGTTACTCATCACACAATTCCTAGCCTCTGACCTGCACTTGTATTCACAGTATTTATATGGCTAGTCCGGTTCAGTTTCTGGTCAATAGTAACCCCCAGGATGTTGATAGTGGGGGATTCAATGATGGTAATGCCACTGAACATCAAGGAGCGATGGTTAGATTCTCTCTTGGTGGAGATGGTCATTGCCTGACACTTGTGTGGCGCGAATTTTACTTGCCACTTGTCAGCCCAAACCTGGATATTGTCCAGGTCTTGCTGCATTTGGACATGGACTGCTTCAGTATCTGATGAGTCGTGAATGGTACTGAACATTGTGCAATCATCAGCGAACATCCCCACATCTGACCTTATTGTGGAAGGAAGGTCATTGATGACACAACTGAAGATGGTTGGGCTGAGGACAATACCCTGAGGGACTCCTGCAGTGATGTCCTGGAGCTGAGATGACTGACCTCAAGCAACCATAACCATCTTCCTTTGTACTAGGTATGACTCCAACCAGTGGAGAGCTTTCCCCCTGACTCCCATTAACTCCAGTTTTGCTGGGGCTCCTTGATGCCACACTCGGTCAAATGCTGCCTTGATGTCAAGGGCAGTCACTCTCACCTCATCTCGGGAGTTCAGCCCTTTTGTCCATGTTTGAATCAAGGCTATAAGGAGGTCAGCAGCTGAGTGGCCCTGGCGGAACCCAAACTGGGCA
Source organism: Carcharodon carcharias (assembly GCF_017639515.1). Classification (NCBI taxonomy): domain Eukaryota; kingdom Metazoa; phylum Chordata; class Chondrichthyes; order Lamniformes; family Lamnidae; genus Carcharodon; species Carcharodon carcharias. Next base: position 867,735 of record NC_054496.1, on the reverse strand, counting down.
TCAGTGAGCATGTGCCGTGTGATAGCACTGTTGATGACCCCTTCCATCACTTTACTGATGATGGAGAATAGACTGAAGGGACGGTAATTGTCCAGGTTCAATTTGTCCTGCTCTTTGTGTACAGGACAGACCTGGGCAATTTTCCACATAGCTGGGTAGATGCCAGTGTTGTAGCTGTACTGGAACAGCTTGGCTAGGGGCACGGCAAGTTTGGAGCACAAGTCTTCAGTACTATTGGCGAAATATTGTCAGGGTCCGCAGCCTTTGCAGTATCCAGTGCTTTCAGCTGGTTCTTGATAACACGTGGAGTGAATCGAATTGGCTGAAGACTGGCATCTGTGATGCTGGGGAGCTCCAGAGGAGCCGAGATGGATCATCCACTCAGAACTTCTGGCTGAAGATTGTAGCAAATGTTACAGCTTTATCTGTTGCACTGCTGTGCTGGGCTCCTCCATCATTGAGGATGGGGATATTTGTGGAGCCACCTCCTCCTGTTAGTTGTTTAATTGTCCACCACCATTCACGACTGGATGTAGCAGTACTGCAGAGCTTAGATCTGATCCGTTGGTTGTGGGATCGCTTAGCTCTGTCTATCACTTGCTGCTTATGCTGTTTGGCCCACAAGTAGTCCTGTTTTATAGTTTCACCAGGTTGACACCTCATTTTTAGGTATGCCTGGTGTTGCTCCTGGCATGCCCTCCTGCACTCTTCATTGAACCAGGGTTGATCCCCTGGCTTGATGGTAATGGTAGAGTGGGAGATATGCCGGGCCATGAGGTTACAGATTGTGTTCGAGTACAATTCTGCTGCTGCTGATGGCCCACAGTGCCTCATGGATGCCCAGTTTTGAGTTGCTAGATCTGTTCGAAATCTCTCCCATTTAGCACAGTAGCACAGTTGGTGTCACACATCACGATGGAGGGTATCCTCAATGTGAAGGCAGGACTTCATCTCCACAATGACTGTATGGTGGTCACTCCGACCGATACTGTCATGGACAGATGCATCCGTGGCAGGCAGGTTGGTGAGGATGAGGATGTTGGTTCCCTCACCACCTGCCGCAGACCCAATCTAGTAGCTATGTTATTTAGGACAAAAACAAAAACCTGGAAAACCTCAGCTGGTCTGACAGCATCTGCGGAGAGGGATACAGCTGACGTTTCGAGTCCATATGACCCTTCATCAGAACTAAGACATATAGAAATGAGATGAAATATGAGCTGGTAGAAGAGGGTGGGACAGGAGAGCTCGATAGGGGCCAGTGATAGGTGGAGGCCAAGAAGGGACTGCCAAAGATGTCAGACAAAAGGACAAAAGGGTGTTGACAGTGGTGATATTATCTAAAGGATGTGCTAATGGGGACATTAAGGGAAGCAAGCAGGACAAGCTAGTGGCAGATGATCCTAGTGCGGGTGGGGAGGGGGGGATCGAAATGGGCTAAAAGATGGAGATGAAACAATAGATCGAAATAAATTCAAAAATAGGAGGGAAAAGAAAAAAATATAGTTGTAAAAAAATCATAAATTATTGGAAAAAGGGGGATCGGAAAGGGGATGAGGATGGAGGAGAGAGTTCATGATCTGAAATTGTTGAACTCAATATTCAGTCCGGAAGGCTGTAAAGTGCCTAGTCGGAAGATGAGGTGCTGTTCCTCTAGTTTGCATTGAGCTTCACTGAAACAATGCAGCAAGCCAAGGACGGACACGTGGGCATGAGAGCAGCGTGGAGTGTTGAAATGGCAAGCGACAGAGAGGTCTGGATCATGCTTGCGCACAGACCGAAGGTGTTCCGCAAAGCGGTCACCCAGTCTGCGTTTGGTCTCTCCAATGTAGAGGAGACCACATTGGGAGCAGCGAATGCAGTAGACTAAATTGAGGGAAGTACAAGTGAAGCACGGCTTCACTTGAAAGGAGTGTTTGGGCCCTTGGACAGTGAGGAGAGGGGAAGTAAAAGGGCAGGTGTTGCACCTTCTGCGGTTGCATGGGAAGGTCCCGTGGGACGTGGTTGAGGTGTAAGGGGTGATGGAGGAGTGGACCAGGGTGTCCCGGTGGGAACGATCCCTGCAGAAAGCCGCCAGGAGGGGGGTGAAGGGAAGATGGGTTTGGTAGTGGCATCATGCTGGAGTTGGCGGAAACGGCAGAGGATGATCCTTTGAACACGCAGGCTGGTGGGGTGATAAGTGAGGACAAGGGGGACCCTATCATGTTTCTGGGAGGGAGGAGAAGGCGTGAGGGCGGATGTGCGGGAGATGGGTGGGACACAGTTGAGGGCCCTGTCAACCACTGTGGGTGGAAAACCTCAGTTAAGGAAGAAGAAAGTCATGTCAGAGGAACTGTTTTGGAAAGTGGCGTCATCAGAACAGATGCGACGGAGGCGAAGGAACTGAGAGAATGGGATGAATGGAGTCCTTACAGGAAGCGGGGTGTGAGGAGCTGTAGTCGAGGTAGCTGTTGGAGTCGGTAGGCTTGTAATGAATATTGGTGGACAGTCTATCACCAGAAATTGAGACAGAGAGGTCAAGGAAGGGAAGGGAAGTGTCAGTAATGGGGACCATGTGAAAATGATGGAAGGGTGGAAATTGGAAGCAAAATTAATAAATTTTTCCAGATCCAGACAAGAGCATGAAGCGGCACCGAATCAATCATCGATGTACCGGAGAAAGAGTTGTGGGAGGGGGCCGGAGTAAGACTGGAACAAGGAATGTTCCACATACCCCATAAAGAGACAGGCATAACTGGGGCCCATGTGGGTACCCATAGCCACACCTTTTATTTAAAGGAAGTGAGTCAAGTTTAAGGAGAAATTGTTCAGTGAGAGAACAAGTTCAGCCAGATGGAGGAGAGTAATGGCGGATGGGGATTGTTCGGGCCTCTGTTTGAGGAAGAAGCAGAGAACTCTCAGACCATCCCGGTGGGGGATGGAGCATTGGACGTCCATGGTGAAGAGGAGGCGGTTGGAGCCAGGCAAATGGAAATTGTTGATATGATGTAGGGCATGAGAGGAATCACGGATGTAGGTGGGAAGGGACTGGACAAGGGGAGAGAGAATGGAGTCCAGATAGCAAGAAATGAGTTCCGTGGGGCAGGAACAGGCTGACACGATCAGTCTGCCGGGACAGTCCTAGAACAAAGAACAATGAAAAGTACAGCACAGGAACAGGCCCTTCGGACCTCCAAGCCTGCGCCGATCATATTGCCCGTCAACTAAAACATTTTGCACTTCCAGGGTCCGTATCCCTCTATTCTCATCCTATTCATGTATTTGTCAAGCTGCCTCTTAAACACCACTATCGTACCTGCTTCCACCACCTCCTCTGGCAGTGAATTCCAGACACTCTCTACCCTCTCCGTAAAAAACTTGTCCCGCACATCTCCTCTATAGTTTTCTCCTCTCACCTTAAATCTATGTCCCCTAGTAATTGACTCTTCCACCCTGGGAAAAAGCTTCTGACAACTACTCTGTCCATGCCACTCATAATTTTGTAAAATTCTTTCAGGTCGCCCCTCAAACTCCATCGCTCTAGTGAGAACAATCCGAGTTTCTCCAACCTCTCCTCATAGTTAATAACCTACAGACTAGGCAGCATCCTGGTAAACCTCCTCTGCACCCTCTCCAACGTCTCCATGTCCTTCTGGTAATGTGGCGACCAGAATTGCACGCAATATTCCAAGTGTGGCCTAACCAAGGTTCTATATGTGGATTTTGGGTAGAAGATAGAAGCGCGCCGTCCGAGGTTGGGAGACTATCAGGTTGGAAGCTGTGGAAGGAAGATCTCCAGAGGAGATGAGGTCAGTAACAGTCCTGGAAACAATGGCTTGATGTTCGCTGGTGGGGTCATGGTCCAGGAGGAGGTAGGAGGAAGCATCTGCAAGTTGACGCTCAGCCTCTGCAAGATAGAGGTGAGTGCACCAGACAACACCAGGACCACCCTTGTCAGCGGGTTTGATGACAAAGTCAGGGTTGGACCTGAGAGAACGGAGTGCGGCAAGTTCAGAAAGAGACAGGTTAGGGCGAGTGAGAGGAGCAGAGAAATTGAGACGACTCCACTACTCTCCTCCGTCTGGCTGAACTTGTTCCCTCACTAAACAATTTCTCCTTAAACTCTAGCTATGGGTACCCACATGGGCCCCAGTTATGCCTGTCTCTTTATGGGGTAAGTGGAATATTCCTTGTTCCAGTCCTACTCTGGCCCCCTCCAACAACTCTTTCTCTGGTACATCGATCACTGCTCCGGTGCCGCTTCATGCTCTGGATCTGGAAAAATTTATTAATTTTGCTTCCAATTTCCACCCCTCCATCATTTTCACATGATCCATCTCTGACACTTCCCTTCCCGTCCTTGACCTCTCTGTCTCAATTTCTGGTGATAGACTGTCCACCAATATTCATTACAAGCCTACCGACTCCCACAGCTACCTCGACTACAGCTCCTCACACCCCGCTTCCTATAAGGACTCCATTCCATTCTCTCAGTTCCTTCGCCTCCGTCGCATCTGTTCTGATGATGCCACTTTCCAAAACAGTTCCTCTGACATGTCTTCCTTCTTCCTTAACTGAGGTTTTCCACCCACAGTGGTTGACAGGGCCCTCAACTGTGTCCCACCCATCTCCCGCGCATCAGCCCTCACACCTTCCTCTCCCTCCCAGAAACATGATAGGGTCCCCCTTGTCCTCACTTATCACCCCACCAGCCTCCGAGTTCAAAGGGTCATCCTCTGCCATTTCTGCCAACTCCAGCATGATGCCACCACCAAACACATCTTCCCTTCAGCCCCCTCCCGGGAGCTTTTTGCAGGGATCGTTCCCTCCAGGACACCCTGGTCCACTCCTCCATCACCCCTTACACCTCAACCACGTCCCACGGGACCTTCCCATGCAACCGCAGAAGGTGCAACACCTGCCCCTTTACTTCCCCTCTCCTCACCGTCCAAGGGCCCAAACACTCCTTTCAAGTGAAGCAGAGCTTCACTTGTACTTCCCTCAATTTAGTCTACTGCATTCGTTGCTCCCAATGTGGTCTCCTCTACATTGGAGAGACCAAACGCAGACTGGGCGACCGCTTTGCAGAACACCTTCGGTCTATGACCCAGACCTCCCTGTCACTTGCCATTTCAACACCCCACCCTGCTCTCATGCCCACATGTCCGTCCTTGGCCTGCTGCATTGTTCCAGTGAAGCTCAATGCAAACTAGAGGAACAGCACCTCATCTTCCGACTGGGCGCTTTACAGTCTTCCAGACTGAATATTGAGTTCAACAATTTCAGATCATGAACTCTCTCCTCCATCCCCATCCCCTTTCCGATCCCCCCTTTTCCAATAATTTATGATTTTTTTACTACTATATTTTTTTCTTTTCCCTTCTATTTTTAAATTTATTTCGATCTATTGTTTCATCTCCATCTTTTAGCCCATTTCGATCCCCCCCCCACCCCACCCGCACTAGGGCCATCTGCCACTAGCTTGTCCTGCTTGCTTCCCTTAATGTCCCCATTAGCACATCCTTTAGATAATATCACCACTGTCAACACCCCTTTGTCCTTTTGTCTGACATCTTTGGCAGTCTCTTCTTGGCCTCCACCTATCACTGGCCCCTATCGAGCTCTCCTGTCCCACCCTCTTCTACCAGCTCATATTTCATCTCATTTCTATATGTCTTAGTTCTGATGAAGGATCATACGGACTCGAAACGTCAACTGTATCCCTCTCCACAGATGCTGTCAGACCAGCTGAGTTTTTCCGGGTATTTTTGTTTTTGTTCTAGATTTCCAGCATCCGCAGTATTTTGCTTTTATCTATGTCATTTAGGACTTGGCCAGCTCTTTGTAATGGACATTGAAGTCCCCCATCCAGAGAACATTCTGTGCCCTTGCCACCCTCAGTGCTTCCTCCAAGTGAGGATTCATCAGCTGAGGGAGGTAATCAGCAGGAGCTTTCCTTGCCCATGTTTGACCTGATGCCATGAGACTGCATGCGGTCCAGAGTCTATGTTGAGGATTCCCAGGGCAACTCTCTCCCGACTGGATACCACCTCTGCTGGCCGGTAGGACAGGACATACCCAGCGATGGTGATGGTACAGTCTGGGACATTATCTGTCAGGTATGATTCTGTGAGAATGACTTTGTCAGGCTGTTGCTTGTCTAGTCTATGAGACAGCTCTCTCAATTTTGGCACTAGCCCCCAGATGTTAGTTTTTTGTGAACAGGACATATCTGGGCAATTTTCCACATAGCAGGGTAGATGCCAGTGTTGTAGCTGTACTGGAACAGCTTGGCCGGGGCACAGCTACTTCTAGAGGATAAGTCTTCAGTACTATTGCCGGAATGTTGTCAGGGCCCTTTGCGCTATCCAGTGCCTTCAGCCATTTCTTGATAACATGTGGAGTGAATTGAATGGGCTGAAAACTGGGGTCTGTGATGCTGGGGACCTCAGAAGGAGGCCGAGATGGATCATCTACTCAGCTGAAGATTGGTGCAAATGCTTTAGGCTTGTCTTTTGCACTGCTGTGCTGGGCTCCCCCATCATTGAGGATGGGGATATCTGTGGGGCCTCCTCCTCCAGCGAGTTGTTTAATTGTCCACCACCATTCACAACTGGATGTGGCAGGACTGCAGAGCTTAGATCTGATCCGTTGGTTGTGGGATTGCTTAGCTCTGTCTAATGCTTGCTGCTTCCGCTGTTTGGCAATGCAAGGAGTCCTGTGTTGTAGCTTCACCAGGTTGACACCTCATTTTTAGGTATGCCTGGTGCTGCTCCTGACATGCCCTCCTGCACTCCTCAGTGAACCAGGGTTGATCCCTTGGTTTGATGGTAATGGCAGAGTGAGGGACATGCTGGGCCATGAGATTACCAATTGTGGTTGAATACAATTCTGCTACTGCTGGTGGCCCACAGTGGTTCATGAATGCCCAGTTTTGAGTTGCTAGATCTGTTTGAAATCCATCTCAATTAGCATGATGGTAGTGCCACACAACATGATGGATGGTATTCTCAATATGAAGGTGGGACTTCATCTCCATAAGGACTGTGCAGTGGTCACTCCTACCAATACTGTCATGGGCGGATGCATCTCCAAGCCTCTCCTGGTGAAGGACATTGAAGTCCATCACCCAGAGTACATCTGTGCCCTAGCAACCCTCAGTGCTACCTCCAAGTGGCATTCAACATGGTGGAGTACTGATTCATCAGCTGAGGGGGGAACAGTACGTGGTAATCAGCAGGAGGTTTCCTTGCTCACGTTTAATCTGATGCCATGAGACTTCATGGGGTCCAGAGTTGATGTTGAGGACTTCTAGAACAGCTCCCTGCTGACTGTATTCCACTGTGTACCACTTTTGGTGGTCTGTCCTGTTGGTGGTGTCTGGGTGTTGAATATAAGGTATGATTCCGTGAGTATGACCATGTGAGGCTGTTGCTTATATAGTCTGTGGGACAGCTCTCCCAATTTTGGCACTCTCTCTCTGATGTTAGTATGGATGACTTTGCAGGGTTGACAGGGCTGGGTTTGCCATTGTCATTTCCAGTGCCTCGATTGATGCTGGGTGATCTGTACAGTTTCATTGCTTTCTTGTAAGCTTCGTAACGGTTTGATACAACTGAGTGGCTTGCTAGGCCATATCAGAGGGCATTTAACAGTCAACCACATTGCTGTGGGTCTGGAGTCACATGTAGGCCAGACCAGGTAAGGAAGGCAGATTTCCTTCCCCAAAGAACATTAGTGAACCAGATGGGATTTTATGACAATGGTTTCATGGTGACTATTACCAAAATTAGCTTTTTGATTTCAGTTTTATAAGCTGAATTTAAATTCTGCCATCTGCTGTGGTGGGGTTCAAACCCATGTTCCAAGAGCATCAGCCTGGGCCTCTGGATTACCAGTCCACTGACATTACTAGTATGTCACCGCCATCCCCCCACTCGTGTTGGTTCTATTATCACCTGCCACGGGTCCAGTCTGGCAGCTATGTTCTTCAGGATTTGCCAGTACTACTCCTGCTGAGCTCATTCTTGGTGATGGGCATTGAAATTCCCCCACAGTGTACATTCTGTGCCCTCACTACCTTCAGTGCTTCTTTCAAGTGGTGGTCACATGGAGGAACACTGATTCACCAGCTGAGGGTTGTAGGTGGTAACCAACAGGAAGTTTCACTGTCATTATTTCACTTGATGCCATGAGTGCCAAAGTCAATATCGCTCCCTCTGGACTGTACTCAATTGTGCTGCCATCGCTGGTGGCAGTTAATCTCATGGCCCAGCATGCCCTGTCCTGTCAGTTAGATGGTAATAGAGGAGTCTGGGTATTTAACTGAAAGGCATGGCTCTGAGAGTACGATTATTTCAGGATTTTGCTTGACTAGCCTGTGGAACAGTTCTCAAATATTGGCGCAAATCCTCAGATGTCAGTGAGAAGGACTTTGCAGGGCTGATTGGTCAACTGACAATTTTGGTGCTTAGGTTAATGCCAAATGGTAGATCCATTTTATTCTAATAACATTTACAAGGCGATTTCATACAACTGAGTGGCTTATTGGGCTATTTCAGAACGCATTTAAGACTCAACCACATAACTGTGGTTCTGGTGTCACAATCAGACCAGATAAGGACAGATCTTTTTTCCTGAAGGACATTAGTGAATCAGATTAGTGTATGCTTGGATTACAGGACCTGTAACATAACCATTATGCTACTCTAGAGTAAGTCTCACTGTGCGTATTGTACAGGAGAATTGGCATTGGGCACAATGTCTACACGAGAGGATTGGCCATATTTAGGTCGGTGTGTGAGTATTGGCATGGGTTTTCTTTTCTTCATTTACGGGGTGTGGACTTCGCTGGCTAGGCTTTTATTGCCCATCCCTAATTGCCCTTGAGAATGTGGTGGTGAGCTGCTTTCTTGAACTGTTGCAGTCCATGTGGTGTAGGTACACCCACAGTGCTTTAGGAAGGGAACTCCAGGATTTTGACCCAGTGACAGTGAAAGAACGGCGATATATTTCCAAGTCAGGATGATGTGTGGTTTGGAGGAGAACTTCCAGTTGGTGGTGTTCTCATGTATTTGCTGCCCTTGTCCTTCTAGATGGTCATGGTCATGGGTTTGGAAGGTGCTGCCTCTGGAGCCTTGGGGAGTTTCTGCAGTGCATCTTGCAGATGGTACACACTACAGCTACTGTGCGTTGGTAGATGGTACATTGCTGCCAGCATCAGTGACAGGAGTGAACGTTTGTGGAAGGGGTGCAAATCAAAACAGGCTGCTTTGTCCTGGATGGTGCCAAGCTTCTTGAGTGTTGTGGGAGCAGCACTCATCCAGGCAAGTGGGGAGTATTCCATCACATTCCTGACTTGTGCCTTGCAGATGGTGGACAGGCTTTGGGGAGTCAGGAGATGAGTTACTCGTCGCGCGATTCCTAGTCTCTGATCTGCTCTTGTAGCCACAGTATTTATATAGCTCATCCAGTTCAGTTTTTGTGAGAACACAAGAGGATTGGCATGGGTCACTGTCTGTGTACAGGAGAATTGGTGTGGGTCAGTATATGCGTACAGGAGGATTGGCGTGGGTAATTATGTGTGTGCAGGAGGATTGGTGTAGGTCACAGAGCGTGTGCAGGAGGATTGGTGTAGGTCACAGTGCATGTACGAGAGGATTGGTGTAGGTCACAGTGGGTGTACGAGAGGATTGGTGTAGGTCACAGCGTGTGCAGGAGGATTGGTGTAGGTCACAGAGTGCGTACGAGAGGATTGGTGTAGGTCAAGCGTGTGCACGAGAGGATAGGTGTGGGTTGCAGTGTGTGTACGAGAGGATTGGTGTAGGTCACAGTGGGTGTACGAGAGGATTGGTGTAGGTCACAGTGAGTGTACGAGAGGATTGGTGTAGGTCACAGTGGGTGTACGAGAGGATTGGTGTAGGTCACAGTGGGTGTACGAGAGGATTGGTGTAGGTCACAGTGGGGGTACGAGAGGATTGGTGTAGGTCACAGTGTGTGTACGAGAGGATTGGTGTAAGTCACAGCGTGTATATGAAAGGATTGGTGTAGGTCACAGAGAATGTACGAGAGGATTGGTGTAGGTCGCAGCGTGTATACGAGAGGATTGGTGTAGGTCACAGCATGTGCAGGAGGATTGGTGTAGGTCACAGTGGGTGTACGAGAGGATTGGTGTAGGTCGCAGCGTGTGTACGAGAGGATTGGTGTAGGTCACAGCGTGTGCAGGAGGATTGGTGTAGGTCACAGTGTGTGTACGAGAGGATTGGTGTAGGTCGCAGCGTGTATACGAGAGGATTGGTGTAGGTCTCGGCGTGTGTACGAGAGGATTGGTGTAGGTCACACTGTGTGTACGAGAGGATTGGTGTAGGTCACAGTGGGTGTACGAGAGGATTGGTGTAGGTTGCAGTGTGTGTACGAGAGGATTGGTGTAGGTCACAGTGTGTGTACGAGAGGATTGGTGTAGGTCACAGTGTGTGTACGAGGGGATTGGTGTAGGTCACAGTGTGTGTACGAGAGGATTGGTGTGGGTCGCAGTGTGTGCACGAGAAGATTGGTGTAGGACACAGCGTGTGTCCGAGAGGATTGGTGTAGGTCACAGTGTGTGTACGAGAGGATTGGTGTAGGTCACAGTGGGTGTACGAGAGGATTGGTGTAGGTCACAGTGGGTGTCCGAGAGGATTGGTGTAGGTCACAGTGGGTGTACGAGAGGATTGGTGTAGGTCACAGTGGGGGTACGAGAGGATTGGTGTAGGTCACAGTGTGTGTACGGGAGGATTGGTGTAAGTCGCAGCGTGTATATGAAAGGATTGGTGTAGGTCACAGAGGGTGTACGAGAGGATTGGTGTAGGTCGCAGCGTGTGTACGAGAGGATTGGTGTAGGTCAAAGCATGTGCAGGAGGATTGGTGTAGGTCACAGTGGGTGTACGAGAGGATTGGTGTGGGTCGCAGCGTGTGTACGAGAGGATTGGTGTAGGTCACTGCGTGTGCAGGAGGATTGGTGTAGGTCACAGTGTGTGTACGAGAGGATTGGGGTAGGTCGCAGCGTGTATACGAGAGGATTGGTGTAGGTCGCAGCGTGTGTACGAGAGGATTGGTGTAGGTCACAGTGTGTGTACGAGAGGATTGGTGTAGTTCACAGTGTGTGTATGAGAGGATTGGTGTAGGTCAAGCATGTGTACGAGAGGATTGGTGTAGGTCACAGTGTGTGTACGAGGAGATTGGTGTAGGTCACAGTGTGTGTACGAGAGGATTGGTGTGGGTCGCAGTGTGTGCACGAGAAGATTGGTGTAGGACACAGCGTGTGTCCGAGAGGATTGGTGTAGGTCACAGTGTGTGTACGAGAGGATTGGTGTAGTTCACAGTGTGTGTACGAGAGGATTGGTGTAGGTCAAGCATGTGTACGAGAGGATTGGTGTAGGTCACAGCGGGTGTACGAGAGGATTGGTGTAGGTCACAGTGTGTATACGAGAGGATTGGTGTAGGTCACAGTGGGTGTACGAGAGGATTGGTGTGGGTCACAGTGTGTGTCCGAGAGGATTGGTGTAGGTCACAGCGTGTGTACGAGAGAATTGGTGTAGGTCACAGTGGATGTGCGAGAGGATTGTTGAAGGTCACAGCGTGTGTACGAGAGGATTGGTGTAGGTCACAGTGTGTGTACGAGAGGATTGGTGGAGGTCGCAGTGTGCGTACGAGAGGATTGGTGTAGGTCACAGCGTGTGTACGAGAGGATTGGTGTAGGTCACAACGGGTGTACGAGAGGATTGGTGTAGGTCACAGCGTGTGCAGGAGGGTTGGTGTAGGTCACAGAGCATGTACGAGAGGATTGGTGTAGGTCACAGTGTGTGTCCGAGAGGATTGGTGTAGGTCACAGAGCGTGTACGAGAGGATTGGTGTAGGTCACAGTGGGTGTACGAGAGGATTGGTGTAGGTCACAGTGGGTGTACGAGAGGATTGGTGTAGGTCACAGCAGGTGTACGAGACGATTGGTGTAGGTCACAGTGGGGGTACGAGAGGATTGGTGTAGGTCACAGCGGGTGTACGACAGGATTGGTGTAGGTCACAGCGGGTGTACGAGAGGATTGGTGTAGGTCACAGCGGGTGTACGAGAGGATTGGTGTAGGTCACAGTGTGTGGACGAGAGGATTGGTGTAGGTCACAGCGTGTGTACGAGAGGATTGGTGTAGGTCACAGCGCGTGCAGGAGGATTGGTGTAGGTCACAGTGCGTGTACGAGAGGATTGGTGTAGGTCACAGCGTGTGTACGAGAGGATTGGTGAAGGTCACAGTGGGTGTCCGAGAGGATTGGTGTAGGTCACACTGTGTACACAAGAGGATTGGTGTAGGTCACACTGTGTACACGAGAGGATTGGTGTAGGTCACAGTGGGTGTACGAGAGGATTGGTGCAGGTCACAGAGCGTGTACGACAGGATTGGTGCAGGTCACAGTGGGTGTACGAGAGCATTGGTGTAGGTCGCAGCGTGTGTACGAGAGGATTGGTGTAGGTCACAATGTGTGTACGAGAGGATTGGTGTAGGTCACAGCGGGTGTACGAGAGGATTGGTGTAGGTCACAGAGCGTGTACGAGACGACTGGTGTAGGTCGCAGCGTGTGTACGAGAGGATTGGTGTAGGTCACACTGTGTACACGAGAGGATTGGTGTAGGTCACAGCCTGTGTACGAGAGGATTGGTGTAGGTCACAGTGTGTGTACGAGAGGATTGGTGTAGGTCACAGTGTGTGTCCGAGAGGATTGGTGTAGGTTACAGCGTGTGTCCGAGAGGATTGGTGTAGGTCACAGCGTGTGTACGAGAGGATTGGTGTAGGTCACAGTGGGTGTACGAGAGGATTGGTGTAGGTCATAGCGTGTGTACGAGAGGATTGGTGTAGGTCACAGTGTCTGTACGAGAGGATTGGTGTAGGTCGCGGTGTGCGTACGAGAGGATTGGTGTAGGTCACAGCGTGTGTACGAGAGGATTGGTGTAGGTCAAAGCGGGTGTACGAGAGGATTCGTGTTGGTCACAGCGTGTGCAGGAGGATTGGGGTAGGTCACAGAGCGTGTACGAGAGGATTGGTGTAGGTCACAGTGTGTGTCCGAGAAGATTGTTGTAGGTCACAGAGCGTGTACGAGAGGATTGGTGTAGGTCACAGTGGGTGTACGAGAGGATTGGTGTAGGTCACAGAGGGTGTACGAGAGGATTGGTGTAGGTCACAGCGGGTGTACGAGAGGATTGTTGTAGGTCACAGAGCGTGTACAAGAGGATTGGTGTAGGTCACAGTGGGTGTACGAGAGGACTGGTGTAGGTCACAGTGGGTGAACGAGAGGATTGGTGTAGGTCACAGCGTGTCTACGAGAGGATTGGTGTAGGTCACAGTGTGTGTACGAGAGGATTGGTGTAGGTCGCAGTGTGCGTACGAGAGGATTGGTGTAGGTCACAGCGTGTGTACGAGAGGATTGGTGTAGGTCAAAGCGGGTGTACGAGAGGATTGGTGTAGGTCACAGTGTGTGTCCGAGAGGATTGTTGTAGGCCACAGATCGTGTACGAGAGGATTGGTGTAGGTCACAGTGGGTGTACGAGAGGACTGGTGTAGGTCACAGTGGGTGAACGAGAGGATTGGTGTAGGTCACATCGGGTGTACGAGAGGATTATTGTAGGTCACAGTGGGTGTACGAGAGGATTGGTGTAGGTCACAGCGGGTGTACGAGAGGATTGGTGTAGGTTAAAGCGGGTGTACGAGAGGATTGGTGTTGGTCACAGCGTGTGCAGGAGGATTGGTGTAGGTCACAGAGCGTGTACGAGAGGATCGGTGTAGGTCACAGTGTGTGTCCGAGAGGATTGTTGTAGGTCACAGAGCGTGTACGAGAGGATTGGTGTAGGTCACAGTGGGTGTACGAGAGGACTGGTGTAGGTCACAGTGGGTGAACGAGAGGATTGGTGTAGGTCACAGTGGGGGTACGAGAGGATTGGTGTAGGTCACAGCGGGTGTACGACAGGATTGGTGTAGGTCACAGCGGGTGTACGAGAGGATTGGTGTAGGTCACAGCGGGTGTACGAGAGGATTGGTGTAGGTCACAGTGTGTGGACGAGAGGATTGGTGTAGGTCACAGCGTGTGTACGAGAGGATTGGTGTAGGTCACAGCGCGTGCAGGAGGATTGGTGTAGGTCACAGTGCGTGTACGAGAGGATTGGTGTAGGTCACAGCGTGTGTACGAGAGGATTGGTGAAGGTCACAGTGGGTGTCCGAAAGGATTGGTGTAGGTCACACTGTGTACACAAGAGGATTGGTGTAGGTCACACTGTGTACACGAGAGGATTGGTGTAGGTCACAGTGGGTGTACGAGAGGATTGGTGCAGGTCACAGAGCGTGTACGACAGGATTGGTGCAGGTCACAGTGGGTGTACGAGAGGATTGGTGTAGGTCGCAGCGTGTGTACGAGAGGATTGGTGTAGGTCACAATGTGTGTACGAGAGGATTGGTGTAGGTCACAGCGGGTGTACGAGAGGATTGGTGTAGGTCACAGAGCGTGTACGAGACGACTGGTGTAGGTCGCAGCGTGTGTACGAGAGGATTGGTGTAGGTCACACTGTGTACACGAGAGGATTGGTGTAGGTCACAGCCTGTGTACGAGAGGATTGGTGTAGGTCACACAGCGTGTACGAGAGGATTGGTGTAGGTCACACTGTGTACACAAGAGGATTGGTGTAGGTCACACTGTGTACACGAGAGGATTGGTGTAGGTCACAGTGGGTGTACGAGAGGATTGGTGCAGGTCACAGAGCATGTACGACAGGATTGGTGCAGGTCACAGTGGGTGTACGAGAGGATTGGTGTAGGTCGCAGCGTGTGTACGAGAGGATTGGTGTAGGTCACAATGTGTGTACGAGAGGATTGGTGTAGGTCACAGCGGGTGTACGAGAGGATTGGTGTAGGTCACAGAGCGTGTACGAGACGACTGGTGTAGGTCGCAGCGTGTGTACGAGAGGATTGGTGTAGGTCACACTGTGTACACGAGAGGATTGGTGTAGGTCACAGCCTGTGTACGAGAGGATTGGTGTAGGTCACACAGCGTGTACGAGAGGATTGGTGTAGGTCACAGTGGGTGTACGAGAGGATTGGTGTAGGTCGCAGCGTGTGTACGAGAGGATTGGTGTAGGTAGCAGTGTGTGTACGAGAGGATTGGTGTAGGTCGCAGCGTGTGTACGAGAGGATTGGTGTAGGTCGCAGCGGGTGTACGAGAGGATTGGTTTAGGTCACAGTGTGTGTACGAGAGGATTGGTGTAGGTCACAGCGTGTGCAGGAGGATTGGTGTAGGTCACAGTGTGTGTCCGAGAGGATTGGTGTAGGTCACAGTGGGTGTACGAGAGGATTGGTGTAGGTCACAGTGTGTGTACGAGAGGATTGGTGTAGGTCACACTGTGTGTCCGAGAGGATTGGTGTAGGTCGCAGCGTGTGTCTGAGAGGATTGGTGTAGGTTACAGCGTGTGTACGAGAGGATTGGTGTAGGTCACAATGTGTCTACGAGAGGATTGGTGTAGGTCACAGAGTGTGTACGAGAGGATTGGTGTAGGTCAAAGCGGGTGTACGAGAGGATTCGTGTTGGTCACAGCGTGTGCAGGAGGATTGGGGTAGGTCACAGAGCGTGTACGAGAGGATTGGTGTAGGTCACAGTGTGTGTCCGAGAAGATTGGTGTAGGTCACAGCGGGTGTACGAGAGGATTGTTGTAGGTCACAGTGGGTGTACGAGAGGATTGGTGTAGGTCACAGAGGGTGTACGAGAGGATTGGTGTAGGTCACAGCGGGTGTACGAGAGGATTGTTGTAGGTCACAGAGCGTGTACAAGAGGATTGGTGTAGGTCACAGTGGTGTGTACGAGAGGACTGGTGTAGGTCACAGTGGTGTGAACGAGAGGATTGTGTAGGTCACAGCGTGTCTACGAGAGGATTGGTGTAGGTCACAGTGTGTGTACGAGAGGATTGGTGTAGGTCGCAGTGTGCGTACGAGAGGATTGGTGTAGGTCACAGCGTGTGTACGAGAGGATTGGTGTAGGTCAAAGCGGGTGTACGAGAGGATTGGTGTAGGTCACAGTGTGTGTCCGAGAGGATTGTTGTAGGCCACAGATCGTGTACGAGAGGATTGGTGTAGGTCACAGTGGGTGTACGAGAGGACTGGTGTAGGTCACAGTGGGTGAACGAGAGGATTGGTGTAGGTCACATCGGGTGTACGAGAGGATTATTGTAGGTCACAGTGGGTGTACGAGAGGATTGGTGTAGGTCACAGCGGGTGTACGAGAGGATTGGTGTAGGTTAAAGCGGGTGTACGAGAGGATTGGTGTTGGTCACAGCGTGTGCAGGAGGATTGGTGTAGGTCACTGAGCGTGTACGAGAGGATCGGTGTAGGTCACAGTGTGTGTCCGAGAGAATTGTTGTAGGTCACAGAGCGTGTACGAGAGGATTGGTGTAGGTCACAGTGGGTGTACGAGAGGACTGGTGTAGGTCACAGTGGGTGAACGAGAGGATTGGTGTAGGTCACAGTGGGGGTACGAGAGGATTGGTGTAGGTCACAGCGGGTGTACGACAGGATTGGTGTAGGTCACAGCGGGTGTACGAGAGGATTGGTGTAGGTCACAGCGGGTGTACGAGAGGATTGGTGTAGGTCACAGTGTGTGGACGAGAGGATTGGTGTAGGTCACAGCGTGTGTACGAGAGGATTGGTGTAGGTCACAGCGCGTGCAGGAGGATTGGTGTAGGTCACAGTGCGTGTACGAGAGGATTGGTGTAGGTCACAGCGTGTGTACGAGAGGATTGGTGAAGGTCACAGTGGGTGTCCGAAAGGATTGGTGTAGGTCACACTGTGTACACAAGAGGATTGGTGTAGGTCACACTGTGTACACGAGAGGATTGGTGTAGGTCACAGTGGGTGTACGAGAGGATTGGTGCAGGTCACAGAGCGTGTACGACAGGATTGGTGCAGGTCACAGTGGGTGTACGAGAGGATTGGTGTAGGTCGCAGCGTGTGTACGAGAGGATTGGTGTAGGTCACAATGTGTGTCCGAGAGGATTGGTGTAGGTCACAGCGGGTGTACGAGAGGATTGGTGTAGGTCACAGAGCGTGTACGAGACGACTGGTGTAGGTCGCAGCGTGTGTACGAGAGGATTGGTGTAGGTCACACAGTGTACACGAGAGGATTGGTGTAGGTCACAGCCTGTGTACGAGAGGATTGGTGTAGGTCACACAGCGTGTACGAGAGGATTGGTGTAGGTCACACTGTGTACACAAGAGGATTGGTGTAGGTCACACTGTGTACACGAGAGGATTGGTGTAGGTCACAGTGGGTGTACGAGAGGATTGGTGCAGGTCACAGAGCGTGTACGACAGGATTGGTGCAGGTCACAGTGGGTGTACGAGAGGATTGGTGTAGGTCGCAGCGTGTGTACGAGAGGATTGGTGTAGGTCACAATGTGTGTACGAGAGGATTGGTGTAGGTCGCAGCGGGTGTACGAGAGGATTGGTGTAGGTCACAGAGCGTGTACGAGACGACTGGTGTAGGTCGCAGCGTGTGTACGAGAGGATTGGTGTAGGTCACACTGTGTACACGAGAGGATTGGTGTAGGTCACAGCCTGTGTACGAGAGGATTGGTGTAGGTCACACAGCGTGTACGAGAGGATTGGTGTAGGTCACAGTGGGTGTACGAGAGGATTGGTGTAGGTCGCAGCGTGTGTACGAGAGGATTGCTGTAGGTTGCAGTGTGTGTACGAGAGGATTGGTGTAGGTCGCAGCGTGTGTACGAGAGGATTGGTGTAGGTCGCAGCGGGTGTACGAGAGGATTGGTTTAGGTCACAGTGTGTGTACGAGAGAATTGGTGTAGGTCACAGCGTGTGCAGGAGGATTGGTGTAGGTCACAGTGTGTGTCCGAGAGGATTGGTGTAGGTCACAGTGGGTGTACGAGAGGATTGGTGTAGGTCACAGTGTGTGTACGAGAGGATTGGTGTAGGTCACAGTGTGTGTCCGAGAGGATTGGTGTAGGTCGCAGCGTGTGTCCGAGAGGATTGGTGTAGGTTACAGCGTGTGTACGAGAGGATTGGTGTAGGTCACAGTGTGTCTACGAGAGGATTGGTGTAGGTCACAGAGCGTGTACGAGAGGATTGGTGTAGGTCACAGTGTGTGTACGAGAGGATTGGTGTGGGTCGCAGCGTGTGTACGAGAGGATTGGTGTAGGTCACAGTGTGTGTCTGAGAGGATTGGTGTAGGTCGCAGCGTGTGTACGAGAGGATTGGTGTAGGTCGCAACGTGTGTACAAGAGGATTGGTGTAGGTCACAGTGCGTGTACGAGAGGATTGGTGTAGGTCACAGCGTGTGTACGAGAGGATAGGTGTAGGTCACAGTGTGTGTACGAGAGGATTGGTGTACGTCGCAGCGGGTGTACAAGAGGATTGGTGTAGGTCGCAGCGTGTGTACGAGAGGATTGGTGTAGCTCGCAGTGTGTGTACGATAGGATTGATGTAGGTCGCAGCGTGTGTACAAGAGGATTGGTGTAGGTCGCAGCGGGTGTACGTGAGGATTGGTGTAGGTCACAGCGTGTGCAGGAGGATTGGTGTAGGTAACAGTATGTGTCCGAGAGGATTGGTGTAGGTCGCAGTGTGTGTACGAGAGGATTGGTGTAGTTCGCAGCGTGTGTCCGAGAGGATTGGTGAAGGTCACACTGTGTGTACGAGAGGATTGGTGTAGGTCGCAGCGGGTGTACGAGAGGATTGGTGTAGGTCGAAGCGTGTGTACGAGAGGATTGGTGTAGGTCGCAGCGTGTGTACAAGAGGATTGGTGTAGGTCGCAGCGTGTGTACGAGAGAATTGGTGTAGGTCGCAGCGGGTGTACGAAAGGATTGGTGTAGGTCACAGTGTGTGTACGAGAGGATTGGTGTAGGTCACAGTGTGTGTACGAGAGGATTGGTGTGGGTCACAGTGTGTGTACGAGAGGATTGGTATAGGTCACAGCGTGTGTACGAGAGGATTGGTGTGGGTCTCAGTGTGTGCACAAGAGGATTGGTGTAGGTCACAGCGTGTGTCCGAGAGGATTGGTGTAGGTCACAGTGTGTGTACGAGAGGATTGGTGTAGGTCACAGTGTGTGTACGAGAGGATTGGTGTAGGTCAAACATGTGTACGAGAGGATTGGTGTAGGTCACAGCGGGTGTACGAGAGGATTGGTGTAGGTCACAGTGTGTGTACGAGAGGATTGGTGTAGGTCACAGTGGGTGTACGAGAGGATTGGTGTAGGTCGCAGCGGGTGTACGAGAGGATTGGTGTAGGTCGCAGCGTGTTTACGAGAGGATTGGTGTAGGTCGCAGCGGGTGTACGAGAGGATTGGTGTAGGTCACAGCGTATGCAGGAGGATTGGTGTAGGTCACACTGTGTGTCCGAGAGGATTGGTGTAGGTCGCAGTGTGTGTACGAGAGGATTGGTGTAGGTCGCAGCGTGTGTCCGAGAGGATTGGTGAAGGTCACACTGTGTGTACGAGAGGATTGGTGTACGTCGCAGCGGGTGTACGAGAGGATTGGTGTAGGTCACAGTGTGTGTACGAGAGGATTGGTGTAGGTCACAGTGTGTGTCCGAGAGGATTGGTGTAGGTTACAGCGTGTGTCCGAGAGGATTGGTGTAGGTCACAGCGTGTGTACGAGAGGATTGGTGTAGGTCACAGTGGGTGTACGAGAGGATTGGTGTAGGTCATAGCGTGTGTACGAGAGGATTGGTGTAGGTCACAGTGTCTGTACGAGAGGATTGGTGTAGGTCGCGGTGTGCGTACGAGAGGATTGGTGTAGGTCACAGCGTGTGTACGAGAGGATTGGTGTAGGTCAAAGCGGGTGTACGAGAGGATTCGTGTTGGTCACAGCGTGTGCAGGAGGATTGGGGTAGGTCACAGAGCGTGTTCGAGAGGATTGGTGTAGGTCACAGTGTGTGTCCGAGAAGATTGTTGTAGGTCACAGAGCGTGTACGAGAGGATTGGTGTAGGTCACAGTGGGTGTACGAGAGGATTGGTGTAGGTCACAGAGGGTGTACGAGAGGATTGGTGTAGGTCATAGCGGGTGTACAAGAGGAATGGTGTAGGTCACAGCGGGTGTACGAGAGGATTGTTGTAGGTCACAGAGCGTGTACAAGAGGATTGGTGTAGTTCACAGTGGGTGTACGAGAGGACTGGTGTAGGTCACAGTGGGTGAACGAGAGGATTGGTGTAGGTCACAGCGTGTCTACGAGAGGATTGGTGTAGGTCACAGTGTGTGTACGAGAGGATTGGTGTAGGTCGCAGTGTGCGTACGAGAGGATTGGTGTAGGTCAAAGCGGGTGTACGAGAGGATTGGTGTAGGTCACAGTGCGTGTCCGAGAGGATTGTTGTAGGCCACAGATGGTGTACGAGAGGATTGGTGTAGGTCACAGTGGGTGTACGAGAGGACTGGTGTAGGTCACAGTGGGTGAACGAGAGGATTGGTGTAGGTCACATCGGGTGTACGAGAGGATTATTGTAGGTCACAGTGGGTGTACGAGAGGATTGGTGTAGGTAACAGCGGGTGTACGAGAGGATTGGTGTAGGTTAAAGCGGGTGTACGAGAGGATTGGTGTTGGTCACAGCGTGTGCAGGAGGATTGGTGTAGGTCACAGAGCGTGTACGAGAGGATCGGTGTAGGTCACAGTGTGTGTCCGAGAGGATTGTTGTAGGTCACAGAGCGTGTACGAGAGGATTGGTGTAGGTCACAGTGGGTGTACGAGAGGACACGTGTAGGTCACAGTGGGTGAACGAGAGGATTGGTGTAGGTCACATCGGGTGTACGAGAGGATTGGTGTAGGTCACAGTGGGTGTACGAGAGGATTGGTGTAGGTCACAGCGGGTGTACGAGAGGATTGGTGTAGGTCAGAGCGGGTCTACGAGAGGATTGGTGTAGGTCACAGCGGGTGTACGAGAGGATTGTTGTAGGTCTCAGTGTGTGTACGAGAGGATTGGTGTAGGTCACAACGTGCGTACGAGAGGATTAGTGTAGGTCACAGCGCGTGCAGGAGGATTGGTGTAGGTCACAGCGTGTGTACAAGAGGATTGGTGTAGGTGACAGTGTGTGTACGAGAGGATTGGAGTAGGTCACAGCGTGTGTACGAGAGGATTGGTGTAGGTCACAGTGGGTGTCTGAGAGGACTGGTGTAGGTCGCAGCGTGTGTCCAAGAGGATTGGTGTAGGTCACAGTGTGGGTACGAGAGAATTGGTGTAGGTCGCAGCATGTGTACAAGAGGATTGGTGTAGGTCACACTGTGTGTACAAGAGGATTGGTGTAGGTCACAGTGGGTGTCCGAGAGGTTTGGTGTGGATTGCAGTGTGTGTACGAGAGGATTGGTGTAGGTCACAGTGTGTGTACGAGAGGATTGGTGTAGGTCACAGTGGGTGTACGAGAGGATTGGTGTAGGTTACACTGTGTGTACGAGAGGATTGGTGTAGGTCACAGTGGGTGTAGGAGAGGATTGGTGTAGGTCACAGTGTGTGTACGGGAGGATTGGTGTAGGTTACAGTGTGTGTACGAGAGGATTGGTGTAGGTCACAGTGGGTGTACGAGAGGATTGTTGTAGGTCACAGTGTGTGTACGAGAGGATTGTTGTAGGTCGCAGCGTGTGTACGAGAGGATTGGTGTAGGTCACACTGTGTGTACGAGAGGATTAGTGTAGGTCACAGTGGGTGTCCGAGAGGATTGGTGTGGATTGCAGTGTGTGTCCGAGAGGATTGGTGTAGGTCGCAGTGTGTGTACGAGAGGATTGGTGTAGGTCGCAGCGTGTGTCCGAGAGGATTGGTGAAGGTCACACTGTGTGTACGAGAGGATTGGTGTACGTCGCAGCGGGTGTACGAGAGGATTGGTGTAGGTCACAGTGTGTGTCCGTGAGGATTGGTGTAGGTTACAGCGTGTGTCCGAGAGGATTGGTGTAGGTCACAGCGTGTGTACGAGAGGATTGGTGTAGGTCACAGTGGGTGTACGAGAGGATTGGTGTAGGTCATAGCGTGTGTACGAGAGGATTGGTGTAGGTCACAGTGTCTGTACGAGAGGATTGGTGTAGGTCGCGGTGTGCGTACGAGAGGATTGGTGTAGGTCACAGCGTGTGTACGAGAGGATTGGTGTAGGTCAAAGCGGGTGTACGAGAGGATTCGTGTTGGTCACAGCGTGTGCAGGAGGATTGGGGTAGGTCACAGAGCGTGTACGAGAGGATTGGTGTAGGTCACAGTGTGTGTCCGAGAAGATTGTTGTAGGTCACAGAGCGTGTACGAGAGGATTGGTGTAGGTCACAGTGGGTGTACGAGAGGATTGGTGTAGGTCACAGAGGGTGTACGAGAGGATTGGTGTAGGTCATAGCGGGTGTACAAGAGGAATGGTGTAGGTCACAGCGGGTGTACGAGAGGATTGTTGTAGGTCACAGAGCGTGTACAAGAGGATTGGTGTAGGTCACAGTGGGTGTACGAGAGGACTGGTGTAGGTCACAGTGGGTGAACGAGAGGATTGGTGTAGGTCACAGCGTGTCTACGAGAGGATTGGTGTAGGTCACAGTGTGTGTACGAGAGGATTGGTGTAGGTCGCAGTGTGCGTACGAGAGGATTGGTGTAGGTCACAGCGTGTGTACGAGAGGATTGGTGTAGGTCAAAGCGGGTGTACGAGAGGATTGGTGTTGGTCACAGCGTGTGCAGGAGGATTGGTGTAGGTCACAGAGCGTGTACGAGAGGACGGTGTAGGTCACAGTGTGTGTCCGAGAGGATTGTTGTAGGTCACAGATCGTGTACGAGAGGATTGGTGAACGTCACAGTGGGTGTACGAGAGGACTGGTGTAGGTCAAAGTGGGTGAACGAGAGGATTGGTGTAGGTCACATCGGGTGTACGAGAGGATTATTGTAGGTCACAGTGGGTGTACGAGAGGATTGGTGTAGGTCACAGCGGGTGTACGAGAGGATTGGTGTAGGTTAAAGCGGGTGTACGAGAGGATTGGTGTTGGTCACAGCGTGTGCAGGAGGATTGGTGTAGGTCACAGAGCGTGTACGAGAGGATCGGTGTAGGTCACAGTGTGTGTCCGATAGGATTGTTGTAGGTCACAGAGCGTGTACGAGAGGATTGGTGTAGGTCACAGTGGGTGTACGAGAGGACTGGTGTAGGTCACAGTGGGTGAACGAGAGGATTGGTGTAGGTCACATCGGGTGTACGAGAGGATTGGTGTAGGTCACAGTGGGTGTACGAGAGGATTGGTGTAGGTCACAGCGGGTGTACGAGAGGATTGGTGTAGGTCAGAGCGGGTCTACGAGAGGATTGGTGTAGGTCACAGCGGGTGTACGAGAGGATTGGTATAGGTCTCAGTGTGTGTACGAGAGGATTGGTGTAGGTCACAACGTGCGTACGAGAGGATTGGTGTAGGTCACAGCGCGTGCAGGAGGATTGGTGTAGGTCACAGCGTGTGTACGAGAGGATTGGTGTAGGTGACAGAGTGTGTACGAGAGGATTGGAGTAGGTCACAGCGTGTGTACGAGAGGATTGGTGTAGGTCACAGTGGGTGTCCGAGAGCACTGGTGTAGGTCGCAGCGTGTGTCCAAGAGGATTGGTGTAGGTCACAGTGTGGGTACGAGAGGATTGGTGTAGGTCGCAGCATGTGTACAAGAGGATTGGTGTAGGTCACACTGTGTGTATGAGAGGATTGGTGTAGGTCACAGTGGGTGTCCGAGAGGTTTGGTGTGGATTGCAGTGTGTGTACGAGAGGATTGGTGTAGGTCACAGTGTGTGTACGAGAGGATCGGTGTAGGTCACAGTGGGTGTACGAGAGGATTGGTGTAGGTTACACTGTGTGTACGAGAGGATTGGTGTAGGTCACAGTGGGTGTAGGAGAGGATTGGTGTAGGTCACAGTGTGTGTACGGGAGGATTGGTGTAGGTTACAGTGTGTGTACGAGAGGATTGGTGTAGGTCACAGTGGGTGTATGAGAGGATTGTTGTAGGTCACAGCGTGTGTACGAGAGGATTGGTGTAGGTCACAGTGTGTGTACGAGAGGATTGGTGTAGGTCGCAGCGGGTTTACGAGAGGATTGGTGTAGGTCGCAGAGTGTGTACGAGAGGATTGGTGTAGGTCGCAGTGTGTGCACGAGAGGATTGTTGTAGGTCGCAGCGTGTGTACGAGAGGATTGGTGTAGGTCACACTGTGTGTACGAGAGGATTGGTGTAGGTCACAGTGGGTGTCCGAGAGGATTGGTGTGGATTGCAGTGTGTGTACGAGAGGATTGGTGTAGGTCACAGTGTGTGTACGAGAGGATTGGTGTAGGTCATAGCGTGTGTACGAGAGGATTGGTGTAGGTCACAGTGTCTGTACGAGAGGATTGGTGTAGGTCGCGGTGTGCGTACGAGAGGATTGGTGTAGGTCACAGCGTGTGTACGAGAGGATTGGTGTAGGTCAAAGCGGGTGTACGAGAGGATTCGTGTTGGTCACAGCGTGTGCAGGAGTATTGGGGTAGGTCACAGAGCATGTACGAGAGGATTGGTGCAGGTCACAGTGTGTGTCCGAGAAGATTGTTGTAGATCACAGAGCGTGTACGAGAGGATTGGTGTAGGTCACAGTGGGTGTACGAGAGGACTGGTGTAGGTCACAGTGGGTGAACGAGAGGATTGGTGTAGGTCACATCGGGTGTACGAGAGGATTGGTGTAGGTCACAGTGGGTGTACGAGAGGATTGGTGTAGGTCACAGAGCGTGTACGAGAGGATTGGTGTAGGTCACAGTGTGTGTACGAGAGGATTGGTGTAGGTCGCAGTGTGTGTACGAGAGGATTGGTGTAGGTCGCAGCGTGTGTACGAGAGGATTGGTGTAGGTCGCAGAAGGTGTACGAGAGGATTGGTGTAGGTACAGCGTGTGCAGGAGGATTGGTGTAGGTCACAGTGTGTGTAGGAGAGGATTGGTGTAGGTCACAGCGTGTGTACGAGAGGATTGGTGTAGGTCACAGTGCGCGTCCGAGAGGATTGGTGTAGGTCGCAGCGTGTGTCCAAGAGGATTGGTGTAGGTCACAGTGTGGGTACGAGAGGATGGGTGTAGGTCGCAGCGTGTGTACGAGAGGATTGGTGTAGGTCACACTGTGTGTACGAGAGGATTGGTGCAGGTCACAGTGGGTGTCCGAGAGGTTTGGTGTGGATTGCAGTGTGTGTACGAGAGGATTGGTGTAGGTCACAGTGTGTGTACGAGAGGATTGGTGTAGGTCACAGTGGGTGTACGAGAGGATTGGTGTAGGTTACACTGTGTGTACGAGAGGATTGGTGTAGGTCACAGTGGGGGTAGGAGAGGATTGGTGTAGGTCACAGTGTGTGTACGGGAGGATTGGTGTAGGTTACAGTGTGTGTACGAGAGGATTGTTGTAGGTCACAGTGGGTGTACGAGAGGATTGTTGTAGGTCACAGCGTGTGTACGAGAGGATTGGTGTAGGTCACAGTGTGTGTACGAGAAGATTGGTGTAGGTCGCAGTGGGTTTACGAGAGGATTGGTGTAGGTCGCAGTTTGTGTACGAGAGGATTGGTGTAGGTCGCAGCGTGTGTACGAGAGGATTGGTGTAGGTCACACTGTGTGTACGAGAGGATTGGTGTAGGTCACAGTGGGTGTCCGAGAGGATTGGTGTGGATTGCAGTGTGTGTACGAGAGGATTGGTGTAGGTCACAGTGTGTGTACGAGAGGATTGGTGTAGGTCATAGCGTGTGTACGAGAGGATTGGTGTAGGTCACAGTGTCTGTACGAGAGGATTGGTTTAGGTCGCGGTGTGCGTACGAGAGGATTGGTGTAGGTCACAGCGTGTGTACGAGAGGATTGGTGTAGGTCAAAGCGGGTGTACGAGAGGATTCGTGTTGGTCACAGCGTGTGCAGGAGGATTGGGGTAGGTCACAGAGCATGTACGAGAGGATTGGTGTAGGTCACAGTGTGTGTCCGAGAAGATTGTTGTAGGTCACAGAGCGTGTACGAGAGGATTGGTGTAGGTCACAGTGGGTGTACGAGAGGATTGGTGTAGGTCACAGAGGGTGTACGAGAGGATTGGTGTAGGTCATAGCGGGTGTACAAGAGGAATGGTGTAGGTCACAGCGGGTGTACGAGAGGATTGTTGTAGGTCACAGAGCGTGTACAAGAGGATTGGTGTAGGTCACAGTGGGTGTACGAGAGGACTGGTGTAGGTCACAGTGGGTGAACGAGAGGATTGGTGTAGGTCACAGCGTGTCTACGAGAGGATTGGTGTAGGTCACAGTGTGTGTACGAGAGGATTGGTGTAGGTCGCAGTGTGCGTACGAGAGGATTGGTGTAGGTCACAGCGTGTGTACGAGAGGATTGGTGTAGGTCAAAGCGGGTGTACGAGAGGATTGGTGTTGGTCACAGCGTGTGCAGGAGGATTGGTGTAGGTCACAGAGCGTGTACGAGAGGATTGGTGTAGGTCACAGTGTGTGTCCGAGAGGATTGTTGTAGGTCACAGATCGTGTATGAGAGGATTGGTGTAGGTCACAGTGGGTGTACGAGAGGACTGGTGTAGGTCAAAGTGGGTGAACGAGAGGATTGGTGTAGGTCACATCGGGTGTACGAGAGGATTATTGTAGGTCACAGTGGGTGTACGAGAGGATTGGTGTAGGTCACAGCGGGTGTACGAGAGGATTGGTGTAGGTTAAAGCGGGTGTACGAGAGGATTGGTGTTGGTCACAGCGTGTTCAGGAGGATTGGTGTAGGTCACAGAGCGTGTACGAGAGGATCGGTGTAGGTCACAGTGTGTGTCCGAGAGGATTGTTGTAGGTCACAGAGCGTGTACGAGAGGATTGGTGTAGGTCACAGTGGGTGTACGAGAGGACTGGTGTAGGTCACAGTGGGTGAACGAGAGGATTGGTGTAGGTCACATCGGGTGTACGAGAGGATTGGTGTAGGTCACAGCGGGTGTACGAGAGGATTGGTGTAGGTCAGAGCGGGTCTACGAGAGGATTGGTGTAGGTCACAGCGGGTGTACGAGAGGATTGGTGTAGGTTACACTGTGTGTACGAGAGGATTGGTATAGGTCACAGTGGGTGTAGGAGAGGATTGGTGTAGGTCACAGTGTGTGTACGGGAGGATTGGTGTAGGTTACAGTGTGTGTACGAGAGGATTGGTGTAGGTCACAGTGGGTGTATGAGAGGATTGTTGTAGGTCACAGCGTGTGTACGAGAGGATTGGTGTAGGTCACAGTGTGTGTACGAGAGGATTGGTGTAGGTCGCAGCGGGTTTACGAGAGGATTGGTGTAGGTCGCAGAGTGTGTACGAGAGGATTGGTGTAGGTCGCAGTGTGTGTACGAGAGGATTGTTGTAGGTCGCAGCGTGTGTACGAGAGGATTGGTGTAGGTCACAGTGGGTGTACGAGAGGACTGGTATAGGTCACAGTGGGTGAACGAGAGGATTGGTGTAGGTCACAGCGTGTCTACGAGAGGATTGGTGTAGGTCACAGTGTGTGTACGAGAGGATTGGTGTAGGTCGCAGTGTGCGTACGAGAGGATTGGTGTAGGTCACAGCGTGTGTACGAGAGGATTGGTGTAGGTCAAAGCGGGTGTACGAGAGGATTGGTGTTGGTCACAGCGTGTGCAGGAGGATTGGTGTAGGTCACAGAGCGTGTACGAGAGGATTGGTGTAGGTCACAGTGTGTGTCCGAGAGGATTGTTGTAGGTCACAGATCGTGTATGAGAGGATTGGTGTAGGTCACAGTGGGTGTACGAGAGGACTGGTGTAGGTCAAAGTGGGTGAACGAGAGGATTGGTGTAGGTCACATCGGGTGTACGAGAGGATTATTGTAGGTCACAGTGGGTGTACGAGAGGATTGGTTTAGAAAGCGGTGTGCGTACGAGAGGATTGGTGTAGGTCACAGCGTGTGTACGAGAGGATTGGTGTAGGTCAAAGCGGGTGTACGAGAGGATTCGTGTTGGTCACAGCGTGTGCAGGAGGATTGGGGTAGGTCACAGAGCATGTACGAGAGGATTGGTGTAGGTCACAGTGTGTGTCCGAGAAGATTGTTGTAGGTCACAGAGCGTGTACGAGAGGATTGGTGTAGGTCACAGTGGGTGTACGAGAGGATTGGTGTAGGTCACAGAGGGTGTACGAGAGGATTGGTGTAGGTCATAGCGGGTGTACAAGAGGAATGGTGTAGGTCACAGCGGGTGTACGAGAGGATTGTTGTAGGTCACAGAGCGTGTACAAGAGGATTGGTGTAGGTCACAGTGGGTGTACGAGAGGACTGGTGTAGGTCACAGTGGGTGAACGAGAGGATTGTTGTAGGTCGCAGCGTGTGTACGAGAGGATTGGTGTAGGTCACAGTGGGTGTACGAGAGGACTGGTATAGGTCACAGTGGGTGAACGAGAGGATTGGTGTAGGTCGCAGTGTGCGTACGAGAGGATTGGTGTAGGTCACAGCGTGTGTACAAGAGGATTGGTGTAGGTCAAAGCGGGTGTACGAGAGGATTGGTGTTGGTCACAGCGTGTGCAGGAGGATTGGTGTAGGTCACAGAGCGTGTACGAGAGGATTGGTGTAGGTCACAGAGTGTGTCCGAGAGGATTGTTGTAGGTCACAGATCGTGTATGAGAGGATTGGTGTAGGTCACAGTGGGTGTACGAGAGGACTGGTGTAGGTCAAAGTGGGTGAACGAGAGGATTGGTGTAGGTCACATCGGGTGTACGAGAGGATTATTGTAGGTCACAGTGGGTGTACGAGAGGATTGGTGTAGGTCACAGCGGGTGTACGAGAGGATTGGTGTAGGTTAAAGCGGGTGTACGAGAGGATTGGTGTTGGTCACAGCGTGTGCAGGAGGATTGGTGTAGGTCACAGAGCGTGTACGAGAGGATCGGTGTAGGTCACAGTGTGTGTCCGAGAGGATTGTTGTAGGTCACAGAGCGTGTACGAGAGGATTGGTGTAGGTCACAGTGGGTGTACGAGAGGACTGGTGTAGGTCACAGTGGGTGAACGAGAGGATTGGTGTAGGTCACATCGGGTGTACGAGAGGATTGGTGTAGGTCACAGCGGGTGTACGAGAGGATTGGTGTAGGTCAGAGCGGGTCTACGAGAGGATTGGTGTAGGTCACAGCGGGTGTACGAGAGGATTGGTGTAGGTCTCAGTGTGTGTACGAGAGGATTGGTGTAGGTCACAACGTGCGTACGAGAGGATTGGTGTAGGTCACAGCGCGTGCAGGAGGATTGGTGTAGGTCACAGCGTGTGTACGAGAGGATTGGTGTAGGTGACAGTGTGTGTACGAGAGGATTGGAGTAGGTCACAGCGTGTGTACGAGAGGATTGGTGTAGGTCACAGTGGGTGTCCGAGAGCACTGGTGTAGGTCGCAGCGTGTGTCCAAGAGGATTGGTGTAGGTCACAGTGTGGGTACGAGAGGATTGGTGTAGGTCGCAGCGTGTGTACGAGAGGATTGGTGTAGGTCACACTGTGTGTACGAGAGGATTGGTGTAGGTCACAGTGGGTGTCCGAGAGGTTTGGTGTGGATTGCAGTGTGTGTACGAGAGGATTGGTGTAGGTCACAGTGTGTGTACGAGAGGATTGGTGTAGGTCACAGTGGGTGTACGAGAGGATTGGTGTAGGTTACACTGTGTGTACGAGAGGATTGGTATAGGTCACAGTGGGTGTAGGAGAGGATTGGTGTAGGTCACAGTGTGTGCACGAGAGGATTGGTGTAGGTCACAGTGTGTGTACGAGAGGATTGGTGTAGGTCACAGTGGGTGTATGAGAGGATTGTTGTAGGTCACAGCGTGTGTACGAGAGGATTGGTGTAGGTCACAGTGTGTGTACGAGAGGATTGGTGTAGGTCGCAGCGGGTGTACGAGAGGATTGGTGTAGGTCGCAGAGTGTGTACGAGAGGATTGGTGTAGGTCGCAGTGTGTGTACGAGAGGATTGGTGTAGGTCGCAGCGTGTGTACGAGAGGATTGGTGTAGGTCACAGTGGGTGTACGAGAGGACTGGTATAGGTCACAGTGGGTGAACGAGAGGATTGGTGTAGGTCACAGCGTGTCTACGAGAGGATTGGTGTAGGTCACAGTGTGTGTACGAGAGGATTGGTGTAGGTCGCAGTGTGCGTACGAGAGGATTGGTGTAGGTCACAGCGTGTGTACGAGAGGATTGGTGTAGGTCAAAGCGGGTGTACGAGAGGATTGGTGTTGGTCACAGCGTGTGCAGGAGGATTGGTGTAGGTCACAGAGCGTGTACGAGAGGATTGGTGTAGGTCACAGTGTGTGTCCGAGAGGATTGTTGTAGGTCACAGATCGTGTATGAGAGGATTGGTGTAGGTCACAGTGGGTGTACGAGAGGACTGGTGTAGGTCAAAGTGGGTGAACGAGAGGATTGGTGTAGGTCACATCGGGTGTACGAGAGGATTATTGTAGGTCACAGTGGGTGTACGAGAGGATTGGTGTAGGTCACAGCGGGTGTACGAGAGGATTGGTGTAGGTTAAAGCGGGTGTACGAGAGGATTGGTGTTGGTCACAGCGTGTGCGGGAGGATTGGTGTAGGTCACAGAGCGTGTACGAGAGGATCGGTGTAGGTCACAGTGTGTGTCCGAGAGGATTGTTGTAGGTCACAGAGCGTGTACGAGAGGATTGGTGTAGGTCACAGTGGGTGTACGAGAGGACTGGTGTAGGTCACAGTGGGTGAACGAGAGGATTGGTGTAGGTCACATCGGGTGTACGAGAGGATTGGTGTAGGTCACAGTGGGTGTACGAGAGGATTGGTGTAGGTCACAGCGGGTGTACGAGAGGATTGGTGTAGGTCAGAGCGGGTCTACGAGAGGATTGGTGTAGGTCACAGCGGGTGTACGAGAGGATTGGTGTAGGTCTCAGTGTGTGTACGAGAGGATTGGTGTAGGTCACAACGTGCGTACGAGAGGATTGGTGTAGGTCACAGCGCGTGCAGGAGGATTGGTGTAGGTCACAGCGTGTGTACGAGAGGATTGGTGTAGGTGACAGTGTGTGTACGAGAGGATTGGAGTAGGTCACAGCGTGTGTACGAGAGGATTGGTGTAGGTCACAGTGGGTGTCCGAGAGCACTGGTGTAGGTCGCAGCGTGTGTCCAAGAGGATTGGTGTAGGTCACAGTGTGGGTACGAGAGGATTGGTGTAGGTCGCAGCGTGTGTACAAGAGGATTGGTGTAGGTCACACTGTGTGTACGAGAGGATTGGTGTAGGTCACAGTGGGTGTCCGAGAGGTTTGGTGTGGATTGCAGTGTGTGTACGAGAGGATTGGTGTAGGTCACAGTGTGTGTACGAGAGGATTGGTGTAGGTCACAGTGGGTGTACGAGAGGATTGGTGTAGGTTACACTGTGTGTACGAGAGGATTGGTATAGGTCACAGTGGGTGTAGGAGAGGATTGGTGTAGGTCACAGTGTGTGTACGGGAGGATTGGTGTAGGTTACAGTGTGTGTACGAGAGGATTGGTGTAGGTCACAGTGGGTGTATGAGAGGATTGTTGTAGGTCACAGCGTGTGTACGAGAGGATTGGTGTAGGTCACAGTGTGTGTACGAGAGGATTGGTGTAGGTCGCAGCGGGTTTACGAGAGGATTGGTGTAGGTCGCAGAGTGTGTACGAGAGGATTGGTGTAGGTCGCAGTGTGTGTACGAGAGGATTGTTGTAGGTCGCAGCGTGTGTACGAGAGGATTGGTGTAGGTCACACTGTGTGTACGAGAGGATTGGTGTAGGTCACAGTGGGTGTCCAAGAGGATTGGTGTGGATTGCAGTGTGTGTACGAGAGGATTGGTGTAGGTCACAGTGTGTGTACGAGAGGATTGGTGTAGGTCATAGCGTGTGTACGAGAGGATTGGTGTAGGTCACAGTGTCTGTACGAGAGGATTGGTGTAGGTCGCGGTGTGCGTACGAGAGGATTGGTGTAGGTCACAGCGTGTGTACGAGAGGATTGGTGTAGGTCAAAGCGGGTGTACGAGAGGATTCGTGTTGGTCACAGCGTGTGCAGGAGGATTGGGGTAGGTCACAGAGCATGTACGAGAGGATTGGTACAGGTCACAGTGTGTGTCCGAGAAGATTGTTGTAGATCACAGAGCGTGTACGAGAGGATTGGTGTAGGTCACAGTGGGTGTACGAGAGGACTGGTGTAGGTCACAGTGGGTGAACGAGAGGATTGGTGTAGGTCACACCGGGTGTACGAGAGGATTGGTGTAGGTCACCGTGGGTGTACGAGAGGATTGGTGTAGGTCACAGAGCGTGTACGAGAGGATTGGTGTAGGTCACAGTGTGTGTACGAGAGGATTGGTGTAGGTCACAGCGTGTGTACGAGAGGATTGGTGTAGGTCGCAGCGGGTGTACGAGAGGATTGGTGCAGGTCACAGCGTGTGTACGAGAGGATTGGTGTAGGTCGCAGTGTGTGTACGAGAGGATTGGTGTAGGTCGCAGCGTGTGTACGAGAGGATTGGTGTAGGTCGTAGAAGGTGTACGAGAGGATTGGTGTAGGTACAGCGTGTGCAGGAGGATTGGTGTAGGTCACAGTGTGTGTACGAGAGGATTGGTGTAGGTCACAGCGTGTGTACGAGAGGATTGGTGTAGGTCACAGTGCGCGTCCGAGAGGATTGGTGTAGGTCGCAGCGTGTGTCCAAGAGGATTGGTGTAGGTTACAGCGTGTGTACGAGAGGATTGGTGTAGGTCACAGTGTGGGTACGAGAGGATTGGTGTAGGTCGCAGCGTGTGTACGAGAGGATTGGTGTAGGTCACACTGTATGTACGAGAGGATTGGTGTAGGTCACACTGTGTGTACGAGAGGATTGGTGTAGGTCACAGTGGGTGTCCGAGAGGTTTGGTGTGGATTGCAGTGTGTGTACGAGAGGATTGGTGTAGGTCACAGTGTGTGTATGAGAGGATTGGTGTAGGTCACAGTGGGTGTACGACAGGATTGGTGTAGGTTACACTGTGTGTACGAGAGGATTGGTGTAGGTCAGTGGGTGTAGGAGAGGATTGGTGTAGGTCACAGTGTGTGTACGGGAGGATTGGTGTAGGTTACAGTGTGTGTACGAGAGGATTGGTGTAGGTCACAGTGGGTGTACGAGAGGATTGTTGTAGGTCACAGCGTGTGTACGAGAGAATTGGTGTAGGTCACAGTGTGTGTACGAGAAGATTGGTGTAGTCGCAGTGTGTGTACGAGAGGATTGGTGTAGGTCATAGCGTGTGTACGAGAGGATTGGTGTAGGTCACAGTGTCTGTACGAGAGGATTGGTGTAGGTCGCGGTGTGCGTACGAGAGGATTGGTGTAGGTCACAGCGTGTGTACGAGAGGATTGGTGTAGGTCAAAGCGGGTGTACGAGAGGATTCGTGTTGGTCACAGCGTGTGCAGGAGGATTGGGGTAGGTCACAGAGCATGTACGAGAGGATTGGTGTAGGTCACAGTGTGTGTCCGAGAAGATTGTTGTAGGTCACAGAGCGTGTACGAGAGGATTGGTGTAGGTCACAGTGGGTGTACGAGAGGACTGGTGTAGGTCACAGTGGGTGAACGAGAGGATTGGTGTAGGTCACATCGGGTGTACGAGAGGATTGGTGTAGGTCACAGTGGGTGTACGAGAGGATTGGTGTAGGTCACAGAGGGTGTACGAGAGGATTGGTGTAGGTCATAGCGGGTGTACAAGAGGATTGGTGTAGGTCACAGCGGGTGTACGAGAGGATTGTTGTAGGTCACAGAGCGTGTACAAGAGGATTGGTGTAGGTCACAGTGGGTGTACGAGAGGACTGGTGTAGGTCACAGTGGGTGAACGAGAGGATTGGTGTAGGTCGCAGTGTGCGTACTAGAGGATTGGTGTAGGTCACAGCGTGTGTACGAGAGGATTGGTGTAGGTCAAAGCGGGTGTACGAGAGGATTCGTGTTGGTCACAGCGTGTGCAGGAGGATTGGTGTAGGTCACAGAGCGTGTACGAGAGGATTGCTGTAGGTCACAGTGTGTGTCCGAGAGGATTGTTGTAGGTCACAGAGCGTGTACGAGAGGATTGGTGTAGGTCACAGTGGGTGTACGAGAGGACTGGTGTAGGTCACAGTGGGTGAACGAGAGGATTGGTGTAGGTCACATCGGGTGTACGAGAGGATTAGTGTGGGTCACAGTGGGTGTACGAGAGGATTGGTGTAGGTCACAGCGGGTGTACGAGAGGATTGGTGTAGGTCAAAGCGGGTGTACGAGAGGATTGGTGTAGGTCACAGTGGGTGTCCGAGAGGTTTGGTGTGGATAGCAGTGTGTGTACGAGAGGATTGGTGTAGGTCACAGTGTGTGTACGAGAGGATTGGTGTAGGTCACAGTGGGTGTACGAGAGGATTGGTGTAGGTTACACTGTGTGTACGAGAGGATTGGTGTAGGTCACAGTGGGTGTAGGAGAGGATTGGTGTAGGTCACAGTGTGTGTACAGGTGGATTGGTGTAGGTTACAGTGTGTGTACGAGAGGATTGGTGTAGGTCACAGTGGGTGTACGAGAGGATTGTTGTAGGTCACAGTGTGGGTACGAGAGGATTGGTGTAGGTCGCAGCGTGTGTACGAGAGGATTGGTGTAGGTCACATTGTGTGTTTGAGAGGATTGGTGTAGGTCACAGTGGGTGTCCGAGAGGTTTGGTGTGGATTGCAGTGTGTGTACGAGAGGATTGGTGTAGGTCGCAGCGTGTGTCCAAGAGGATTGGTGTAGGTTACAGCGTGTGTACGAGAGGATTGGTGTAGGTCACAGTGTGGGTACGAGAGGATTGGTGTAGGTCGCAGCGTGTGTACGAGAGGATTGGTGTAGGTCACACTGTGTGTATGAGAGGATTGGTGTAGGTCACAGTGGGTGTCCGAGAGGTTTGGTGTGGATTGCAGTGTGTGTACGAGAGCATTGGTGTAGGTCACAGTTTGTGTACGAGAGGATTGGTGTAGGTCACAGTGGGTGTACGAGAGGATTGGTGTAGGTTACACTGTGTGTACGAGAGGATTGGTGTAGGTCACAGTGGGTGTAGGAGAGGATTGGTGAAGGTCACAGCGTGTGTACGGGAGGATTGGTGTAGGTTACAGTGTGTGTACGAGAGGATTGGTGTAGGTCACAGAGGGTGTATGAGAGGATTGTTGTAGGTCACAGCGTGTGTACGAGAGGATTGGTGTAGGTCACAGTGTGTGTACGAGAGGATTGGTGTAGGTCACAGCGGGTGTACGAGAGGACTGGTGTAGGTCAAAGCGGGTGTACGAGAGGATTGGTGTTGGTCACAGCGTGTGCAGGAGGATTGGTGTAGGTCACAGAGCGTGTACGAGAGGATCGGTGTAGGTCACAGTGTGTGTCCGAGAGGATTGTTGTAGGTCACAGAGCGTGTACGAGAGGATTGGTGTAGGTCACAGTGGGTGTACGAGAGGACTGGTGAAGGTCACAGTGGGTGAACGAGAGGATTGGTGTAGGTCACGTCGGGTGTACGAGAGGATTGGTGTAGGTCACAGTGGGTGTACGAGAGGATTGGTGTAGGTCACAGCGGGTGTACGAGAGGATTGGTGTAGGTCAGAGCGGGTCTACGAGAGGATTGGTGTAGGTCACAGCGGGTGTACGACAGGATTGGTGTAGGTCTCAGTGTGTGTACGAGAGGATTGGTGTAGGTCACAACGTGCGTACGAGAGGATTGGTGTAGGTCACAGCGCGTGCAGGAGGATTGGTGTAGGTCACAGCGTGTGTACGAGAGGATTGGTGTAGGTCACAGTGGGTGTACGAGAGGATTGGTGTAGGTCACAGAGGGTGTACGAGAGGATTGGTGTAGGTCATAGCGGGTGTACAAGAGGATTGGTGTAGGTCACAGCGGGTGTACGAGAGGATTGTTGTAGGTCACAGAGCGTGTACAAGAGGATTGGTGTAGGTCACAGTGGGTGTACGAGAGGACTGGTGTAGGTCACAGTGGGTGAACGAGAGGATTGGTGTAGGTCGCAGTGTGCGTACTAGAGGATTGGTGTAGGTCACAGCGTGTGTACGAGAGGATTGGTGTAGGTCAAAGCGGGTGTACGAGAGGATTCGTGTTGGTCACAGCGTGTGCAGGAGGATTGGTGTAGGTCACAGAGCGTGTACGAGAGGATTGGTGTAGGTCACAGTGTGTGTCCGAGAGGATTGTTGTAGGTCACAGAGCGTGTACGAGAGGATTGGTGTAGGTCACAGTGGGTGTACGAGAGGACTGGTGTAGGTCACAGTGGGTGAACGAGAGGATTGGTGTAGGTCACATCGGGTGTACGAGAGGATTAGTGTGGGTCACAGTGGGTGTACGAGAGGATTGGTGTAGGTCACAGCGGGTGTACGAGAGGATTGGTGTAGGTCAAAGCGGGTGTACGAGAGGATTGGTGTAGGTCACAGTGTGTGTACGAGAGGATTGGTGTAGGTCACAGTGGGTGTACGAGAGGATTGGTGTAGGTTACACTGTGTGTACGAGAGGATTGGTGTAGGTCACAGTGGGTGTAGGAGAGGATTGGTGTAGGTCACAGTGTGTGTACAGGTGGATTGGTGTAGGTTACAGTGTGTGTACGAGAGGATTGGTGTAGGTCACAGTGGGTGTACGAGAGGATTGTTGTAGGTCACAGTGTGGGTACGAGAGGATTGGTGTAGGTCGCAGCGTGTGTACGAGAGGATTGGTGTAGGTCACACTGTGTGTATGAGAGGATTGGTGTAGGTCACAGTGGGTGTCCGAGAGGTTTGGTGTGGATTGCAGTGTGTGTACGAGAGGATTGGTGTAGGTCACACTGTGTGTACGAGAGGATTGGTGTAGGTCGCAGCGTGTGTCCAAGAGGATTGGTGTAGGTCACAGTGTGTGTACGAGAGGATTGGTGTAGGTCACAGTGTGGGTACGAGAGGATTGGTGTAGGTCGCAGCGTGTGTACGAGAGGATTGGTGTAGGTCACACTGTGTGTATGAGAGGATTGGTGTAGGTCACAGTGGGTGTCCGAGAGGTTTGGTGTGGATTGCAGTGTGTGTACGAGAGGATTGGTGTAGGTCACAGTTTGTGTACGAGAGGATTGGTGTAGGTCACAGTGGGTGTACGAGAGGATTGGTGTAGGTTACACTGTGTGTACGAGAGGATTGGTGTAGGTCACAGTGGGTGTAGGAGAGGATTGGTGAAGGTCACAGCGTGTGTACGGGAGGATTGGTGTAGGTTACAGTGTGTGTACGAGAGGATTGGTGTAGGTCACAGAGGGTGTATGAGAGGATTGTTGTAGGTCACAGCGTGTGTACGAGAGGATTGGTGTAGGTCACAGTGTGTGTACGAGAGGATTGGTGTAGGTCACAGCGGGTGTACGAGAGGACTGGTGTAGGTCAAAGCGGGTGTACGAGAGGATTGGTGTTGGTCACAGCGTGTGCAGGAGGATTGGTGTAGGTCACAGAGCGTGTACGAGAGGATCGGTGTAGGTCACAGTGTGTGTCCGAGAGGATTGTTGTAGGTCACAGAGCGTGTACGAGAGGATTGGTGTAGGTCACAGTGGGTGTACGAGAGGACTGGTGAAGGTCACAGTGGGTGAACGAGAGGATTGGTGTAGGTCACGTCGGGTGTACGAGAGGACTGGTGTAGGTCACAGTGGGTGTACGAGAGGATTGGTGTAGGTCACAGCGGGTGTACGAGAGGATTGGTGTAGGTCAGAGCGGGTCTACGAGAGGATTGGTGTAGGTCACAGCGGGTGTACGACAGGATTGGTGTAGGTCTCAGTGTGTGTACGAGAGGATTGGTGTAGGTCACAACGTGCGTACGAGAGGATTGGTGTAGGTCACAGCGCGTGCAGGAGGATTGGTGTAGGTCACAGCCTGTGTACGAGAGGATTGGTGTAGGTGACAGTGTGTGTACGAGAGGATTGGTGTAGGTCACAGCGTGTGTACGAGAGGATTGGTGTAGGTCACAGTGGGTGTCCGAGAGGATTGGTGTAGGTCGCAGCGTGTGTCCAAGAGGATTGGTGTAGGTCACAGTGTGGGTACGAGAGGATTGGTGTAGGTCGCAGCGTGTGTACAAGAGGATTGGTGTAGGTCACACTGTGTGTACGAGAGGATTGGTGTAGGTCACAGTGGGTGTCCGAGAGGTTTGGTGTGGATTGCAGTGTGTGTACGAGAGGATTGGTGTAGGTCACAGTGTGTGTACGAGAGGATTGGTGTAGCGCACAGTGGGTGTACGAGAGGATTGGTGTAGGTCACAGTGTGTGTACGGGAGGATTGGTGTAGGTTACAGTGTGTGTACGAGAGGATTGGTGTAGGTCACAGTGGGTGTACGAGAGGATTGTTGTAGGTCACAGCGTGTGTACGAGAGGATTGGTGTAGGTCACAGTGTGTGTACGAGAGGATTGGTGTAGGTCGCAGCGGGTTTACGAGAGGATTGGTGTAGGTCGCAGAGTGTGTACGAGAGGATTGGTGTAGGTCGCAGTGTGTGTATGAGAGGATTGGTGTAGGTCGCAGCGTGTGTACGAGAGGATTGGTGTAGGTCACACTGTGTGTACGAGAGGATTGGTGTAGGTCACAGTGGGTGTCCGAGAGGATTGGTGTGGATTGCAGTGTGTGTACGAGAGGATTGGTGTAGGTCACAGTGTGTGTACGAGAGGATTGGTGTAGGTCATAGCGTGTGTACGAGAGGATTGCTGTAGGTCACAGTGTCTGTACGAGAGGATTGGTGTAGGTCGCGGTGTGCGTACGAGAGGATTGGTGTAGGTCACAGCGTGTGTACGAGAGGATTGGTGTAGGTCAAAGCGGGTGTACGAGAGGATTCGTGTTGGTCACAGCGTGTGCAGGAGGATTGGGGTAGGTCACAGAGCGTGTACGAGAGGATTGGTGTAGGTCACAGTGTGTGTCCGAGAAGAATGTTGTAGATCACAGAGCGTGTACGAGAGGATTGGTGTGGGTCACAGTGGGTGTACGAGAGGACTGGTGTAGGTCACAGTGGGTGAACGAGAGGATTGGTGTAGGTCACATCGGGTGTACGAGAGGATTGGTGTAGGTCACAGTGGGTGTACGAGAGGATTGGTGTAGGTCACAGAGCGTGTACGAGAGGATTGGTGTAGGTCACAGTGTGTGTACGAGAGGATTGGTGTAGGTCACAGCGTGTGTACGAGAGGATTGGTGTAGGTCGCAGCGGGTGTACGAGAGGATTGGTGTAGGTCACAGCGTGTGTACGAGAGGATTGGTGTAGGTCGCAGTGTGTGTACGAGAGGATTGGTGTAGGTCGCAGCGTGTGTACGAGAGGATTGGTGTAGGTCGCAGAAGGTGTAAGAGAGGATTGGTGTAGGTACAGCGTGTGCAGGAGGATTGGTGTAGGTCACAGTGTGTGCACGAGAGGATTGGTGTAGTTTACACTGTGTGTACGAGAGGATTGGTGTAGGTCACAGTGGGGGTAGGAGAGGATTGGTGTAGGTCACAGTGTGTGTACGGGAGGATTGGTGTAGGTTACAGTGTGTGTACGAGAGGATTGTTGTAGGTCACAGTGGGTGTACGAGAGGATTGTTGTAGGTCACAGCGTGTGTACGAGAGGATTGGTGTAGGTCACAGTGTGTGTACGAGAGGATTGGTGTAGGTCGCAGTGGGCTTACGAGAGGATTGGTGTAGGTCGCAGAGTGTGTACGAGAGGATTGGTGTAGGTCACAGTGGGTGTACGAGAGGATTGGTGTAGGTCACAGCGTGTACGAGAGGATTGGTGTAGGTCACAGAGCGTGTACGAGAGGATTGGTGTAGGTCACAGTGTGTGTCCGAGAGGATTGTTGTAGGTCACAGATCGTGTATGAGAGGATTGGTGTAGGTCACAGTGGGTGTACGAGAGGACTGGTGTAGGTCAAAGTGGGTGAACGAGAGGATTGGTGTAGGTCACATCGGGTGTACGAGAGGATTATTGTAGGTCACAGTGGGTGTACGAGAGGATTGGTGTAGGTCACAGCGGGTGTACGAGAGGATTGGTGTAGGTTAAAGCGGGTGTACGAGAGGATTGGTGTTGGTCACAGCGTGTGCGGGAGGATTGGTGTAGGTCACAGAGCGTGTACGAGAGGATCGGTGTAGGTCACAGTGTGTGTCCGAGAGGATTGTTGTAGGTCACAGAGCGTGTACGAGAGGATTGGTGTAGGTCACAGTGGGTGTACGAGAGGACTGGTGTAGGTCACAGTGGGTGAACGAGAGGATTGGTGTAGGTCACATCGGGTGTACGAGAGGATTGGTGTAGGTCACAGTGGGTGTACGAGAGGATTGGTGTAGGTCACAGCGGGTGTACGAGAGGATTGGTGTAGGTCAGAGCGGG
Organism: Carcharodon carcharias; assembly: GCF_017639515.1. Classification (NCBI taxonomy): domain Eukaryota; kingdom Metazoa; phylum Chordata; class Chondrichthyes; order Lamniformes; family Lamnidae; genus Carcharodon; species Carcharodon carcharias. The sequence goes on along the minus strand of NC_054496.1, from coordinate 827,530 downwards.
TCTACGAGAGGATTGGTGTAGGTCACAGCGGGTGTACGAGAGGATTGGTGTAGGTCTCAGTGTGTGTACGAGAGGATTGGTGTAGGTCTCAGTGTGTGTACGAGAGGATTGGTGTAGGTCACAGCGCGTGCAGGAGGATTGGTGTAGGTCACAGCGTGTGTACGAGAGGATTGGTGTAGGTGACAGTGTGTGTACGAGAGGATTGGTGTAGGTCACAGCGTGTGTACGAGAGGATTGGTGTAGGTCACAGTGGGTGTCCGAGAGCACTGGTGTAGGTCGCAGCGTGTGTCCAAGAGGATTGGTGTAGGTCACAGTGTGGGTACGAGAGGATTGGTGTAGGTCGCAGCGTGTGTACAAGAGGATTGGTGTAGGTCACACTGTGTGTACGAGAGGATTGGTGTAGGTCACAGTGGGTGTCCGAGAGGTTTGGTGTGGATTGCAGTGTGTGTACGAGAGGATTGGTGTAGGTCACAGTGTGTGTACGAGAGGATTGGTGTAGGTCACAGTGGGTGTACGAGAGGATTGGTGTAGGTTACACTGTGTGTACGAGAGGATTGGTGTAGGTCACAGTGGGTGTAGGAGAGGATTGGTGTAGGTCACAGTGTGTGTACGAGAGGATTGGTGTAGGTTACAGTGTGTGTACGAGAGGATTGGTGTAGGTCACAGTGGGTGTACGAGAGGATTGTTGTAGGTCACAGCGTGTGTACGAGAGGATTGGTGTAGGTCACAGTGTGTGTACGAGAGGATTGGTGTAGGTCGCAGCGGGTTTACGAGAGGATTGGTGTAGGTCGCAGAGTGTGTACGAGAGGATTGGTGTAGGTCGCAGTGTGTGTACGAGAGGATTGGTGTAGGTCGCAGCGTGTGTACGAGAGGATTGGTGTAGGTCACACTGTGTGTACGAGAGGATTGGTGTAGGTCACAGTGGGTGTCCGAGAGGATTGGTGTGGATTGCAGTGTGTGTACGAGAGGATTGGTGTAGGTCACAGTGTGTGTACGAGAGGATTGGTGTAGGTCATAGCGTGTGTACGAGAGGATTGGTGTAGGTCACAGTGTCTGTACGAGAGGATTGGTGTAGGTCGCGGTGTGCGTACGAGAGGATTGGTGTAGGTCACAGCGTGTGTACGAGAGGATTGGTGTAGGTCAAAGCGGGTGTACGAGAGGATTCGTGTTGGTCACAGCGTGTGCAGGAGGATTGGGGTAGGTCACAGAGCATGTACGAGAGGATTGGTGTAGGTCACAGTGTGTGTCCGAGAAGATTGTTGTAGGTCACAGAGCGTGTACGAGAGGATTGGTGTAGGTCACAGTGGGTGTACGAGAGGACTGGTGTAGGTCACAGTGGGTGAACGAGAGGATTGGTGTAGGTCACATCGGGTGTACGAGAGGATTGGTGTAGGTCACAGTGGGTGTACGAGAGGATTGGTGTAGGTCACAGAGCGTGTACGAGAGGATTGGTGTAGGTCACAGTGTGTGTACGAGAGGATTGGTGTAGGTCACAGCGTGTGTACGAGAGGATTGGTGTAGGTCGCAGCGGGTGTACGAGAGGATTGGTGTAGGTCACAGCGTGTGTACGAGAGGATTGGTGTAGGTCGCAGTGTGTGTACGAGAGGATTGGTGTAGGTCGCAGCGTGTGTACGAGAGGATTGGTGTAGGTCGCAGAAGGTGTACGAGAGGATTGGTGTAGGTACAGCGTGTGCAGGAGGATTGGTGTAGGTCACAGTGTGTGTACGAGAGGATTGGTGTAGGTCACAGCGTGTGTACGAGAGGATTGGTGTAGGTCACAGTGCGCGTCCGAGAGGATTGGTGTAGGTCGCAGCGTGTGTCCAAGAGGATTGGTGTAGGTTACAGCGTGTGTACGAGAGGATTGGTGTAGGTCACAGTGTGGGTACGAGAGGATTGGTGTAGGTCGCAGCGTGTGTACGAGAGGATTGGTGTAGGTCACACTGTGTGTATGAGAGGATTGGTGTAGGTCACACTGTGTGTACGAGAGGATTGGTGTAGGTCACAGTGGGTGTCCGAGAGGTTTGGTGTGGATTGCAGTGTGTGTACGAGAGGATTGGTGTAGGTCACAGTGTGTGTATGAGAGGATTGGTGTAGGTCACAGTGGGTGTACGACAGGATTGGTGTAGGTTACACTGTGTGTACGAGAGGATTGGTGTAGGTCAGTGGGTGTAGGAGAGGATTGGTGTAGGTCACAGTGTGTGTACGGGAGGATTGGTGTAGGTTACAGTGTGTGTACGAGAGGATTGGTGTAGGTCACAGTGGGTGTACGAGAGGATTGTTGTAGGTCACAGCGTGTGTACGAGAGAATTGGTGTAGGTCACAGTGTGTGTACGAGAAGATTGGTGTAGTCGCAGCGGGTTTACGAGAGGATTGGTGTAGGTCGCAGAGTGTGTACGAGAGGATTGTTGTAGGTCGCAGTGTGTGTACGAGAGGATTGGTGTAGGTCGCAGCGTGTGTACGAGAGGATTGGTGTAGGTCACAGCGTGTGTACGAGAGGATTGGTGTAGGTCAAAGCGGGTGTACGAGAGGATTCGTGTTGGTCACAGCGTGTGCAGGAGGATTGGGGTAGGTCACAGAGCATGTACGAGAGGATTGGTGTAGGTCACAGTGTGTGTCCGAGAGATTGTTGTAGGTCACAGAGCGTGTACGAGAGGATTGGTGTAGGTCACAGTGGGTGTACGAGAGGACTGGTGTAGGTCACAGTGGGTGAACGAGAGGATTGGTGTAGGTCACATCGGGTGTACGAGAGGATTGGTGTAGGTCACAGTGGGTGTACGAGAGGATTGGTGTAGGTCACAGAGGGTGTACGAGAGGATTGGTGTAGGTCATAGCGGGTGTACAAGAGGATTGGTGTAGGTCACAGCGGGTGTACGAGAGGATTGTTGTAGGTCACAGAGCGTGTACGAGAGGATTGGTGTAGGTCACAGTGGGTGTACGAGAGGATTGGTGTAGGTCACAGTGGGTGTACGAGAGGATTGGTGTAGGTCGCAGTGTGTGTACGAGAGGATTGGTGTAGGTCACAGCGTGTGTACGAGAGGATTGGTGTAGGTCACAGCGGGTGTACGAGAGGATTGGTGTAGGTCACAGCGTGTGCACGAGAGGATTGGTGTAGGTCACAGGGCGTGTACGAGAGGATTGGTGTAGGTCACAGTGTGTGTACGAGAGGATTGTTGTAGGTCACAGAGCGTGTACGAGAGGATTGGTGTAGGTCACAGTGGGTGTACGAGAGGATTGGTGTAGGTCACAGTGGGTGAACGAGAGGATTGGTGTAGGTCACATCGGGTGTACGAGAGGATTGGTGTAGGTCACAGTGGGTGTACGAGAGGATTGGTGTAGGTCACAGTGGGTGTACGAGAGGATTGGTGTAGGTCACAGCGGGTGTACGAGAGGATTGGTGTAGGTCACAGTGGGTGTCCGAGAGGTTTGGTGTGGATTGCAGTGTGTGTACGAGAGGATTGGTGTAGGTCACAGTGTGTGTACGAGAGGATTGGTGTAGGTCACAGTGGGTGTACGAGAGGATTGGTGTAGGTCACACTGTGTGTACGAGAGGATTGGTGTAGGTCACAGTGGGTGTACGAGAGGATTGGTGTAGGTCACAGTGTGTGTACGAGAGGATTGGTGTAGGTCACAGTGTGTGTACGAGAGGATTGGTGTAGGTCACAGTGGGTGTACGAGAGGATTGTTGTAGGTCACAGTGTGTGTACGAGAGGATTGGTGTAGGTCGCAGCGTGTGTACGAGAGGATTGGTGTAGGTCACAGTGTGTGTACGAGAGGATTGGTGTAGGTCACAGTGGGTGTACGAGAGGATTGGTGTAGGTCACAGTGTGTGTACGAGAGGATTGGTGTAGGTCGCAGCGTGTGTACGAGAGGATTGGTGTAGGTCACAGCGTGTGTACGAGAGGATTGGTGTAGGTCACAGAGTGTGTACGAGAGGATTGGTGTAGGTCACAGCGTGTGTACGAGAGGATTGGTGTAGGTCGCAGCGTGTGTACGAGAGGATTGGTGTAGGTCACAGTGTGTGTACGAGAGGATTGGTGTAGGTCACAGTGTGTGTACGAGAGGATTGGTGTAGGTCACAGTGTGTGTACGAGAGGATTGGTGTAGGTCACAGTGGGTGTACGAGAGGATTGGTGTAGGTCACAGTGTGTGTACGAGAGGATTGGTGTAGGTCACAGTGTGTGTACGAGAGGATTGGTGTAGGTCACAGCGGGTGTACGAGAGGATTGGTGTAGGTCACAGTGGTGTACGAGAGGATTGGTGTAGGTCACAGTGTGTGTACGAGAGGATTGGTGTAGGTCACAGCGTGTGTGCGAGAGGATTGGAGTAGGTCACAGCGTGTGTGCGAGAGGATTGGTGTAGGTCACAGCGTGTGTACGAGAGGATTGGTGTAGGTCACAGTGGGTGTACGAGAGGATTGTTGTCGGTCACAGCGTGTGTACGAGAGGATTGGTGTTGGTCACAGCGTGTGCAGGAGGATTGGTGTAGGTCACAGAGCGTGTACGAGAGGATCGGTGTAGGTCACAGTGTGTGTCCGAGAGGATTGTTGTAGGTCACAGAGCGTGTACGAGAGGATTGGTGTAGGTCACAGTGGGTGTACGAGAGGACTGGTGTAGGTCACAGTGGGTGAACGAGAGGATTGGTGTAGGTTACATCGGGTGTACGAGAGGATTGGTGTAGGTCACAGTGGGTGTACGAGAGGATTGGTGTAGGTCACAGCGGGTGTACGAGAGGATTGGTGTAGGTCAGAGCGGGTCTACGAGAGGATTGGTGTAGGTCACAGCGGGTGTACGACAGGATTGGTGTAGGTCTCAGTGTGTGTACGAGAGGATTGGTGTAGGTCACAACGTGCGTACGAGAGGATTGGTGTAGGTCACAGCGCGTGCAGGAGGATTGGTGTAGGTCACAGCGTGTGTACGAGAGGATTGGTGTAGGTCACAGTGTGTGTACGAGAGGATTGGTGTAGGTCACAGTGGGTGTCCGAGAGGATTGGTGTAGGTCAAGCGGGTGTACGAGAGGATTGGTGTAGGTCACAGCGTGTGTACGAGAGGATTGGTGTAGGTCACAGAGGTGTACGAGAGGATTGGTGTAGGTCACAGTGGTGTACGAGAGGATTGGTGTAGGTCACAGTGGTGTACGAGAGGATTGGTGTAGGTCGCAGTGTGTGTACGAGAGGATTGGTGTAGGTCACAGCGTGTGTACGAGAGGATTGGTGTAGGTCACAGCTGGGTGTACGAGAGGATTCGTGTAGGTCACAGCGTGTGCAGAGAGGATTGGTGTGGGTCGCAGAGTGTGTACGAGAGGATTGGTGTAGGTCACAGTGTGTGTACGAGAGGATTGGTGTAGGTCACAGAGCGTGTACGAGAGGATTGGTGTAGGTCACAGTGGGTGTACGAGAGGATTGGTGTAGGTCACAGTGGGTGTACGAGAGGATTGGTGTAGGTCACAGCGGGTGTACGAGAGGATTGGTGTAGGTCACAGTGGGTGTACGAGAGGATTGGTGTAGGTCACAGCGGGTGTACGAGAGGATTGGTGTAGGTCACAGCGGGTGTACGAGAGGATTGGTGTAGGTCACAGTGTGTGTACGAGAGGATTGGTGTAGGTCACAGTGGGTGTACGAGAGGATTGGTGTAGGTTACACTGTGTGTACGAGAGGATTGGTGTAGGTCACAGTGGGTGTAGGAGAGGATTGGTGTAGGTCACAGTGTGTGTACAGGAGGATTGGTGTAGGTTACAGTGTGTGTACGAGAGGATTGGTGTAGGTCACAGTGGGTGTACGAGAGGATTGGTGTAGGTCACAGTGGGTGTACGAGAGGATTGGTGTGGATTGCAGTGTGTGTACGAGAGGATTGGTGTAGGTCACAGCTGTGTGTAGAGAGGATTGGTGTAGGTCACAGTGGGTGTCCGAGAGGATTGGTGTAGGTCACAGTGTGTGTACGAGAGGATTGGTGTAGGTCACAGTGTGTGTACGAGAGGATTGGTGTAGGTCACAGTGTGTGTACGAGAGGATTGGTGTAGGTCACAGTGTGTGTACGAGAGGATTGGTGTAGGTCACAGTGTGTGTACGAGAGGATTGGTGTAGGTCGCAGCGTGTGTACGAGAGGATTGGTGTAGGTCACAGACGTGTACGAGAGGATTGGTGTAGGCCACAGTGGGTGTACGAGAGGATTGGTGTGGGTCGCATTGTGTGTACGAGAGGATTGGTGTAGGACGCAGTGTGTGTACGAGAGGATTGGTGTAGGTCACAGTGTGTGTACGAGAGGATTGGTGTAGGTCGCAGCGTGTGTACGAGAGGATTGGTGTAGGTCACAGTGTGTGTACGAGAGGATTGGTTTAGGTTACAGCGTGTGTACGAGAGGATTGGTGTAGGTCACAGTGTGTGTACGAGAGGATTGGTGTAGGTCACAGTGTGTGTACGAGAGGATTGTTGTAGGTCACAGCGTGTGTACGAGAGGATTGGTGTAGGTCACAGTGTGTGTACGAGAGGATTGGTGTAGGTCACAGCGGGTGTACGAGAGGACTGGTGTAGGTCAAAGCGGGTGTACGAGAGGATTGGTGTTGGTCACAGCGTGTGCAGGAGGATTGGTGTAGGTCACAGAGCGTGTACGAGAGGATCGGTGTAGGTCACAGTGTGTGTCCGAGAGGATTGTTGTAGGTCACAGAGCGTGTACGAGAGGATTGGTGTAGGTCACAGTGGGTGTACGAGAGGACTGGTGTAGGTCACAGTGGGTGAACGAGAGGATTGGTGTAGGTTACATCGGGTGTACGAGAGGATTGGTGTAGGTCACAGTGGGTGTACGAGAGGATTGGTGTAGGTCACAGCGGGTGTACGTGAGGATTGGTGTAGGTCAGAGCGGGTCTACGAGAGGATCGGTGTAGGTCACAGCGGGTGTACGACAGGATTGGTGTAGGTCTCAGTGTGTGTACGAGAGGATTGGTGTAGGTCACAGTGTGTGTACGAGAGGATTGGTGTAGGTCACAGTGGGTGTACGAGAGGATTGGTGTAGGTCACAGCGTGTGTACGAGAGGATTGGTGTAGGTCACAGCGTGTGTACGAGAGGATTGGTGTAGGTCACAGTGTGTGTACGAGAGGATTGGTGTAGGTCACAGTGTGTGTACGAGAGGATTGGTGTAGGTCCAGCGTGTGTACGAGAGGATTGGTGTAGGTCACAGTGTGTGTACGAGAGGATTGGTGTAGGTCACAGTGGGTGTACGAGAGGATTGGTGTAGGTCACAGTGTGTGTACGAGAGGATTGGTGTAGGTCACAGTGTGTGTACGAGAGGATTGGTGTAGGTCGCAGCGTGTGTACGAGAGGATTGGTGTAGGTCACACTGTGTGTACGAGAGGATTGGTGTAGGTCACAGTGTGTGTACGAGAGGATTGGTGTAGGTCACAGTGTGTGTACGAGAGGATTGGTGTAGGTCACAGTGTGTGTACGAGAGGATTGGTGTAGGTCACAGTGGGTGTACGAGAGGATTGGTGTAGGTCACAGCGTGTGTACGAGAGGATTGGTGTAGGTCACAGTGTGTGTACGAGAGGATTGGTGTAGGTCACAGTGGGTGTACGAGAGGATTGGTGTAGGTCACAGTGTGTGTACGAGAGGATTGGTGTAGGTCACAGTGTGTGTACGAGAGGATTGGTGTAGGTCACAGCTGTGTGTACGAGAGGATTGGTGTAGGTCACAGTGTGTGTACGAGAGGATTGGTGTAGGTCACAGTGTGTGTACGAGAGGATTGGTGTAGGTCACAGTGTGTGTACGAGAGGATTGGTGTAGGTCACAGTGTGTGTACGAGAGGATTGGTGTAGGTCACAGTGTGTGTACGAGAGGATTGGTGTAGGTCACAGTGTGTGTACGAGAGGATTGGTGTAGGTCACAGTGTGTGTACGAGAGGATTGGTGTAGGTCACAGCGTGTGTACGAGAGGATTGGTGTAGGTCACAGTGTGTGTACGAGAGGATTGGTGTAGGTCACAGCTGTGTGTACGAGAGGATTGGTGTAGGTCACAGTGTGTGTACGAGAGGATTGGTGTAGGTCACAGTGTGTGTACGAGAGGATTGGTGTAGGTCACAGTGTGTGTACGAGAGGATTGGTGTAGGTCACAGCGTGTGTACGAGAGGATTGGTGTAGGTCACAGTGTGTGTACGAGAGGATTGGTGTAGGTCACAGTGTGTGTACGAGAGGATTGGTGTAGGTCACAGTGTGTGTACGAGAGGATTGGTGTAGGTCACAGTGTGTGTACGAGAGGATTGGTGTAGGTCACAGTGTGTGTACGAGAGGATTGGTGTAGGTCACAGCGTGTGTACGAGAGGATTGGTGTAGGTCACAGTGTGTGTACGAGAGGATTGGTGTAGGTCACAGTGTGTGTCCGAGGGGATTGGTGTAGGTCGCAGCGTGTGTACGAGAGGATTGGTGTAGGTCGCAGTGGTGTACGAGAGGATTGGTGTAGGTCACAGCTGTGTGTACGAGAGGATTGGTGTAGGTCGCAGCGTGTGTACGAGAGGATTGGTGTACGTCGCAGCGTGTGTACGAGAGGATTGGTGTAGGTCACAGTGTGTGTACGAGAGGATTGGTGTAGGTCACAGTGTGTGTACGAGAGGATTGGTGTAGGTCACAGAGGGTGTACGAGAGGATTGGTGTAGGTCACAGTGTGTGTACGAGAGGATTGGTGTAGGTCACAGTGGGTGTACGAGAGGATTGGTGTAGGTCACAGTGGGTGTACGAGAGGATTGGTGTAGGTCGCAGTGTGTGTACGAGAGGATTGGTGTAGGTCGCAGGCAGTACGAGAGGATTGGTGTAGGTCACAGAGCGTCTACGAGAGGATTGGTGTAGGTCACAGTGGGTGTACGAGAGGATTGGTGTAGGTCGCAGCGTGTGTACGAGAGGATTGGTGTAGGTCGCATAGCGTGTACGAGAGGATTGGTGTAGGTCACGGTGGGTGTACGAGAGTATTGGTGTAAGTCACAGCGTATGTACGAGAGGATTGGTGTAGGTCACAGCGTGGTGTACGAGAGGATTGGTGTAGGTCATAGCGTGTGTACGAGAGGATTGGTGTAGGTCACAGTGTGTGTACGAGAGGATTGGTGTAGGTCACCGTGGGTGTACGAGAGGATTGGTGTAGGTCACAGAGCGTGTACGAGAGGATTGGTGTAGGTCACAGTGGGTGTACGAGAGGATTGGTGTAGGTCACAGTGGGTGTACGAGAGGATTGGTGTAGGTCACAGCGGGTGTACGAGAGGATTGGTGTAGGTCACAGTGGGTGTACGAGAGGATTGGTGTAGGTCACAGTGTGTGTACGAGAGGATTGGTGTAGGTCACAGCGGTGTACGAGAGGATTGGTGTAGGTCACAGCGGGTGTACGAGAGGATTGGTGTAGGTCACAGCGTGTGTACGAGAGGATTGGTGTAGGTCACAGTGTGTGTACGAGAGGATTGGTGTAGGTCACAGCGTGTGTACGAGAGGATTGGTGTAGGTCACAGTGTGTGTACGAGAGGATTGGTGTAGGTCGCAGCGGGTGTACGAGAGGATTGGTGTAGGTCACAGTAGGTGCACGAGAGGATTGGTGTAGGTCGCAGTGTGTGTACGAAGGGATTGGTGTAGGTCGCAGAGCGTGTACGAGAGGATTGGTGTAGGTCACAGCGTGTGTACGAGAGGATTGGTGTAGGTCACAGTGTGTGTACGAGAGGATTGGTGTAGGTCACAGCGTGTGTACGAGAGGATTGGTGTAGGTCACAGTGGGTGTACGAGAGGATTGGTGTAGGTCGCAGCGGGTGTACGAGAGGATTGGTGTAGGTCACAGAGTGTGTACGAGAGGATTGGTGTAGGTCACAGCGTGTGTACGAGAGGATTGGTGTAGGTCACAGCGTGTGTACGAGAGGATTGGTGTAGGTCACAGTGTGTGTACGAGAGGATTGGTGTAGGTCACAGTGTGTGTACGAGAGGATTGGTGTAGGTCACAGTGTGTGTCCGAGAGGATTGGTGTAGGTCGCAGCGTGTGTACGAGAGGATTGGTGTAGGTAGCAGCATGTGTACGAGAGGATTGGTGTAGGTCGCAGCGTGTGTACGAGAGGATTGGTGTAGGTCACAGCGTGTGCAAGAGGATTGGTGTAGGTCACAGTGTGTGTCCGAGAGGATTGGTGTAGGTCGCAGTGTGTGTACGAGAGGATTGGTGTAGGTCACAGTGTGTGTACGAGAGGATTGGTGTAGGTCACAGTGGGTGTACGAGAGGATTGGTGTAGGTCACAGTGTGTGTACGAGAAGATTGGTGTAGGTCGCAGTGGGTTTACGAGAGGATTGGTGTAGGTCGCAGTGTGTGTACGAGAGGATTGGTGTAGGTCGCAGCGTGTGTACGAGAGGATTGGTGTAGGTCACACTGTGTGTACGAGAGGATTGGTGTAGGTCACAGTGGGTGTACGAGAGGATTGGTGTAGGTCACAGTGGGTGTACGAGAGGATTGGTGTAGGTCACAGTGTGTGTACGAGAGGATTGGTGTAGGTCACAGTGTGTGTACGAGAGGATTGGTGTAGGTCACAGCGGGTGTACGAGAGGATTGGTGTAGGTCACAGTGTGTGTACGAGAGGATTGGTGTAGGTCACAGTGTGTGTACGAGAGGATTGGTGTAGGTCACAGTGGGTGTACGAGAGGATTGGTGTAGGTCACAGCGTGTGTACGAGAGGATTGGTGTAGGTCACAGTGTGTGTACGAGAGGATTGGTGTAGGTCACAGTGTGTGTACGAGAGGATTGGTGTAGGTCACAGCGTGTGTACGAGAGGATTGGTGTAGGTCACAGTGTGTGTACGAGAGGATTGGTGTAGGTCGCAGCGTGTGTACGAGAGGATTGGTGTAGGTCACAGTGTGGGTACGAGAGGATTGGTGTAAGTCACAGTGATGTACGAGAGGATTGGTGTAGGTCACAGTGTGTGTACGAGAGGATTGGTGAAGGTCACAGTGTGTGTACGAGAGGATTGGTGTGGGTCGCAGAACGTGTACGAGAGGATTGGTGTAGGTCACAGTGTGTGTACGAGAGGATTGGTGTAGGTCACAGCTGTGTGTACGAGAGGATTGGTGTACGTCTCAGCGTGTGTACGAGAGGATTGGTGTAGGTCGCAGCGTGTGTACGAGAGGATTGGTGTAGGTCACAGAGCGTGTACGAGAGGATTGGTGTAGGTCACAGTGTGTGTACGAGAGGATTGGTGTAGGTCACTGAGTGTACGAAAGGATTGGTGTAGGTCACAGTGTGTGTACAAGAGGATTGGTGTGGGTCACAATGTGTGTCCGAGAGGATTGGTGGAGGTCGCAGCGTGTTTACGAGAGGATTGGTGTAGGTCACAGACGTGTACGAGAGGATTGGTGTAGGTCACAGTGGGTGTACGAGAGGATTGGTGTAGGTCGCAGTGTGTGTACGAGAGGATTGGTGTAGGTCACAGTGTGTGTACGAGAGGATTGGTGTAGGTCACAGTGGGTGTACGAGAGGATTGGTGTAGGTCACAGCGTGTGTACGAGAGGATTGGTGTAGGTCACAGTGTGTGTACGAGAGGATTGGTGTAGGTCGCAGCGTGTGTACGAGAGGATTGGTGTAGGTCACAGTGTGTGTACGAGAGGATTGGTGTAGGTCACAGCGTGTGTACGAGAGGATTGGTGTAGGTCACAGTGTGTGTACGAGAGGATTGGTGTAGGTCACAGTGTGTGTACGAGAGGATTGGTGTAGGTCACAGCGTGTGTACGAGAGGATTGGTGTAGGTCACAGTGTGTGTACGAGAGGATTGGTGTAGGTCGAATGGTGTACGAGAGGATTGGTGTAGGTCACAGAGCGTGTACGAGAGGATTGGTGTAGGTCACAGTGGGTGTACGAGAGGATTGGTGTAGGTCACAGCGTGTGTACGAGAGGATTGGTGTAGGTCACAGTGTGTGTACGAGAGGATTGGTGTAGGTCACAGTGTGTGTACGAGAGGATTGGTGTAGGTCACAGTGTGTGTACGAGAGGATTGGTGTAGGTCACAGTGTGTGTACGAGAGGATTGGTGTAGGTCACAGCGTGTGTACGAGAGGATTGGTGTAGGTCACAGTGGTGTACGAGAGGATTGGTGTAGGTCACAGTGTGTGTACGAGAGGATTGGTGTAGGTCACAGAGTGTGTACGAGAGGATTGGTGTAGGTCACAGTGTGTGTACGAGAGGATTGGTGTAGGTCGCAGCGTGTGTACGAGAGGATTGGTGTAGGTCGCAGCGTGTGTACGAGAGGATTGGTGTAGGTCGCAGCGTGTGTACGAGAGGATTGGTGTAGGTCGCAGCGTGTGTACGAGAGGATTGGTGTAGGTCACAGTGTGTGTACGAGAGGATTGGTGTAGGTCACAGTGTGTGTACGAGAGGATTGGTGTAGGTCACAGTGTGTGTACGAGAGGATTGGTGTAGGTCACAGTGTGTGTACGAGAGGATTGGTGTAGGTCACAGTGTGTGTACGAGAGGATTGGTGTAGGTCACAGCGTGTGTACGAGAGGATTGGTGTAGGTCACAGTGTGTGTCCGAGAGGATTGGTGTAGGTCACAGCGTGTGTCCGAAAGGATTGGTGTAGGTTACAGCGTGTGTACGAGAGGATTGGTGTAGGTCACAGCGTGTGTACGAGAGGATTGGTGTAGGTCACAGCTTGTGTACGAGAGGATTGGTGTAGGTCACAGTGTGTGTACGAGAGGATTGGTGTAGGTCACAGTGTGTACGAGAGGATTGGTGTAGGTCACAGTGTGTGTACGAGAGGATTGGTGTAGGTCACAGTGGGTGTACGAGAGGATTGGTGTAGGTCACAGTGTGTGTACGAGAGGATTGGTGTAGGTCACAGTGTGTGTACGAGAGGATTGGTGTAGGTCACAGTGTGTGTACGAGAGGATTGGTGTAGGTCACAGTGGGTGTACGAGAGGATTGGTGTAGGTCGCAGCGTGTGTATGAGAGGATTGGTGTAGGTCACAGTGGGTGTACGAGAGGATTGGTGTAGGTCACAGTGGGTGTACGAGAGGATTGGTGTAGGTCACAGTGTGTGTACGAGAGGATTGGTGTAGGTCACAGTGTGTGTACGAGAGGATTGGTGTAGGTCACAGTGGGTGTACGAGAGGATTGGTGTAGGTCACAGTGTGTGTACGAGAGGATTGGTGTAGGTCACAGTGCGTGTACGAGAGGATTGGTGTAGGTCACAGACGTGTACGAGAGGATTGGTGTAGGTCACAGTGGGTGTACGAGAGGATTGGTGTGGGTCGCAGTGTGTGTACGAGAGGATTGGTGTAGGTCACAGTGTGTGTACGAGAGGATTGGTGTACGTCTCAGCGGGTGTACGAGAGGATTGGTGTAGGTCGCAGCGTGTGTACGAGAGGATTGGTGTAGGTCACAGCGTGTGTACGAGAGGATTGGTGTAGGTCACAGCTGTGTGTACGAGAGGATTGGTGTAGGTCACAGTGTGTGTACGAGAGGATTGGTGTAGGTCACAGCGTGTGTACGAGAGGATTGGTGTAGGTCACAGTGTGTGTACGAGAGGATTGGTGTAGGTCACAGTGGGTGTACGAGAGGATTGGTGTAGGTCACAGTGTGTGTACGAGAGGATTGGTGTAGGTCACAGTGTGTGTACGAGAGGATTGGTGTAGGTCACAGTGTGTGTACGAGAGGATTGGTGTAGGTCGCAGCGTGTGTACGAGAGGATTGGTGTAGGTCGCAGCGTGTGTACGAGAGGATTGGTGTAGGTCACAGTGTGTGTACGAGAGGATTGGTGTAGGTCACAGTGTGTGTACGAGAGGATTGGTGTAGGTCACAGTGTGTGTACGAGAGGATTGGTGTAGGTCACAGTGTGTGTACGAGAGGATTGGTGTAGGTCACAGTGTGTGTACGAGAGGATTGGTGTAGGTCACAGTGTGTGTACGAGAGGATTGGTGTAGGTCACAGTGTGTGTCCGAGAGGATTGGTGTCGGTCTCAGCGGGTGTACGAGAGGATTGGTGTAGGTCACAGTGTGTGTACGAGAGGATTGGTGTAGGTCACAGCTGTGTGTACGAGAGGATTGGTGTAGGTCACAGCGTGTGTACGAGAGGATTGGTGTAGGTCACAGTGGTGTCCGAGAGGATTGGTGTAGGTCGCAGCGTGTGTACGAGAGGATTGGTGTAGGTCACAGTGTGGTACGAGAGGATTGGTGTAGGTCACAGTGTGTGTACGAGAGGATTGGTGTAGGTCACAGCTGTGTGTACGAGAGGATTGGTGTAGGTCACAGTGTGTGTACGAGAGGATTGGTGTAGGTCACAGTGTGTGTACGAGAGGATTGGTGTAGTTCAGAGTGTGTGTACGAGAGGATTGGTGTAGGTCACAGAGTGTGTACGAGAGGATTGGTGTAGGTCACAGTGTGTGTACGAGAGGATTGGTGTAGGTCACAGAGTGTGTACGAGAGGATTGGTGTAGGTCACAGCTGTGTGTACGAGAGGATTGGTGTAGGTCACAGTGTGTGTACGAGAGGATTGGTGTAGGTCACAGTGTGTGTACGAGAGGATTGGTGTAGGTCACAGCGTGTGTCCGAGAGGATTGGTTTAGGTTACAACGTGTGTACGAGAGAATTGGTGTAGGTCACAGTGTGTGTACGAGAGGATTGGTGTAGGTCGCAGCGTGTGTACAAGAGGATTGGTGTAGGTCACACTCTGGGTACGAGAGGATTGGTGTAGGTCACAGTGGGTGTACGAGAGGATTGGTGTAGGTCACAGTGTGTGTACGAGAGGATTGGTGTAGGTCACAGCGTGTGTACGAGAGGATTGGTGTAGGTCACAGTGGGTGTACGAGAGGATTGGTGTAGGTCACAGCGTGTGTACGAGAGGATTGGTGTAGGTCACAGCGTGTGTACGAGAGGATTGGTGTAGGTCGCAGCGTGTGTACGAGAGGATTGGTGTAGGTCACAGCGGGTGTACGAGAGGATTGGTGTAGGTCACAGTGTGTGTACGAGAGGATTGGTGTAGGTCACAGTGTGTGTACGAGAGGATTGGTGTAGGTCACAGTGGGTGTACGAGAGGATTGGTGTAGGTCACAGTGTGTGTCCGAGAGGATTGGTGGAGGTCACAGCGTGTTTACGAGAGGATTGGTGTAGGTCGCAGGGTGTACGAGAGGATTGGTGTAGGTCACAGAGCGTGTACGAGAGGATTGGTGTTGGTCACAGCGTGTGTACGAGAGGATTGGTGTAGGTCACAGTGGGTGTATGAGAGGATTGGTGTACGTCGCAGCGTGTGTATGAGAGGATCGGTGTAAGTCACAGCTGTCGTGTACGAGAGGATTGGTGTAGGTCACAGTGTGTGTCGAGAGGATTGGTGTAGGTCACAGAGTGTGTACGAGAGGATTGGTGTAGGTCACAGGTGGTGTACGAGAGGATTGGTGTAGGTCGACAGCGTGTGTACGAGAGGATTGGTGTAGGTCACAGCGTGTGTACGAGAGGATTGGTGTAGGTCACAGTGTGTGTACGAGAGGATTGGTGTAGGTCGCAGCGTGTGTACGAGAGGATTGGTGTAGGTCACAGTGTGTGTACGAGAGGATTGGTGTAGGTCACAGCGTGTGTACGAGAGGATTGGTGTAGGTCACAGTGTGTGTACGAGAGGATTGGTGTAGGTCGCAGTGTGTGTACGAGAGGATTGGTGTAGGTCGCAGCGTGTGTACGAGAGGATTGGTGTAGGTCACAGTGTGTGTACGAGAGGATTGGTGTAGGTCACAGTGTGTGTACGAGAGGATTGGTGTAGGTCACAGCGTGTGTACGAGAGGATTGGTGTAGGTCACAGTGTGTGTACGAGAGGATTGGTGTAGGTCACAGTGTGTGTACGAGAGGATTGGTGTAGGTCACAGTGTGTGTACGAGAGGATTGGTGTAGGTCACAGTGTGTGTACGAGAGGATTGGTGTAGGTCACAGTGGTGTACGAGAGGATTGGTGTAGGTCACAGCGTGTGTACGAGAGGATTGGTGTAGGTCACAGTGTGTGTACGAGAGGATTGGTGTAGGTCGCAGCGGGTGTACGAGAGGATTGGTGTAGGTCGCAGCGTGTGTACGAGAGGATTGGTGTAGGTCACAGTGTGTGTACGAGAGGATTGGTGTAGGTCGCAGCGTGTGTACGAGAGGATTGGTGTAGGTCACACTCTGTGTACGAGAGGATTGGTGTAGGTCACAGCGTGTGTACGAGAGGATTGGTGTAGGTCGCAGCTGTGTGTACGAGAGGATTGGTGTAGGTCACAGTGTGTGTACGAGAGGATTGGTGTAGGTCACAGCGTGTGTACGAGAGGATTGGTGTAGGTCGCAGCGTGTGTACGAGAGGATTGGTGTAGGTCGCAGTGGGTGTACGAGAGGATTGGTGTAGGTCACAGCGTGTGTACGAGAGGATTGGTGTAGGTCACAGTGTGTGTACGAGAGGATTGGTGTAGGTCGCAGCTTGTGTACGAGAGGATTGGTGTAGGTCGCAGTATGCGTACGAGAGGATTGGTGTAGGTCACACTGTGTGTATGAGAGGATTGGTGCAGGTCACAGTGGGCGTACGAGAGGATTGGTGTAGGTCACAGAGCGTGTATGAGAGGATTGGTGTAGGTCGCAGCGTGTGTACGAGAGGATTGGTGTAGGTCACAGTGTGTGTACGAGAGGATTGGTGTAGGTCACAGCCTGTGTACGAGAGGATTGGTGCAGGTCACAGAGCGTGTACGAGAGGATTGGTGTAGGTCACAGTGGGTGTACGAGAGGATTGGTGTAGGTCACAGCGTGTGTACGAGAGGATTGGTGTAGGTCACAGCGTGTGTACGAGAGGATTGGTGTAGGTCACAGTGTGTGTACGAGAGGATTGGTGTAGGTCACAGTGTGTGTACGAGAGGATTGGTGTAGGTCGCAGTGTGTGTACGAGAGGATTGGTGTAGGTCACAGAGTGTGTACGAGAGGATTGGTGTAGGTCACAGTGTGTGTACGAGAGGATTGGTGTAGGTCGCAGTGTGTGTACGAGAGGATTGGTGTAGGTCACAGTGTGTGTACGAGAGGATTGGTGTAGGTCACAGTGTGTGTACGAGAGGATTGGTGTAGGTCACAGTGTGTGTACGAGAGGATTGGTGTAGGTCACAGTGTGTGTACGAGAGGATTGGTGTAGGTCACAGTGTGTGTACGAGAGGATTGGTGTAGGTCACAGTGTGTGTACGAGAGGATTGGTGTAGGTCACAGTGTGTGTACGAGAGGATTGGTGTAGGTCACAGCTGTGTGTACGAGAGGATTGGTGTAGGTCACAGTGTGTGTACGAGAGGATTGGTGTAGGTCACAGTGTGTGTACGAGAGGATTGGTGTAGGTCACAGTGTGTGTACGAGAGGATTGGTGTAGGTCACAGCGGGTGTACGAGAGGATTGGTGTAGGTCATAGCATATGCAGGAGGATTGGTGTAGGTCACAGTGTGTGTCCAAGAGGATTGGTGTAGGTCGCAGTGTGCGTACAAGAGGATTGGTGTACGTCACAGCGTGTGTACGAGAGGATTGGTGTGGGTCGCAGCGTGTGTACGAGAGGATTGTTGTAGGTCACAGTGTGCGTACGAGAGGATTGGTGTGGGTCGCAGCGTGTGTACGAGAGGATTGTTGTAGGTCACACTATGTGTACGAGAGGATTGGTGTAGGTCACAGTGGGTGTAGGATTGGTGTAGGTCACAGCGTGTGTACGAGAGGATTGGTGTAGGTCACAGTGTGTGTACGAGAGGATTGGTGTAGGTCACAGCGTGTGTACGAGAGGATTGGTGTAGGTCACAGTGGTGTACGAGAGGATTGGTGTAGGTCACAGTGTGTGTACGAGAGGATTGGTGTAGGTCACAGTGTGTGTACGAGAGGATTGGTGTAGGTCACAGCGGGTGTACGAGAGGATTGGTGTAGGTCACAGGCTGTGTACGAGAGGATTGGTGTAGGTCACAGTGTGTGTACGAGAGGATTGGTGTAGGTCGCAGCGGGTGTACGAGAGGATTGGTGTAGGTCACAGTGTGTGTACGAGAGGATTGGTGTAGGTCGCAGTGTGTGTACGAGAGGATTGGTGTAGGTCGCAGTGTGTGTACGAGAGGATTGGTGTAGGTCACAGTGGGTGTACGAGAGGATTGGTGTAGGTCACAGTGTGTGTACGAGAGGATTGGTGTAGGTCACAGTGTGTGTACGAGAGGATTGGTGTAGGTCACAGTGTGTGTACGAGAGGATTGGTGTAGGTCACAGCGTGTGTACGAGAGGATTGGTGTAGTTCACAGTGTGTGTACAAGAGGATTGGTGTAGGTCGCAGTGTGTGTACGAGAGGATTGGTTTAGGTTACAGCGTGTGTACGAGAGAATTGGTGTAGGTCACAGTGTGTGTACGAGAGGATTGGTGTAGGTCACAGTGTGTGTACGAGAGGATTGGTGTAGGTCACAGTGTGTGTCCGAGGGGATTGGTGTAGGTCGCAGCGTGTGTCCGAGAGGATTGGTGTAGGTCACAGTGTGTGTACGAGAGGATTGGTGTAGGTCACAGCGTGTGTACGAGAGGATTGGTGTAGGTCACAGTGTGTGTACGAGAGGATTGGTGTAGGTCACAGTGTGTGTACGAGAGGATTGGTGTAGGTCACAGCGTGTGTACGAGAGGATTGGTGTAGGTCACAGCGTGTGTACGAGAGGATTGGTGTAGGTCACAGTGTGTGTCCGAGAGGATTGGTGTAGGTCACAGTGTGTGTACGAGAGGATTGGTGTAGGTCACAGTGTGTGTACGAGAGGATTGGTGTAGGTCACAGCGTGTGTACGAGAGGATTGGTGTAGGTCACAGTGTGTGTACGAGAGGATTGGTGTAGGTCACAGCGTGTGTACGAGAGGATTGGTGTAGGTCACAGCGTGTGTACGAGAGGATTGGTGTAGGTCACAGCGGGTGTACGAGAGGATTGGTGTAGGTCGCAGCGGTGTACGAGAGGATTGGTGTAGGTCACAGCTGTGTGTACGAGAGGATTGGTGTAGGTCGCAGTGTGCGTACTAGAGGATTGGTGTAGGTCACAGCGTGTGTACGAGAGGATTGGTGTAGGTCACAGTGGGTGAACTAGAGGATTGGTGTAGGTCACATGGGGTGTACGAGAGGATTGGTGTAGGTCACAGCGTGTGTACGAGAGGATTGGTGTAGGTCACAGTGTGTGTACGAGAGGATTGGTGTAGGTCACACTGTGTGTACGAGAGGATTGGTGTAGGTCACAGTGTGTGTACGAGAGGATTGGTGTAGGTCACAGAGTGTGTACGAGAGGATTGGTGTAGGTCGCAGCGTGTGTACGAGAGGATTGGTGTAGGTCACAGCTGTGTGTACGAGAGGATTGGTGTAGGTCACAGCGTGTGTACGAGAGGATTGGTGTAGGTCACAGCGTGTGTACGAGAGGATTGGTGTAGGTCACAGGTGTGTACGAGAGGATTGGTGTAGGTCACAGCTGTGTGTACGAGAGGATTGGTGTAGGTCACAGTGTGTGTACGAGAGGATTGGTGTAGGTCACAGTGTGTGTACGAGAGGATTGGTGTAGGTCACAGAGTATGTACGAGAGGATTGGTGTAGGTTACAGTGTGTGTTCGAGAGGATTGGTGTAGGTCACAGTGTGTGTACAAGAGGATTGGTGTAGGTCACAGCGTGTGTAAGAGAGGATTGGTGTAGGTCACGGCGTGTGTACGAGAGGATTGGTGTAGGTCACAGCGTGTGTACGAGAGGATTGGTGTAGGTCACAGCGTGTGTACGAGAGGATTGGTGTAGGTCACAGCGTGTGTACGAGAGGATTGGTGTAGGTCACAGCGTGTGTACGAGAGGATTGGTGTAGGTCACAGCGTGTGTACGAGAGGATTGGTGTAGGTCACAGTGTGTGTACGAGAGGATTGGTGTAGGTCACAGTGGGTGTACGAGAGGATTGGTGTAGGTCACAGTGTGTGTACGAGAGGATTGGTGTAGGTCACAGCGTGTGTACGAGAGGATTGGTGTAGGTCACAGTGTGTGTACGAGAGGATTGGTGTAGGTCACAGTGTGTGTACGAGAGGATTGGTGTAGGTCACAGTGTGTGTACGAGAGGATTGGTGTAGGTCACAGCGTGTGTACGAGAGGATTGGTGTAGGTCACAGTGTGTGTACGAGAGGATTGGTGTAGGTCACAGCGTGTGTACGAGAGGATTGGTGTAGGTCACAGTGTGTGTACGAGAGGATTGGTGTAGGTCACAGTGTGTGTACGAGAGGATTGGTGTAGGTCACAGTGTGTGTACGAGAGGATTGGTGTAGGTCACAGTGTGTGTACGAGAGGATTGGTGTAGGTCACAGTGTGTGTACGAGAGGATTGGTGTAGGTCACAGCGTGTGTACGAGAGGATTGGTGTAGGTCACAGTGTGTGTACGAGAGGATTGGTGTAGGTCAGCAGTGTGTGTACGAGAGGATTGGTGTAGGTCACAGTGTGTGTACGAGAGGATTGGTGTAGGTCACAGTGTGTGTACGAGAGGATTGGTGTAGGTCACAGCGTGTGTACGAGAGGATTGGTGTAGGTCACAGTGGTGTACGAGAGGATTGGTGTAGGTCACAGTGTGTGTACGAGAGGATTGGTGTAGGTCGCATAGCGTGTACGAGAGGATTGGTGTAGGTCACAGTGTGTGTACGAGAGGATTGGTGTAGGTCACAGCGTGTGTACGAGAGGATTGGTGTAGGTCACAGTGGGTGTACGAGAGGATTGGTGTAGGTCACAGTGTGTGTACGAGAGGATTGGTGTAGGTCACAGTGTGTGTACGAGAGGATTGGTGTAGGTCACAGCGTGTGTACGAGAGGATTGGTGTAGGTCACAGCGGGTGTACGAGAGGATTGGTGTAGGTCACAGTGTGTGTACGAGAGGATTGGTGTAGGTCACAGTGTGTGTACGAGAGGATTGGTGTAGGTCACAGCGTGTGTACGAGAGGATTGGTGTAGGTCGCAGCGTGTGTACGAGAGGATTGGTGTAGGTCACAGCGTGTGTACGAGAGGATTGGTGTAGGTCACAGTGTGTGTACGAGAGGATTGGTGTAGGTCACAGCGTGTGTACGAGAGGATTGGTGTAGGTCACAGTGTGTGTACGAGAGGATTGGTGTAGGTCGCAGCGTGTGTACGAGAGGATTGGTGTAGGTCACAGTGTGTGTACGAGAGGTTTGGTGTAGGTCGCAGCATGTGTACGAGAGGATTGGTGTAGGTCGCAGCGTGTGTACGAGAGGATTGGTGTAGGTCACAGTGCGTGTACGAGAGGATTGGTGTAGGTCACAGTGGGTGTACGAGAGGATTGGTGTAGGTCACAGCGTGTGTACGAGAGGATTGGTGTAGGTCACAATGTGTGTACGAGAGGATTGGTGTAGGTCGCAGCGGGTGTACGAGAGGATTGGTGTAGGTCAGCAGTGGTGTACGAGAGGATTGGTGTAGGTCAGCAGTGTGTGTACGAGAGGATTGGTGTAGGTCAGCAGTGTGTGTACGAGAGGATTGGTGTAGGTCACAGTGTGTGTACGAGAGGATTGGTGTAGGTCGCAGCGTGTGTACGAGAGGATTGGTGTAGGTCACAGCTGTGTGTACGAGAGGATTGGTGTAGGTCACAGTGGTGTACGAGAGGATTGGTGTAGGTCACAGTGTGTGTACGAGAGGATTGGTGTAGGTCACAGTGTGTGTACGAGAGGATTGGTGTAGGTCACAGCGTGGTGTACGAGAGGATTGGTGTAGGTCACAGCTGTGTGTACGAGAGGATTGGTGTAGGTCACAGTGTGTGTACGAGAGGATTGGTGTAGGTCACAGCGTGTGTACGAGAGGATTGGTGTAGGTCACAGAGCTTGTACGAGAGGATTGGTGTAGGTCACAGTGAGCGTACGAGAGGATTGGTGTAGGTCACAGCGTGTGTACGAGAGGATTGGTGTAGGTCACAGCGTGTGTACGAGAGGATTGGTGTAGGTCACAGTGTGTGTACGAGAGGATTGGTGTAGGTCACAGAGTGTGTACGAGAGGATTGGTGTAGGTCACAGCGTGTGTACGAGAGGATTGGTGTAGGTCACAGTGTGTGTACGAGAGGATTGGTGTAGGTCACAGCGTGTGTATGAGAGGATCGGTGTAAGTCACAGTGGTGTACGAGAGGATTGGTGTAGGTCACAGCGTGTGTACGAGAGGATTGGTGTAGGTCACAGTGTGTGTACGAGAGGATTGGTGTAGGTCACAGTGTGTGTACGAGAGGATTGGTGTAGGTTACAGCGTGTGTACGAGAGGATTGGTGTAGGTCACAGTGTGTGTACGAGAGGATTGGTGTAGGTCGCAGCGTGTGTCCGAGAGGATTGGTGTAGGTTTAAGCGTGTGTACGAGAGGATTGGTGTAGGTCACAGTGTGTGTACGAGAGGATTGGTGTAGGTCACAGCGTGTGTACGAGAGGATTGGTGTAGGTCGCAGTGTGAGTACGAGAGGATTGGTGTAGGTCACAGTGTGTGTACGAGAGGATTGGTGTAATTCAGAGTGTGTGTACAAGAGGATTGGTGTAGGTCGCAGTGTGAGTACGAGAGGATTGGTGTAGGTCACAGTGTGTGTACGAGAGGATTGGTGTAGCTCACAGTGTGTGTACAAGAGGATTGGTGTAGGTCGCAGCGTGTGTCCGAGAGGATTGGTGTAGGTCACAGCGTGTGTACGAGAGGATTGGTGTAGGTCACAGTGGGTGTCCGAGAGGATTGGTGGGGGTTGCAATGTGTGTACGAGAGGATTGATGTAGGTCACAGTGTGTGTACGAGAGGATTGGTATAGGTCACAGTGTGTGTACGACAGGATTGGTGTAGGTCACAGTGTGTGTACGAGAGGATTGGTGTAGGTCACAGCGTGTGTCCGAGAGGATTGGTGTGGGTTGCAATGTGTGTACGAGAGGATTGGTGTAGGTCACAGTGTGTGTACGAGAGGATTGGTGTAGGTCACAGTGATGTACGAGAGGATTGGTGTAGGTCACAGTGTGTGTACGAGAGGATTGGTGTAGGTCGCAGCGTGTGTACGAGAGGATTGGTGTAGGTCGCAGTGTGTGTACGAGAGGATTGGTGTAGGTCACAGTGTGTGTACGAGAGGATTGGTGTAGGTCACAGAGTGTGTACGAGAGGATTGGTGTAGGTCAGCAGAGGGTGTACGAGAGGATTGGTGTAGGTCGCAGCGTGTGTACGAGAGGATTGGTGTAGGTCTCAGCGTGTGTACGAGAGGATTGGTGTAGGTCACAGTGTGTGTACGAGAGGATTGGTGTAGGTCACAGCGTGGTGTACGAGAGGATTGGTGTAGGTCACAGTGTGTGTACGAGAGGATTGGTGTAGGTCACAGTGTGTGTACGAGAGGATTGGTGTAGGTCACAGCGTGTGTACGAGAGGATTGGTGTAGGTCACAGTGTGTGTACGAGAGGATTGGTGTAGGTCACAGTGTGTGTACGAGAGGATTGGTGTAGGTCACAGTGTGTGTACGAGAGGATTGGTGTAGGTCACAGCGTGTGTACGAGAGGATTGGTGTAGGTCACAGCGTGTGTACGAGAGGATTGGTGTAGGTCACAGCGTGTGTACGAGAGGATTGGTGTAGGTCACAGCGTGTGTACGAGAGGATTGGTGTAGGTCACAGTGTGTGTACGAGAGGATTGGTGTAGGTCGCAGTGTGTGTACGAGAGGATTGGTGTAGGTCGCAGCGTGTGTACGAGAGGATTGGTGTAGGTCACAGTGTGTGTACGAGAGGATTGGTGTAGGTCACAGTGTGTGTACGAGAGGATTGGTGTAGGTCACAGTGGGTGTACGAGAGGATTGGTGTAGGTCACAGTGTGTGTACGAGAGGATTGGTGTAGGTCACAGTGTGTGTACGAGAGGATTGGTGTAGGTCACAGCGTGTGTACGAGAGGATTGGTGTAGGTCACAGTGTGTGTCCGAAGGATTGGTGTAGGTTACAGCGTGTGTGCGAGAGGATTGGTGTAGGTCACAGCGTGTGTACGAGAGGATTGGTGTTGGTCACAGCGTGTGTACGAGAGGATTGGTGTAGGTCACAGTGGGTGTATGAAAGGATTGGTGTACGTCGCAGCGTGTGTACGAGAGGATCGGTGTAGGTCACAGTGTGTGTACGAGAGGATTGGTGTAAGTCACAGTGATGTACGAGAGGATTGGTGTAGGTCACAGTGTGTGTACGAGAGGATTGGTGTAGGTCGCAGCGTGTGTACGAGAGGATTGGTGTAGGTCGCAGCGTGTGTACGAGAGGATTGGTGTAGGTCACAGCTGTGTGTACGAGAGGATTGGTGTAGGTCAGCAGTGTGTGTACGAGAGGATTGGTGTAGGTCACAGTGTGTGTACGAGAGGATTGGTGTAGGTCACAGTGTGTGTACGAGAGGATTGGTGTAGGTCACAGTGGGTGTATGAGAGGATTGGTGTACGTCGCAGCGTGTGTACGAGAGGATCGGTGTAGGTCACAGTGTGTGTACGAGAGGATTGGTGTAAGTCACAGTGATGTACGAGAGGATTGGTGTAGGTCACAGTGTGTGTACGAGAGGATTGGTGTAGGTCACAGTGTGTGTACGAGAGGATTGGTGTAGGTCGCAGCGTGTGTCCGAGAGGATTGGTGTAGGTTACAGCGTGTGTACGAGAGGATTGGTGTAGGTCACAGTGTGTGTACGAGAGGATTGGTGTAGGTCACAGTGTGTGTACGAGAGGATTGGTGTAGGTCACAGCGTGTGTACGAGAGGATTGGTGTAGGTCACAGTGTGTGTACGAGAGGATTGGTGTAGGTCACAGTGTGTGTACGAGAGGATTGGTGTAGGTCACAGTGTGTGTACGAGAGGATTGGTGTAGGTCACAGTGTGTGTACGAGAGGATTGGTGTAGGTCACAGTGTGTGTACGAGAGGATTGGTGTAGGTCACAGGTGTGTACGAGAGGATTGGTGTAGGTCACAGTGTGTGTACGAGAGGATTGGTGTAGGTCACAGTGGGTGTACGAGAGGATTGGTGTAGGTCACAGTGGGTGTACGAGAGGATTGGTGTAGGTCACAGTGTGTGTACGAGAGGATTGGTGTAGGTCACAGTGTGTGTACGAGAGGATTGGTGTAGGTCACAGCGTGTGTACGAGAGGATTGGTGTAGGTCACAGTGTGTGTACGAGAGGATTGGTGTAGGTCACAGTGGGTGTACGAGAGGATTGGTGTAGGTCACAGCGTGTGTACGAGAGGATTGGTGTAGGTCACAGCGTGTGTACGAGAGGATTGGTGTAGGTCACAGTGATGTACGAGAGGATTGGTGTAGGTCAGCAGGTGTGTACGAGAGGATTGGTGTAGGTCAGCAGTGTGTGTACGAGAGGATTGGTGTAGGTCGCAGTGTGTGTCCGAGAGGATTGGTTTAGGTTACAGCGTGGGTACGAGAGAATTGGTGTAGGTCACAGTGTGTGTACGAGAGGATTGGTGTAGGTCACAGTGTGTGTACGAGAGGATTGGTGTAGGTCACAGCGTGTGTACGAGAGGATTGGTGTAGGTCACAGTGTGTGTACGAGAGGATTGGTGTAGGTCACAGCGTGTGTACGAGAGGATTGGTGTAGGTCACAGTGTGTGTACGAGAGGATTGGTGTAGGTCGCAGCGTGTGTACGAGAGGATTGGTGTAGGTCACAGTGTGTGTACGAGAGGATTGGTGTAGGTCACAGTGTGTGTACGAGAGGATTGGTGTAGGTCACAGCGTGTGTACGAGAGGATTGGTGTAGGTCACAGCGGGTGTACGAGAGGATTGGTGTAGGTCACAGCGTGTGTACGAGAGGATTGGTGTAGGTCACAGTGTGTGTACGAGAGGATTGGTGTAGGTCACAGCGTGTGTACGAGAGGATTGGTGTAGGTCACAGTGTGTGTACGAGAGGATTGGTGTAGGTCGCAGTGTGTGTACGAGAGGATTGGTGTAGGTCACAGTGTGTGTACGAGAGGATTGGTGTAGGTCACAGCGTGTGTACGAGAGGATTGGTGTAGGTCACAGGGTGTGTACGAGAGGATTGGTGTAGGTCACAGCGTGTGTCCGAGAGGATTGGTGTAGGTCACAGGTGTGTACGAGAGGATTGGTGTAGGTCACAGTGTGTGTACGAGAGGATTGGTGTAGGTCACAGCGTGTGTACGAGAGGATTGGTGTAGGTCACAGTGTGTGTACGAGAGGACTTGGTGTAGGTCACAGTGGGTGTACGAGAGGATTGGTGTAGGTCACAGCGGTGTACGAGAGGATTGGTGTAGGTCACAGCTGGGTGTACGAGAGGATTGGTGTAGGTCACAGCGTGTGTACGAGAGGATTGGTGTAGGTCACAGCGGTGTGTACGAGAGGATTGGTGTAGGTCACAGCGGGTGTACGAGAGGATTGTGTAGGTCACAGAGGTGTGTACGAGAGGATTGGTGTAGGTCACAGTGTGTGTCCGAGAGGATTGGTGTAGGTCACAGTGTGTGTCCGAGAGGATTGGTGTAGGTCGCAGCGTGTGTACGAGAGGATTGGTGTAGGTCACAGTGTGTGTACGAGAGGATTGGTGTAGGTCACAGCGTGTGTACGAGAGGATTGGTGTAGGTCACAGTGTGTGTACGAGAGGATTGGTGTAGGTCACAGTGTGTGTCCGAGAGGATTGGTGTAGGTCACAGTGTGTGTACGAGAGGATTGGTGTAGGTCACAGTGTGTGTACGAGAGGATTGGTGTAGTTCACAGTGTGTGTACGAGAGGATTGGTGTAGGTCACAGCGTGTGTACGAGAGGATTGGTGTAGGTCACAGTGTGTGTACGAGAGGATTGGTGTAGGTCACAGTGTGTGTACGAGAGGATTGGTGTAGGTCACAGTGTGTGTACGAGAGGATTGGTGTAATTCAGAGTGTGTGTACAAGAGGATTGGTGTAGGTCGCAGTGTGTGTACGAGAGGATTGGTGTAGGTCACAGTGTGTGTACGAGAGGATTGGTGTAGGTCACAGTGTGTGTACGAGAGGATTGGTGTAGGTCACAGTGTGTGTACGAGAGGATTGGTGTAGGTCACAGTGTGTGTGCGAGAGGATTGGTGTAGGTCACAGTGTGTGTACGAGAGGATTGGTGTAGGTCACAGTGTGTGTACGAGAGGATTGGTGTAGGTCACAGCGTGTGTACGAGAGGATTGGTGTAGGTCACAGTGTGTGTACGAGAGGATTGGTGTAGGTCACAGTGTGTGTACGAGAGGATTGGTGTAGGTCACAGTGGGTGTACGAGAGGATTGGTGTAGGTCACAGTGTGTGTACGAGAGGATTGGTGTAGGTCACAGTGTGTGTACGAGAGGATTGGTGTAGGTCACAGAGTGTGTACGAGAGGATTGGTGTAGGTCACAGTGTGTGTACGAGAGGATTGGTGTAGGTCGCAGCGTGTGTACGAGAGGATTGGTGTAGGTCACAGTGTGTGTACGAGAGGATTGGTGTAGGTCGCAGCGTGTGTACGAGAGGATTGGTGTAGGTCGCAGGCAGTACGAGAGGATTGGTGTAGGTCACGGAGCGTATACGAGAGGATTGGTGTAGGTCACAGTGGGTGTACGAGAGGATTGGTGTAGGTCACAGTGTGTGTACGAGAGGATTGGTGTAGGTCACAGTGTGTGTACGAGAGGATTGGTGTAGGTCGCAGCGGGTGTACGAGAGGATTGGTGTAGGTCACAGTGTGTGTACGAGAGGATTGGTGTAGGTCACAGCGTGTGTACGAGAGGATTGGTGTAGGTCACAGCGTGTGTACGAGAGGATTGGTGTAGGTCACAGTGTGTGTACGAGAGGATTGGTGTAGGTCGCAGTGTGTGTACGAGAGGATCGGTGTAGGTCGCAGTGGGTGCACGAGAGGATTGGTGTAGGTCACAGCGTATGCAGGAGGATTGGTGTAGGTCACAGTGTGTGTACGAGAGGATTGGTGTAGGTCGCAGTGTGTGTACGAGAGGATTGGTGTAGGTCACAGTGTGTGTACGAGAGGATTGGTGTAGGTCACAGTGTGTGTACGAGAGGATTGGTGTAGGTCACAGAGTGTGTACGAGAGGATTGGTGTAGGTCACAGTGTGTGTACGAGAGGATTGGTGTAGGTCACAGTGTGTGTACGAGAGGATTGGTGTAGGTCACAGTGTGTGTACAAGAGGATTGGTGTAGGTCGCAGCGTGTGTCCGAGAGGATTGGTGTAGGTTACAGCGTGTGTACGAGAGGATTGGTGTAGGTCACAGTGTGTGTACGAGAGGATTGGTGTAGGTCACAGTGTGTGTACGAGAGGATTGGTGTAGGTCACAGCGTGTGTACGAGAGGATTGGTGTAGGTCACAGCGTGTGTACGAGAGGATTGGTGTAGGTCACAGCGTGTGTACGAGAGGATTGGTGTAGGTCACAGTGTGTGTACGAGAGGATTGGTGTAGGTCGCAGCGTGTGTACGAGAGGATTGGTGTAGGTCACAGTGTGTGTACGAGAGGATTGGTGTAGGTCACAGTGTGTGTACGAGAGGATTGGTGTAGGTCACAGCGTGTGTACGAGAGGATTGGTGTAGGTCACAGTGTGTGTACGAGAGGATTGGTGTGGGTCGCAGAACGTGTACGAGAGGATTGGTGTAGGTCACAGTGTGTGTCCGAGGGGATTGGTGTAGGTCGCAGCGTGTGTCCGAGAGGATTGGTGTAGGTTACAGCGTGTGTACGAGAGGATTGGTGTAGGTCACAGTGTGTGTACGAGAGGATTGGTGTAGGTCACAGTGGGCGTACGAGAGGATTGGTGTAGGTCACAGTGTTTGTTCGGGAGGATTGGTGTAGGTCACAGTGTGTGTACGAGAGGATTGGTGTAGGTCACAGTGGGTGTACGAGAGGATTGGTGTAGGTCACAGCGTGTGTACGAGAGGATTGGTGTATGTCACAGTGTGTTACGAGAGGGATTGGTGTAGGTCACAGTGCTGTGTACGAGAGGATTGGTGTAGGTCTCAGCGTGTGTACGAGAGGATTGGTGTAGGTCACAGTGTGTACGAGAGGATTGGTGTAGGTCACAGAGGTGTACGAGAGGATTGGTGTAGGTCGCAGCGGGTGTACGAGAGGATTGGTGTAGGTCACAGTGTGTGTACGAGAGGATTGGTGTAGTTCACAGTGGGTGTATGAGAGGATTGTTGTAGGTCACAGCGTGTGTACGAGAGGATTGGTGTAGATCACAGCGTGTGTACAAGAGGATTGGTGTAGGTCACAGTGGGTGTACGAGGGGATTGGTGTAGGTCACAGTGTGTGTACGAGAGGATTGGTGTAGGTCACAGTGTGTGTACGAGAGGATTGGTGTAGGTCACAGTGTGTGTACGAGAGGATTGGTGTAGGTCACAGCGTGTGTCCGAGAGGATTGGTGTAGGTCACAGCGTGTGTACGAGAGGATTGGTGTAGGTCACAGTGTGTGTACGAGAGGATTGGTGTAGGTCGCAGTGTGTGTACGAGAGGATTGGTGTAGGTCACAGTGTGTGTACGAGAGGATTAGTGTAGGTCACAGTGTGTGTACGAGAGGATTGGTGAAGGTCAGTGTGTGTACGAGAGGATTGGGGTGGGTAGCAGCGTGTGTACGAGAGGATTGGTGTAGGTCACAGCGTGTGTCCGAGAGGATTGGTGTAGGTCGCAGCGTGTGTACGAGAGGATTGGTGTAGGTCACAGTGTGTGTACGAGAGGATTGGTGTAGGTCTCAGCGTGTGTACGAGAGGATTGGTGTAGGTCACAGCGTGTGTACGAGAGGATTGGTGTAGGTCACAGTGTGTGTACGAGAGGATTGGTGTAGGTCACAGTGGGTGTACGAGAGGATTGGTGTAGGTCACAGTGTGTGTACGAGAGGATTGGTGTAGGTCACAGTGTGTGTACGAGAGGATTGGTGTAGGTCGCAGCGTGTGTACGAGAGGATTGGTGTAGGTCGCAGCGTGTGTACGAGAGGATTGGTGTAGGTCACAGTGTGTGTACGAGAGGATTGGTGTAGGTCACAGTGTGTGTACGAGAGGATTGGTGTAGGTCACAGTGTGTGTACGAGAGGATTGGTGTAGGTCACAGTGTGTGTACGAGAGGATTGGTGTAGGTCACAGTGTGTGTACGAGAGGATTGGTGTAGGTCACAGTGTGTGTACGAGAGGATTGGTGTAGGTCACAGTGTGTGTACGAGAGGATTGGTGTAGGTCACAGTGTGTGTACGAGAGGATTGGTGTAGGTCACAGTGTGTGTACGAGAGGATTGGTGTAGGTCACAGTGTGTGTACGAGAGGATTGGTGTAGGTCACAGCGTGTGTACGAGAGGATTGGTGTAGGTCACAGCGTGTGTACGAGAGGATTGGTGTAGGTCACAGTGTGTGTACGAGAGGATTGGTGTAGGTCACAGTGTGTGTACGAGAGGATTGGTGTAGGTCACAGCGTGTGTACGAGAGGATTGGTGTAGGTCACAGTGTGTGTACGAGAGGATTGGTGTAGGTCACAGCGTGTGTACTGGAGGATTGGTGTAGGTCACAGTGTGTGTACGAGAGGATTGGTGTAGGTCACAGAGTGTGTACGAGAGGATTGGTGTAGGTCACAGCTGTGTGTACGAGAGGATTGGTGTAGGTCACAGGTGTGTACGAGAGGATTGGTGTAGGTCACAGTGTGTGTACGAGAGGATTGGTGTAGGTCACAGCGTGTGTACGAGAGGATTGGTGTAGGTCACAGTGTGTGTACGAGAGGATTGGTGTAGGTCACAGTGTGTGTACGAGAGGATTGGTGTAGGTCACAGTGTGTGTACGAGAGGATTGGTGTAGGTCACAGGTGTGTACGAAAGGATTGGTGCAGGTCACAGTGTGTGTACGAGAGGATTGGTGTAGGTCACAGTGTGTGTACGAGAGGATTGGTGTAGGTCACAGCGTGTGTACGAGAGGATTGGTGTAGGTCACAGCGTGTGTACGAGAGGATTGGTGTAGGTCGCAGCGGGTGTACGAGAGGATTGGTGTAGGTCGCAGCGTGTGTACGAGAGGATTGGTGTAGGTCACAGTGTGTGTACGAGAGGATTGGTGTAGGTCACAGTGTGTGTACGAGAGGATTGGTGTAGGTCAGCAGTGGTGTACGAGAGGATTGGTGTAGGTCACAGTGTGTGTACGAGAGGATTGGTGTAGGTCACAGTGTGTGTACGAGAGGATTGGTGTAGGTCACAGTGTGTGTACGAGAGGATTGGTGTAGGTCACAGCGTGTGTACGAGAGGATTGGTGTAGGTCACAGAGTGTGTACGAGAGGATTGGTGTAGGTCACAGTGTGTGTACGAGAGGATTGGTGTAGGTCGCAGCGTGTGTACGAGAGGATTGGTGTAGGTCACAGCGTGTGTACGAGAGGATTGGTGTAGGTCACAGCGTGTGTACGAGAGGATTGGTGTAGGTCACAGTGTGTGTACGAGAGGATTGGTGTAGGTCACAGAGCTTGTACGAGAGGATTGGTGTAGGTCACAGTGTGTGTACGAGAGGATTGGTGTAGGTCACAATGTGTGTCCGAGAGGATTGGTGGAGGTCGCAGCGTGTTTACGAGAGGATTGGTGTAGGTCACAGTGTGTGTACGAGAGGATTGGTGTAGGTCACAGCGTGTGTACGAGAGGATTGGTGTAGGTCACAGAGTGTGTACGAGAGGATTGGTGTAGGTCACAGTGTGTGTACGAGAGGATTGGTGTAGGTCACAGAGCGTGTACGAGAGGATTGGTGTAGGTCACAGTGGGTGTACGAGAGGATTGGTGTAGGTCACAGCGTGTGTACGAGAGGATTGGTGTAGGTCACAGTGTGTGTACGAGAGGATTGGTGTAGGTCGCAGCATGTGTCCGAGAGGATTGGTTTAGGTTACAGCGTGTGTACGAGAGAATTGGTGTAGGTCACAGTGTGTGTACGAGAGGATTGGTGTAGGTCACAGCGTGTGTACGAGAGGATTGGTGTAGGTCACACTCTGTGTACGAGAGGATTGGTGTAGGTCACAGTGTGTGTACGAGAGGATTGGTGTAGGTCACAGTGTGTGTACGAGAGGATTGGTGTAGGTCACAGTGTGTGTACGAGAGGATTGGTGTAGGTCACAGTGTGTGTACGAGAGGATTGGTGTAGGTCACAGTGTGTGTACGAGAGGATTGGTGTAGGTCACAGCGTGTGTACGAGAGGATTGGTGTAGGTCACAGTGGTGTACGAGAGGATTGGTGTAGGTCACAGTGTGTGTACGAGAGGATTGGTGTAGGTCACAGCGTGTGTACGAGAGGATTGGTGTAGGTCAGCAGTGTGTGTACGAGAGGATTGGTGTAGGTCACAGCGTGTGTACGAGAGGATTGGTGTAGGTCACAGTGTGTGTACGAGAGGATTGGTGTAGGTCACAGCGTGTGTACGAGAGGATTGGTGTAGGTCACAGTGTGTGTACGAGAGGATTGGTGTAGGTCACAGTGTGTGTACGAGAGGATTGGTGTAGGTCACAGTGTGTGTACGAGAGGATTGGTGTAGGTCACAGTGTGTGTACGAGAGGATTGGGTGTAGGTCACAGTGGTGTGTACAGAGAGGTTTTGGTGGAGGTCAGCAGCGTGTGTACGAGAGGATTGGTGTAGGTCGCAGCGAGTGAACCGAGAGATTGCTAGTAAGGTTACGGGCATGTGTACCGAGAGGATTGGTGGTAGGTCACAGTGGGTGTACGAGAGGATTGGTGTAAGGTCACAGAGCTGTGTTACGAAGAGGATTTGGTGTAGGTCAACAGTGTGTGTACGATGAGGATTGGGTGGTGGTCGCAGGCGTGTGTACGAGAGGATTGGTGTAGGTCAGCAGTGTGTGTCGAGACGGATTGGGTGGAGGTTCGCAGCAGTGTGTACGAGAGGATTGGGTGTAGGTCGAAGCGGGTGTACGAGAGGATTGGTGTAGGTCACAGAGCGTGTAGCGAGGAGGATTGTGTAGGTCACACTGTGGTGTACGAGAGGATTGGTGTAGGGTCAGCAGTGTGGAGTACGAGAAGGATTGGTGTAGGTCCACAGTGTATGTACGAGAGGATTGGTGTAGGTCAGCAGTGTGTGTACGAGAGGATTGGTGTAGGTCACAGCGTGTGTACGAGAGGATTGGTGTAGGTCACAGTGTGTGTACGAGAGGATTGGTGTAGGTCACAGCGTGTGTACGAGAGGATTGGTGTAGGTCACAGTGTGTGTACGAGAGGATTGGTGTAGGTCACAGTGTGTGTACGAGAGGATTGGTGTAGGTCACAGAGTGTGTACGAGAGGATTGGTGTAGGTCACAGTGTGTGTACGAGAGGATTGGTGTAGGTCACAGTGTGTGTACGAGAGGATTGGTGTAGGTCACAGTGTGTGTACGAGAGGATTGGTGTAGGTCACAGTGTGTGTACGAGAGGATTGGTGTAGGTCACAGTGTGTGTACGAGAGGATTGGTGTAGGTCACAGTGTGTGTACGAGAGGATTGGTGTAGGTCACAGTGTGTGTACGAGAGGATTGGTGTAGGTCACAGTGTGTGTACGAGAGGATTGGTGTAGGTCACAGTGTGTGTACGAGAGGATTGGTGTAGGTCACAGCGTGTGTACGAGAGGATTGGTGTAGGTCACAGTGTGTGTACGAGAGGATTGGTGTAGGTCACAGTGTGTGTACGAGAGGATTGGTGTAGGGCACAGTGTGTGTACGAGAGGATTGGTGTAGGTCACAGTGTGTGTACGAGAGGATTGGTGTAGGTCACAGTGTGTGTACGAGAGGATTGGTGTAGGTCACAGTGTGTGTCCGAGAGGATTGGTGTAGGTCACAGTGTGTGTACGAGAGGATTGGTGTAGGTCACAGTGTGTGTCCGAGAGGATTGGTGTAGGTCACAGCGTGTGTACGAGAGGATTGGTGTAGGTCACAGCGTGTGTACGAGAGGATTGGTGTAGGTCGCAGCGTGTGTCCGAGAGGATTGGTGTAGGTCACAGCGTGTGTACCAGAGGATTGGTGTAGGTCACAGCGTGTGTACGAGAGGATTGGTGTAGGTCACAGTGTGTGTACGAGAGGATTGGTGTAGGTCACAGTGGGTGTACGAGAGGATTGGTGTAGGTCACAGCTGTGTGTACGAGAGGATTGGTGTAGGTCGCAGTGTGTGTACGAGAGGATTGGTGTAGGTCCAGCGTGTGCAGGAGGATTGGTGTAGGTCACAGTGTGTGTCCGAGAGGATTGGTGTAGGTCACAGTGTGTGTACGAGAGGATTGGTGTAGGTCACAGTGTGTGTACGAGAGGATTGGTGTAGGTCACAGAGTGTGTCCGAGAGGATTGGTGTAGGTCACAGTGTGTGTACGAGAGGATTGGTGTAGGTCACAGAGTGTGTACGAGAGGATTGGTGTAGGTCACAGGTGTGTACGAAGGATTGGTGTAGGTCACAGTGTGTGTACAAGAGGATTGGTGTATGTCGCAGAGTGTGTACGAGAGGATTGGTGTAGGTCACACTGTGCACACGAGAGGATTGGTGTAGGTCACAGTGGGTGTACGAGAGGACTGGTGTAGGTCACAGGGGGTGTACGAGAGCATTGGTGTAGGTCGCAGCGTGTGTACGAGTGGATTGGTGCAGGTCACAGTGTGTGTACGAGAGGATTGGTGTAGGTCACAGCGGGTGTACGAGAGGATTGGTGTAGGTCACAGTGTGTACGAGAGGATTGGTGTAGGTCACAGCGTGTGTACGAGAGGATTGGTGTAGGTCACAGTGCGCGTACGAGAGGATTGGTGTAGGTCGCAGTGTGTGTACGAGAGGATTGGTGTAGGTCACAGGTGTGTACGAGAGGATTGGTGTAGGTCACAGTGTGTGTACGAGAGGATTGGTGTAGGTCACAGTGTGTGTCCGAGAGGATTGGTGTAGGTCACAGAGTGTGTACGAGAGGATTGGTGTAGGTCACAGTGTGTGTACGAGAGGATTGGTGTAGGTCACAGCGGGTGTACGAGAGGATTGGTGTAGGTCACAGTGTGTGTACGAGAGGATTGGTGTAGGTCACAGAGTGTGTACGAGAGGATTGGTGTAGGTCACAGTGTGTGTACGAGAGGATTGGTGTAGGTCGCAGCGTGTGTACGAGAGGATTGGTGTAGGTCACAGTGTGTGTACGAGAGGATTGGTGTAGGTCACAGTGTGTGTACGAGAGGATTGGTGTAGGTCACAGTGTGTGTCCGAGAGGATTGGTGTAGGTCTCAGGTGTGTACGAGAGGATTGGTGTAGGTCACAGTGTGTGTACGAGAGGATTGGTGTAGGTCACAGTGTGTGTACGAGAGGATTGGTGTAGGTCACAGCGTGTGTACGAGAGGATTGGTGTAGGTCACAGTGTGTGTACGAGAGGATTGGTGTAGGTCACAGTGTGTGTACGAGAGGATTGGTGTAGGTCACAGTGTGTCCGAGAGGATTGGTGTAGGTCACAGTGTGTGTACGAGAGGATTGGTGTAGGTCACAGTGTGTGTACGAGAGGATTGGTGTAGGTCACAGAGTATGTACGAGAGGATTGGTGTAGGTTACAGTGTGTGTCCGAGAGGATTGGTGTAGGTCACAGTGTGTGTACGAGAGGATTGGTGTAGGTCACAGCGTGTGTACGAGAGGATTGGTGTAGGTCACAGCGTGTGTACGAGAGGATTGGTGTAGGTCACAGCGTGTGTACGAGAGGATTGGTGTAGGTCGCAGCGTGTGTACGAGAGGATTGGTGTAGGTCACAGTGTGTGTACGAGAGGATTGGTGTAGGTCACAGTGATGTACGAGAGGATTGGTGTAGGTCACAGTGTGTGTACGAGAGGATTGGTGTAGGTCACAGTGTGTGTACGAGAGGATTGGTGTAGGTCACAGTGTGTGTACGAGAGGATTGGTGTAGGTCACAGTGTGTGTACGAGAGGATTGGTGTAGGTCACAGTGTGTGTACGAGAGGATTGGTGTAGGTCACAGTGTGTGTACGAGAGGATTGGTGTAGGTCACAGTGTGTGTACGAGAGGATTGGTGTAGGTCACAGCGTGTGTACGAGAGGATTGGTGTAGGTCACAGTGGGTGTATGAGAGGATTGGTGTACGTCGCAGCGTGTGTATGAGAGGATCGGTGTAAGTCACAGTGATGTACGAGAGGATTGGTGTAGGTCACAGTGTGTGTACGAGAGGATTGGTGAAGGTCACAGTGTGTGTACGAGAGGATTGGTGTGGGTCGCAGAACGTGTACGAGAGGATTGGTGTAGGTCACAGTGTGTGTCCGAGAGGATTGGTGTAGGTCACAGCGTGTGTACGAGAGGATTGGTGTAGGTCACAGTGTGTGTACGAGAGGATTGGTGTAGGTCGCAGTGTGTGTACGAGAGGATTGGTGTAGGTCACAGCGTGTGTACGAGAGGATTGGTGTAGGTCACAGTGTGTGTACGAGAGGATTGGTGTAGGTCACAGTGTGTGTACGAGAGGATTGGTGTAGGTCACAGTGTGTGTACGAGAGGATTGGTGTAGGTCACAGTGTGTGTACGAGAGGATTGGTGTAGGTCACAGTGTGTGTACGAGAGGATTGGTGTAGGTCACAGAGTGTGTACGAGAGGATTGGTGTAGGTCACAGTGTGTGTCCGAGAGGATTGGTGTAGGTCACAGCGTGTGTCCGAGAGGATTGGTGTAGGTCACAGCGTGTGTACGAGAGGATTGGTGTAGGTCACAGCGTGTGTACGAGAGGATTGGTGTAGGTCACAGTGTGTGTACGAGAGGATTGGTGTAGGTCGCAGGTGTGTACGAGAGGATTGGTGTAGGTCACAGCGTGTGTACGAGAGGATTGGTGTAGGTCACAGTGTGTGTACGAGAGGATTGGTGTAGGTCACAGTGTGTGTCCGAGGGGATTGGTGTACGTCGCAGCGTGTGTACGAGAGGATTGGTGTAGGTCACAGTGTGTGTACGAGAGGATTGGTGTAGGTCACAGTGTGTGTACGAGAGGATTGGTGTAGGTCACAGCGTGTGTACGAGAGGATTGGTGTAGGTCACAGTGTGTGTACGAGAGGATTGGTGTAGGTCACAGTGTGTGTACGAGAGGATTGGTGTAGGTCACAGTGGGTGTACGAGAGGATTGGTGTAGGTCACAGCTGTGTGTACGAGAGGATTGGTGTAGGTCACAGCGTGTGTACGAGAGGATTGGTGTAGGTCACAGCGTGTGTACGAGAGGATTGGTGTAGGTCACAGTGTGTGTACGAGAGGATTGGTGTAGGTCACAGCTGTGTGTACGAGAGGATTGGTGTAGGTCACAGCGTGTGTACGAGAGGATTGGTGTAGGTCACAGCTGTGTGTCCGAGAGGATTGGTGTAGGTCACAGCATGTGTACGAGAGGATTGGTGTAGGTCACAGCGTGTGTACGAGAGGATTGGTGTAGGTCACAGCTTGTGTACGAGAGGATTGGTGTAGGTCACAGCGTGTGTACGAGAGGATTGGTGTAGGTCACAGTGTGTGTACGAGAGGATTGGTGTACGTCGCAGCGTGTGTACGAGAGGATCGGTGTAGGTCACAGTGTGTGTACGAGAGGATTGGTGTAAGTCACAGTGATGTACGAGAGGATTGGTGTAGGTCACAGTGTGTGTACGAGAGGATTGGTGTAGGTCACAGTGTGTGTACGAGAGGATTGGTGTAGGTCACAGTGTGTGTACGAGAGGATTGGTGTAGGTCACAGCGTGTGTACGAGAGGATTGGTGTAGGTCACAGTGTGTGTACGAGAGGATTGGTGTAGGTCACAGTGTGTGTACGAGAGGATTGGTGTAGGTCACAGCGTGTGTACGAGAGGATTGGTGTAGGTCACAGTGTGTGTCCGAGAGGATTGGTGTAGGTCACAGTGTGTGTACGAGAGGATTGGTGTAGGTCACAGTGTGTGTACGAGAGGATTGGTGTAGGTCACAGTGTGTGTACGAGAGGATTGGTGTAGGTCACAGTGTGTGTCCGAGAGGATTGGTGTAGGTCACAGCGTGTGTACGAGAGGATTGGTGTAGGTCACAGCGTGTGTACGAGAGGATTGGTGTAGGTCACAGCGTGTGTACGAGAGGATTGGTGTAGGTCACAGTGTCTGTCCGAGAGGATTGGTGGAGGTCGCAGCGTGTGTACGAGAGGATTGGTGTAGGTCGAAGGGTGTACGAGAGGATTGGTGTAGGTCACAGAGCGTGTACGAGAGGATTGGTGTAGGTCACAGTGGGTGTACGAGAGGATTGGTGTAGGTCACAGTGTGTGTACGAGAGGATTGGTGTAGGTCGCAGTGTGAGTACGAGAGGATTGGTGTAGGTCACAGTGTGTGTACGAGAGGATTGGTGTAGTTCAGAGTGTGTGTACGAGAGGATTGGTGTAGGTCACAGCGTGTGTACGAGAGGATTGGTGTAGGTCACAGTGTGTGTCCGAGAGGATTGGTGTAGGTCGCAGCGTGTGTACGAGAGGATTGGTGTAGGTCACAGCTGTGTGTACGAGAGGATTGGTGTAGGTCACAGTGTGTGTACGAGAGGATTGGTGTAGGTCACAGTGTGTGTACGAGAGGATTGGTGTAGGTCAGCAGTGTGTGTACGAGAGGATTGGTGTAGGTCACAGTGTGTGTACGAGAGGATTGGTGTAGGTCACAGTGTGTGTACGAGAGGATTGGTGTAGGTCACAGTGTGTGTACGAGAGGATTGGTGTAGGTCACAGTGTGTGTACGAGAGGATTGGTGTAGGTCACAGTGTGTGTACGAGAGGATTGGTGTAGGTCACAGTGTGTGTATGCGAGGATTGGTGTAGGTCACAGCGTGTGTACGAGAGGATTGGTGTAGGTCACAGCGTGTGTACGAGAGGATTGGTGTAGGTCACAGTGTGTGTACGAGAGGATTGGTGTAGGTCACAGTGTGTGTACGAGAGGATTGGTGTAGGTCACAGCGTGTGTACGAGAGGATTGGTGTAGGTCACAGTGTGTGTACGAGAGGATTGGTGTAGGTCACAGCGTGTGTACGAGAGGATTGGTGTAGGTCACAGTGTGTGTACGAGAGGATTGGTGTAGGTCACAGTGTGTGTACGAGAGGATTGGTGTAGGTCACAGCGTGTGTACGAGAGGATTGGTGTAGGTCACAGTGTGTGTACGAGAGGATTGGTGTAGGTCACAGTGTGTGTACGAGAGGATTGGTGTAGGTCACAGTGTGTGTACGAGAGGATTGGTGTAGGTCACAGTGTGTGTACGAGAGGATTGGTGTAGGTCACAGAGTGTGTACGAGAGGATTGGTGTAGGTCACAGTGTGTGTACGAGAGGATTGGTGTAGGTCACAGCGTGTGTACGAGAGGATTGGTGTAGGTCACAGTGGGTGTATGAGAGGATTGGTGTACGTCGCAGCGTGTGTACGAGAGGATTGGTGTAGGTCACAGTGTGTGTACGAGAGGATTGGTGTAGGTCACAGTGTGTGTACGAGAGGATTGGTGTAGGTCACAGTGTGTGTACGAGAGGATTGGTGTAGGTCACAGTGTGTGTACGAGAGGATTGGTGTAGGTCACAGTGAGTGTCCGAGAGGATTGCTGTAGGTCGCAGCGTGTGTCCGAAGGATTGGTGTAGGTTACAGCGTGTGTGCGAGAGGATTGGTGTAGGTCACAGCGTGTGTACGAGAGGATTGGTGTAGGTCACAGCGTGTGTACGAGAGGATTGGTGTAGGTCACAGTGGGTGTACGAGAGGATTGGTGTAGGTCACAGTGTGTGTACGAGAGGATTGGTGTAGGATACAGCGTGTGTACGAGAGGATTGGTGTAGGTCACAGTGTGTGTACGAGAGGATTGGTGTAGGTCACAGTGTGTGTCCGAGAGGATTGGTGTAGGTCACAGTGTGTGTCCGAGAGGATTGGTGTAGGTCACAGCGTGTGTACGAGAGGATTGGTGTAGGTCACAGAGTGTGTACGAGAGGATTGGTGTAGGTCACAGCGTGTGTACGAGAGGATTGGTGTAGGTCACAGCGTGTGTACGAGAGGATTGGTGTAGGTCACAGCGTGTGTACGAGAGGATTGGTGTAGGTCACAGCGTGTGTACGAGAGGATTGGTGTAGGTCACAGTGTGTGTACGAGAGGATTGGTGCAGGTCACAGTGGGTGTACGAGAGGATTGGTGTAGGTCACAGTGGGTGTACGAGAGGATTGGTGTAGGTCACAGTGTGTGTACGAGAGGATTGGTGTAGGTCACAGTGTGTGTACGAGAGGATTGGTGTAGGTCACAGTGTGTGTACGAGAGGATTGGTGTAGGTCGCAGAGTGTGTACGAGAGGATTGGTGTAGGTCACAGCGTGTGTACGAGAGGATTGGTGTAGGTCACAGCGTGTGTACAAGAGGATTGGTGTAGGTCACACTGTGTGTACGAGAGGATTGGTGTAGGTCGCAGCGTGTGTCCGAGAGGATTGGTGTAGGTTACAGCGTGTGTACGAGAGGATTGGTGTAGGTCACAGTGTGTGTACGAGAGGATTGGTGTAGGTCACAGTGTGTGTACGAGAGGATTGGTGTAGGTCACAGTGTGTGTACGAGAGGATTGGTGTAGGTCGCAGTGTGTGTACGAGAGGATTGGTGTAGGTCACAGTGTGTGTACGAGAGGATTGGTGTAGGTCACAGTGTGTGTACGAGAGGATTGGTGTAGGTCACAGCGTGTGTACGAGAGGATTGGTGTAGGTCACAGTGTGTGTACGAGAGGATTGGTGTAGGTCGCAGCGTGTGTACGAGAGGATTGGTGTAGGTCACAGTGTGTGTCCGAGAGGATTGGTGTAGGTCGCAGTGTGTGTACGAGAGGATTGGTGTAGGTCACAGTGTGTGTACGAGAGGATTGGTGTAGGTCACAGAGTGTGTACGAGAGGATTGGTGTAGGTCACAGTGTGTGTACGAGAGGATTGGTGTAGGTCACAGTGTGTGTACGAGAGGATTGGTGTAGGTCACAGTGTGTGTACGAGAGGATTGGTGTAGGTCACAGTGTGTGTACGAGAGGATTGGTGTAGGTCACAGTGTGTGTACGAGAGGATTGGTGTAGGTCACAGCGTGTGTACGAGAGGATTGGTGTAGGTCACAGTGTGTGTACGAGAGGATTGGTGTAGGTCACAGTGTGTGTACGAGAGGATTGGTGTAGGTCGCAGCGTGTGTCCGAGAGGATTGGTGTAGGTTACAGCGTGTGTACGAGAGGATTGGTGTAGGTCACAGTGTGTGTACGAGAGGATTGGTGTAGGTCACAGTGTGTGTACGAGAGGATTGGTGTAGGTCACAGTGTGTGTCCGAGAGGATTGGTGTAGGTCACAGTGTGTGTACGAGAGGATTGGTGTAGGTCACAGCGTGTGTACGAGAGGATTGGTGTAGGTCACAGCGTGTGTACGAGAGGATTGGTGTAGGTCACAGTGTGTGTACGAGAGGATTGGTGTAGGTCACAGCGTGTGTACGAGAGGATTGGTGTAGGTCACAGCGTGTGTACGAGAGGATTGGTGTAGGTCACAGTGTGTGTACGAGAGGATTGGTGTAGGTCACAGTGTGTGTACGAGAGGATTGGTGTAGGTCACAGTGTGTGTACGAGAGGATTGGTGTAGGTCACAGTGTGTGTACGAGAGGATTGGTGTAGGTCACACTGTGTGTCCGAGAGGATTGGTGTAGGTCGCAGTGTGAGTACGAGAGGATTGGTCTAGGTCACAGTGTGTGTACGAGAGGATTGGTGTAGTTCGCAGTGTGTGTACAAGAGGATTGGTGTAGGTCA
This sequence comes from Carcharodon carcharias, assembly GCF_017639515.1. Taxonomy (NCBI): domain Eukaryota; kingdom Metazoa; phylum Chordata; class Chondrichthyes; order Lamniformes; family Lamnidae; genus Carcharodon; species Carcharodon carcharias. The sequence continues at coordinate 785,964 of NC_054496.1, read as the reverse complement.
CAGCGTGTGTACGAGAGGATTGGGGTATTTCACAGTGTGTGTCCGAGAGGATTGGTGTAGGTCGCAGCGTGTGTCCGAGAGGATTGGTTTAGGTTACAGCGTGTGTACGAGAGGATTGGTGTAGGTCACAGTGGGTGTACGAGAGGATTGGTGTAGGTCACAGTGTGTGTCCGAGAGGATTGGTGTAGGTCACAGCGTGTGTCCGAGAGGATTGGTGTAGGTCGCAGCGTGTGTACGAGAGGATTGGTGTAGGTCGCAGCGTGTGTACGAGAGGATTGGTGTAGGTCGCAGCGTGTGTACGAGAGGATTGGTGTAGGTCGCAGCGTGTGTACGAGAGGATTGGTGTAGGTCACAGTGTGTGTACGAGAGGATTGGTGTAGGTCACAGTGATGTACGAGAGGATTGGTGTAGGTCACAGTGTGTGTACGAGAGGATTGGTGTAGGTCACAGTGTGTGTACGAGAGGATTGGTGTGGGTCGCAGAACGTGTACGAGAGGATTGGTGTAGGTCACAGTGTGTGTCCGAGGGGATTGGTGTAGGTCGCAGCGTGCGTCCGAGAGGATAGGTGTAGGTCACAGTGTGTGTACGAGAGGATTGGTGTAGGTCACAGTGTGTGTACGAGAGGATTGGTGTAGGTCACAGCGTGTGTACGAGAGGATTGGTGTAGGTCACAGTGTGTGTACGAGAGGATTGGTGTAGGTCACAGTGGGTGTCCGAGAGGATTGGTATAGGTCACAGTGTGTGTACGAGAGGATTGGTGTGGGTCACAGTGTGTGTACGAGAGGATTGGTGTAGGTCACAGTGTGTGTACGAGAGGATTGGTGTAGGTCACAGTGTGTGTACGAGAGGATTGGTGTAGGTCACAGCGTGTGTACGAGAGGATTGGTGTAGGTCACAGCGTGTGTACGAGAGGATTGGTGTAGGTCACAGTGTGTGTACGAGAGGATTGGTGTAGGTCACAGCGTGTGTACGAGAGGATTGGTGTAGGTCACAGTGTGTGTACGAGAGGATCGGTGTAGGTCACAGTGTGTGTACGAGAGGATTGGTGTAGGTCACAGTGATGTACGAGAGGATTGGTGTAGGTCACAGTGTGTGTACGAGAGGATTGGTGTAGGTCACAGTGTGTGTACGAGAGGATTGGTGTAGGTCACAGCGTGTGTACGAGAGGATTGGTGTAGGTCACAGCGTGTGTACGAGAGGATTGGTGTAGGTCACAGCGTGTGTACGAGAGGATTGGTGTAGGTCACAGTGTGTGTACGAGAGGATTGGTGTAGGTCACAGCTGTGTGTACGAGAGGATTGGTGTAGGTCACAGTGTGTGTACGAGAGGATTGGTGTAGGTCACAGAGTGTGTACGAGAGGATTGGTGTAGGTCACAGTGTGTGTACGAGAGGATTGGTGTAGGTCGCAGAGTGTGTACGAGAGGATTGGTGTAGGTCACAGTGTGTGTACGAGAGGATTGGTGTAGGTCACAGCGTGTGTCCGAGAGGATTGGTGTAGGTCACAGTGTGTGTACGAGAGGATTGGTGTAGGTCACAGTGTGTGTACGAGAGGATTGGTGTAGGTCACAGTGTGTGTACGAGAGGATTGGTGTAGGTCACAGTGTGTGTCCGAGAGGATTGGTGTAGGTCGCAGCGTGTGTACGAGAGGATTGGTGTAGGTCACAGTGTGTGTACGAGAGGATTGGTGTAGGTCACAGTGTGTGTACGAGAGGATTGGTGTAGGTCGCAGCGTGTGTACGAGAGGATTGGTGTAGGTCACACTGTATGTACGAGAGGATTGGTGTAGGTCACACTGTGTGTACGAGAGGATTGGTGTAGGTCACAGTGGGTGTACGAGAGGATTGGTGTAGGTCACAGTGTGTGTACGAGAGGATTGGTGTAGGTTACACTGTGTGTCCGAGAGGATTGGTGTAGGTCACAGTGTGTGTACGAGAGGATTGGTGTAGGTCACAGTGTGTGTACGAGAGGATTGGTGTAGGTCACAGTGTGTGTACAAGAGGATTGGTGTAGGTCGCAGTGTGTGTCCGAGAGGATTGGTGTAGGTTACAGCGTGTGTACGAGAGGATTGGTGTAGGTCGCATAGCGTGTACGAGAGGATTGGTGTAGGTCACAGTGGGTGTACAAGAGGATTGGTGTAGGTCACAGCGTGTGTACGAGAGGATTGGTGTAGGTCACAGTGTGTGTACGAGAGGATTGGTGTAGGTCGCATGCGTGTGTACGAGAGGATTGGTGTAGGTCACAGCGTGTGTACGAGAGGATTGGTGTAGGTCACAGCGTGTGTACGAGAGGATTGGTGTAGGTCACAGCGTGTGTCCGAGAGGATTGGTGTAGGTTACACCATGTGTACGAGAGGATTGGTGTAGGTCACAGTGTGTGTACGAGAGGAATGGTGTAGGTCACAGAGCTTGTACGAAAGGATTGGTGTAGGTCACAGTGTGTGTACAAGAGGATTGGTGTAGGTCACAGTGTGTGTACGAGAGGATTGGTGTAGGTCACAGTGTGTGTACGAGAGGATTGGTGTAGGTCACAGAGTGTGTACGAGAGGATTGGTGTAGGTCACAGTGTGTGTACGAGAGGATTGGTGTAGGTCACAGAGTGTGTACGAGAGGATTGGTGTAGGTCACAGTGTGTGTACGAGAGGATTGGTGTAGGTCACAGCGTGTGTACGAGAGGATTGGTGTAGGTCACAGTGTGTGTACGAGAGGATTGGTGTAGGTCACAGTGTGTGTACGAGAGGATTGGTGTAGGTCACAGTGTGTGTACGAGAGGATTGGTGTAGGTCACAGTGTGTGTACGAGAGGATTGGTGTAGGTCACAGTGTGTGTACGAGAGGATTGGTGTAGGTCACAGCGTGTGTACGAGAGGATTGGTGTAGGTCACAGTGTGTGTACGAGAGGATTGGTGTAGGTCGCAGAGTGTGTACGAGAGGATTGGTGTAGGTCACAGCGTGTGTACGAGAGGATTGGTGTAGGTCACAGTGTGTGTACGAGAGGATTGGTGTAGGTCACAGTGTGTGTACGAGAGGATTGGTGTAGGTCACAGTGTGTGTACGAGAGGATTGGTGTAGGTCACAGTGTGTGTACGAGAGGATTGGTGTAGGTCACAGTGTGTGTACGAGAGGATTGGTGTAGGTCACAGTGTGTGTACGAGAGGATTGGTATAGGTCACAGTGTGTGTACGAGAGGATTGGTGTAGGTCACAGCGTGTGTACGAGAGGATTGGTGTAGGTCACAGCGTGTGTCCGAGAGGATTGGTGTAGGTCGCAGTGTGAGTACGAGAGGATTGGTGTAGGTCACAGTGTATGTACGAGAGGATTGGTGTAGTTCAGAGTGTGTGTACAAGAGGATTGGTGTAGGTCACAGCGTGTGTACGAGAGGATTGGTGTAGGTCACAGCGTTTGTACGAGAGGATTGGTGTAGGTCGCAGTCGTGTGTACGAGAGGATTGGTGTAGGTCACAGTGTGTGTACGAGAGGATTGGTGTAGTTCAGAGTGTGTGTACGAGAGGATTGGTGTAGGTCACAGCGTGTGTACGAGAGGATTGGTGTAGGTCACAGTGTGTGTCCGAGAGGATTGGTGTAGGTCGCAGCGTGTGTCCGAGAGGAATGGTTTAGGTTACAACGTGTGTACGAGAGAATTGGTGTAGGTCACAGTGTGTGTACGAGAGGATTGGTGTAGGTCGCAGCGTGTGTACAAGAGGATTGGTGTAGGTCACAGCGGGTGTACGAGAGGATTGGTGTAGGTCACAGCGTGTGTACGAGAGGATTGGTGTAGGTCAGCAGGGTGTGTACGAGAGGATTGGTGTAGGTCGCAGCGTGTGTACCGAGAGGATTGGTGTAGGTCAGCAGCTGTGTACGAGAGGATTGGTGTAGGTCACAGTGTGTGTACGAGAGGATTGGTGTAGGTCACAGTGTGTGTACGAGAGGATTGGTGTAGGTCACAGTGTGTGTACGAGAGGATTGGTGTAGGTCACAGCGTGTGTACGAGAGGATTGGTGTAGGTCACAGTGTGTGTACGAGAGGATTGGTGTAGGTCACAGTGTGTGTACGAGAGGATTGGTGTAGGTCACAGTGTGTGTACGAGAGGATTGGTGTAGGTCGCAGCGTGTGTCCGAGAGGATTGGTGTAGGTTATAGCGTGTGTACGAGAGGATTGGTGTAGGTCACAGTGGGTGTACAAGAGTATTGGACTAGGTCACACTGTGTGTACGAGAGGATTGGAGTAGGTCACAGAGGGTGTACGAGAGGATTGGTGTAGGTCACAGTGTGTGTACGAGAGGATTGGTGTAGGTCACAGTGTGTGTACGAGAGGATTGGTGTAGGTCACAGTGTGTGTACGAGAGGATTGGTGTAGGTCACAGCGTGTGTACGAGAGGATTGGTGTAGGTCACAGTGTGTGTACGAGAGGATTGGTGTAGGTCACAGTGTGTGTACGAGAGGATTGGTGTAGGTCACAGTGTGTGTACGAGAGGATTGGTGTAGGTCACAGTGTGTGTACGAGAGGATTGGTGTAGGTCACAGTGTGTGTACGAGAGGATTGGTGTAGGTCACAGCGTGTGTACGAGAGGATTGGTGTAGGTCACAGTGTGTGTACGAGAGGATTGGTGTAGGTCACAGTGTGTGTACGAGAGGATTGGTGTAGGTCACAGTGTGTGTACGAGAGGATTGGTGTAGGTCACAGTGTGTGTACGAGAGGATTGGTGTAGGTCACAGTGTGTGTACGAGAGGATTGGTGTAGGTCACAGTGTGTGTACGAGAGGATTGGTGTAGGTCACAGTGTGTGTACGAGAGGATTGGTGTAGGTCACAGTGTGTGTACGAGAGGATTGGTGTAGGTCACAGCGTGTGTACGAGAGGATTGGTGTAGGTCACAGTGTGTGTACGAGAGGATTGGTGTAGGTCACAGTGTGTGTACGAGAGGATTGGTGTAGGTCACAGTGTGTGTACGAGAGGATTGGTGTAGGTCACAGTGTGTGTACGAGAGGATTGGTGTAGGTCACAGTGTGTGTACGAGAGGATTGGTGTAGGTCACAGTGTGTGTACGAGAGGATTGGTGTAGGTCACACTGTGTGTACGAGAGGATTGGTGTAGGTCACAGTGTGTGTACGAGAGGATTGGTGTAGGTCACAGCGTGTGTACGAGAGGATTGGTGTAGGTCACAGCGTGTGTACGAGAGGATTGGTGTAGGTCGCAGCGTGTGTACGAGAGGATTGGTGTAGGTCACAGTGTGTGTACGAGAGGATTGGTGTAGGTCACAGTGTGTGTACGAGAGGATTGGTGTAGGTCACAGTGTGTGTACGAGAGGATTGGTGTAGGTCACAGTGGGTGTACGAGAGGATTGGTGTAGGTCACAGTGTGTGTACGAGAGGATTGGTGTAGGTCACAGTGTGTGTACGAGAGGATTGGTGTAGGTCACAGTGTGTGTCCGAGAGGATTGGTGTAGGTCACAGTGTGTGTACGAGAGGATTGGTGTAGGTCGCAGCGTGTGTACGAGAGGATTGGTGTAGGTCACAGTGTGTGTACGAGAGGATTGGTGTAGGTCACAGAGTGTGTACGAGAGGATTGGTGTAGGTCACAGCGTGTGTACGAGAGGATTGGTGTAGGTCACAGTGTGTGTACTAGAGGATTGGTGTAGGTCACAGTGTGTGTACGAGAGGATTGGTGTAGGTCACAGTGTGTGTACGAGAGGATTGGTGTAGGTCACAGTGTGTGTACGAGAGGATTGGTGTAGGTCAGCAGTGGTGTACGAGAGGATTGGTGTAGGTCACAGCGTGTGTACGAGAGGATTGGTGTAGGTCACAGTGTGTGTACAAGAGGATTGGTGTAGGTCACAGTGTGTGTACGAGAGGATTGGTGTAGGTCACAGCGTGTGTACGAGAGGATTGTTGTAGGTCACAGCGTGTGTACGAGAGGATTGGTGTAGGTCACAGTGTGTGTACGAGAGGATTGGTGTAGGTCACAGTGTGTGTACGAGAGGATTGGTGTAGGTCACAGTGTGTGTACGAGAGGATTGGTGTAGGTCACAGTGTGTGTACGAGAGGATTGGTGTAGGTCACAGTGTGTGTACGAGAGGATTGGTGTAGGTCACAGTGTGTGTACGAGAGGATTGGTGTAGGTCACAGCGTGTGTACGAGAGGATTGGTGTAGGTCACAGTGTGTGTACGAGAGGATTGGTGTAGGTCACAGTGTGTGTACGAGAGGATTGGTGTAGGTCACAGAGTGTGTACGAGAGGATTGGTGTAGGTCACAGTGTGTGTACGAGAGGATTGGTGTAGGTCACAGTGTGTGTACGAGAGGATTGGTGTAGGTCACAGTGTGTGTACGAGAGGATTGGTGTAGGTCACAGTGTGTGTACGAGAGGATTGGTGTAGGTCACAGTGTGTGTACGAGAGGATTGGTGTAGGTCACAGTGTGTGTACGAGAGGATTGGTGTAGGTCACAGTGTGTGTACGAGAGGATTGGTGTAGGTCACAGTGTGTGTACGAGAGGATTGGTGTAGGTCACAGTGTGTGTACGAGAGGATTGGTGTAGGTCACAGTGTGTGTACGAGAGGATTGGTGTAGGTCACAGTGTGTGTACGAGAGGATTGGTGTAGGTCACAGTGTGTGTACGAGAGGATTGGTGTAGGTCACAGTGTGTGTACGAGAGGATTGGTGTAGGTCACAGTGTGTGTACGAGAGGATTGGTGTAGGTCACAGTGTGTGTACGAGAGGATTGGTGTAGGTCACAGTGTGTGTACGAGAGGATTGGTGTAGGTCACAGTGTGTGTACGAGAGGATTGGTGTAGGTCACAGTGTGTGTACGAGAGGATTGGTGTAGGTCACAGTGTGTGTACGAGAGGATTGGTGTAGGTCACAGAGTGTGTACGAGAGGATTGGTGTAGGTCACAGTGTGTGTACGAGAGGATTGGTGTAGGTCACAGTGTGTGTACGAGAGGATTGGTGTAGGTCACAGTGTGTGTACGAGAGGATTGGTGTAGGTCACAGTGTGTGTACGAGAGGATTGGTGTAGGTCACAGTGTGTGTACGAGAGGATTGGTGTAGGTCACAGTGTGTGTACGAGAGGATTGGTGTAGGTCACAGTGTGTGTACGAGAGGATTGGTGTAGGTCACAGTGTGTGTACGAGAGGATTGGTGTAGGTCACAGTGTGTGTACGAGAGGATTGGTGTAGGTCACAGAGCTTGTACGAGAGGATTGGTGTAGGTCACAGTGTGTGTACAAGAGGATTGGTGTAGGTCACAGTGTGTGTCCGAGAGGATTGGTGGAGGTCACAGCGTGTGTACGAGAGGATTGGTGTAGGTCGCAGGGTGTACGAGAGGATTGGTGTAGGTCGCAGCGTGTGTACGAGAGGATTGGTGTAGGTCGCAGCGTGTGTACGAGAGGATTGGTGTAGGTCACAGTGTGTGTACGAGAGGATTGGTGTAGGTCACAGTGTGTGTACGAGAGGATTGGTGTAGGTCACAGTGTGTGTACGAGAGGATTGGTGTAGGTCACAGTGTGTGTACGAGAGGATTGGTGTAGGTCACAGTGTGTGTACGAGAGGATTGGTGTAGGTCACAGTGTGTGTACGAGAGGATTGGTGTAGGTCACAGTGTGTGTACGAGAGGATTGGTGTAGGTCACAGTGGGTGTACGAGAGGATTGGTGTAGGTCAGCAGTGTGTGTACGAGAGGATTGGTGTAGGTCACAGTGTGTGTACGAGAGGATTGGTGTAGGTCACAGTGTGTGTACGAGAGGATTGGTGTAGGTCACAGTGTGTGTACGAGAGGATTGGTGTAGGTCACAGTGTGTGTACGAGAGGATTGGTGTAGGTCACAGTGTGTGTACGAGAGGATTGGTGTAGATCACAGTGGGTGTACGAGAGGATTGTTGCAGGTCACAGCGTGTGTACGAGAGGATTGGTGTAGGTCACAGCGTGTGTACGAGAGGATTGGTGTAGGTCGCAGCGGGTGTACGAGAGGATTGGTGTAGGTCGCAGCGTGTGTACGAGAGGATTGGTGTAGGTCACAGCGTGTGTACGAGAGGATTGGTGTAGGTCACAGTGTGTGTACGAGAGGATTGGTGTAGGTCACAGTGTGTGTACGAGAGGATTGGTGTAGGTCACAGTGTGTGTACGAGAGGATTGGTGTAGGTCGCAGTGTGTGTACGAGAGGATTGGTGTAGGTCACAGTGTGTGTACGAGAGGATTGGTGTGGGTTGCAGTGTGTGTATGAGAGGATTGGTGTAGGTCACAGTGTGTGTACGAGAGGATTGGTGTAGGTCACAGTGGGTGTATGAGAGGATTGGTGTAGATCACAGCGTGTGTACGAGAGGATTGGTGTAGGTCGCAGCGGGTGTACGAGAGGATTGGTGTAGGTCACAGCGTGTGTACGAGAGGATTGGTGTAGGTCACAGTGTGTGTACGAGAGGATTGGTGTAGGTCACAGTGTGTGTACGAGAGGATTGGTGTAGGTCACAGTGTGTGTACGAGAGGATTGGTGTAGGTCACAGTGTGTGTACGAGAGGATTGGTGTAGGTCACAGTGTGTGTACGAGAGGATTGGTGTAGGTCACAGTGTGTGTACGAGAGGATTGGTGTAGGTCACAGTGTGTGTACGAGAGGATTGGTGTAGGTCACAGCGTGTGTACGAGAGGATTGGTGTAGGTCACAGTGTGTGTACGAGAGGATTGGTGTAGGTCACAGCGTGTGTACGAGAGGATTGGTGTAGGTCACAGCTGTGTGTACGAGAGGATTGGTGTAGGTCACAGTGTGTGTACGAGAGGATTGGTGTAGGTCACAGTGTGTGTACGAGAGGATTGGTGTAGGTCACAGTGTGTGTCCGAGAGGTTTGGTGGAGGTCGCAGTGTGTGTACGAGAGGATTGGTGTAGGTCGCAGGCAGTACGAGAGGATTGGTGTAGGTCACAGCTTGTGTACGAGAGGATTGGTGTAGGTCACAGCGTGTGTACGAGAGGATTGGTGTAGGTCACAGTGTGTGTACGAGAGGATTGGTGTAGGTCACAGTGGGTGTACGAGAGGATTGGTGTAGGTCACAGTGTGTGTACGAGAGGATTGGTGTAGGTCACAGTGTGTGTACGAGAGGATTGGTGTAGGTCACAGTGTGTGTACGAGAGGATTGGTGTAGGTCACAGCGTGTGTACGAGAGGATTGGTGTAGGTCACAGTGTGTGTACGAGAGGATTGGTGTAGGTCGCAGCGGGTGTACGAGAGGATTGGTGTAGGTCACAGCGTATGCAGGAGGATTGGTGTAGGTCACACTGTGTGTCCGAGAGGATTGGTGTAGGTCACAGTGTGTGTACGAGAGGATTGGTGTAGGTCACAGTGTGTGTACGAGAGGATTGGTGTAGGTCACAGTGTGTGTACGAGAGGATTGGTGTAGGTCGCAGCGTGTGTCCGAGAGGATTGGTGTCGGTTACAGCGTGTGTACGAGAGGATTGGTGTAGGTCGCAGCGGGTGTACGAGAGGATTGGTGTAGGTCGCAGCGTGTGTACGAGAGGATTGGTGTAGGTCGCAGCGTGTGTACGAGAGGATTGGTGTAGGTCACACTGTGTGTACGAGAGGATTGGTGTAGGTCACAGTGGGTGTCCGAGACGATTGGTGTGGGTTGCAATGTGTGTACGAGAGGATTGGTGTAGGTCACAGTGTGTGTACGAGAGGATTGGTATAGGTCACAGTGTGTGTACGAGAGGATTGGTGTAGGTCACAGTGTGTGTACTAGAGGATTGGTGTAGGTCACAGTGTGTGTTCGAGAGGATTGGTGTAGGTCGCAGCGCGTTTACGAGTAGATTGGTGTAGGTCACAGTGGGTGTCCGAGAGGATTGGTGTAGGTTACAGCGTGTGTACGAGAGGATTGGTGTAGGTCACAGTGTGTGTTCGAGAGGATTGGTGTAGGTCGCAGCGTGTTTACGAGTAGATTGGTGTAGGTCACCGTGGGTGTCCGAGAGGATTGGTGTGGGTTGCAATGTGTGTACGAGAGGATTGGTGTAGGTCACAGTGTGTGTACGAGAGGATTGGTGTAGGTCACAGTGGGTGTACGAGAGGATTGGTGTAGGTCACACTGTGTGTACGAGAGGATTGGTGTAGGTCACAGTGGGTGTACGAGAGGATTGATGTAGGTCACAGTGTGTGTACGAGAGGATTGGTGTAGGTCACAGTGTGTGTACGAGAGGATTGGTGTAGGTCACAGCGTGTGTACGAGAGGATTGTTGTAGGTCACAGCGTGTGTACGAGAGGATTGGTGTAGGTCACAGTGTATGTACGAGAGGATTGCTGTAGGTCACAGTGTGTGTCCGAGCGGATTGGTTTAGGTCGCAGCGGGTGTACGAGAGGATTGGTGTAGGTCACAGTGTGTGTACGAGAGGATTGGTGTAGGTCACAGCGTGTGCAGGAGGATGGGTGTAGGTCACAGTGTGTGTCCGAGAGGATTGGTGCAGGTCACAGTGTGTGTACAAGAGGATTGGTATAGGTCACAGTGTGTGTACGAGAGGATTGGTATAGGTCACAGAGTATGTACGAGAGGATTGGTGTAGGTTACAGTGAGTGTCCGAGAGGATTGGTGTAGGTCGCGGCGTGTGTCCGAGAGGATTGGTGTAGGTCACGGCATGTGTACGAGAGGATTGGTGTAGGTCACAGCGTGTGTACGAGAGGATTGGCGTAGGTCACAACGTGTGTACGAGAGGATTGGTGTAGGTCACAGCGTGTGTACGAGAGGATTGGTGTAGGTCACAGTGGGTGTCCGAGAGGATTGGTGTGGGTTGCAGTGTGTGTACGAGAGGATTGGTGTAGGTCACAGTGTGTGTACGAGAGGATTGGTGTAGGTCACAGTGGGTGTACGAGAGGATTGGTGTAGGTCACACTGTGTGTACGAGAGGATTGGTGTAGGTCACAGTGTGTGTACGAGAGGATTGGTGTAGGTCACAGCGGGTGTACGAGAGGATTGTTGTAGGTCACAGCGTGTGTACGAGTGGATTGCTGTAGGTCACAGTGTGTGTACGAGAGGATTGGTGCAGGTCGCAGCGGGTGTACGAGAGGATTGGTGTAGGTCGCAGCGTGTGTACGAGAGGATTGGTGTAGGTCGCAGTGTGTAAACGAGAGGATTGGTGTAGGTCGCAGCGTGTGTACGAGAGGATTGGTGTAGGTCGCAGCGGGTGTACGAGAGGATTGGTGTAGGTCACAGTGTGTGTACGAGATGATTGGTGTAGGTCACAGCGTGTGCAGGAGGATTGGTGTAGGTCACAGTGTGCGTCCGAGAGGATTGGTGTAGGTCACAATGTGTGTACGAGAGGATTGGTGTAGGTCACAGAGTGTGTACAAGAGGATTGGTGTAGGTCACAGTGTGTGTCCGAGAGGATTGGTGTAGGTTGCAGCAGGTGTACGACAGGATTGGTGTAGGTCGCAGTGGGTGTACGAGAGGATTGGTGTAGGTCGCAGTGTGTGTACGAGAGGATTGGTGTAGGTCACAGCGTGTTCAGGAGGATTGGTGTAGGTCACAGTGTGTGTCCGAGAGGATTGGTGTAGGTCACAGTGTGTGTACGAGAGGATTGGTGTAGGTCACAGTGTGTGTATGAGAGGATTGGTGTAGGTCACAGTGTGTGTACGAGAGGATTGGTGGAGGTCACAGAGTGTGTCCGAGAGGATTGGTGTAGGTCACAGCGTGTGTCCGAGAGGATTGGTGTAGGTCACAGCGTGTGTACGGGAGGATTGGTGTAGGTCGCAGCGGGTGTACGAGAAGACTGGTGTAGGTCGCAGTGTGTGTACGAGAGGATTGGTGTAGGTCACAGCGTGTGCAGGAGGATTGGTGTAGGTCACAGTGTGTGTCCGAGAGGATTGGTGTAGGTCACAGTGTGTGTACGAGAGGATTGGTGTAGGTCACAGTGTGTGTATGAGAGGATTGGTGTAGGTCACAGTGTGTGTACGAGAGGATTGGTGTAGGTCACAGAGTGTGTCCGAGAGGATTGGTGTAGGTCACAGCGTGTGTCCGAGAGGATTGGTGTAGGTCATAGCGTGTGTACGAGAGGATTGGTGTAGGTCACGGTGGGTGTACGAGAGGATTGGTGTAGGTCGCTGCGTGTGTACGAGAGGATTGGTGTAGGTCGCAGTGTGTGTACGAGAGGATTGGTGTAGGTCACAGTGGGTGTACGAGAGGATTGGTGTAGGTCACAGTGGGTGTACGAGAGGATTGGTGTAGGTCACAGTGTGTGTACGAGAGGATTGATGTAGGTCACAGTGTGTGTACGAGAGGATTGGTGTAGGTCACAGCGCGTCTACGAGAGGATTGGTGTAGGTCACAGTGGGTGTACGAGAGGATTGGTGTGAGTCGCAATGTGTGTACGAGAGGATTGGTGTAGGTCACACCGTATGCAGGAGGATTGGTGTAGGTCACAGTCTGTGTCCGAGAGGATTGGTGTAGGTCGCCATGTGTGTACGAGAGGATTGGTGTAGGTCAGTGTGTGTACGAGAGGATTGGTGTAGGTCACAGTGGGTGTACGAGAGGATTGGTGTAGGTCACAGTGTGTGTCCGAGAGGATTGGTGTAGGTTGCAGCGTGTGTCCGAGAGGATTGGTGTAGGTTACAGCGTGTGTACGAGAGGATTGGTGTAGGTCGCAGCGGGTGTACGAGAGGATTGGTGTAGGTCGCAGCGTGTGTACGAGAGGATTGGTGTAGGTCGCAGCGTGTGTACGAGAGGATTGGTGTAGGTCACACTGTGTGTACGAGAGGATTGGTGTAGGTCACAGTGGGTGTCCGAGACGATTGGTGTGGGTTGCAATGTGTGTACGAGAGGATTGGTGTAGGTCACAGTGTGTGTACGAGAGGATTGGTATAGGTCACAGTGTGTGTACGAGGGGATTGGTGTAGGTCACAGTGTGTGTACTAGAGGATTGGTGTAGGTCACAGCGTGTGTCCGAGAGGATTGGTGTAGGTCGCAGCGTGTGTCCGAGAGGATTGGTGTAGGTCGCAGCGTGTGTACGAGAGGATTGGTGTAGGTCACAGTGTGTGTACGAGAGGATTGGTGTAGGTCACAGTGGGTGTACGAGAGGATTGGTGTAGGTCACAGTGTGTGTACGAGAGGATTGGTGTAGGTCACAGTGTGTGTACGAGAGGATTGGTGTAGGTCACAGAGCGTGTACAAGAGGATTGGTGTAGGTCGCAGCGTGTTTACGAGTAGCTTGGTGTAGGTCACAGTGTATGTACGAGAGGATTGGTGTGGGTCACAGTGTGTGTCCGAGAGGATTGGTTTAGGTCGCAGCGGGTGTACGAGAGGATTGGTGTAGGTCACAGTGTGTGTACGAGAGGATTGGTGTAGGTCACAGCGTGTGCAGGAGGATGGGTGTAGGTCACAGTGTGTGTCCGAGAGGATTGGTGCAGGTCACAGTGTGTGTACGAGAGGATTGGTATAGGTCACAGTGTGTGTACGAGAGGATTGGTATAGGTCACAGAGTATGTATGAGAGGATTGGTATAGGTTACAGTGTGTGTCCGAGAGGATTGGTGTAGGTCGCGGCGTGTGTCCGAGAGGATTGGTGTAGGTCACGGCATGTGTACGAGAGGATTGGTGTAGGTCTCAGCGTGTGTACGAGAGGATTGGTGTAGGTCACAGCGTGTGTACGAGAGGATTGGTGTAGGTCACAGCGTGTGTACGAGAGGATTGGTGTAGGTCACAGCGTGTGTACGAGAGGATTGGTGTAGGTCACAGTGGGTGTCCGAGAGGATTGGTGTGGGTTGCAGTGTGTGTACGAGAGCATTGGTGTAGGTCACAGTGTGTGTACGAGAGGATTGGTGTAGGTCACAGTGGGTGTACGAGAGGATTGGTGTAGGTCACACTGTGTGTACGAGAGGATTGGTGTAGGTCACAGTGTGTGTACGAGAGGATTGGTGTAGGTCACAGCGGATGTACGAGAGGATTGTTGTAGGTCACAGCGTGTGTACGAGAGGATTGCTGTAGGTCACAGTGTGTGTACGAGAGGATTGGTGTAGGTCGCAGCGGGTGTACGAGAGGATTGGTGTAGGTCGCAGCGTGTGTACGAGAGGATTGGTGTAGGTCGCAGTGTGTAAACGAGAGGATTGGTGTAGGTCGCAGCGTGTGTATGAGAGGATTGGTGTTGGTCGCAGCGGGTGTACGAGAGGATTGGTGTAGGTCACAGTGTGTGTACGAGATGATTGGTGTAGGTCACAGCGTGTTCAGGAGGATTGGTGTAGGTCACAGTGTGTGTCCGAGAGGATTGGTGTAGGTCACAGTGTGTGTACGAGAGGATTGGTGTAGGTCACAGTGTGTGTATGAGAGGATTGGTGTAGGTCACAGTGTGTGTACGAGAGGATTGGTGGAGGTCACAGAGTGTGTCCGAGAGGATTGGTGTAGGTCACAGCGTGTGTCCGAGAGGATTGGTGTAGGTCAGTGTGTGTACGAGAGGATTGGTGTAGGTCACAGTGGGTGTACGAGAGGATTGGTGTAGGTCACAGTGTGTGTCCGAGAGGATTGGTGTAGGTCGCAGCGTGTGTACGAGAGGATTGGTGTAGGTCACACTGTGTGTACGAGAGGATTGGTGTAGGTCACAGTGGGTGTCCGAGACGATTGGTGTGGGTTGCAATGTGTGTACGAGAGGATTGGTGTAGGTCACAGTGTGTGTACGAGAGGATTGGTATAGGTCACAGTGTGTGTACGAGAGGATTGGTGTAGGTCACAGTGTGTGTACCAGAGGATTGGTGTAGGTCACAGCGTGTGTCCGAGAGGATTGGTGTAGGTCGCAGCGTGTGTCCGAGAGGATTGGTGTAGGTCGCAGCGTGTTTACGAGAGGATTGGTGTAGGTCACAGTGTGTGTACGAGAGGATTGGTGTAGGTCACAGTGGGTGTACGAGAGGATTGGTGTAGGTCACAGTGTGTGTACGAGAGGATTGGTGTAGGTCACAGTGTGTGTACGAGAGGATTGGTGTAGGTCACAGAGCGTGTACAAGAGGATTGGTGTAGGTCGCAGCGTGTTTACGAGTAGATTGGTGTAGGTCACAGTGTATGTACGAGAGGATTGGTGTGGGTCACAGTGTGTGTCCGAGAGGATTGGTTTAGGTCGCAGCGGGTGTACGAGAGGATTGGTGTAGGTCACAGTGTGTGTACGAGAGGATTGGTGTAGGTCACAGCGTGTGCAGGAGGATGGGTGTAGGTCACAGTGTGTGTCCGAGAGGATTGGTGCAGGTCACAGTGTGTGTACGAGAGGATTGGTATAGGTCACAGTGTGTGTACGAGAGGATTGGTGGAGGTCACAGAGTGTGTCCGAGAGGATTGGTGTAGGTCACAGCGTGTGTCCGAGAGGATTGGTGTAGGTCACAGCGTGTGTACGAGAGGATTGGTGTAGGTCACAGCGGGTGTATGAGAGGATTGGTGTAGGTCGCAGCGTGTGTACGAGAGGATTGGTGTAGGTCGCAGTGTGTGTACGAAAGGATTGGTGTAGGTCACAGTGGGTGTACGAGAGGATTGGTGTAGGTCACAGTGGGTGTACGAGAGGATTGGTGTAGGTCACAGTGTGTGTACGAGAGGATTGGTGTAGGTCACATTGTGTGTACGAGAGGATTGGTGTAGGTCACAGCGCGTCTACGAGAGGATTGGTGTAGGTCACAGTGGGTGCACGAGAGTATTGGTGTGAGTCGCAGTGTGTGTACGAGAGGATTGGTGTAGGTCACACCGTGTGCAGGAGGATTGGTGTAGGTCACAGTCTGTGTCCGAGAGGATTGGTGTAGGTCGCAGTGTGTGTACGAGTGGATTGGTGTAGGTCAGCGTGTGTACGAGTGGATTGGTGTAGGTCACAGCGTGTGTCCGAGAGGATTGGTGTAGGTCACAGCGTGTGTACGAGAGGATTGGTGTAGGTCACAGTGTGTGTACGAGAGGATTGGTGTAGGTCACAGTGTGTGTACGAGAGGATTGGTGTAGGTCACAGAGTGTGTCCGAGAGGATTGGTGTAGGTCACAGTGTGTGTCCGAGAGGATTGGTGTAGGTCACAGTGTGTGTACGAGAGGATTGGTGTAGGTCGAATGGTGTACGAGAGGATTGGTGTAGGTCACAGCGTGTGTACGAGAGGATTGGTGTAGGTCACAGTGTGTGTACGAGAGGATTGGTGTAGGTCACAGTGTGTGTACGAGAGGATTGGTGTAGGTCACAGTGGGTGTACGAGAGGATTGGTGTAGGTCACAGTGTGTGTACGAGAGGATTGGTGTAGGTCACAGTGTGTGTACGAGAGGATTGGTGTAGGTCACAGCGTGTGTACGAGAGGATTGGTGTAGGTCACAGTGGGTGTACGAGAGGATTGGTGTAGGTCGCAGTGTGTGTACGAGAGGATTGGTGTAGGTCACACCGTATGCAGGAGGATTGGTGTAGGTCACAGTCTGTGTCCGAGAGGATTGGTGTAGGTCGCCATGTGTGTACGAGAGGATTGGTGTAGGTCAGTGTGTGTACGAGAGGATTGGTGTAGGTCACAGTGGGTGTACGAGAGGATTGGTGTAGATCACAGTGTGTGTCCGAGAGGATTGGTGTAGGTCGCAGCGTGTGTCCGAGAGGATTGGTGTAGGTTACAGCGTGTGTACGAGAGGATTGGTGTAGGTCGCAGCGGGTGTACGAGAGGATTGGTGTAGGTCGCAGCGTGTGTACGAGAGGATTGGTGTAGGTCGCAGCGTGTGTACGAGAGGATTGGTGTAGGTCACACTGTGTGTACGAGAGGATTGGTGTAGGTCACAGTGGGTGTCCGAGATGATTGGTGTGGGTTGCAATGTGTGTACGAGAGGATTGGTGTAGGTCACAGTGTGTGTACGAGAGGATTGGTATAGGTCACAGTGTGTGTACGAGAGGATTGGTGTAGGTCACAGTGTGTGTACTAGAGGATTGGTGTAGGTCACAGCGTGTGTCCGAGAGGATTGGTGTAGGTCGCAGCGTGTGTCCGAGAGGATTGGTGTAGGTCGCAGCGTGTGTACGAGGGGATTGGTGTAGGTCACAGTGTGTGTACGAGAGGATTGGTGTAGGTCACAGTGGGTGTACGAGAGGATTGGTGTAGGTCACAGTGTGTGTACGAGAGGATTGATGTAGGTCACAGTGTGTGTACGAGAGGATTGGTGTAGGTCACAGAGCGTGTACAAGAGGATTGGTGTAGGTCGCAGCGTGTTTACGAGTAGATTGGTGTAGGTCACAGTGTATGTACGAGAGGATTGGTGTGGGTCACAGTGTGTGTCCGAGAGGATTGGTTTAGGTCGCAGCGGGTGTACGAGAGGATTGGTGTAGGTCACAGTGTGTGTACGAGAGGATTGGTGTAGGTCACAGCGTGTGCAGGAGGATGGGTGTAGGTCACAGTGTGTGTCCGAGAGGATTGGTGCAGGTCACAGTGTGTGTACGAGAGGATTGGTATAGGTCACAGTGTGTGTACGAGAGGATTGGTATAGGTCACAGAGTATGTATGAGAGGATTGGTATAGGTTACAGTGTGTGTCCTAGAGGATTGGTGTAGGTCGCGGCGTGTGTCCGAGAGGATTGGTGTAGGTCACGGCATGTGTACGAGAGGATTGGTGTAGGTCTCAGCGTGTGTACGAGAGGATTGGTGTAGGTCACAGCGTGTGTACGAGAGGATTGGTGTAGGTCACAGCGTGTGTACGAGAGGATTGGTGTAGGTCACAGCATGTGTACGAGAGGATTGGTGTAGGTCACAGTGGGTGTCCGAGAGGATTGGTGTGGGTTGCAGTGTGTGTACGAGAGCATTGGTGTAGGTCACAGTGTGTGTACGAGAGGATTGGTGTAGGTCACAGTGGGTGTACGAGAGGATTGGTGTAGGTCACACTGTGTGTACGAGAGGATTGGTGTAGGTCACAGTGTGTGTACGAGAGGATTGGTGTAGGTCACAGCGGGTGTACGAGAGGATTGTTGTAGGTCACAGCGTGTGTACGAGAGGATTGCTGTAGGTCACAGTGTGTGTACGAGAGGATTGGTGTAGGTCGCAGCGGGTGTACGAGAGGATTGGTGTAGGTCGCAGCGTGTGTACGAGAGGATTGGTGTAGGTCGCAGTGTGTAAACGAGAGGATTGGTGTAGGTCGCAGCGTGTGTATGAGAGGATTGGTGTTGGTCGCAGCGGGTGTAAGAGAGGATTGGTGTAGGTCACAGTGTGTGTACGAGATGATTGGTGTAGGTCACAGCGTGTTCAGGAGGATTGGTGTAGGTCACAGTGTGTGTCCGAGAGGATTGGTGTAGGTCACAGTGTGTGTACGAGAGGATTGGTGTAGGTCACAGTGTGTGTATGAGAGGATTGGTGTAGGTCACAGTGTGTGTACGAGAGGATTGGTGGAGGTCACAGAGTGTGTCCGAGAGGATTGGTGTAGGTCACAGCGTGTGTCCGAGAGGATTGGTGTAGTTCAGTGTGTGTACGAGAGGATTGGTGTAGGTCACAGTGGGTGTACGAGAGGATTGGTGTAGGTCACAGTGTGTGTCCGAGAGGATTGGTGTAGGTCGCAGCGTGTGTCCGAGAGGATTGGTGTAGGTTACAGCGTGTGTACGAGAGGATTGGTGTAGGTCGCAGCGGGTGTACGAGAGGATTGGTGTAGGTCGCAGCGTGTGTACGAGAGGATTGGTGTAGGTCGCAGCGTGTGTACGAGAGGATTGGTGTAGGTCACACTGTGTGTACGAGAGGATTGGTGTAGGTCACAGTGGGTGTCCGAGACGATTGGTGTGGGTTGCAATGTGTGTACGAGAGGATTGGTGTAGGTCACAGTGTGTGTACGAGAGGATTGGTATAGGTCACAGTGTGTGTACGAGAGGATTGGTGTAGGTCACAGTGTGTGTACTAGAGGATTGGTGTAGGTCACAGCGTGTGTCCGAGAGGATTGGTGTAGGTCGCAGCGTGTGTCCGAGAGGATTGGTGTAGGTCGCAGCGTGTTTACGAGAGGATTGGTGTAGGTCACAGTGTGTGTACGAGAGGATTGGTGTAGGTCACAGTGGGTGTACGAGAGGATTGGTGTAGGTCACAGTGTGTGTACGAGAGGATTGGTGTAGGTCACAGTGTGTGTACGAGAGGATTGGTGTAGGTCACAGAGCGTGTACAAGAGGATTGGTGTAGGTCGCAGCGTGTTTACGAGTAGATTGGTGTAGGTCACAGTGTATGTACGAGAGGATTGGTGTAGGTCACAGTGTGTGTCCGAGAGGATTGGTTTAGGTCGCAGCGGGTGTACGAGAGGATTGGTGTAGGTCACAGTGTGTGTACGAGAGGATTGGTGTAGGTCACAGCGTGTGCAGGAGGATGGGTGTAGGTCACAGTGTGTGTCCGAGAGGATTGGTGCAGGTCACAGTGTGTGTACGAGAGGATTGGTATAGGTCACAGTGTGTGTACGAGAGGATTGGTGGAGGTCACAGAGTGTGTCCGAGAGGATTGGTGTAGGTCACAGCGTGTGTCCGAGAGGATTGGTGTAGGTCACAGCGTGTGTACGAGAGGATTGGTGTAGGTCACAGCGGGTGTATGAGAGGATTGGTGTAGGTCGCAGCGTGTGTACGAGAGGATTGGTGTAGGTCGCAGTGTGTGTACGAGAGGATTGGTGTAGGTCACAGTGGGTGTACGAGAGGATTGGTGTAGGTCACAGTGGGTGTACGAGAGGATTGGTGTAGGTCACAGTGTGTGTACGAGAGGATTGGTGTAGGTCACATTGTGTGTACGAGAGGATTGGTGTAGGTCACAGCGCGTCTACGAGAGGATTGGTGTAGGTCACAGTGGGTGCACGAGAGTATTGGTGTGAGTAGCAGTGTGTGTAGAGAGGATTGGTGTAGGTCACACCGTGTGCAGGAGGATTGGTGTAGGTCACAGTCTGTGTCCGAGAGGATTGGTGTAGGTCGCAGTGTGTGTACGAGTGGATTGGTGTAGGTCAGCGTGTGTACGAGTGGATTGGTGTAGGTCACAGCGTGTGTACGAGAGGATTGGTGTAGGTTACAGCGTGTGTATGAGAGGATTGGTGTAGGTCGCAGCGGGTGTACGAGAGGATTGGTGTAGGTCGCAGCGTGTGTACGAGAGGATTGGTGTAGGTCGCAGTGTGTGTACGAGAGGATTGGTGTAGGTCACACTGTGTGTACAAGAGGATTGGTGTAGGTCACAGTGGGTGTCCGAGAGGATTGGTGTGGGTTGCAATATGTGTACGAGAGGATTGGTGTAGGTCACAGCGTGTGTCCGAGAGGATTGGTGTGTGTTGCAATGTGTGTACGAGAGGATTGGTGTAGGTCACAGTGTGTGTACGAGAGGATTGGTATAGGTCACAGTGTGTGTACGAGAGGATTGGTGTAGGTCACAGTGTGTGTATGAGAGGATTGGTGTAGGTCGCAGCGTGTGTCCGAGAGGATTGGTGTAGGTCGCAGCGTGTGTCCGAGAGGATTGGTGTAGGTCACAGCGTGTGTACGAGAGGATTGCTGTAGGTCACAGCGGGTGTACGAGAGGATTGGTGTAGGTCGCAGCGTGTGTACGAGAGGATTGGTGTAGGTCGCAGTGTGTAAACGAGAGGATTGGTGTAGGTCGCAGCGTGTGTACGAGAGGATTGGTGTAGGTCGCAGCGGGTGTACGAGAGGATTGGTGTAGGTCACAGTGTGTGTACGAGAGGATTGGTGTAGATCACAGCGTGTGCAGGAGGATTGGTGTCGGTCACAGTGTGTGTCCGAGAGGATTGGTGTAGGTCACAGTGTGTGTACGAGAGGATTGGTGTAGGTCACAGTGTGTGTCCGAGAGGATTGGTGTAGGTCGCAGCGGGTGTACGGGAGGATTGGTGTAGGTCGCAGCGGGTGTACGAGAAGATTGGTGTAGGTCGCAGTGTGTGTACGAGAGGATTGGTGTAGGTCACAGCGTGTGCAGGAGGATTGGTGTAGGTCACAGTGTGTGTACGAGAGGATTGGTGTAGGTCACAGTGTGTGTACGAGAGGATTGGTGTAGGTCACAGTGTGTGTATGAGAGGATTGGTGTAGGTCACAGTGTGTGTACGAGAGGATTGGTGTAGGTCACAGAGTGTGTCCGAGAGGATTGGTGTAGGTCACAGCGTGTGTCCGAGAGGATTGGTGTAGGTCACAGCGTGTGTACGAGAGGATTGGTGTAGGTCACGGTGGGTGTACGAGAGGATTGGTGTAGGTCGCAGCGTGTGTACGAGAGGATTGGTGTAGGTCGCAGTGTGTGTACGAGAGGATTGGTGTAGGTCACAGTGGGTGTACGAGAGGATTGGTGTAGGTCACAGTGGGTGTACGAGAGGATTGGTGTAGGTCACAGCGCGTCTACGAGAGGATTGGTGTAGGTCACAGTGGGTGTACGAGAGGATTGGTGTGAGTCGCAATGTGTGTACGAGAGGATTGGTGTAGGTCACACCGTATGCAGGAGGATTGGTGTAGGTCACAGTCTGTGTCCTAGAGGATTGGTGTAGGTCGCCATGTGTGTACGAGAGGATTGGTGTAGGTCAGTGTGTGTACGAGAGGATTGGTGTAGGTCACAGCGTGTGTACGAGAGGATTGGTGTAGGTCACAGTGTGTGTCCGAGAGGATTGGTGTAGGTTACAGCGTGTGTACGAGAGGATTGGTGTAGGTTGCAGCGGGTGTACAAGAGGATTGGTGTAGGTCGCAGCGTGTGTACGAGAGGATTGGTGTAGGTCGCAGCGTGTGTACGAGAGGATTGGTGTAGGTCACACTGTGTGTACGAGAGGATTGGTGTAGGTCACAGTGGGTGTCCGAGACGATTGGTGTGGGTTGCAATGTGTGTACGAGAGGATTGGTGTAGGTCACAGTGTGTGTATGAGAGGATTGGTGTAGGTCACAGTGTGTGTACGAGAGGATTGGTGTAGGTCACAGTGTGTGTACGAGAGGATTGGTGTAGGTCACAGAGCGTGTACAAGAGGATTGGTGTAGGTCACAGTGGGTGTACGAGAGGATTGGTGTGGGTCGCAGTGTGTGTATGAGAGGATTGGTGTAGGTCGCAGCGTCTGTACGAGAGGATTGGTGTAGGTCACACTGTGTGTACGAGAGGATTGGTGTAGGTCACAGTGGGTGTCCGAGAGGATTGGTGTGGGTTGCAGTGTGTACGAGAGGATTGGTGTAGGTCACAGTGTGTGTACGAGAGGATTGGTGTAAGTCACAGTGTGTGTACGAGAGGATTAGTGTAGGTCACAGTGAGTGTACGAGAGGATTGGTGTAGGTCACACTGTGTGTACGAGAGGATTGGTGTAGGTCACACTGTGTGTACGAGAGGATTGGTGTAGGTCACAGTGGGTGTCCGAGAGGATTGGTGTGGGTTGCAGTGTGTACGAGAGGATTGGTGTAGGTCACAGTGTGTGTACGAGAGGATTAGTGTAGGTCACAGTGAGTGTACGAGAGGATTGGTGTAGGTCACACTGTGTGTACGAGAGGATTGGTGTAGGTCACACTATGTGTACGAGAGGATTGGAATGGGTCACTGTGAATGTACGAGAGGATTGGTGTAGGTCACAGTTGTGTACGAGAGGATTGGTGTAGGTCACATTGTGTGTACGAGAGGATTGGTGTAGGTCACAGGTGTGTACGAGAGGATTGGTGTAGGTCAAGCATGGAGTGTACGAGAGGATTGGTGACAGGTCAAGGTGTGCACGGAGGATTGGTGTAGGTCAGACCTGGTCCCACACATTGGTGGAGGCCACTCAGTGTGACCACGAGAGGATTGACATTGGTCACCATCAGTGACAGGAGGATTGAGATCAAATCTGTGTACAGAGGGCTTGGTGTAGGTCACAGAGTGTTATGAGAGGATTGAGTTTAGGTCACAGCACAGCACAGAGGACTGGTCAGGGCGCAGTGCTGGAGAGGATTGGTGAGGTCACAATTGTCTACAGAGAGGCTTGCTGCTAGGTCACAGTCATGACAGGAATTGCAGCAGCTCCAGCAGACACAGCAGAGAGGAGTGGTTAGGTACCTCTTGTGGACAGGAGGTTAGGTCACAGATTGTACTGAGAGGATTGGTGTAGGATCACAGACCATGAGGAGAGGATTGGTGAGGTCACAGCTTGTGTACAGAGAGGCATTGGTGTACTCACACTCTGTGTAGAGAGGATTGGTGGAGGCCGAGCTTGTGCATGAGAGGATCTGGTGTGGTCACAGGCAGATGTACGAGAGGATTGGTCTCCATCACAGAGCGTGACGAGAGGATTCTGTAGGTCACAGTGTGTCTCATGAGAGCATTTGTGTACTCACAGTGAGAGGTAGAGAGGTTGGTGAAGCATCAAACTGTGTGCAGGAGGTGCTGTAGGTAGCAGTGGTCATAGAGAGGAGGGTGATAGGTACAACTGTGTGCACAGAGAGGTGGTGCCAAGAAGCAGTGTGTGTACAGAGGAGGGAGGATTACATCCAGCTGGGCACAGATGAGGATCTGGCTCTATGTCACAGCAGTGTACCAGTCGGATTGGTTAAGGAATCACAGCCTTGTGCAGAGTATTGGTGTAGGTCACAATGGCTGTAACCAGATGCATAGGTGTAGGTAGCGCTTGCACAGAGGTTTGGTGTAGGTCACAGGTGTGCCACTCCAGTAATTGGTGTCAGTGTCACAGCGCTGTGTCACAGAGAGGATTGGTGGATGTCACAGGTG
Organism: Carcharodon carcharias; assembly: GCF_017639515.1. Taxonomy (NCBI): domain Eukaryota; kingdom Metazoa; phylum Chordata; class Chondrichthyes; order Lamniformes; family Lamnidae; genus Carcharodon; species Carcharodon carcharias. The sequence continues at coordinate 762,395 of NC_054496.1, read as the reverse complement.
TCCCCTCCAGCCATTGGTGCCAGTCAGGGTTCTGTGTACAAGGAGGATTGGTGAAGGTTACAGGGTGTGTTCAGGATTGGTGCATGGATACAGATTGTGTACTAGAGGAAATGATGTCAGGACAAGTGGTGTTGGGGGTGAGGTTGCATGTATGTGGCTCGTGGTGCCACAGGATAAATGGTGCAGGTGCAGCAGTCTGTGTCCCACAGGATCTCCAATGGTGCAAGACAAAGTGGATGTCCCACAGGATTGATGCATGACACCTCCTCTGAGCCCCAAAGGGTAGCACCATTTAAAAGTGGCTGACAGCAGAGATCACAATGTTATGCCGACCACTGAACAGGTCTCTGGAGTGTCTACTTGCTACATTGGTGCACTGTTTTCCTTTCTGAGCAGTTTTCCTTCCTGAACACGATGTAAATAATGACACGAAGGCATTTTTGTGAGACTCCATTTATTGATGGTTTGACAAAAGGTAGGAGGTAGTGAAGGAGATCAAGGGTTCCTCAATAGTTACAGGCAAAACCTTCGGGCAGATGTGCATCCTTTATTAGTAGTGAGAGTTTAGATATTTCAGACTGTGGCTTCAATGGATATGTTAGCATTGGCACCTTATAGATTCTCCATCCTGAGTCAGAAGGATCTCAGTTGAAAGGTTCCTGAAAGATAATGCCTGATGTACATGGCATCCTAACAAGACTGGTGGTGATATATTTGCATGGATAGAAGATTGGCTAACTAACAGGAAGCAGAGAGTCAGGATAAATGGCTCATTTTCAGGTTGGCAAAATGTAACTAGTGGAGCACCACAGGAATCAGTGTTGGGGCCTCAACTATTTATTACCTATATTGGATGAAGTGACCAAATCTATTGCAGCCAAATCTGCTCTCAGTACAAAGACAGGTAGGAAAGCAAATTATGAGGAGGATACGAAGAGTCTTAAAGGGTTAAATAGGTTAAGTGAGAGGGCAGAAATTTGGCAGATGGAATATATAAACATATAAAATAGGAGCAGAAGTCGGCCCATCGACCCCTCAAGGTGGCCCAGTCATTCAATAAAATCCCAGCTGATCTGTTTGTGCTTTGAATTCCACATTCCCATCTACCTCCGGTAACCTTTGATTCCCTTGCCTAACAAGAATCTATCTACCTCTGCCTTAAAAATATTCAATGACCCCACCTCCACTTTCAGAAGCAGAGAGTTACAAAGTCGCACAACCCTCAGAGAAAAAAAAATTCTGTCCTAATAGGGCACCACTTAATTTTAAAACAGTGCCTCCTAGTTATGGACTCACCCACAAGAGGAAATATCTTTTCCATGTCCACCTTGTCAAAAACGTTCAGGATCTTATACACTTACATCAAGTCACTTTTCTAAACTCCAATGGAAACAAGCCCAGTCTGTCCGACCCTTCCTCATAAGAAAACCTGCTCATTCCAGGTATCAATCTAGTAAAGCTCCTCTGAACTGCCTCCAACACATTTACATCCTTCCTTAAATAAGGAGACCAAAACTGCACACAGTATTTGAGATGCAGTCTCATCAATGCATAACATCCTTACTTTTATGTTCAATTTCTCTCGTAATCAAGGATACCTAGCTCCCTCCAGCTCGGAATTCTGCAGCCGCTCTCCCTTTAAGTAATACTCTGCTTTTCTTATTCTTCCTGCCAAAGTGAACAACTTCATATTTTCCTATATTACACTTCATCTGCCAGATTTTTACCCACTCATTCAACCTATCTATACCTGTCTGCAGCCTCCTCATGTCCTCTTCACAACATACTCTCCTACCTACCTTTGTGTCATCTGCAAATTTAGCTATCATACCTTCACTCCCCTCATTGAAGTCATTGATATAAATTGTAAAAAGTTCAGCCCCAGCACAGGCCCTTGCGGGACTCCACTCATCATATGCTGCCAAACAGAAAAAGACCCATTTATGCATACTCTGTTTTCTGCCAGCCAGCCCGTCTTGTGTCCATGCTAAAATGTTACCCCCTACAACATGAGCTTTTCTTTTCCAGAATAACCTTTGATGTGCCACCTTATCAAATGCCTTCTGGAAATCCAAATACAGCACGTCTACAGGTTCCCCTTTATCGACTGTGCATGTTACTCCATCAAAAAACTCCAATAAATTGGTTGAACATGATTTTCCTTTCACAAAACCATGCTGACTCTTCCTGATTACCTTGAGTTTCTCTAGGTGCCCAGCTATAACCTAAATGATCGATTCTAACAGCATCCCCACCTCAGACATCAAGCTAACTGGCTCATAGTTTCCCGTTTTCTGACTCCTTCTTTTCTTGAATAGAGGGGTTACATTTGCTACTTTCCAGTCAGATGGAACCTTTCCAGAATCTAGTGAATTTTGGAAAATTAACATAACATATTTACCACCTTGTAAGCCACCTCTTCTAAGAGTCTAGAATGAAGTCCGTCTGGACCCGGAGACTTGTCAGCCTGCAGCTCCATCAGTTTGTGCATTACCGCTTCCCTAAGCCTGAATTTTTCAGGCAGCGAGCAGGCGATCACCCGCGAGCCATAGCTCATGAATGAGGTTTCCTAAAAACCGCGAAGGTTGCTTGGCCTTTTCGCCTGCCCGCCAACCTTAAGGTTGGATGAGCAGCGTTAACAATTACATCAATTACTTTCTTAATAGGCCGTTTGCATATTGGCAGATGCGCAGCTGATTCCGGCGCGCGTCCACATAATGGAATATCGCAGGACTGCATAATGACGTCGGGACGCACGCCCAACGTCATCGTGTGTCATGTTACGCCCGCCCCCCCCACACACACCGACTGAAAAATCCTGCCCCTAGTGATTGCAATTTCACCAAGTTCCTCTCTCCCTTCCACCTCCTGATTTGCAGCTATTACTGGGATGTTTTCTGTATCCTCTACAGTGAAGACAGTGCAAAATATTTATTCATTTCATCTGCCATTTCCTCATTATCTACTATTAACTCCCCACTGTCACTCTCTAGAGGACGAACACTCACTTTACTTACAGAGTATACTCTCAGTTTTCACATTTCCAGCTAGCTTCCTGTCATACTAATTTCTTTCTCCTGATTAACATTTTAGTCATACTCTGCTGTTCTTTATATTCTGACCAATCATCTGACCTGCTGCTCATCTTTGCAGTTATATGCTTTTTCCTTAAGTTTGATGCCTTCCTTAACTTTAGTTAATCGCGGATGGCGGGTCCTCCCCTTAGAATTTTTCTTTATGGTAAGAATATACTTATTCTGAGTTAAAAGCAAAAAACTACGGATGCTGGAAATCCAAAACAAAAATAAAAATACCTGGAAAAGCTCAGCAGGTCTGACAGCATCTGCGGAGAGGAACATAGTTAACGTTTCAAGTCCATATGACTCTTCATCTGTTGAAGAGTCATACGGACTCGAAACGTTAACTATGTTCCTCTCTGCAGATGCTGTCAGACCTGCTGAGCTTTTCCAGGTATTTTTCTTTTTGTTTTTGCTTATTCTGAGTATTCGGGAATATTCCCTTAAATGTCTGCTGCTGATTCTCTATTGATCTATCCCCAAGCCTAGTAGCCCAGTTCACTTCAACTAGCTCAGCTTTCATCCCCACATAGTTGCCCGTATTTAAGTTTAAAATACTAGTCTTACATTCACTCTTCTCCCTTTCAAACTGGATGTAAAATTCAATCATATTGTGGTCGCTGCTGCATAGGGGTGCCTTCACTCTGAGGTCATTAATTAATCCTGTCACATTACACAATACCAAGTCTAATATAACCTGCTCCCTGGTGGTTCCAGAACGTGCTACTCTAAAAAGCTCTCTCAAAACTATTCTATGAACACCTCATCCAGGCTACTACTGCCAATCTGATTTTTCCAGTTTATATGCAGATTAAATTCACCCATGATTATTTCTGTCCCTTTATCACAAGCACCCAATATTTCTTCTTGTATACTTCATCCTACATTGTGGTTACAATTAGGGGGCCTGTAGACCACTCCCACTAGTGACTTCTTTCCCCTACTATTCTTCATCTCCATCCAAACCGATTCTATATTCTGATCTCCTGAACCAAGGTAATCTCTAACTATGGCACCAATGCCATCCTTGATCAACAGTGCTACCCCTCCATCTTTACCTAGCTTCCTAAACTTCTTGAATATCATATACTCCTCAATATTCAGGACTCAATCCTTGTCATCCTGCAGCCACATCATCATAATGGCTATCAGATCATATTTATTTACTTCAGTATGCACCATCAATTCATTTATTTTGCTATGAATGCTACATGCATTCAGATAGAGTCCTTAAGTTTGTCTTTTTAGACTATCGGTTTATTTTTAGGTTTTATCCCTCTGTCTCTTCCTGCAATGATATGACCCTCATTTCCCATATTACTATAATGGTGTCCTGCCTTGATTACACCCCTTGATTTGTCACATCTACCCAAGCTTGATCCCTCACCGCACTTTGTTGAATTCAAAGCCCTCTCCACTTTCCTAGTTATGCGATTCGCAAGAACACTCACACCAGCACAGCTCAGGTGTAAAGTGGAGCAAAAATGTGAGGTAGTCCATTTTGGCAAGAATAAAAAAGTAAAATATTATCCAAATGGAGAGAGACTACAGAATGCTATGATACAGAGGGACTTAGGTGTCCTTGTACATGAATCACAAAAAGTCAGCATGCAGCTACCATGACTCCTTATCCTCCACCAATCTTGCTGTTGCAGCTCTTCACTCCATCCCCCAAATGGATCACAGGGGATAAGGGGTAAGCGAGTAATTAGGAAAGCAAATGGAACATGGGGAGGGGGGGTGGAATATAAAAGTAAGGAACGTATAGGGCATTAGTGAGACTGTACTTGGAGTAATGTGTACATTTCTGGTCTCTTTACTTAAGGAAGGATATATGTGCATTGGAAGTAGTTGAGTGAAGGTTCACTAGGCTGATTCCTGGAATGAAGGAATTGTCTTTTGAGGAAAGGTTCAGCAGGATGGGCCTATGCTCACTGAAGTTTTGAATAGTTAGGTGATTTTATTGAAACACAAAGTTCTAAGGGGGCTTGACAGGGTAGATCCTAAAATCATGTTTCCCTTTGTGGGGGAATCTAGAACTAGGCAGCATAGTTTAAAAATAAGAGCTCTCCCATTTAAGATAGTTTAGGAGGAATCTCTTTTCCAAGCAGGTAATTAGTCTGTGGAATTCTTATCCCCAAGAGGTTCCTCCACATGTTTGTTCCATTTCCTGGCAGACCATGACTCCTTAATCCTCCACCAATCCAGGTTGCTACAGCTCTTCACTCCATTTCCCAAAGTCCATGGATGGATCTCAAGGGATAAGGGATATCCCTTTAAGAGATGGCAACTCACCCCTCTACAAGAGGATCAGGCAAAGCCACAGAGGCAATACAACCAAAGCTATCTGCTCAGTAGGACCACCATCAAGCAAGCTATCGAGCTTCTCAAGATGTGGTTCCGGCGGCCAACCCGTTGGGGTGGGGGGAACCATGCAATATCGTCCTGCAAGGATTTTGGTCCTTGCGGTCTTCTGCTGCATCTCCACACAAGAACCCTCCAGAGAGTTGTGCACCTTGAGGATGGTGAGGCTTTGGAAAAAGAAAGAGGAAGCAAAGCGGGGAGAATGCTGAGTACCAAAGTTCCAGCTGCTCAGGGAGGTGGCTGGGCACTGGCCCGTGAGTGCAAATCATAAGAAATAGCAGCTGAATAGGCCAATCAGCCCCTTGAACCTGCTCTGCCATTCAATCAATTCATGTCTGATTGGATTGTGGCCTTAACTCCACTTGCCTGCCTATCCCCAATAACCCTTGACTCCCCTGTCAATCAAAACTCTGTCTAAATCGGTCTTGAATATATTTAATGACTCCATTGTTTGCTGGGGAAGAGAATTCCAATCATTAACCACTCTCTGCCTTAAATGGAAGAGCCTTTATTTTGAAACTGTGCCCCAGTTCCAGATTGCCCCATGAGGAGAAACATCCTCTCAGCATTTACCCTGTCAAGCCTCCTCAGAATCTTATGTGTTTCAATAAGATCACCTCTTATTCTTCTGAACTCCAATGAGTATAGGCCCAACCTGCTCAACCTTTCCACATAAGACAAACTCCTCATCCCATGAATCAGCCTATTCAACCTTCTCTGAACTGCTTCCAATGCAAATATTTTCCTCTTTAAGTAACTGGCAGGACATGGTGACCAGTGGTGTGAGGTGATCAGTGACAAGAACACAGATGCCTGTGACCACCTGCCCGGAGAGTCCCAGTCTTCTGATTGCACTGGTTCTTGCTCATCTCCAGGTAGCTCGGTCTTCACCAGTAGACCCTATACTGAGAGTATGGGTCCTTGTTGCCCCTCAGTCCTCTCCTCTCCTCTTCTGATGCCCAGGGTTCCACCCAAAATCTGAGAGGCGTTCCCCCATTGCCAGCTGTAGCCTCTCTCTTGTGGTCGGGTTGCTGCCAAAGTGTCCTTACTAGCCTTTCCCCCTGCTCCTATGCCTCCATGATGCCAAGGTGACAATACCCTGCACTGTCTGTCTGCTTACTGTCCACTCTCCCCACCATCTGCACTATGTCAAGGGTACTTGTTTGTCAATGTCCTAGGCCCCATCTGTACTTTTCATCTTTCATGGGGCCCCGGTAATTTCCTTTCACCAGTGCAGCCGTGACTGGCTCCCCATCACATACCTGCTTCCCTTCACCTGGTCTGCCCAGGCAGCTCATGCAGCCTGTACACCTCCATGAAAATTTCAACATTGCCCATTAATGAGCTCTTAATGGTTCTTCAACCAGCTTATCTGGCCTTACTCCGGAATCAGGCAGAATCACAATGCTGCCCTCCCCATCGCCACACTGATGAAACTGGCCAGCACCAGGAATGCTATTGGGAAACCGGAATGCAGGCCAGCACCAATATTTTAGGCCACTCTCTGTCTTTATTTCTGCCCCAGGTGGGACCTGAATATTCAGCCCTTAATTAGAGTCTTTGGACTTCAGGGTCAGTGTTAAATGTCAGCAAATTTACAAATTCTATCAACAAGCTATGCAAAAAGAATAAGCCAGCAAACGCATACTAATTATATTGAAAAAAGGAACAAATCTGTTCTAGACACAAGTATAGGCTCCTACCCCAATACTGTCTTGGACTGATGCATGGCGAGGGGGAGGTCAGGTAGGTTTTCCCTCTGGCTCTTCACAAACCACTGCAGGCCCAGTCTGGCAAATATATCCTTCAGTACTCAGCCAGCTCAGTCAATAGTGATGCGACCAAGCCACTCTTGGTGATGGACATTGAAGTACCTCACCCAGAGTACATTCTGTGCCCTTGGCTACCCTCAGTGCTTCTTCCAAATAGTGTTCAACAGAGGGCAGTACTGACTCATCACCTGAGGGAGGACAGTATGTGATAAACAGCGGAAGGTTTCCTTGCCCATGTTTTATCGGATGCCATGAGATTTCATGGGGTCCACAGTCAATGTTGAGGACTCCCAGGAAAACTCTATTCCAATTGTGCCATGGCCTCTACTAGATCTGCCCTGTAGATGGGATGGGACATACCCGGGATGGTGTGGGAGATTAGATGTAAGGTCCTTGTGGAGACAAAGTCTTGTCTTCACACTGAGCATACTCTGCAACATGTTGTGTGTCACTACCACCATACTAAATGGGATAGATTCACAGCAGATCTAGCAGCTCAAAACTGGGCAACATGAGCCATCAGCAACAACAGATTGGAATTCAACCACAATCTGTAAGTTCATGGCCTGGCATATCCCTCACTTGACCATTACCAAGCCAGGGAATCAACCGTGGTTCAAAAAGGAGTATGGGGGAGCATGTATGCAGCATCAGGCATATCTAAAAATGAGATGCCAATCTGGTGAAGCTACAGCACAGGATTACATACATTCGTGCCAAACAGCATAAACAGCATGTAATAGAGACAGCTAAGTGATACCGCAACCAATGCATCCACATCAAAGCTCTGCAGTCCTGTCACATCCAATCATGAATGGTGTTTGACAATTAAATTACTAACCAGCGGAGGAGGCTTCACAAATATCCCCATTCTCAATGATGGGGGAACCCATTACATCATCGCAAAAGACAAGGCTGAAGCATTTGCTATCATCTTCAGCTAGAAGTGCCAAGTGGCCTCCTTCTGAGGTCCCCAGCATCACATATGTGCGTCTTCAGCCAATTCACTCACATGGCAAGTAATATTCATGCCACAAATGTGCCAGGCAAAGACCATCTCCGACAAGAGAAAATCTAACCATCTCCCCTTGACATTCAACGGCATTACTATCGCTAAATCCCTGACCATCAACTTCCTGAGAGTTAGCATTGATCAAAATCAGCCACATAAATTCTGTGGCTAAAGTGCAGGTCAGGGGCTGGGAATTCTGCAGCAAGTAACTCACCTCCTGACTCCCCACAACCAGTCCACCATCTACAAGACACAAATCAGGAACAGTCTCCAGTTGCCTGGATGAATGCAGCTCCAACAACACTCAAGAAGCTAGACACCATGCCAGACAAAGTAGGCCTCTTGATTGGCACTCTATCCATTACCTTAAACATTCACTCCCTCCACCACCAACACACGGTATACACCACTGCCACTACCTTCAAGATGCATGACAGAAATTCATTAAATATTAAGGTTCCTTCGACAGCACCTTCCAAACCCACGACCATTACCATCTAGAAGGGCAGCAGACACATGGGAACACCACCACCTGAAAGTTCCTTTCCAAGCCACTCAGCATCCTGACTTGGAACCATGCCATTTATTCACTGTCAAAATATTCAAACTCCCTTCCTAACAGCACTGTGGGTGTACCTATGCCAGATAGACTGCAGCAGTTCAAGAGGGCAGCTCACCACCACTTCTCAAGGGCATTTGGGATGAGCAATGCTCACATCCCATGAAAGAATAAAAAAGGCTCATAAAACCAATAATGGAAACTATCCTAAGGTGGAAGACTGGATCAGTGTCTGCATAGCAATAAAAGTCAGCAGGGGTTTAGAATGCAAGATCCTGTCTGACTAATCTTTATCCTTTGTTTAAGCATGTTACTGAAACTCCCAGTTTAGGCCTTATATTATCAGGATTGGCTGCAAAGGTTTATTCCAGAAAGGAAGGCTTAGAGGGGACAATGGCACATAGGTTGGAGAAAGTCAATCCATCCATGCAACCACAAAGTAACACACAACCTCTAGGGAGAATCAAGAGCTTCTCTGTCCCCCAAGGGAAACCATGCAAAGCAGGAGACCGCTAATCCACAACTCTTCGCTACCCCAGCTAACTGGCAATTAGTCTTCATAATTTCAACTAGCCCCAGCTAATTAGTTAGTAACTTTAATAATTTGAAACTTCCCCATAACTGAAGTTATTTTCTCAGGAACATGTCACTTTCCCATTAAAGCATTGTAGTGAATCCATACCCCCTGCCTGTCTCAGCATTTTCCCCAGGGAACCATGATTCTCTGGGAAAAGAAATGCTTTTAACCTTTTGCTCAAGGATTTGATTTGCAAGCTCTCTTGTTCTATCATCCTATCTATTCCAAAATAGCCTATCCAATTAGTCTGGATCCAATAGCTTAAAAACCTCAATTACATCCTCTGCAAGCCCACTTTTCTACAAGTTGCCCCAACTCTCGTGGCCTAACCTGGTACAGTATCGAGCAGCGAGTTCCTAAGAATGGGGATTGTTTGTTGTGCTCATGTTTGCTCTTTGTCTACAGCTGGAGAACATTGGGAACTTTATCAAAGCAATCACAAAATATGGGGTGAAACTTCATGACAGCTTTGAAGCCAATGATTTATATGAAAATTGTAATTTGACCCAAGTTCAGACAACACTCATGGCCCTGGCTAGCATGGTGAGTATTTCTGCTGTGACTATTCTATTCTCAACTCTGTAATTATTTGATAGATTGTCTGACTCACTCATCACAAGAGGCAAAGTTAAGTTTTTATTCCACACAGGCAAAAACAAAAGGCTACCAAACAAGATCAGACATTGGTGTGAGATACGCAGAAAAACAGCAACGAGCTTTCAATAGCGAGACGCTGAAGGCAGGACAGAATATCATTGGACTCCAGGTACGAACAGACCCGGCGATGGTAAGGGGCCACTGCTTGTGAAACTGGAGGGGCACTGTACATACGCTGCATACACACTAGAGGGAGGGGCACTGCACAATCAATGGGACACTTCACTCCATACTGCAGGGAGGAGCCAGTGCACTGCACAATGGAATTTATTTGGAGGGAGAGATTTTAGGAGGATAGGAAGTATTGCTCAAAAGGACATGTCAAGAAGCGTAGGGAGAGTAAGATGATGATAAGACTGTAGCAGGTTGATACAACTGAGTGGCTTGCTAGACCAATTCAGAGGGCACTTAATAGCCAAGCACAATGCAATGGGTCTGTACATGTATACCAGATTAGGTAAGGATGACAGATTTCCTTCCTTAAAGGACGTTAGTGAACCAGATGGGTTTTTACAACAATCCAGTAATTTCATGATCATCATTACTAGGTAATAGTAGAATGAGCGGTGATCTTATTGAAACATATAATATTCTGACAGGGTAGATGCAGAGAGGATGTTTCCCCTTGTGAGGAAATATAGTTTCAACATAGTGGGTCTCCCATTTAAGATGAAGCTAAGGAGGAATTTCTTCTCTTAGATGCTCATTAATCTCTGGAATTCTGTACCCCAGAGAGCAGTGGAGGCTCAAATGAATATATTCAAGGCTGAGTTAGATTTTTGATTTACAAGGAAGTCAAGGGTTATATGGACAGACAGCAAAGTGGAGTTAAGACCATAATCTAATGAGTCATGATCGTACTGAATGGCAGAATAGGCTGGAGGGCCAAAATGGCCTATTCCTGCTTCTATTTCTTACGTTATTATGTCGAAATGATCTGCCTAAGGTCAGGTCCTCTGCTCATTTCTCCAGATTTCGTTGTCTTGCACTTTCCTCTTCAGTTCCTACCAGCCTCTCATTTTCAATTTCAAGATGTCTAACATCAACATTAGAGGGACTATAGTGTTTTATTCCAGATTTATTCATTAATTGAATTCAAATTCCACAAGCTGCTATGATGGAATTTGAACTCGGAAGCATTAGTCCAGGCCTCCGGATTACTAGTCCAGTAAGACCATAAGATGTAGAAGCAGACGTAGGCCATTCAGCCCATCGAGTCTGCTCCACCATTCAATAAGATCATGGCTGATCTGATAATCCTCAACTCCACTTTCCTGTCTTTTCCCCATAATCCTTGATTCCCTTACTGATGAAAAACCTGTCTATCTCAGCCTTGAATATACTTAGGAACCCAGCCTCTACAGCCCTCTGCGGTAAAGAATTCCACGGATTAACTACCCTCTGAGAGAAGAAATTCCTCCTCATCTCTGTCTTAAATGAGTGACCCCTTACTCTGAGATTATGCCCTCTGATCCTAGACTCTCCCACAAGGGGAAACAACCTCTCTGTATCTACCCTGTCAAGCCCCCCAAGAATCTTAGATGTTTCAATAAGGTATCCTCTCATACTTCTAAACTCCAATGAGTACAGGTCCAACCTACTCAAAACTCTCCTCCTAAGAAAATCCCTCCATCCCTAGGAGTGAACCTTCTTTGGTCTGCCTCCAGTGCCAGTCTATCTTTCCTTAGATAAGGGGACCAAAACTGTTGTCTTCTAGGTGTGGTCTAACTAGTGCCTTGTATTGTTTTAGCAAGACTTCCCTATTTTTATACTCCATTCTCTTTGAAATAAAGGCCAAAATTCTATTTGCCTTCCCTATTACCTGCTGAACTTGTAAGTTAGCTTTTTGGGATTCATGCACAAGGACTCCCAAATCCCTGTGCTGCAGCTTTCTACAGTCTTTCTCCATTTAAATATTCAGTTCTATTCTTCATGCCAAAGTGCATAACCTGACATTTTCCCACATTATATTCCATCTGCCAAGTTTCTGCCACTCACTTAACCTGTCTATATCCCAATGTAGACTGTGTCATCCTCACCACTTGCCTTCCCACCTATTTTTGTGTCATCTGCAAACTTGGCAATAGTACATTCACTTCCCTCATCTAAGTCATTAATATATATTGGAGATAATTATGGCCCCAGCACTGATCCCTCTGGCACTCCATTAGTTACAGGTTGCCATCCTGAAAATGGCCCCCTTATCCCAACACTCTGTCTTCTATTAGTTAGCCAATCTTTTATCCTGCTAATATACTACTCCAAACACCATGGGCCTTAATCTTATTAAGCAGCCTTTTGTGCGGTACCTTATCGAACGCCTTAGTTCTTAGTAGTTCATGGTCTGAGGTTGTTGAACTCAATATTGAGTCCTTAAGGCTTTAAAGTGCCTAATTGGTGCTATTCCTCCAGCTTGCATTGGGCTTCACTGGAACATTGTAGCAGTGTAAGATTTTGGGGTTTGGGGCCAGAGATAGCTAAATAGGCAGTCAACGCGTCAGAAGTAATTTTAAGATGATTTATTAAGAAGCAACAGTTTAGGTATAATGCATTAACTAATTAGACAGAAGTATACAACCCTTGACAGTTGAAAGCAGTTTACAAGTCCCAGAGGATAGACAAACAAATGTAGCTGATCTCGCAGAGTCGCAGTCTTTCATGATTGTAGAAAGCAGTCTTCCTCTCTTTGCCTTTCTCTCAGATCGGCTGAGACATCAGGGGGTCTTGGTCTCCACCCAAGCATTGGTTCTTCTTTTACCCTCCCTCCTATGAACCCTTGATATGCCCTATTTCTGAGGGCTGGTAGCTTACCCAGTGTCAGTCATCTATCTACACCCTTTAGACCAATGGATACAGGTCAGCTACCCAAATGGTCAGAGTGCTTACCACCCTGCTCGCAGTCAACTTTTTAGTTTACATTATGCTGATGGTCATATCCTTGTCCTTTCTAAACAATTGAAACAAGTTAAAGGAGAAATTGTTCAAAGACAGACCAAGTTCAGTCAGGTGGAGAAAGGCGGTAGTGGTGGATGGGGACTGTTCAGGCCTCAGTTCAAGGAAGAAGCGGAGAGCCCTTCAGACTGTCCTGGTGGAGGATGAAGATGTAGAGGGATGGACATCCATAGTGAGAAGGAGGCAGTTAGGGTCTGGAAACTGGAAACAGTTGAACTGACGTAGGACGCCAAAGGAATCACGAATGTAGGTGGGAAGAGACTGGACAAGGGGAGAGAGACTTTGGGTCTACAGAACAGTCCTGTTTGTGGATTTTAGAGAGGAGGTCAAAGCGGGCTGTGCGGGGTTGGGGGACTATGAGGTTGAAGGCTATGGAAACAAGATCTCCAGAGGAGATGAGGTCAGCGACAGTCCTGGAAACAATAGCTTGATGTTCGGTGATGGGGTCATGGTCCAGGGGAAGGTAGGAAGAAGTGTCCAAAAGTTGGTGCTCAGCCTCTGCAAGGTGGAGACAACAAAAGCACCACCATTTTGTTGGTAGGTTTGATACCAAAGTCATGGTTGGACCTGAGAGAACGGAGTGCAGCAAGTTCAACGGGAGACAGGTTAGTGGGTGGGAAGAGCAGAGAAATCAAGACGGCCGATGTCACGCTGACAGTTCTCAATGAAAAGATCAAGAGCAGGTAAGAGGCCAGAAGGTGGGATCCAAGTAGAGGGAGAATATTGGAGGTGGGCAAAAGGGTTTGTTGCACGGATTGGGGCCTTCCGCTCAAAGAAGTGAGCACGGAGACGAGTGCAATGGATGAAGAGTTCAAATCATGCCAAGCCTGAAATTCATTGAGGTAAGGTTTTATAGCTGCTAGGGGAAGGGAGAGAAGCAGCAAAGGCAGCTGAAAGGATGAACTCAACCTTAGCGACGTAGAAGTCTATCAGCTTCTCAGACTTGGAGATGAGGGTGGAGGAGGCAGGGAGAAAAAATAATTTTTGTCCAACATAGTATTTTCATTCATGCAACATGGTGATGAGAACTACTGTAGGTATCATTTTTTTTTAAATGTATCATTTGGGTTAACTTAGGTCATTGTCCATGCTCTTTTTTGCTATTTTACCTCTTCCTCATTCCTACACCCACTCTATCACACATAGAATGTGTCAATCAATCAGTACTGAAGTCTCTTCACTGGCTTTCACATTTTGCTCATTTGAACATCCAGATAAGATTACCAGCATTCAGACTGCCTTGTCTGCTTGGCTTTCTACCTCTGGTGCCAGGTCTTACAATTTTGATTCAGTTCCTTGCCTCACCTTTTGGTTCAGGTGAGTGGCGGAAGAGGGAAAAGGAAAGGAACTCTAAGTAATGCTAACTGACTGACTTCCATTTCCGTGAACGCTTTTGCAGTACGTTCAGCTCGGTTCTGTTTTGGTTGCTGTTCACCTACTGATACTCGCCTTTTATTTATTGTTGGGAACGTCCACTCCGAATTCTAGTATTGCTTGTGTTCTTAACGGTAAAATTCTACATTGTATTAGGTAGAGTGAGAAGTCAAGCTACTGCTGATTTGACTGGAACCAGACAACTCCTACCCTATTTCCCTCTGCAGAGTCCTCCTCTCCCTCCTCCCACCCTAGAATTCGCAGGCTCCAATATCCATAGTGTCCTTCGATTCCAGGACCGTGAACTGGCCACACATGCCCAGACAAGAAATTACCTGGCAACAGACTCACCTTCCACCTGGCCAAGGAACTTGTCTGTGGGCTTATTTTTGCTCAGCTGCTCATGACTTCTGGTGAACCCCTTGAAACAATCTCATGGATTCCTAAAGGCCATGGAATCCCAGCTGAAAATGCCTAGGTTACCTTAAAAGTTAAGCAAATGAATAGCAGATCAAAAACACAGCCGCTGAATCTTATGGTGTAGTCTAGTGCGGAAACATAGTCTTGTCATTAAGAGAAGTTCAGGAATTTGGAAGCCAAATTTGAACTCAGTGATGAAAGAACAAAGAGCATGTATAAGTGGAGGATTGGGCAATGGCACATCTAACTTTAAACTAGAGTCAACTTGTAGTTAGGACTAAACTGTACCCACTATTACAGCCGGAGAAACTTAAAACAGTGTGAAAAGAAGTGATTAGAGATAGAAAGCACAAAGGATGGCCAAGGGTAGAATTACACAGCAAAGATGTTCCCTAGGGTTCTGCCAAGCCAGGAGCCATCTTGGATGGGGTGGGGGCATGGGCAGGGTACTATTGTACAACCTGATGGGAGGGGCATTGCATTACACACTGGAGGGAGGGGCACTGCACTGTGCACATTGGATGGAGAGACACTGTGCTGTACATTGGAGGAAGGCGGCACTGAACTGCACACACTGTGGGAAGGGGGAACAGCATTGTACAATGAATGGAGGAGCATTGCACTACAGGCAATTTTTGGAGCGAGTGCAAAATCAGCCTGATTATCAGGGTAGTGTGGAAATTCCAATACTCTGAACATGTGATTTTCTTGAGCTCATACCATTAACAGAAGGGCAGCCTCCTCAGTCCAGTTAAAGGGAGTGTCCATTTCCACAAATGGAGACATTGATTCCCTTTCAGAAGTTTCATCCCCCAAGAGAGAAGGTTTTGTTTTCTTTTTTGCATCCACATTTGTACGTTTTTTTTCAGATGGGGACGAATAAGTTTGCCAGCCAGCAGGGGATGACAGCCTATGGTACCAGAAGGCATTTATACGACCCAAAAACTGGAGTGGAGAAGCCTCTTGACCAGACTACCATTAGCCTCCAAATGGGAACCAACAAGGGGGCAACACAGGTATGGGGCAGAACGTGAAGGTACATAGTCAGGAAGAATAAAGTTGACACATTTGGAAAATACTGAATCCTACCTAAAAGGATCATATCAAATCAAATTTCTTTGCTATTCAATAGAAGTGTTTATTCTTCCACCACTGAGAGTTAAGTGAATGTTAAACGGTAGGCACTATGGGGGAAGATGATGAGATGGGTGGCAGGGTGTAGACAGTATGGGCAGAAAGTAAGGGGGAGTGTGGAGGATACAGGGGACTAGGCAGGACACAGTGGTCACTCTCTGACCAATCCTATTGCTGGTTTCAGGCTGGAATGACTGCTCCAGGGACTCGGAGACACATCTTCGATAACAAAATTGGAACTGAAAAATGTGACTCCACCATTGTGTCACTCCAGATGGGAACAAACCAAGGGGCTTCACAGAAAGGAATGACTGTGTATGGGTTGAGCCGGCAGGTATATGACCCAAAGTATTGCTCCACTTCCAACTTTCCTATCAACAACGGGAACCAGCTAGCCAGCAGCTCTGAATGTAGTGAGAGTGACTACCCAGCAGAGTACAAGTACAATCAGCAAACAGATCCTTATCGCAACAAGCAAATGTTTCAGGACTTTGAGTGAGGACAACACAGTGGCACTGCCTAACAAACTGGCTTGTACAAGTGTGCATCGCAGCCTTACACATCTCTAGACTACAAACCCTATGCTGAATACACAGGCTTATCCCAGTAGGTGTTACAGCCAGAAATCCTCCACACCGCTACAAAGAATGCTTCACTGCCAGTGCACACTGTGGCTGAAACCCCTGTTTGGCTCTGTGGGTTGAATGAAGTGTGGACACTTGAATTATTTCTTCAAACCAGCTCTGATGTAGTCAATCAACTCCAAAGCAGTCAAATAAACCAGGAAAACACAATAATTGGCAAAGGCCCCTGAATATATCCCTCCAGATCTAGTTTAAAATAACCAACCTCCCCGGCACACTCCCCATCTCCCTGTCCAGGAGAACTAAGAACAATGACATTAAAATACAAATTACAAAAAATGTAATTTTAAATTATTATTTTTCTACTCACCAACGTGTCAGCACCAGCTCATAGTTTACAAATCTTACAATAAATTAACACGTGGCAGTAAATCTTTATAAAATGCATGGATTGTCTGCCATTGGAAACCACCCTCTCTACCAGAACACAACCAGGAACACACTGCACTGATCCAATCATTCCTAGTTGCTTTGTTGCGGGGTTATCAATGACGTGCACTAGTGAATTTAAAGATACAGGTACTGAACAAGATGGATCTATGTAACCTGCAATGTCACTGGGACAGGGCTATTTCTGCAATACTAGCTTTGAAAACCAATCCCATCAATTTCCAAGACTGTGATGTCTATGCGATAAAATATAGAAACAGAAGCATCAGAAAGTGTGAAAGCAGCTTAACCTACAACTCAGCATTGGTACAGAAACAGCAGCAGAGGAAAGCCTGGCATGGTGGGCATGCTTTAAAAGCAACTAGTTAGGTTAATTTTTAGATTTAGAAGTGTTTCTCTCGCAGTACTGACAATGTGTAAACTCAATAACCGGCAGTTGTGTAGTGACCAAGAATCCCCTGCTCACAGCAACACTTTTCAAACTCAACAACCCTGGAGTTGCAGGCACACAATTAGACTCAAATTATATAAGAATATAGCAGGGTCACACCAGACCTTGGTGCTTCCTTTCATTTGGTTCACTGTTGTTTATTCAGAAACATCACTTCCAAAAAACCTGGTGTTTTAAAAGTCAAATAGACAAGACTGTGATATTTCATTAACAAGAGAACAACAAACCTCAAAGGAAACTCACCCAACAGGCAAGCCTCACAGAACAGAGCTCAATCAGCTAGGCACTGACCACATCAAGTTCCCCCTGACTGAGCTTCAGCTGTGCCAGCATCCCTGCACAGGCCCAGCAGCTAATGGACCCAGTGTCCTTGCGTAGGCCCAACATATTTGCATCAATTCTCCACTTTAACACCCAACTATCTGCAGTAAGTAATGCTGCTGCAAAAACAGGTCAATGAGGAGTACAAAGATGCTGGGAGGCAGAATGGGTTCAAAAATGCTCAATGTAGCGACTAAATTCTGCAAATCATACTGACATTTTAGTTAATCTTATATAGCATCTGGAAATCTCCAGACAGTATTAATTCTTTGCCTGGTGAGCTGTGTTCTGGGAATGTGATTATTAACTGTTCAGTAAGTGGTGTTAAACTACCCACTGTGGCTAATGTAAAGGCCTCTTACTGCAATGAGTTCAGTTTAATGTGAATTGTGTACTGCTGTCCATGTGATGTCGCTAACTGTTAATTAATAAAACCAGACCAAACCAAGTTTCTGAGTTATTGAATTAATGCTCACACAGCCCTTGTTCTTGAATCAGCACACCAGCACACTCAATTTGCTGCTACATCAGAATATTAAAAACAAAAAGAGAATTACCTGGAAAAACTCAGCAGGTCTGGCAACATCGGCGGAGAAGAAAAGAGTTGACGTTTCGAGTCCTCATGACCCTTCAACAGTTCTGTTGAAGGGTCATGAGGACTCGAAACGTCAACTCTTTTCTTCTCCACCGATGTTGCCAGACCTGCTGAGTTTTTCCAGGTAATTCTGTTTTTGTTTTGGATGTCCAGCATCCGCAGTTTTTTGTTTTTTACATCAGAATATTGTCGCACCAACAGACTCGGACTAGGTTGGAAGAGGCACTCAGTCTCAGACCAGGGAAGGGAAGGGAGGGGGTCGCAGGAAACACTCAGACTCAAGGCATGTGCAAAGTATGAAACACTCAGACTCAAGGCATGTGCAAAGTATGAAACACTCAGACTCAAGACTTTGGGGCTCAACAGGCTTCATTCACACTTTGCCCAATGAAACCCTCACTCAAGCATACTTTTGGAGAATGCGAAGATAGAAAACTCTCAGGTTTTGATTGCAAGGGCTGTAAAGAATCTGCAAGATGAAGCAATAAATAGAGATTACGAATGAAGGTCAGGGGAGGAAGGGAGAAACGTTCACATTGATTAGGTGTGAGAAGGTTAGGACTACTTGGTTACAGGGGTCACAGCACCAATGAATTCAAAGTCTTTCTACACAATACAAGAGGATAACATATAAATTCTAGCAGCAATGCAGTAGAGGCTGTATGTGATACAGGGTCAACCTGGCATTAAATTACTGGCACACCAATCATCATGAAGTATTTGGCCCAGTATCTCACTTATTATCCCACACAAACTTTGGAATAAGATTACAATTTCTAAACTTGCTGATGATGCCATTGTCATTGTTCACCATCTGCAGGTGAACAAGATTATGACAGGGCTAGATAGGGTAGTCTAAAAGTCTTCCCATTAACTGATGGTACAAGGACTAAGATTTCAGGCAAGAGACACAGGGGGGATGTGAGGAAGAAATGTTTTAATGCAATATTTAGTCATCTTGACCTGGAGTTTGCAGCCTACAAGGCTGGTGGAAGCAGAGAGGATGAATGATTTCAAACTGAAATCTGAATGAGAAACTGACAGGGCTATGGGAATAGAGTAGCGTAATTGCACTGTTTGGATTGCTCTACAACGACCATCTTCTGTGCCATAATGACAATGACTCAATCTTAGTAAAACTAATTCATCTGTGTCACCCCTGGTAGCGAGCTGCATGAGCAGTCTCTGTCCTGTACTTGGGCTTCTCAGTTTAAAAAGGCCATGCTAATAAATGTGCCCATAAACAGAGTTATTGGTGAATAGATATGCACTCCCATCCACTGAAAAGGTAAAAGTTGCCAATTAAAACTTCAATATTAAAAAGTAAAAGCTCACACAGAGAGTGGAAGAATTCTAACTTTTTAATAACACAGCCTGGAAACAGTCCAAAGGTTTACAGAAGAACTCAAATTATATACAGTCAGCAAAAAAGAAATCTGGAAAACACCTCGAAATAAAAATGTAAGTGACTTGATCCTAAACTACTGGTTTGCTGCTTCACAGGCATCAATCCAATCACTGTAAACATCCACCGGTTCCGACAGATCTGAGCAGCAACAGTTAAAGAAAAGGCAGCAGCAATGAAATGAACATAGGTCAAGTCTAAAATCATCCAGGTAAAACTCAGCAAGTTGTAAATGCTCTGCCCAGAGCAAGAGGGGTATATAGAGACAGACAGAAAGAGAGAAAGGCATAACAATTAGTAAGAGCACTCATCACCAACTCTTTAAAAACAAAGTTACCCCAACAATACTACCACCTTCTCTCACCAAACTTCCCAAGTGCCCCCAGCCAATGCTAACTTACAACCTTCTCAGCCAGTGCCCCCAGCGACAGCCAACTTTCTCAGCCAGTGCCCCCAGCGACAGCCAACCTTCTCAGCCAGTGCCCCCAGCGACAGCCAACCTTCTCAGCCAGTGCCCCCAGCGACAGCCAACCTTCTCAGCCAGTGCCCCCAGCGACAGCCAACCTTCTCAGCCAGTGCCCCCAGCGACAGCCAACCTTCTCAGCCAGTGCCCCCAGCGACAGCCAACCTTCTCAGCCAGTGCCCCCAGCGACGGCCAACCTTCTCAGCCAGTGCCCCCAGCGACGGCCAACCTTCTCAGCCAGTGCCCCCAGCGACAGCTAACCTTCTCAGCCAGTGCCCCCAGCGACAGCCAACCTTCTCAGCCAGTGCCCCCAGCGACAGCTAACTTTCTCAGCCAGTGCCCCCAGCGACAGCTAACCTTCTCAGCCAGTGCCCCCAGTGACAGCTAACCTCACCAACCAACCTAACCATTCCCCCTAGCTACAGCTAACCTCATCAACCTTCTCAGCCAATGTCCCAGCAAGAGTAAATCTCACCAACCTTCCCATTCCCCCTAGCAAGTCAACCTCACCACCTTCCCAACCAGTACCTTCAGCGAGCTAACTTTCTCAACCTGTGCCCCCAGAGACCTAACCTCACCAACCTTCCCAACCATTCCCCCTAGTTACAGCTAACCTCACCAACCTTCCCGATCAGTGCCCCCAGTGAGAGCCAACCTCACTATTATTCCAAACAAAATCAACTTGTATTTTTATAGAGCCTTCAACATTGTAAAACTTCCCAAGACACTTCACAGGAGCCTTGTCAAACAAACTTTGACACCAGGCAACAATACAAGATATTAGGAAAGGTGACGAAAAATTTGGTCAAAAAGGTAGGTTTTAAGGAGCATCTTAAAGCAGGAAAGAGAGGTGGAGATGTTTAGGGAGAGCATTCCAGATCTTAGAGCTTTGACAGGTTAAGGCTCGGCCACCAGTGGTGAAGCACTTAAAATCAGAGATGTTCAAGAGGCCAGAATTGGAGAACAGCAGATATTAGAGGGCTATAGTGCAAGAGGAAATTACAAAGAGAGAGGGACAAGGCCATAGGAGGATTTGAAAATAGAGGGGTTGCTTAAACAGCCCAGTGTAGGTCACCGAACACGGGAGATGGATGAACAACAGGACTTGGTGCAAGTTAAGACATGGGCAGCAAACTTCGGATGACCTCAAGCTTACAAAGACTAAAAAGTGGGAGCCTAGCCAGGAGTGCATGGAATATTCAAATATACAGGCAGCAAAGGCATGGATCAAGCTACAAGTACATTGAGGCAGGAGCAGAGATAGGCAATTTTGCAGATGTGAAAATAGGAACTTTTAATGATGACATGGATCTGTGGCTGGAAACTCATGGAGGTCAAATATGACATTGATTATGAAAAGTCTGGTTCAACCTCAGGTAGTTGCCAGGCAGATAGACGGGAGTTGGTGGCTAAGGAACAGAGCTTGTCGAAGGGACTGAAGACAATGGCTTCGATCTTACCAAATTTAGCTGGAAAAAATTTCTGCTCATCCAGTCCGAAGTGTCTGGCCAGCTGTCTGAAAATTTAAGAGACAATGCAGAGGACAAGAAATGGGGTAGCGAGCTAGAGCTGGGTGCCGGATGATATTGCCAGAGCACAACACGTTGATGAAAAATAATAAGGGGTCAAAAATAGATTCTTGGGGGGCAACAGAGGTAACGGTGCAGGAAGAAGCCACTACGAGTGACTCTCTGGCTAAAACTGGATGGATACGAATGAAACCAGAAGAATGCAGTCCCACCTAGTGAGATAATCTCACCAACCTCCGACCTTCACATCCGTGGCATCCACCACTGACCCCGTGTGCTCTGCCAACTGATTAACAATCACCACTCTTCTCTCCAATATGTCTGCTCACTCACAAACAAGGCTTTTGTCGTCCATGGCCTTAATGTGGAGGATTGCATAGTCGTCCTGATTTGACCGAAACTTGGCTCACAGACAGTGTTATCTTCCCACTAACTGTCCAGTTACCTTTGTACCACCTGCCCTGCATAAATCCATGTAATCCCCCCTCCTCCATCTGCCCTGGTACTGTCTCTTTCTTTGAGCATCTTACCTTGTTCCACTCCTGTCAATACAATTTGCATTGTATAACGCCTATAAGATAAGAAATGAACTTTCCACAGTGCTTCATAGAGGCACAAGGAAGAAAATGTTTGCTGAGCCAAAGGAGATTTTGAGTGGTGATCAGAAACTTGGTCATAAAATTGGGGTTAAAGGAGGAGTTTAAAGAGAGAGGGAGTGAAAGGGGAGGATAACTTGACTGTGTGAAGACCAGGTCGCCACCAATGTAAGTCAGTGAGCACAAGAGGTGATGGGTGAGCAAAACTGGATGACAGTTACGATACAGGCAACACATTTGGGGATGTGCTGAAATTTACGGTGGGAGGAGGATATCAGGCTGACCAGAAGAGCACTGGAATGGTGGAGTCCAGATTAAAGCCAGCGCTATTTTTTTTCACCTGACTGGAACACTACAGTGCCTGTGTTGACACACTACTTGGCTAACATCAAGACCTGAATAAGCAGTCATTTCCTCCAATTAAACATTGTAAAGGTTGAAGCCATTGTCCTTGATCTCTTTGACTCACCACTGATTCCAACCCCCTCCCCAACTACTGACTTAAGTCACAGCCTCATCATTTTATTCAGCCCCAAACTGAGCTTCTGATTATAATCCTGCAAGTTACCTCCATGTCCATAAACAGCCCCATCGAAGCCTATCTTCAGTTAAAACCTCAATTTTTTTGTTGCTTCTAGACTGGAGTATTCCAAAGAGGTTCTGGCTGGTTGCCAAACCTCAACTCCAGCTCAGCCAGTACTTGGAGCTGCCTGGATCTTATCCATCTTACCCATCACCCTACATTTGCCACTCGTCCTCCCAATGCCTTAAGTTTAAAATTGTTTAAATCCCTCCATGGTCTCATCCTAGCCCATCTCAAACTTGTTCAGTGATACACTCTTTTCCTCCCCATCAGCAGGCAGACCCCCCTCGCCTCTCTCGAACCCAAGAATGCCATTTTCCTCCGACTCTCAATCCCATTGCTCCCAATACTGCCAACACTGGCTTCAGCCAGTTAGACCCATGCTCTGCAATTCTCTTCCTAAGCTTTAAGACCATAAAACCAATCTCTGACTAAGCTTTTGGACACTCCTCCTAATGTCTGCTTGCTTGAGCACATCCCTGTGAAGTACCTCGGGATGTCATTTCTACTAAACAAATGTAATTTGTGTTGTTGAGACCATGAGAAAGAAAACATGGACATTGTGAGCTGCGGGTTGGGAGAAGGTCAGACTGAATATACGTGCATGTAAACTGTCTCCAACCA
Source organism: Carcharodon carcharias (assembly GCF_017639515.1). Lineage (NCBI taxonomy): Eukaryota > Metazoa > Chordata > Chondrichthyes > Lamniformes > Lamnidae > Carcharodon > Carcharodon carcharias. The sequence continues at coordinate 738,896 of NC_054496.1, read as the reverse complement.
CGTTATTTTGTTTTAAAATGAAGGATACATGTTATTGGAGTTTGGAATTCTTCTAAACATACGGTGCAGGATATGATCCCCGTATTCCGCGCACGGTCCCTGGAAAATGTGGTTGGGGAGGAAAACATTAAAAACAACCAGCTCTTAACTTAATTCCACACTATCCTTTCAGAAATCAGAAAGGTGGTTCCAATCATTCCCCCCAATGTGATGTGTTCAGCCCTAGCCTAATGCACGGCCTGTGAAATTGGTAGGATCATAGAAGCAATATCTGCAGATAGTGAAGCACTGAACTCAGAAGAGACATCTCCATACCCCAGAGGGGCAAGTCAAGTCAAATCAACTCAAAGCTGTGGCATCTGCAATGCTCCCTGGTTGGCAGAAAGCTCATCAGTCCAATTGTCAAAATTACTTTTATGTTTTTGGGTGCTGCATGAAAGTGGGTACTGACCGGTTAATAAACTCCAACAGCATATGTTGAAAAAAGCAAAAATACATTTTTGGGGGGTAATTTTTAGCCTGTAATCTTTGATAGAAACAGTGAAATCCCAATCACACCAAGTATTCTTCACAGGAAAAGGCCTGAGCTCAGAGGCCAGGTAAGCCTGTTGTGCCAGGTTTCAGAAGATGCACCTTGTAGAGAAAAAACATGATAACAGGTTTACAGTGCAATTTGGGTTAAATGGCCCTAGGTTTTACGTTGCACGGCAAATAACATCAAATGCAGCTAAGATGATTATACATTTATTACTTAAAGAAGAGAAATGCAGCCTCTTGTGTCACTATGACTTCAAAGGGTATTGTTATGCATACAGAAAATATTCAATGTATAATTGAACGATTTATTATTTCATACTGTATATTATTCAGTTAAATAAACCATCACTTGGTTTAAGGCCAGAGTCTTCACCTGATGGAGTTATGTTTGAAGAATTTTTTTTGAAGGGAAGGGAATCACTGCACATGATTTGATATATTCCACTCACATACATGGAAATGGCACTGCTGTAATCTGATTATTTACCCAGCTACACAGCATGAAAAGATGTACTCCAGCTCATAAGGAACAACAGGCTTGCTTACATGAATGGTCAATGACACAACCCAAGGAAATATCTTGCATTCATACCTCAAAATCTGACAGACTACAGGACTCTTAAAGAAGGGGCAACTCTGCCAAATGCACCAATTTCAACTGTTAGATGTGACTTCAAAGTGCAAACTGGCACACCACCAATCTAGAAACTCTAACAAACATGCTTGTTGTGACGTCACACACTTACATTTTAACATCACACGATTTTTCATGGTTACAGAATGGACACGTGAACTGTGTTTCCAGAGTCCCAAGCACTTTCTTCTTGGTAGGAGGCTTTCTCTTCGATTTCCTGCGTCCCATTTCAACTTCTGTGAAATACAAGCAAGTGGAAAATACCTCAAATTTGAGTTAATCTTTGAAAATAAGAAAGTAGCCCTGGCCTGCTTGCTCCCCTGCTGCAAGGGTCATCGAGCAGCTTGTAGGGTCACAAGGTGACTGGAAACCCCACCCATCCTGTTGCCACAAGTCAGAATTAACTGCAGGCACTGGTATTGGGTTAGGCTCTGGGGACTTCCACAGAATGACTGCATTTCACCTTAAATTAATAGAATGTTTTACACTGCAAGTCATGAAGGTTGCTTGATTTTATAACTGCTCATGTCAGCTTGGGTTGGTAAGTGAAAAAGAACTCTTGCTTGCGTCAGAAAGTTGTGGATTCAAAATCCTATTTCAACCTTTGGTTCATAACATAGGCTGAGATTTAGTACAGAAACCACGGGGAACTGCTTTGCCGGGGGTGCTAATCTTTGGACAAGATGTTAAACCAAGGTTCCAAAGTCCTGTTCAGTTGGACATTTAAAGATATCGAATGGCAAGATATATAAATAAACCATGTATTGGTCTGGAGCCAGAGTTTCCACATGATGGGTATATACCCAGTCCATCTTTTGAACAGAGGAGAATCACAGGGCAGCACGGATGCACTCCAACAGTATACAATTACAACAACAACTTGCATTTACATAGCAGCTTTAATGTCATAAAACAACCTAAAGTGCTTCACAAGTTAAAGTTAAATTTGACACCAAGCCATTATATTTGGGCAAAGGGCCAAAATAATGGTCAATGAGCAAAATACTGTAAATGCTAGAGATCAGAAATAGTGATGGTCTGGCAGTATCTGTGGAGAGAGTTAACTTTGAGTTCAGTCTGACTCTTCTTCGGAACTGAATCAATAACTGTTTCTCTCTTCACAGAGGCTGCTAGACCTAAGTTTCTCCAGCATTTGCCGTTTTTATAATAGTCAAAGAGGTCGGTTTTAAGGCGTGTCTTAAAGAAGAGAGGAGGAGAAGCAGAATCGTGTATGGAAGGAATTCCAGAACTTACAGCCTTGGCAGCTGAAGGCATGATGGCTAAAAGTGGATTGATTAAAATGAGGCCAAAGTACAGGCCATGTCAAAGACTGCAGACAGATCAAGGATGAAGAGGACAGTTTAACTTTATCACAGTCACATTGGATGTAATATGTGACTCTGAGAGTCACTTCGGTACTGTAGGATTGAGTGAGCAGGAGCTGAACAAAATGAGATCACATGAGATGAGATCCGAGACAATCTAGAGGAATATGCACATTCCGGGCTAGGGCTGGGAAAGCCTATTGGAAGTTTGGCTTGGTAGGCTAGGGAAAGAAGAGAAGTGACAGAGGCAGCTAATTGGATGGTCTGAATCTTAGCAACAAAGAAGTCTTATAGAGTTCCTCCCACATATTGTTGGAGGTGAAGGAAACAGATAAACTAACCTTAGTTTGTATCTCCCGTTAACTCACTATTTACTGAACTTAGAGCAACGCTTCCCAAACGGTGGGTTGCAACTTCCATTGGGGTCACAGAAACAGTAGGTGGGATCGCGAGCTTCACCGCCTCCAAGAATGCACTCCACTGAGGTCCAAGCTAGCCCTACCCTTGCCCTGCTCCTCTCTCAATTTCTCTCTGAAGTATGGCAAAGGGGAGTGATGAATCTGGTGGGTGAGCAGGATGGCTTTATAAACACCTTATGCAGGCCGCAAACCCCGAATAAGAAGCTACCAGTTCTGTATTTGCACCCAGCAGGATGGCAACTTTGGGACTTCTGACATCCAGCCTGGCTCATTAAAGGGATCTGAGCTAAACTGTCACTTAAGACCAGGATTCTTTCTACTCCACTCCGGATAATTTGACTACTAGTGTCCTGACAAGGATTCTAATCTTTGTTTGAGCAATAAGAAGCATATTAGTTCCGTACTAAGCTGTATATTCAGGTGGGTTACTTTGTAAACACTAGGTGATTTCTTCCAGTCAACTAATACACAGCCATCCCAATGACCTCCAGTTAGATGAAAGTGTAGTGCAGTGGATTAGTAGCTGGACTATTCAGCTGATTAACCTCTAGCAGTACCCATGTAGGAGGCTTTAAACTTTATTTCTCATCAACTTGTGTCTAAGCTCTGCACTTAATGAGTGACTATTAGGGGAGTGTGCACTTTGTACTGATTGCACAGAAATTCTGTCAATGTGGATGGTTTTAAGATTCTGCTCAGATACAGACAGATATTAAAAAATGTCACTAGTGTTCAAATTATCCGGAGTGGAGTAGAAAGAATCCTGGTTTTAAGTGACAGTTTAGCTCACATCCCTTTGATGGGCCAGGCTGGATGTCAATCATCAGCAGTGCCCTGAAATAGTAGATCTGTCTGCAGCAGCTACCAGATTTCTTAGCCTGCCACAGATCCTTGACTTTATTCTGAACTTCCAATACTTGTTGTCATACTGGAACCACCTCAAACTCAAGAGAGCCTCTTTATCATGGGATTATGCAAAGGAAACTTAGAATTGGTGTAAAACAGGCAATCTAATTCTGACAGTTTCAGACCTAATCCAAGTTGAAAGTTACAGCCACAGCTTCTACAAATGCTACCATTCCGGTCATAAGACCCCTTAGTGATTTAAACCCACAGAACAATCTTCCCACACCCACATGCAGTTTTTCAATCAACAAAATTTATCAGGCCCAATGACAAAATACACAGTGGCTTTAAACACCAGATACTTGGCTTACTTGTCAAAACCTGTAAATTACAGAAAGTGAATCTAATTCATCCTGTAATTTTGTTGTAGTACACTGGGGTCAGGGGTTGTAGTACACTGGGGTCAGGGAGGAGGTGGTGTTGGGGGCAGGGGGGGTTTGCAAGGGAGCAGCATCCACTGTCCAGTATATTTCTCTACCACTGTGTGAACATGAGGTGATTTCTTCCAGTACACGAATACACAATAGCCATCCTAATAACCTCCAACCAGATGAAAGTATACCACAGTGGGTTAGTAACTATATCCAAACAACACTCTGATGTAACCATGAAAAGACAGTCACAGTACTGACCTGTACAGCACTACACCGAAGAGTTAACAAAGTGCAACACGTCAAGGGTTATCCCAGTCCTTTCAAGTTAATTTGAATGTAAAAGCTCTGCTCCAGGCCACTGTATCAGCAGCTCGCAGTCAAGTTCCCACAAGAATCTCCCAGTAGCATTTCATTCCCTGTGGAGAGAGGGTCTTTAATAAATAACATGACATGCATGACCTGCCAAATAATATGGATAAGAAGAGGACCTACACAGAGGTCAGATGTAGGATTTCATCCAGGGTTTGAAGGAAGGTCAGGACCAGATTACTTCACTCCCCAGATGATATTGTAAAAGGTCTTCAAGTTCAATGTGTCCTGCAACCTGTTCAAAGTGTTATTACGCACTTATCTGAAGTTACCATTTTTGTAATCCTAGACACATTGCTGGATTTTCTACAATCCAAATCAACTTTATCTTCTAGGATTGCATGATAATTAATCATTTGTAACAACCTTTCCTTCATCCTTGCCCCCTCCTATTTCTCATCGACATGCTGCTCCTTGGTGACATCATCTGAAAGCACAGCTTTAGTTCACGTCAATGCTGATGACATCCAGCTCTACCTCACCACCACTTCTCTCAATTTCTCCACTGTTGCTAAACCATCAGACTGCTTGTCCAACATCCAGTATTGAATGAGCAGCAATTCCTCTAATTAACTATTGGGAACACTGAAGCCATAGTTTTCATTCCCTAATCCAAACTCTGTTCCCTAGCTACTGATTCCATCCTTCTCCCTGGCAACAGCTGAGATTATGACAATCTGTTTGCAACCTTGGTGGCACATCTGACCACGAGATGAGCTTTCAACCTCATATTCACAGCATCACTAAGACTGCCTAATTCCACCTCCATAACATCGCCTGACTTCTCTTCTGTCTCAGCTCATCTGCTCCAAAATCATTCATTTGCACCCTTGTTACCTCTCAACTTGACTATTGTAACGCACTCCTTGGTCTCCCACATTCTACCCTCTGTAAACTTGAGGTCATCCAAAGCTCTACTGCCTATGTCTTAACTCGCACTAAATTTCATTCACTGGCTTCCAGTCAAGTGATGTCGTAATTTTTAAATTCTTATCCTTCTTTTCAAATCCCTCCATGGCCTCACCCTTCCAATCTCTTGTAGTTTCCTCCAACCCCACAATCCTCTGAGATATGTGCTCCTCTAATGTTGACCACTTGAGCAGCCTCATTTTAATCATTAACTATTCACCTTCAGTTGCCCAGGAGCCATGCTCTGGCATACATTCCCTACCCCTCTCTAGCTCAGTTTTCTCCTTTAAAATATTCCATAAAACCCATTTCTTTGACCAAGCTTTTGGTCGTCTAACGTAATATGTGCTTGGTTAATATCTTGTTTTATGGCACCCCTGTAAAGCACCTTAGGACATTAAAAGCTGTTGTTGTTGAGGTGTCTTTTTGTCAAGGGAATATAGAGCCAAGTAGGCCGAGAGGTGAAACATCTCAAATTCTTATGGGTCTTTGGAGGGTGGATGCTGAAAGGAGCATTTCCCTGGCCTGGGTATTTAGAACATAGGGGTCAGTTTCAGGATAAGGGATCAGTAATGTTGCTGTGAGAGGGGGAGCATTTCTTCACACGAGGGGTGGTGAATCTTTGCAATTCCCTAGCCCAGAGAGCTGTGGATGCTCATCTGGGTCTCGTCAATACTGAGGGAACGAGGGGAGATAGGAATGGTGCGGGACCTTGCTTTTCTGTGACTGCCGGCTGGGCGAGAACGGGCCGCGCCGACCGAAACTCCCCAATCTTCGCCCACTGGCTCAGGAGGGGGCACTAGATACAAGTCCCATCCCAATCCCTATCCACCATTGGACGGACTGTACAAAGAGCAAGCTTCGATTGGATTGGAAATCCGTCAATCTGAGAAACAGGCCAATAAAAAAACCTAGAGCAGGGAACCGCGCCACCATACGCTGAGCCTGCTGTCAATCAGAAGCTGCTGGCCTTTCATTGGGTCGCAGCCCTCTCATTAAATTGAATGAGATCGACTGGATCGGTTGCCAATAATATAACTTCACTCATCATCCGATTACCATTGATATCATAAATCTAAAGTTTCCACCTTCACAACTTCGCTCAGAATTTATAATCTATCGCGGAGATTGCACCAATACCTGCGGTTCTCCGCTAACGTCAACAAGGCCTTTCGCAGCCTTGGCGCTCGCGCTCCACCTGGCCGCGTCACCCGGCACCAACTTCAGGAACGGAAATCCCGCCTCTCTACACTGCCTATTGGATAGCGCCTTCCGAGAGCCAGTATTGATTGGCCAGCGTGGCTGTCAATCAGCAGGTTGACTGCGCAGGGCGGGGTACGCTCCCTGATGCTGTTCTTGTGACATCATTAAATCGACCGTTAAATTTGAAATTCAGGCGCGCGCGCGCGCGCGGCCTCCTCCCCTCCCCCCCCCCCCCCCAACCTTCCCCAGTTCCGAGCCTCCCCTCGCACTGAGCGGTAGGTATTGAGTACATGTACCTGAAGTCTCATTGTCGGCATCCCTCCGGCTGGAGTACCTTTTCCAGGTTGTGTGTGTGTGTGTGTGTGTATAAACTGTGCGGCAACAATTTCTGCTGTACAGCGCTGCTTTGGCAGCGTAGGTGCAAACCCCTTACTTCCTCCCACCCCACAACTTAATGATGTTTAACAAAAGCGTGAAAAAAAGTTAGCTGGTTACTATTATTCAATTCTTTTGTTCAGTTAGGAGCAGTCTAAAACATGGAAACTAAAAAATATCTAAAAGAAAGAATCCCCAAGGATATCAGCACTGGGGGGGATATCAGCACAGCGGGGATATCAGCACGGGGGGGATATCAGCACGGGGGGGATATCAGCACGGGGGCGATATCAGCACGGGGGGGATATCAGCACACGGGGCGATATCAGCACGGGGGCGATATCAGCACGGGGGGGATATCAGCACACGGGGCGATATCAGCACGGGGGCGATATCAGCACGGGGGGGATATCAGCACAGCGGGGATATCAGCACGGGGGGGATATCAGCACGGGGGGGATATCAGCACTGGGGGGGATATCAGCACAGCGGGGATATCAGCACGGGGGGGATATCAGCACGGGGGCGATATCAGCACGGGGGCGATATCAGCACGGGGGGGATATCAGCACGGGGGCGATATCAACACGGGGGGGATATCAGCACACGGGGCGATATCAGCACGGGGGCGATATCAGCACGGGGGGGATATCAGCACAGCGGGGATATCAGCACACGGGGCGATATCAGCACGGGGGCGATATCAACACGGGGGCGATATCAGCACACGGGGCGATATCAGCACGGGGGCGATATCAGCACAGCGGGGATATCAGCACGGGGGGGGATATCAGCACGGGGGGGATATCAGCACTGGGGGGGATATCAGCACAGCGGGGATATCAGCACGGGGGGGATATCAGCACGGGGGCGATATCAGCACGGGGGCGATATCAGCACGGGGGGGATATCAGCACGGGGGCGATATCAACACGGGGGGGATATCAGCACACGGGGCGATATCAGCACGGGGGCGATATCAGCACGGGGGGGATATCAGCACAGCGGGGATATCAGCACACGGGGCGATATCAGCACGGGGGCGATATCAACACGGGGGCGATATCAGCACACGGGGCGATATCAGCACGGGGGCGATATCAGCACGGGGGGGATATCAGCACAGCGGGGATATCAGCACAGCGGGGATATCAGCACAGCGGGGATATCAGCACAGCGGGGATATCAGCACACGGGGCGATATCAGCACGGGGGCGATATCAGCACGGGGGGGATATCAGCACGGGGGGGATATCAGCACTGGGGGGGATATCAGCACAGCGGGGATATCAGCACGGGGGGGATATCAGCACGGGGGCGATATCAGCACGGGGGGGATATCAGCACGGGGGGGATATCAGCACGGGGGGGATATCAGCACGGGGGCGATATCAACACGGGGGGATATCAGCACGGGGGGATATCAGCACGGGGGGATATCAGCACGGGGGGATATCAGCACGGGGGGATATCAGCACGGGGGGGATATCAGCACGGGGGGGATATCAGCACGGGGGGGATATCAGCACGGGGGGGATATCAGCACGGGGGGGATATCAGCACGGGGGGGATATCAGCACAGCGGGGATATCAGCACGGGGGGGATATCAGCACGGGGGGGATATCAGCACGGGGGGGATATCAGCACGGGGGGGATATCAGCACGGCGGGGATATCAGCACGGGGGGGATATCAGCACGGGCGGATATCAGCACGGGGGGGATATCAGCACAGCGGGGATATCAGCACGGGCGGATATCAGCACGGGGGGGATATCAGCACGGGGGCGATATCAGCACGGGGGCGATATCAGCACGGGGGCGATATCAGCACGGGGGGGATATCAGCACGGGGGGGATATCAGCACGGGGGGGATATCAGCACGGGGGGGATATCAGCACGGGGGGGATATCAGCACGGGGGGGATATCAGCACGGGCGGATATCAGCACGGGCGGATATCAGCACGGGGGGGATATAACCCCGGGGGGATCTCAGCACGGGGGGGATATCAGCACGGGGCGATATCAGCACGGGGGGGATATCAGCACGGGGGGGATATCAGCACAGGGCGATATCAGCACGGGCGGATATCAGCACGGGGGGGATATAACCCCGGTGGGATATCAGCACGGGGGGGATATCAGCACGGGGGGGATATCAGCACGGGGGGATATCAGCACGGGGGGATATCAGCACAGGGCGATATCAAAACGGGCGGATATCAGCACGGTGGAATATCAGCACGGGGGGGATATAACCCCGGGGGGATATCAGCACGGGGCGATATCAGCACGGGGGGGATATCAACACGGGGGGGATATCAGCACGGGGGGGATATCAGCACAGGGCGATATCAGCACAGGGTGATATCAGCACAGGCGGATATCAGCACAGGCGGATATCAGCACGGGCGGATATCAGCACGGGGGGGATATCAGCACGGGGGGGATATCAGCACGGGGGGGATATCAGCACGGGGGGGATATCAGCACGGGGGGATATCAGCACGGGGGGATATCAGCACGGGCGGATATCAGCACGGGGGGATATCAGCACGGGGGGATATCAGCACGGGGGGGATATCAGCACGGGGGGATATCAGCACGGGGGGGATATCAGCACGGGGGGGATATCAGCACGGGGGGATATCAGCACGGGGGAAATCAGCACGGTGGGGATATCAGCACGGGGGGGATATCAGCACGTGGGGGATATCAGCACGGGGGGGATATCAGCACGGGGGGGATATCAGCACGGGGGGGATATCAGCACGGGGGGGATTAAGCACGGGGGGGATTAAGCACGGGGGCGATATCAGCACGGGGCGATATCAGCACAGGGGGATATCAGCACGGTTGGGATATCAGCACGGGGGGGATATCAGCACGGGGGGGATATCAACACGGGGGGGATATCAACACGGGGGGGATATCAACACGGGGGGGAAATCAACACGGGGGGGATATCAACACGGGGGGGATATCAGCACGGGGGGGATATCAGCACGGGGGAATATCAGCACGGGGGGGATATCAGCACGGGGGGATATCAGCACGGGGGGGATATCAGCACGGGGGGGATATCAGCACGGGGGGGATATCAGCACGGGGGGGATATCAGCACGGGGGGGATAACAGCACGGGGGGATATCAGCACGGGGGGGTATCAGCACGGGGGGGGATATCAGCACGGGGGGGTATCAGCACGGGGGGGGATATCAGCACGGGGGGATATCAGCACGGGGGGGGATAACAGCACGGGGGGGATATCAGCACGGGGGCGATATCAGCACGGGGGGATATCAGCACGGGGGATATCAGCACGGGGGGATATCAGCACGGGGGGATATCAGCACGGGGGGATATCAGCACGGGGGGATATCAGCACGGGGGGGATATCAGCACGGGGGGATATCAGCACGGGGGGGATATCAGCACGGGGGGGATATCAGCACGGGGGGGGATATCAGCACGGGGGGGGGATATCAGCACGGGGGGGGGATACCAGCACGGGGGGGATATCAGCACGGGAGGATATCAGCACGGGGGGGATATCAGCACGGGGCGGATATCAGCACGGGGCGGATATCAGCACGGGGCGGATATCAGCACGGGGCGGATATCAGCACGGGGCGGATATCAGCACGGGGCGGATATCAGCACGGGGGGGATATCAGCACGGGGGGGATATCAGCACGGGGGGATATCAGCACGGGGTGATATCAGCACGGGGGAATATCAGCACGGGGGGGATATCAGCACGGGGGGGATATCAGCACGGGGGGGATATCAGCACGGGGGGGATATCAGCACGGGGGCGATATCAGCACGGGGGATATCAGCACGGGGGGGATATCAGCATGGGGCGATATCAGCACAGGGGGATATCAGCACAGGGGGATATCAGCACAGGGGGATATCAGCACAGGGGCAATATCAGCACGGGGCGATATCAGCACGGGGCGATATCAGCACGGGGCGATATCAGCACGGGGCGATATCAGCACGGGGCGATATCAGCACGGGGCGATATCAGCACGGGGCGATATCAGCACGGGGCGATATCAGCACGGGCGATATCAGCACGGGCGATATCAGCACGGGGCGATATCAGCACGGGGCGATATCAGCACGGGGCGATATCAGCACGGGGCGATATCAGCACGGGGCGATATCAGCACGGGGCGATATCAGCACGGGGCGATATCAGCACGGGGCGATATCAGCACGGGGCGATATCAGCACGGGGGATATCAGCACGGGGGATATCAGCACGGGGGGATATCAGCACGGGGGGGATATCAGCACAGGGCGATATCAGCACGGGGCGATATCAGCACGGGGCGATATCAGCACGGGGCGATATCAGCACGGGGCGATATCAGCACCGGGGGGGGGGATATCAGCACCGGGGGGGGGATATCAGCACCGGGGGGGGATATCAGCACCGGGGGGCATATCAGCACGGGGGCGATATCAGCACGGGGGGGATATCAGCACGGGGGGGATATCAGCACGGGGGGATATCAGCACGGGGGGGATATCAGCACGGGGGGGATATCAGCACGGGGGGGATATCAGCACAGGGCGATATCAGCAGGGGGGCGATATCAGCAGGGGGGCGATATCAGCAGGGGGGCGATATCAGCAGGGGGGGATATCAGCACGGGGGGGATATCAGCACGGGGGGGATATCAGCACGGGGGGGATATCAGCACGGGGGGATATCAGCACGGGGGGATAACAGCACGGGGGGGATATCAGCACGGGGGGGATATCAGCACGGGGGGGATATCAGCACGGGGGGGATATCAGCACGGGGGGGATATCAGCACGGGAGGATATCAGCACGGGGGGGATATCAGCACAGGGCGATATCAGCACAGGGCGATATCAGCACAGGGCGATATCAGCACAGGGCGATATCAGCACGGGGCGATATCAGCACGGCGGCGATATCAGCACGGGGGCGATATCAGCACGGGGGCGATATCAGCACGGGGGCGATATCAGCACGGGGGGATATCAGCACGGGGGGATATCAGCACGGGGGGATATCAGCACGGGGGGATATCAGCACGGGGGGATATCAGCACAGGGGGGATATCAGCACAGGGGGGATATCAGCACAGGGGGGATATCAGCACGGGGGGATATCAGGACGGGGGGATATCAAGACGGGGGGATATCAGCACGGGGGGATATCAGCACGGGGGCGACATCAGCACGGGGGCGACATCAGCACGGGGGGGATATGACACCAGGGGGATATCAGCACGGGGGGGATATCAGCACGGGGCGATATCAGCCCGGGGGGGATATCAGCACGGGGGGGATATCAGCACGGGGGGGATATCAGCACGGGGGGGATATCAGCACGGGGGGGATATCAGCACGGGGGGGATATCAGCACGGGGGGGATATCAGCACGGGGGGGATATCAGCCCAGGGCGATATCAGCACAGGGCGATATCAGCACGGGCGGATATCAGCACGGGCGGATATCAGCACGGGGGGGATATCAGCACGGTGGGATATCAGCACGGTGGGATATCAGCACGGGGGGATATCAGCACGGGGGGGATATCAGCACGGGGGGGATATCAGCACGGGGGGGATATCAGCACGGAGGGGATATCAGCACGGGGGGATATCAGCACGGGGAGATATCAGCACGGGGGGATATCAGCACGGGGGGATATCAGCACAGGGCGATATCAGCACGGGCGGATATCAGCACGGGGGGGATATAACCCCGGGGGGATATCAGCACAGGGGGGATATCAGCACGGGGCGATATCAGCACGGGGCGATATCAGCACGGGGCGATATCAGCACGGGGGGGATATCAGCACGGGGGGGATATCAGCACGGGGGGGATATCAGCACGGGGGGGATATCAGCACGGGGGGATATCAGCACAGGGCGATATCAGCACGGGCGGATATCAGCACGGGCGGATATCAGCACGGGGGGGATATAACCCCGGTGGGATATCAGCACGGGGGGGCTATCAGCACGGGGGGGCTATCAGCACGGGGGGCTATCAGCACGGGGGGGATATCAGCACGGGGGGGATATCAGCACGGGGGGGATATCAGCACGGGGGGGATATCAGCACGGGGGGGATATCAGCACGGGGGGGATATCAGCAAGGGGGGGATATCAGCAAGGGGGGGATATCAGCAAGGGGGGGATATCAGCACGGGGGGATATCAGCACGGGGGGATATCAGCACGGGGGCGATATCAGCACGGGGGCGATATCAGCACGGGGGGGATATCAGCACGGGGGGATATCAGCACGGGGGGATATCAGCACGGGGGCGATATCAGCACGGGGGCGATATCAGCACGGGGGCGATATCAGCACGGGGGCAATATCAGCACGGGGGCGATATCAGCACAGGGGGGGATATCAGCACGGGGGGATATCAGCACGGGGGGATATCAGCACGGGGGGGATATCAGCACGGGCGGACATCAGCACGGGCGGACATCAGCACGGGCGGATATCAGCACGGGGGGGATATAACCCCGGGGGGATATCAGCACAGGGGGGATATCAGCACGGGGCGATATCAGCACGGGGGGGATATCAGCACGGGGGGGATATCAGCAAGGGGGGATATCAGCACGGGGGGATATCAGCACGGGGGGATATCAGCACGGGGGGATATCAGCACGGGGGGGATATCAGCACGGGCGGACATCAGCACGGGCGGACATCAGCACGGGCGGATATCAGCACGGGGGGGATATAACCCCGGGGGATATCAGCACAGGGGCGATATCAGCACGGGGCGATATCAGCACGGGGGGGATATCAGCACGGGGGGGATATCAGCACGGGGGGGATATCAGCACGGGGGGGATATCAGCACGGGGCGATATCAGCACGGGCGGATATCAGCACGGGCGGATATCAGCACGGGGGGATATCACCCCGGTGGGATATCAGCACGGGGGGGCTATCAGCACGGGGGGGCTATCAGCACGGGGGGGATATCAGCACGGGGGGGATATCAGCACGGGGGGGATATCAGCACGGGGGGGATATCAGCACGGGGGGGATATCAGCACGGGGGGGATATCAGCACGGGGGGGATATCAGCACGGGGGGGATATCAGCACGGGGGCGATATCAGCACGGGGGGGATATCAGCACGGGGGCGATATCAGCACGGGGGCGATATCAGCACGGGGGCGATATCAGCACGGGGGCGATATCAGCACGGGGGCGATATCAGCACGGCGGGATATCAGCACGGGGGGATATCAGCACGGGGGGATATCAGCACGGGGGGATATCAGCACGGGGGGATATCAGCACGGGGGGATATCAGCACGGGCGGATATCAGCACGGGCGAAAATCAGCACGGGCGGATATCAGCACGGGCGGATATCAGCACGGGGGGGATATCAGCACGGGGGGATATCAGCACGGGGGGATATCAGCACGGGGGGGATATCAGCACGGGGGGGGATATCAGCACGGGGGGATATCAGCACGGGGGGATATCAGCACGGGGGGATATCAGCACGGGGGATATCAGCACGGGGGATATCAGCACGGGGGATATCAGCACGGGGGATATCAGCACGGGGGCGATATCAGCACGGGGGCGATATCAGCACGGGGGCGATATCAGCACGGGGGCGATATCAGCACGGGGGCGATATCAGCACGGGGGGGGATATCAGCACGGGGGGGGATATCAGCACGGGGGGATATCAGCACGGGGGGGATATCAGCACGGGGGGGATATCAGCACGGGGGGGATATCAGCACGGGGGGGATATCAGCACGGGGGGGATATCAGCACGGGGGGGATATCAGCACGGGGGGGATATCAGCACGGGGGGGATATCAGCACGGGGGGGATATCAGCACGGGGGGGATATCAGCACGGGGGGGATATCAGCACGGGGGGGATATCAGCACGGGGGGGATATCAGCACGGGGGGGATATCAGCACGGGGGGGATATCAGCACGGGGGGGATATCAGCACGGGGGGGATATCAGCACGGGGGGGATATCAGCACGGGGGGGATATCAGCACGGGGGGGATATCAGCACGGGGGGGATATCAGCACGGGGGGGATATCAGCACGGGGGGGATATCAGCACGGGGGGGATATCAGCACGGGGGGGATATCAGCACGGGGGGGATATCAGCACGGGGGGGATATCAGAACGGGGGGGGATATCAGCACGGGGGGGTGATATCAGCACGGGGGTGATATCAGCACAGGGGGATATCAGCACGGGGGGATATCAGCACGGGGCGGATATCAGCACGGGGCGGATATCAGCACGGGGGGATATCAGCACGGGGGATATCAGCACGGGGGCGATATCAGCACAGGGCGATATCAGCACGGGGGCGATATCAGCACGGGGGGGATATCAGCACGGGGGGGATATCAGCACGGGGGGATAACAGCACGGGGGATATCAGCACGGGGGCGATATCAGCACGGGGGCGATATCAGCACAGGGGGGGATATCAGCACAGGGGGAGGGATATCAGCACAGGGGGGGGATATCAGCACAGGGGGGGATATCAGCACGGGGGGGATATCAGCACGGGGGGATAACAGCACGGGGCGATATCAGCACGGGGCGATATCAGCACAGGGGCGATATCAGCAGGGGGCGATATCAGCAGGGGGCGATATCAGCACAGGGGGATATCAGCACGGGGGCGATATCAACACGGGACGATATCAGCACGGGGCGATATCAGCACGGGGCGATATCAGCACTCGGGGGATAACAGCACGGGGCGATATCAGCACGGGGCGATATCAGCACAGGGGCGATATCAGCAGGGGGCGATATCAGCAGGGGGCGATATCAGCACGAGGGGGATATCAGCACGGGGGCGATATCAGCACGGGGCGATATCAGCACGGGGCGATATCGGCAGGGGGCGATATCGGCAGGGGGCGATATCGGCACAGGGGGATATCGGCACAGGGGGATATCAGCACAGGGGCGATATAGGCACGGGTCGATATCAGCACGGGTCGATATCAGCACGGGTCGATATCAGCAGGGGGCGATATCAGCAGGGGGCGATATCAGCAGGGGGCGATATCAGCAGGGGGCGATATCAGCAGGGGGCGATATCAGCAGGGGGCGATATCAGCAGGGGGCGATATCAGCAGGGGGCGATATCAGCACGGGGGCGATATCAGCACGGGGGGGATATCAGCACGGGGGGGATATCAGCACGGGGGGATAACAGCACGGGGGATATCAGCACGGGGGCGATATCAGCACGGGGGCGATATCAGCACAGGGGGGGATATCAGCACAGGGGGAGGGATATCAGCACAGGGGGGGGATATCAGCACAGGGGGGGATATCAGCACGGGGGGGATATCAGCACGGGGGGATAACAGCACGGGGCGATATCAGCACGGGGCGATATCAGCACAGGGGCGATATCAGCAGGGGGCGATATCAGCAGGGGGCGATATCAGCACAGGGGGATATCAGCACGGGGGCGATATCAACACGGGACGATATCAGCACGGGGCGATATCAGCACAGGGCGATATCAGCACTCGGGGGATAACAGCACGGGGCGATATCAGCACGGGGCGATATCAGCACAGGGGCGATATCAGCAGGGGGCGATATCAGCAGGGGGCGATATCAGCACGAGGGGGATATCAGCACGGGGGCGATATCAGCACGGGGCGATATCGGCAGGGGGCGATATCGGCAGGGGGCGATATCGGCAGGGGGGGATATCGGCACAGGGGGATATCGGCACAGGGGGATATCGGCACAGGGGGATATCAGCACAGGGGCGATATAGGCACGGGTCGATATCAGCACGGGTCGATATCAGCACGGGTCGATATCAGCAGGGGGCGATATCAGCAGGGGGCGATATCAGCAGGGGGCGATATCAGCAGGGGGCGATATCAGCAGGGGGCGATATCAGCAGGGGGCGATATCAGCAGGGGGCGATATCAGCAGGGGGCGATATCAGCAGGGGGCGATATCAGCAGGGGGCGATATCAGCAGGGGGCGATATCAACACGGGGCGATATCAACACGGGGCGATATCAACACGGGGCGATATCAGCACGGAGGAGATATCAGCACGGAGGAGATATCAGCACGGAGGAATATCAGCACGGGGCGATATCAGCACGGGGGGATATCAGCACGGGGGGATATCAGCACGGGGGGATATCAGCACGGGCGGATATCAGCACGGGCGGATATCAGCACGGGCGGATATCAGCACGGGGGGATATCAGCACGGGGGGGATATCAGCACGGGGGGGATATCAGCACGGGGGGGATATCAGCACGGGGGGATATCAGCACGGGGGCGATATCAGCACGGGGGCGATATCAGCACGGGGGCGATATCAGCACGGGGGCGATATCAGCACGGGGGCGATATCAGCACGGGGGGCGATATCAGCACGGGGGGGATATCAGCACGGGGGGGATATCAGCACGGGGGGGATATCAGCACGGGGGGGATATCAGCACGGGGGGATATCAGCACGGGGGGGATATCAGCACTGGGGGGATATCAGCACTGGGGGGATATCAGCACGGGGGGGATATCAGCACGGGGGGGATATCAGCACGGGGGGTATATCAGCACGGGGGGTATATCAGCACGGCGGGGATATCAGCACGGCGGGGATATCAGCACGGGGGCGATATCAGCACGGGGGCGATATCAGCACGGGGGCGATATCAGCACGGGGGCGATATCAGCACTCGGGGGATAACAGCACGGGGCGATATCAGCACGGGGCGATATCAGCACAGGGGCGATATCAGCAGGGGGCGATATCAGCACGGGGCGATATCAGCACGGGGGGATATCAGCACGGGGGGGATATCAGCACGGGGGGGATATCAGCACGGGGGCGATATCAGCACGGGAGCGATATCAGCACGGGACGATATCAGCACGGGACGATATCGGCAGGGGGCGATATCGGCAGGGGGGGGATATCGGCACAGGGGGATATCGGCACAGGGGGATATCGGCACAGGGGCGATATCAGCACGGGGCGATATCAGCACGGGTCGATATCAGCACGGGTCGATATCAGCACGGGTCGATATCAGCACGGGGGATATCAGCACGGGGTGGATATCAGCAGGGGGCGATATCAGCAGGGGGCGATATCAGCAGGGGGCGATATCAGCAGGGGGCGATATCAGCAGGGGGCGATATCAGCAGGGGGCGATATCAGCAGGGGGCGATATCAGCAGGGGGCGATATCAGCAGGGGGCGATATCAGAAGGGGGCGATATCAGCAGGGGGCGATATCAGCAGGGGGCGATATCAGCACGGGGCGATATCAGCACGGAGGAGATTTCAGCACGGAGGAGATATCAGCACGGAGGGGATATCAGCACGGGGGCGATATCAGCACGGGGGCGATATCAGCACGGGGGCGATATCAGCACGGGGGCGATATCAGCACGGGGGGATATCAGCACGGGGGGATATCAGCACGGGGGGATATCAGCACGGGGGGGATATCAGCACGGGGGGGGATATCAGCACGGGGGCGATATCAGCACGGGGGCGATATCAGCACGGGGGCGATATCAGCACGGGGGCGATATCAGCACGGGCGGATATCAGCACGGGCGGATATCAGCACGGGCGCATATCAGCACGGGCGCATATCAGCACGGGCGCATATCAGCACGGGCGCATATCAGCACGGGGGGGATATCGGCACGGGGGCGATATCGGCACGGGGGCGATATCGGCACGGGGGCGATATCGGCACGGGGGCGATATCGGCACGAGGGGATATCGGCACAGGGGGGATATCAGCACAGGGGGGGATATCAGCACAGGGGGGCGATATCAGCACGGGGGCGATATCAGCACGGGGGCGATATCAGCACGGGAGCGATATCAGCACGGGGGGATATCAGCACAGGGGGGGATATCAGCACGGGGGGGGATATCAGCACAGGGGGGGGATATCAGCACAGGGGGGGGATATCAGCACAGGGGGGGGATATCAGCACAGGGGGGGATATCAGCACGGGGGGGATATCAGCACGGGGGGGATATCAGCACGGGGGGGATATCAGCACGGGGAGGATATCAGCACGGGGGGGGGATATCAGCACGGGGGGGATATCAGCACGGGGGGATATCAGCACGGGGGGATATCAGCAAGGGAGGGATATCAGCACGGGGGCGATATCAGCACGGGGGGATATCAGCACGGGGGGGATATCAGCACGGGGGGATATCAGCACGGGGGGGGATATCAGCACGGGGGGCGATATCAGCACGGGGGGCGATATCAGAACGGGGGGGATATCAGCACGGGGGGGGATATCAGCACGGGGGGGATATCAGCACAGGAGGATATCAGCACAGGAGGATATCAGCACGGGGGATAACAGCAAGGGGCGGATATCAGCAAGGGGCGGATATCAGCACGGGGCGGATATCAGCACGGGGGGATATCAGCACGGGGGATATCAGCACGGGGTGATATCAGCACGGGGTGATATCAACACGGGGGGGGATATCAGCACGGGGGCGATATCAGCACGGGGGGGATATCAGCACGGGGGGGATATCAGCACGGGGGGGATATCAGCACGGGGGGGATATCAGCACGGGGGATATCAGCACGGGGGCGATATCAGCACGGGGGCGATATCAGCACGGGGGCGATATCAGCACAGGGAGGGGATATCACCACAGGGGGGGATATCACCACAGGGGGGATATCACCACAGGGGGAGATATCAGCAGAGGGGGGGATATAGGCACGGGGGGGATATCAGCACGGGGGGGATATCAGCACGGGGCGGATATCAGCACGGGAGGATATCAGCACGGGGGGGATATCAGCACGGGGGGATATCAGCACGGGGGGGATATCAGCACGGGGGGATATCAGCACGGGGGGAATATCAGCACGGGGGGATATCAGCACGGGGGGATATCAGCACGGGGGGGATATCAGCACGGGGGGGATATCAGCACGGGGGGGATATCAGCACGGGTGATAGCACCGGGTGATATCAGCACGGGGGGGATATCAGCACGGGGGGGATATCAGCACGGGGGGGATATCAGCACGGGGGGGATATCAGCACGGGGGGGATATCAGCACGGGGGGGATATCAGCACGGGGGGGATATCAGCACAGGGGGATATCAGCACGGGGGGGATATCAGCACGGGGCGGATATCAGCACAGGGCAGATATCAGCACAGGGCGATATCAGCAGGGGGCGATATCAGCAGGGGGCGATATCAGCAGGGGGCGATATCAGCAGGGGGCGATATCAGCACGGTGGCGATATCAGCACGGCGGGGATATCAGCACGGGGGCGATATCAGCACGGGGGCGATATCAGCACGGGGGCGATATCATCACGGGGGGATATCAGCACTCGGGGGATAACAGCACGGGGCGATATCAGCACGGGGCGATATCAGCACGGGGCGATATCAGCACGGGGCGATATCAGCACAGGGGCGATATCAGCAGGGGGGGATATCAGCACGGGGGATATCAGCACGGGGGCGATATCAGCACGGGGGCGATATCAGCACGGGGGGGATATCAGCACGGGGGGGATATCAGCACGGGGGGGATATCAGCACGGGGGGGATATCAGCACGGGGGGGATATCAGCACGGGGGGATAACAGCACGGGGGATATCAGCACGGGGGCGATATCAGCACGGGGGCGATATCAGCACGGGGGCGATATCAGCACGGGGGCGATTTCAGCACGGGGGCGATATCAGCACAGGGGGGGGATATCAGCACAGGGGGAGGGATATCAGCACAGGGGGGGGGATATCAGCACAGGGGGGGATATCAGCACGGGGGGGATATCAGCACGGGGGGGATATCAGCACGGGGGGGATATCAGCACGGGGGGGATATCAGCACGGGGGGGATATCAGCACGGGGGGGATATCAGCACGGGGGGGATATCAGCACGGGGGGGATATCAGCACGGGGGGGATATCAGCACGGGGGGGATATCAGCACGGGGGGGATATCAGCACGGGGGGGATATCAGCACGGGGGGATATCAGCACGGGGGGGATATCAGCACGGGACGATATCAGCACGGGGCGATATCAGCACAGGGGGATATCAGCACAGGGGGATATCAGCACTCGGGGGATAACAGCACGGGGCGATATCAGCACGGGGCGATATCAGCACAGGGGCGATATCAGCAGGGGGCGATATCAGCAGGGGGCGATATCAGCACGAGGGGGATATCAGCACGAGGGGGATATCAGCACGGGGGCGATATCAGCACGGGACGATATCAGCACGGGGCGATATCGGCAGGGGGCGATATCGGCAGGGGGCGATATCGGCAGGGGGCGATATCGGCAGGGGGGGGATATCGGCACAGGGGGTTATCGGCACAGGGGGATATCAGCACAGGGGGATATCAGCACAGGGGTGATATAGGCACGTGTCGATATCAGCACGGGTCGATATCAGCACGGGTCGATATCAGCACGGGCGATATCAGCAGGGGGCGATATCAGCAGGGGGCGATATCAGCAGGGGGCGATATCAGCAGGGGGCGATATCAGCAGGGGGCGATATCAGCAGGGGGCGATATCAACACGGGGCGATATCAGCACGGAGGAGATATCAGCACGGAGGGATATCAGCACGGGGGGATATCAGCACGGGGGGATATCAGCACGGGGGGATATCAGCACGGGGGGATATCAGCACGGGCGGATATCAGCACGGGCGGATATCAGCACGGGCGGATATCAGCACGGGCGGATATCAGCACGGGCGGATATCAGCACGGGCGGATATCAGCACGGGGGGATATCAGCACGGGGGGGATATCAGCACGGGGGGATATCAGCACGGGGGCGATATCAGCACGGGGGCGATATCAGCACGGGGGCGATATCAGCACGGGGGGGATATCAGCACGGGGGGGATATCAGCACGGGGGGGATATCAGCACGGGGGGGATATCAGCACGGGGGGGATATCAGCACGGGGGGGATATCAGCACGGGGGGGATATCAGCACGGGGGGGATATCAGCACGGGGGGTATATCAGCACGGGGGGTATATCAGCACGGGGGGTATATCAGCACGGGGGGTATATCAGCACGGGGGGGATATCAGCACGGGGGGGATATCAGCACGGCGGGGATATCAGCACGGCGGGGATATCAGCACGGCGGGGATATCAGCACGGCGGGGATATCAGCACGGGGGCGATATCAGCACGGGGGCGATATCAGCACGGGGGCGATATCAGCACGGGGGCGATATCAGCACGGGGGCGATATCAGCACGGGGGCGATATCAGCACGGGGGCGATATCAGCACGGGGGCGATATCAGCACTCGGGGGATAACAGCACGGGGCGATATCAGCACGGGGCGATATCAGCACAGGGGCGATATCAGCACGGGGCGATATCAGCACGGGGCGATATCAGCACAGGGGGATATCAGCACGGGAGGGATATCAGCACGGGGGGGATATCAGCACGGGGCCGATATCAGCACGGGACGATATCAGCACGGGGCGATATCGGCAGGGGGCGATATCGGCAGGGGGGGGATATCGGCACAGGGGGATATCGGCACAGGGGGATATCGGCACAGGGGGATATCGGCACAGGGGGATATCGGCACAGGGGCGATATCAGCACGGGGCGATATCAGCACGGGGCGATATCAGCACGGGTCGATATCAGCACGGGTCGATATCAGCACGGGGTGGATATCAGCAGGGGGCGATATCAGCAGGGGGCGATATCAGCAGGGGGCGATATCAGCAGGGGGCGATAGCAGGGGGCGATATCAGCAGGGGGCGATATCAGCAGGGGGCGATATCAGCAGGGGGCGATATCAGCAGGGGGCGATATCAGCAGGGGGCGATATCAGCAGGGGGCGATATCAGCAGGGGGCGATATCAGCAGGGGGCGATATCAGCACGGGGCGATATCAGCACGGAGGAGATTTCAGCACAGGAGGAGATATCAGCACGGAGGAGATATCAGCACGGGGGGGATATCAGCACGGGGGGGATATCAGCACGGGGGCGATATCAGCACGGGGGGATATCAGCACGGGGGGGATATCAGCACGGGGGGGGATATCAGCACGGGGGGGATATCAGCACGGGGGCGATATCAGCACGGGGGCGATATCAGCACGGGGGCGATATCAGCACGGGGGCGATATCAGCACGGGCGCATATCAGCACGGGCGCATATCAGCACGGGCGCATATCAGCACGGGCGCATATCGGCACGGGCGCATATCGGCACGGGGGGGATATCGGCACGGGGGCGATATCGGCACGGGGCGATATCAGCACAGGGGCGATATCAGCAGGGGGGGATATCAGCACGGGGGATATCAGCACGGGGGCGATATCAGCACGGGGGCGATATCAGCACGGGGGGGATATCAGCACGGGGGGGATATCAGCACGGGGGGGATATCAGCACGGGGGGGATATCAGCACGGGGGGGATATCAGCACGGGGGGATAACAGCACGGGGGATATCAGCACGGGGGCGATATCAGCACGGGGGCGATATCAGTACGGGGGCGATATCAGCACGGGGGCGATTTCAGCACGGGGGGCGATATCAGCACAGGGGGGGGATATCAGCACAGGGGGAGGGATATCAGCACAGGGGGGGGATATCAGCACAGGGGGGGATATCAGCACGGGGGGGATATCAGCACGGGGGGGATATCAGCACGGGGGGGATATCAGCACGGGGGGGATATCAGCACGGGGGGGATATCAGCACGGGGGGGATATCAGCACGGGGGGATATCAGCACGGGGGGGATATCAGCACGGGACGATATCAGCACGGGGCGATATCAGCACAGGGGGATATCAGCACAGGGGGATATCAGCACTCGGGGGATAACAGCACTCGGGGGATATCAGCACGGGGCGATATCAGCACGGGGCGATATCAGCACAGGGGCGATATCAGCAGGGGGCGATATCAGCAGGGGGCGATATCAGCACGAGGGGGATATCAGCACGGGGGCGATATCAGCACGGGACGATATCAGCACGGGGCGATATCGGCAGGGGGCGATATCGGCAGGGGGCGATATCGGCAGGGGGGGGATATCGGCACAGGGGGATATCGGCACAGGGGGATATCAGCACAGGGGTGATATAGGCACGTGTCGATATCAGCACGGGTCGATATCAGCACGGGTCGATATCAGCAGGGGGCGATATCAGCAGGGGGCGATATCAGTAGGGGGCGATATCAGCAGGGGGCGATATCAGCAGGGGGCGATATCAACACGGGGCGATATCAACACGGGGCGATATCAGCACGGAGGAGATATCAGCACGGAGGGATATCAGCACGGGGGGATATCAGCACGGGGGGATATCAGCACGGGCGGATATCAGCACGGGCGGATATCAGCACGGGCGGATATCAGCACGGGCGGATATCAGCACGGGCGGATATCAGCACGGGCGGATATCAGCACGGGGGGATATCAGCACGGGGGGGATATCAGCACGGGGGCGATATCAGCACGGGGGCGATATCAGCACGGGGGCGATATCAGCACGGGGGCGATATCAGCACGGGGGCGATATCAGCACGGGGGGGATATCAGCACGGGGGGGATATCAGCACGGGGGGGATATCAGCACGGGGGGGATATCAGCACGGGGGGGATATCAGCACGGGGGGGATATCAGCACGGGGGGGATATCAGCACGGGGGGGATATCAGCACGGGGGGGATATCAGCACGGGGGGGATATCAGCACGGGGGGGATATCAGCACGGGGGGGATATCAGCACGGGGGGGATATCAGCACGGGGGGGATATCAGCACGGGGGGGATATCAGCACGGGGGGGATATCAGCACGGCGGGGATATCAGCACGGCGGGGATATCAGCACGGCGGGGATATCAGCACGGCGGGGATATCAGCACGGGGGCGATATCAGCACGGGGGCGATATCAGCACGGGGGCGATATCAGCACGGGGGCGATATCAGCACGGGGGCGATATCAGCACGGGGGGCGATATCAGCACGGGGGCGATATCAGCACGGGGCGATATCAGCACGGGGCGATATCAGCACTCGGGGGATAACAGCACGGGGCGATATCAGCACGGGGGCGATATCAGCACAGGGGCGATATCAGCAGGGGGCGATATCAGCACGGGGCGATATCAGCACGGGGGATATCAGCACGGGGGGGATATCAGCACGGGGGGGATATCAGCACGGGGCCGATATCAGCACGGGACGATATCAGCACGGGGCGATATCGGCAGGGGGGGGATATCGGCACGGGGGGGATATCAGCACGGGGGGGATATCAGCACGGGGGGGATATCAGCACGGGGGGGATATCAGCACGGGGGGGATATCAGCACGGGGGGGATATCAGCACGGGGGGGATATCAGCACGGGGGGGATATCAGCACGGGGGGGATATCAGCACGGGGGGGATATCAGCACGGGGGGGATATCAGCACGGGGGGGATATCAGCACGGGCGGATATCAGCACGGGCAGATATCAGCACGGGGGTGATATAACCCCGGGGGGATATCAGCACGGGGGGGATATAACCCCGGGGGGATATCTGCACGGGGGGGATATCAGCACGGGGCGATATCAGCACGGGGGGGATATCAGCACGGGGGGATATCAGCACGGGGGGGATATCAGCACGGGGGGGATATCAGCACAGGGCGATATCAGCACGGGCGGATATCAGCACGGGCGGATATCAGCACGGGCGGATATCAGCACGGGGGGGGATATAACCCCGGTGGGATATCAGCACGGGGGGGCTATCAGCACGGGGGGGCTATCAGCAAGGGGGGGGCTATCAGCACGGGGGGGATATCAGCACGGGGGGGATATCAGCACGGGGGGGATATCAGCACGGGGGGGATATCAGCACGGGGGGGATATCAGCACGGGGGGGATATCAGCACGGGGGGGATATCAGCACGGGGGGGATATCAGCACGGGGGGGATATCAGCACGGGGGGGATATCAGCACGGGGGGGGATATCAGCACGGGGGGGATATCAGCACGGGGGGGTTATCAGCACGGGGGGGATATCAGCACGGGGGGGATATCAGCACGGGGGGGATATCAGCACGGGCGGGATATCAGCACGGGGGGATATCAGCACGGGGCGATATCAGCACGGGGCGATATCAGCACGGGGTGATATCAGCAGGGGGGATATCAGCAGGGGGGATATCAGCAGCGGGCGATATCAGCACGGGGGGGATGTCAGCACGGGGGTATGTCAGCACGGGGGTATGTCAGCACGGGGGTATGTCAGCACGGGGGCGATATCAGCACGGGGGATATCAGCACGGGGGATATCAGCACGGGGGATATCAGCACGGGGGGGATATCGGCGCGGGGGGGATGTCGGCGCGGGTGGGATGTCGGCGCGGGTGGGATGTCGGCGCGGGGGGATGTCGGCGCGGGGGGGATGTCGGCGCGGGGGGGATGTCGGCGCGGGGGGGATGTCGGCGCGGGGGGGATGTCGGCGCGGGGGGGATGTCGGCGCGGGGGGGATGTCGGCGCGGGGGGGATGTCGGCGCGGGGGGGATGTCGGCGCGGGGGGGATGTCAGCGCGGGGGGGATATCAGCACATGGGGGGGATATCAGCACATGGGGGGGATATCAGCACATGGGGGGGATATCAGCACAGGGGGGGATATCAGCACGGGGGGGATATCAGCACGGGGGCGATATCAGCACGGGGGGATATCAGCACGGGGGGATATCAGCACGGGGGGATATCAGCACGGGGGGGATATCAGCACGGGGGGGATATCAGCACGGGGGGGATATCAGCACGGGGGGGATATCAGCACGGGGGGGATATCAGCACGGCGGGGTTATCAGCACGGCGGGGGTTATCAGCACGGGGGCGATATCAGCACGGGGGCGATATCAGCACGGGGGCGATATCAGCACGGGGGCGATATCAGCACGGGGGCGATATCAGCACGGGGGCGATATCAGCACGGGGGCGATATCAGCACGGGGCGATATCAGCACGGGGGGGATATCAGCACGGGGGGGATATCAGCACGGGGGGAATATCAGCACGGGGCGATATCAGCACGGGGCGATATCAGCACGGGGCGATATCAGCACGGGGGGATATCAGCACGGGCGGATATCAGCACGGGCGGATATCAGCACGGGGGATATCAGCACGGGGGGGATATCAGCACGGGGGGGATATCAGCACGGGGGGGATATCAGCACGGGGGGGATATCAGCACGGGGGGGATATCAGCACGGGGGGGATATCAGCACGGGGGGGATATCAGCACGGGGGGGATATCAGCACGGGGGGGATATCAGCGCAGGGGGGGATATCAGCGCAGGGGGGGATATCAGCGCAGGGGGGATATCAGCGCAGGGGGGATATCAGCGCAGGGGGGATATCAGCGCAGGGGGGATATCAGCGCAGGGGGGATATCAGCGCAGGGGGGGATATCAGCGCAGGGGGGGATATCAGCGCAGGGGGGGATATCAGCGCAGGGGGGGATATCAGCGCAGGGGGGGATATCAGCGCAGGGGGGGATATCAGCGCAGGGGGGGATATCAGCGCAGGGGGCGATATCAGCGCAGGGGGCGATATCAGCGCAGGGGGCGATATCAGCGCGGGGGCGATGTCAGCGCGGGGGCGATGTCAGCGCGGGGGCGATGTCAGCGCGGGGGCGATGTCAGCGCGGGGGCGATGTCAGCGCGGGGGCGATGTCAGCGCGGGGGCGATGTCAGCGCGGGGGCGATGTCAGCGCGGGGGCGATGTCAGCGCGGGGGCGATGTCAGCGCGGGGGCGATGTCAGCGCGGGGGCGATGTCAGCGCGGGGGCGATGTTAGCGCGGGGGGGATGTCAGCGCGGGGGGGATGTCAGCGCGGGGGGGGATGTCGGCGCGGGGGGGATGTCGGCGCGGGGGGGATGTCGGCGCGGGGGGATGTCGGCGCGGGGGGGATGTCGGCGCGGGGGGGATGTCGGCGCGGGGGGGATGTCGGCGCGGGGGGATGTCGGCGCGGGGGGATGTCGGCGCGGGGGGGATGTCGGCGCGGGGGGGGATGTCAGCGCGGGGGGGATGTCAGCGCGGGGGGGATGTCAGCGCGGGGGGATTTCAGCGCGGGGGGATTTCAGCGCGGGGGGGATTTCAGCGCGGGGGGGATATCAGCGCGGGGGGGATATCAGCGCGGGGGGGATATCAGCGCGGGAGGGATATCAGCGCGGGGGCGATATCAGCGCGGGGGCGATATCAGCGCGGGGGCGATATCAGCGCGGGGGGGATATCAGCGCGGGGGCGATATGAGCGCGGGGGCGATATGAGCGCGGGAGGGATATCAGCACGGGGGCGATATCAGCACGGGGGCGATATCAGCACGGGGGGCGATATCAGCACGGGGGGCGATATCAGCACGGGGGGCGATATCAGCACGGGGGGCGATATCAGCACGGGGGGCGATATCAGCACGGGGGGGATATCAGCACGGGGGGGATATCAGCACGGGGGGGATATCAGCACGGGGGGGATATCAGCACGGGGGGTATATCAGCACGGGGGGTATATCAGCACGGGGGGTATATCAGCACGGGGGGTATATCAGCACGGGGTGATATCAGCACGGGGGGGATATCAGCACGGGGGGGATATCAGCACGGGGGGGATATCAGCACGGGGGGGATATCAGCACGGGGGGGATATCAGCACGGGAGGATATCAGCACGGGGGGGATATCAGCACGGGGGGGATATCAGCACGGGGGGGATATCAGCACGGGGGGGGATATCAGCACGGGGGGGGATATCCGCACAGGGCGATATCCGCACAGGGCGATATCAGCACAGGGCGATATCAGCACAGGGCGATATCAGCACAGGGCGATATCAGCACGGGGGCGATATCAACACGGGGCGATATCAACACGGGGCGATATCAGCACTGGGCGATATCAGCACGGGGGATATCAGCACGGGGGATATCAGCACGGGGGATATCAGCACGGGGGGGATATCAGCACAGGGGGGATATCAGCACGGGGGGGATATCAGCACAGGGGGGGATATCAGCACAGGGGGGGATATCAGCACAGGGGGGGATATCAGCACAGGGGGGGATATCAGCACAGGGGGGGATATCAGCACAGGGGGGATATCAGCACGGGGGGGATATCAGCACGGGGGGGATATCAGCACGGGGGGGATATCAGCACGGGGGGGATATCAGCACATGGGGGGGATATCAGCACATGGGGGGGATATCAGCACAGGGGGGGATATCAGCACAGGGGGGGATATCAGCACGGGGGGGATATCAGCACGGGGGGATATCAGCACGGGGGGATATCAGCACGGGGGGATATCAGCACGGGGGGGATATCAGCACGGGGGGGATATCAGCACGGGGGGGATATCAGCACGGGGGCGATATCAGCACGGCGGGGATATCAGCACGGCGGGGTTATCAGCACGGGGGCGATATCAGCACGGGGGCGATATCAGCACGGGGGCGATATCAGCACGGGGCGATATCAGCACAGGGGGATATCAGCACGGGGGGGATATCAGCACGGGGCGATATCAGCACGGGGCGATATCAGCACGGGGGGATATCAGCACGGGGGGATATCAGCACGGGCGGATATCAGCACGGGCGGATATCAGCACGGTGGGATATCAGCACGGTGGGATATCAGCACGGGGGGGATATAACCCCGGGGGGATATCAGCACGGGGGGGATATCAGCACGGGGCGATATCAGCACGGGGGGGATATCAGCACGGGCGGATATCAGCACGGGCGGATATCAGCACGGGGGGATATCAGCACGGGGGGATATCAGCACGGGGGGATATAACTCCGGTGGGATATCAGCACGGGGGGGATATCAGCACGGGGGGATATCAGCACGGGGGGATATCAGCACGGGGGGGGATATCAGCACGGGGGGGGATATCAGCACGGGGGGGGATATCAGCACGGGGGGGATATCAGCACGGGGCGATATCAGCACGGGGCGATATCAGCACGGGGGGGGATATCAGGACGGGGGGATATCAGCACAGGGCGATATCAGCACGGGCGGATATCAGCATGGGCGGATATCAGCACGGGGGATATATAACCCCGGTGGGATATCAGCACGGGGGGGATATCAGCACGGGGGGATATCAGCACGGGGGGGATATCAGCACGGGGGGGATATCAGCACGGGGGGGATATCAGCACGGGGGGATATCAGCACGGGGGGATATCAGCACGGGGCGATATCAGCACGGGCGGATATCAGCACGGGCGGATATCAGCACGGTGGGATATCAGCACGGGGGGGATATAACCCCGGGGCGATATCAGCACGGGGGGGATATCCGCACGGGGCGATATCAGCACGGGGGGATATCAGCATGGGGGGGATATCAGCACAGGGCGATATCAGCACGGGCGGATATCAGCACGGGCGGATATCAGCACGGGCGGATATCAGCACGGGCGGATATCAGCACGGGCGGATATCAGCACGGGCGGATATCAGCACGGGGGGATATAACTCCGGTGGGATATCAGCACGGGGGGGATATCAGCACGGGGGGGATATCAGCACGGGGGGGATATCAGCACGGGGGGGGATATCAGCACGGGGGGATATCAGCATGGGGGGGATATCAGCACGGGGCGATATCAGCATGGGGGGGGATATCAGGATGGGGGGGATATCAGCACAGGGCGATATCAGCACGGGCGGATATCAGCATGGGCGGATATCAGCACGGGGGATATATAACCCCGGTGGGATATCAGCACGGGGGGGTTATCAGCACGGGGGGGATATCAGCACGGGGGGGATATCAGCATGGGGGGGATATCAGCACGGGGGGGATATCAGCACGGGGGCGATATCAGCACGGGGGCGATATCAGCACGGGGGCGATATCAGCACGGGCGGATATCAGCACGGTGGGATATCAGCACGGGGGGGATATAACCCCGGGGTGATATCAGCACGGGGGGGATATCAGCACGGGGCGATATCAGCACGGGGGGGATATCAGCATTGGGGGGATATCAGCATGGGGCGATATCAGCACGGGCGGATATCAGCACGGGCGGATATCAGCACGGGCGGATATCAGCACGGGGGGATATAACTCCGGTGGGATATCAGCACGGGGGGGATATCAACACGGGGGGGATATCAGCACGGGGGGATATCAGCACGGCGGGGATATCAGCACGGCGGCGATATCAGCACGGGGGCGATATCAGCACGGGGGCGATATCAGCACGGGGGCGATATCAGCACGGGGGCGATATCAGCACGGGGCGATATCAGCACGGGGCGATATCAGCACGGGGCGATATCAGCACGGGGCGATATCAGCAGGGGGCGATATCAGCAGGGGGCGATATCAGCAGGGGGCGATATCAGCAGGGGGCGATATCAGCAGGGGGCGATATCAGCACAGGGGGGATATCAGCAGGGGGCGATATCAGCAGGGGGCGATATCAGCACAGGGGGATATCAGCACAGGGGGATATCAGCACAGGGGCGATATCAGCACAGGGGCGATATCAGCACGGTGCGATATCAGCACGGTGCGATATCAGCACGGGGCGATATCAGCACGGGGCGATATCAGCACGGGGCGATATCAGCACGGGGCGATATCAGCACGGGGCGATATCAGCACGGGGGGGATATCAGCACGGGGGGGATATCAGCACGGGGGGGAAATCAGCACGGGGCGATATCAGCACGGGGCGATATCAGCACGGGGCGATATCAGCACGGGACGATATCAGCACGGGGCGATATCAGCACGGGGCGATATGAGCACGGGGGGGATATCAGCACGGGGCGATATCAGCACGGGGGGGATATCAGCACGGGGGCGATATCAGCACGGGGGCGATATCAGCACGGGCGGATATCAGCACGGGCGGATATCAGCACGGGCGCAATTCAGCACGGGCGCAATTCAGCACGGGGGGGATATCAGCACGGGGGGGATATCAGCACGGGGGGGATATCAGCACGGGGGGGATATCAGCACGGGGGCGATATCAGCACGGGGGCGATATCAGCACGGGGGGGATATCAGCACGGGGGGGATATCAGCACGGGGGGGATATCAGCACGGGGGGGATATCAGCGCGGGGGGGATATCAGCGCGGGGGGGATATCAGCGCGGGGGGGATATCAGCGCGGGGGGGATATCAGCGCAGGAGGGGATATCAGCGCAGGGGGGATATCAGCGCAGGGGGGATATCAGCGCACGGGGGGATATCAGCGCAGGGGGGGATATCAGCGCAGGGGGGGATATCAGCGCAGGGGGGGATATCAGCGCAGGGGGGGATATCAGCGCAGGGGGGGATATCAGCGCAGGGGGGGATATCAGCGCAGGGGGGGATATCAGCGCAGGGGGGGATATCAGCGCAGGGGGGGATATCAGCGCAGGGGGGGGATATCAGCGCAGGGGGGGATATCAGCGCAGGGGGCGATGTCAGCACGGGGGCGATGTCAGCACGGGGGCGATGTCAGCACGGGGGCGATGTCAGCACGGGGGCGATGTCAGCACTGGGGCGATGTCAGCACGGGGGCGATGTCAGCACGGGGGCGATGTCAGCACGGGGGCGATGTCAGCACGGGGGCGATGTCAGCACGGGGGCGATGTCAGCACGGGGGCGATGTCAGCACGGGGGCGATGTCAGCACGGGGGCGATGTCAGCACGGGGGCGATGTCAGCACGGGGGCGATGTCAGCACGGGGGCGATGTCAGCACGGGGGCGATGTCAGCACGGGGGGGATGTCAGCACGGGGGGGATGTCAGCACGGGGGGGATGTCAGCACGGGGGGTATGTCAGCACGGGGGGTATGTCAGCGCGGGGGGTTTGTCAGCGCGGGGGGTATGTCAGCGCGGGGGGTATGTCAGCGCGGGGGGGAATTCAGCGCGGGGGCGATATCAGCGCGGGGGCGATATCAGCGCGGGGGCGATATCAGCGCGGGGGCGATATCAGCGCGGGGGCGATATCAGCACGGGGGGGATATCAGCACGGGGGGGATATCAGCACGGCGGGGATATCAGCACGGCGGGGATATCAGCACGGCGGGGATATAAGCACGGCGGGGATATCAGCACGGCGGGGATATCAGCACTGGGGCGATATCAGCACGGCGGGGATATCAGCACTGGGGCGATATCAGCACTGGGGCGATATCAGCACGGGGCGATATCAGCACGGGGCGGATATCAGCACGGGGCGGATATCAGCACGGGGGGGATATCAGCACGGGGGGGATATCAGCGCAGGGGGGGATATCAGCAGGGCGGGGATATCAGCACGGCGGGGATATCAGCACTGGGGCGATATCAGCACGGGGGGCGATATCAGCACGGGGGCGATATCAGCACGGGGCGATATCAGCACGGGGGCGATATCAGCACGGGGGGGGATATCAGCACGGGGGGGGATATCAGCACGGGGGGGGATATCAGCACGGGGGGGGGATATCAGCACGGGGGCGATATCAGCACGGGGGCGATATCAGCACGGGGGCGATATCAGCACGGGGGCGATATCAGCACGGGGGCGATATCAGCACGGGGGCGATATCAGCACGGGGGCGATATCAGCACGGGGGCGATATCAGCACGGGGGCGATATCAGCACGGGGGCGATATCAGCACGGGGGCGATTCTCAGCACGGGGGGGGATGTCTGCACGGGGGGATGTCAGCACGGGGGGCGATATCAGCACGGGGGGGATGTCAGCACGGGGGGCGATGTCAGCACGGGGGGGATGTCAGCACGGGGGGGGATGTCAGCACGGGGGGGATGTCAGCACGGGGGGGGATGTCAGCACGGGGGGGGATGTCAGCACGGGGGGGGATGTCAGCACGGGGGGGGATGTCAGCACGGGGGGGGATGTCAGCACGGGGGGGGATGTCAGCACGGGGGGGATGTCAGCACGGGGGGGATGTCAGCACGGGGGGGGATGTCAGCACGGGGGGGGATGTCAGCACGGGGGGGATGTCAGCACGGGGGGGGATGTCAGCACGGGGGGGGATGTCAGCACGGGGGGGGATGTCAGCACGGGGGGGATGTCAGCACGGGGGGGGATGTCAGCACGGGGGGGGATGTCCAGCACGGGGGGGATGTCAGCACGGGGGGGGGCTGTCAGCACGGGGGGGATGTCAGCACGGGGGGATGTCAGCACGGGGGGGATGTCAGCACGGGGGGGATGTCAGCACGGGGGGGATGTCAGCACGGGGGGATGTCAGCACGGGGGGGATGTCAGCACGGGGGGGTTGTCAGCACGGGGGGGTTGTCAGCACGGGGGGGGTTGTCAGCACGGGGGGGACGTCAGAACGGGGGGGACGTCAGCACGGGGGCGATGTCAGCACGAGGGCGATATCAGCACAGGGGGATATCAGCACGGGGGGGATATCAGCACGGGGGGGATATCAGCACGGGGCGATATCAGCACGGACGATATCAGCACGGGGGGGATATCAGCACAGGGCGATATCAGCACGGGCGGATATCAGCACGGGCGGATATCAGCACGGTGGGATATCAGCACGGGGGGGATATAACCCCGGGGGGATATCAGCACGGGGGGGATATCAGCACGGGGCGATATCAGCACGGGGGGGATATCAGCATGGGGGGGATATCAGCACAGGGCGATATCAGCACGGGCGGATATCAGCACGGGCGGATATCAGCACGGGCGGATATCAGCACGGGGGGATATAACTCCGGTGGGATATCAGCACGGGGGGGATATCAGCACGGGGGATATCAGCACGGGGGGGGATATCAGCACGGGGGGGGATATCAGCACGGGGGGGATATCAGCACGGGGGGGATATCAGCACGGGGCGATATCAGCACGGGGCGATATCAGCACGGGGTGATATCAGCACGGGGGGGATATCAGGACGGGGGGGATATCAGGACGGGGGGATATCAGCACAGGGCGATATCAGCACGGGCGGATATCAGCATGGGCGGATATCAGCACGGGGGATATATAACCCCGGTGGGATATCAGCATGGGCGGATATCAGCACGGGGGATATATAACCCCGGTGGGATATCAGCACGGGGGCGATATCAGCACGGGGGCGATATCAGCACGGGGGCGATATCAGCACGGGGGCGATATCAGCACGGGGGGGATATCAGCACGGGGGGGATATCAGCACGGGGGGGATATCAGCACGGGGGGGATATCAGCACGGGGGGGATATCAGCGCGGGGGGGATATCAGCGCGGGGGGGATATCAGCGCGGGGGGGATATCAGCGCGGGGGGGATATCAGCGCAGGAGGGGATATCAGCGCAGGAGGGGATATCAGCGCAGGGGGGGATATCAGCGCAGGGGGGATATCAGCGCAGGGGGGATATCAGCGCAGGGGGGGATATCAGCGCAGGGGGGGATATCAGCGCAGGGGGGGATATCAGCGCAGGGGGGGATATCAGCGCAGGGGGGGATATCAGCGCAGGGGGGGATATCAGCGCAGGGGGGGATATCAGCGCAGGGGGGGATATCAGCGCAGGGGGGGATATCAGCGCAGGGGGGGATATCAGCGCAGGGGGGGATATCAGCGCAGGGGGGGATATCAGCGCAGGGGGCGATGTCAGCACGGGGGCGATGTCAGCACGGGGGCGATGTCAGCACGGGGGCGATGTCAGCACTGGGGCGATGTCAGCACGGGGGCGATGTCAGCACGGGGGCGATGTCAGCACGGGGGCGATGTCAGCACGGGGGCGATGTCAGCACGGGGGCGATGTCAGCACGGGGGCGATGTCAGCACGGGGGCGATGTCAGCACGGGGGCGATGTCAGCACGGGGGCGATGTCAGCACGGGGGCGATGTCAGCACGGGGGGGATGTCAGCACGGGGGGGATGTCAGCACGGGGGGGATGTCAGCACGGGGGGGATGTCAGCACGGGGGGGATGTCAGCGCGGGGGGTATGTCAGCGCGGGGGGTTTGTCAGCGCGAGGGGTATGTCAGCGCGGGGGGTATGTCAGCGCGGGGGGGAATTCAGCGCGGGGGCGATATCAGCGCGGGGGCGATATCAGCGCGGGGGCGATATCAGCACGGGGGCGATATCAGCACGGGGGCGATATCAGCACGGGGGGGATATCAGCACGGGGGGGATATCAGCACGGCGGGGATATCAGCACGGCGGGGATATCAGCACGGCGGGGATATCAGCACGGCGGGGATATCAGCACGGCGGGGATATCAGCACTGGGGCGATATCAGCACGGCGGGGATATCAGCACTGGGGCGATATCAGCACTGGGGCGATATCAGCACGGGGGCGATATCAGCACGGGGCGATATCAGCACGGGGCGGATATCAGCACGGGGCGGATATCAGCACGGGGGGGATATCAGCACGGGGGGGATATCAGCGCAGGGGGGGATATCAGCACGGCGGGGATATCAGCACGGCGGGGATATCAGCACTGGGGCGATATCAGCACGGGGGCGATATCAGCACGGGGGCGATATCAGCACGGGGCGATATCAGCACGGGGGGGGATATCAGCACGGGGGGGGATATCAGCACGGGGGGGGATATCAGCACGGGGGGGGATATCAGCACGGGGGGGGATATCAGCACGGGGGGGGATATCAGCACGGGGGGGGGATATCAGCACGGGGGCGGATATCAGCACGGGGGCGGATATCAGCACGGGGCGATATCAGCACGGGGGCGATATCAGCACGGGGGCGATATCAGCACGGGGGCGATATCAGCACGGGGGCGATATCAGCACGGGGGCGATATCAGCACGGGGGCGATATCAGCACGGGGGCGATATCAGCACGGGGGCGATATCAGCACGGGGGCGATATCAGCACGGGGGCGATATCAGCACGGGGGCGATATCAGCACGGGGGCGATATCAGCACGGGGGGCGATATCAGCACGGGGGCGATATCAGCACGGGGGCGATATCAGCACGGGGGCGATATCAGCACGGGGGCGATATCAGCACGGGGGCGATATCAGCACGGGGGCGATATCAGCACGGGGGCGATATCAGCACGGGGGCGATATCAGCACGGGGGCGATATCAGCACGGGGGCGATATCAGCACGGGGGCGATATCAGCACGGGGGCGATATCAGCACGGGGGCGATATCAGCACGGGGGCGATATCAGCACGGGGGCGATATCAGCACGGGGGCGATATCAGCACGGGCGGGGATGTCAGCACGGGGGGGATGTCAGCACGGGGGGGATGTCAGCACGGGGGGGGATGTCAGCACGGGGGGGGATGTCAGCACGGGGGGGGATGTCAGCACGGGGGGGGATGTCAGCACGGGGGGGGATGTCAGCACGGGGGGGGATGTCAGCACGGGGGGGGATGTCAGCAGGGGGGGGGATGTCAGCAGGGGGGGGGATGTCAGCACGGGGGGGGATGTCAGCACGGGGGGGGATGTCAGCACGGGGGGGGATGTCAGCACGGGGGGGGATGTCAGCACGGGGGGGGATGTCAGCACGGGGGGGGATGTCAGCACGGGGGGGGATGTCAGCACGGGGGGGGATGTCAGCACGGGGGGGGATGTCAGCACGGGGGGGGATGTCAGCACGGGGGGGGATGTCAGCACGGGGGGGGATGTCAGCACGGGGGGGGATGTCAGCACGGGGGGGATGTCAGCACGGGGGGGATGTCAGCACGGGGGGGGGTTGTCAGCACGGGGGGGGATGTCAGCACGGGGGGGATGTCAGCACGGGGGGGATGTCAGCACGGGGGGGATGTCAGCACGGGGGGGATGTCAGCACGGGGGGGATGTCAGCACGGGGGGGATGTCAGCACGGGGGGGATGTCAGCACGGGGGGGATGTCAGCACGGGGGGGATGTCAGCACGGGGGGGATGTCAGCACGGGGGGGATGTCAGCACGGGGGGGATGTCAGCACGGGGGGGGATGTCAGCACGGGGGGGATGTCAGCACGGGGGGGATGTCAGCACGGGGGGGATGTCAGCACGGGGGGGATGTCAGCACGGGGGGGATGTCAGCACGGGGGGGATGTCAGCACGGGGGGGATTTCAGCACGGGGGGGATTTCAGCACGGGGGGGATTTCAGCACGGGGGGGATGTCAGCACGGGGGGGATGTCAGCACGGGGGGGTTGTCAGCACGGGGGGGGTTGTCAGCACGGGGGGGATGTCAGAACGGGGGGGACGTCAGCACGGGGCGATATCAGCACGGGGCGATATCAGCACAGGGGGATATCAGCACGGGGGGGATATCAGCACGGGGGGGATATCAGCACGGGGCGATATCAGCACGGGACGATATCAGCACGGGGGGATATCAGCACAGGGCGATATCAGCACGGGCGGATATCAGCACGGGCGGATATCAGCACGGTGGGATATCAGCACGGGGGGGATATAACCCCGGGGGGATATCAGCACGGGGGGGATATCAGCACGGGGCGATATCAGCACGGGGGGGATATCAGCATGGGGGGGATATCAGCACAGGGCGATATCAGCACGGGCGGATATCAGCACGGGCGGATATCAGCACGGGGGGATATAACTCCGGTGGGATATCAGCACGGGGGGGATATCAGCACGGGGGGATATCAGCACGGGGGGGGATATCAGCACGGGGGGGGATATCAGCACGGGGGGGGATATCAGCACGGGGGGGATATCAGCACGGGGCGATATCAGCACGGGGCGATATCAGCACGGGGTGATATCAGCACGGGGGGGATATCAGGACGGGGGGATATCAGCACAGGGCGATATCAGCACGGGCGGATATCAGCATGGGCGGATATCAGCACGGGGGATATATAACCCCGGTGGGATATCAGCACGGGGGGGATATCAGCACGGGGGGGATATCAGCACGGGGGGGATATCAGCACGGGGGGATATCAGCACAGGGCGATATCAGCACGGGCGGATATCAGCACGAGCGCAATTCAGCACGGGGGGGATATCAGCACGGGGGGGATATCAGCACGGGGGGGGATATCAGCACGGGGGCGATATCAGCACGGGGGCGATATCAGCACGGGGGGGATATCAGCACGGGGGGGATATCAGCACGGGGGGGATATCAGCACGGGGGGGATATCAGCGCGGGGGGGATATCAGCGCGGGGGGGATATCAGCGCAGGGGGGGATATCAGCGCAGGGGGGGATATCAGCGCAGGGGGGGGATATCAGCGCAGGGGGGGATATCAGCGCAGGGGGGGATATCAGCGCAGGGGGGGATATCAGCGCAGGGGGGGGATATCAGCGCAGGGGGGGATATCAGCGCAGGGGGGGATATCAGCGCAGGGGGGGATATCAGCGCAGGGGGGGATATCAGCGCAGGGGGGGATATCAGCGCAGGGGGGGAAATCAGCGCAGGGGGGGAAATCAGCGCAGGGGGGGATATCAGCGCAGGGGGGGGATATCAGCGCAGGGGGGGATATCAGCGCAGGGGGCGATGTCAGCACGGGGGCGATGTCAGCACGGGGGCGATGTCAGCACGGGGGCGATGTCAGCACGGGGGCGATGTCAGCACGGGGGCGATGTCAGCGCGGGGGGTTTGTCAGCGCGAGGGGTATGTCAGCGCGGGGGGTATGTCAGCGCGGGGGGGAATTCAGCGCGGGGGCGATATCAGCGCGGGGGCGATATCAGCACGGGGGCGATATCAGCACGGGGGCGATATCAGCACGGGGGCGATATCAGCACGGGGGCGATATCAGCACGGGGGGTATATCAGCACGGCGGGGATATCAGCACGGCGGGGATATAAGCACGGCGGGGATATCAGCACGGCGGGGATATCAGCACTGGGGCGATATCAGCACGGCGGGGATATCAGCACTGGGGCGATATCAGCACGGGGGCGATATCAGCACGGGGCGATATCAGCACGGGGCGATATCAGCACGGGGCGATATCAGCACGGGGCGGATATCAGCACGGGGCGGATATCAGCACGGGGCGGATATCAGCACGGGGGGGATATCAGCACGGGGGGGATATCAGCGCAGGGGGGGATATCAGCACGGCGGGGATATCAGCACGGCGGGGATATCAGCACTGGGGCGATATCAGCACGGGGGCGATATCAGCACGGGGGCGATATCAGCACGGGGGGGATATCAGCACGAGGGGGGATATCAGCACGGGGGGGGATATCAGCACGGGGGGGGATATCAGCACGGGGGGGGGATATCAGCACGGGGGGGGGGATATCAGCACGGGGGCGGATATCAGCACGGGGCGATATCAGCACGGGGCGATATCAGCACGGGGGCGATATCAGCACGGGGGCGATATCAGCACGGGGGCGATATCAGCACGGGGGCGATATCAGCACGGGGGCGATATCAGCACGGGGGCGATATCAGCACGGGGGCGATATCAGCACGGGGGCGATATCAGCACGGGGGCGATATCAGCACGGGGGCGATATCAGCACGGGGGCGATATCAGCACGGGGGCGATATCAGCACGGGGGCGATATCAGCACGGGGGCGATATCAGCACGGGGGCGATATCAGCACGGGGGCGATATCAGCACGGGGGCGATGTCAGCACGGGGGCGATGTCAGCACGGGGGCGATGTCAGCACGGGCGGGGATGTCAGCACGGGCGGGGATGTCAGCACGGGGGGGATGTCAGCACGGGGGGGGATGTCAGCACGGGGGGGGATGTCAGCACGGGGGGGATGTCAGCACGGGGGGGGATGTCAGCACGGGGGGGGATGTCAGCACGGGGGGGGATGTCAGCACGGGGGGGGATGTCAGCACGGGGGGGGATGTCAGCACGGGGGGGATGTCAGCACGGGGGGGATGTCAGCACGGGGGGGGATGTCAGCACGGGGGGGGATGTCAGCACGGGGGGGATGTCAGCACGGGGGGGGATGTCAGCACGGGGGGGGATGTCAGCACGGGGGGGGATGTCAGCACGGGGGGGGATGTCAGCACGGGGGGGGATGTCAGCACGGGGGGGGATGTCAGCACGGGGGGGGATGTCAGCACGGGGGGGATGTCAGCACGGGGGGGGATGTCAGCACGGGGGGGGATGTCAGCACGGGGGGGGATGTCAGCACGGGGGGGGATGTCAGCACGGGGGGGGATGTCAGCACGGGGGGGGGATGTCAGCACGGGGGGGATGTCAGCACGGGGGGGGATGTCAGCACGGGGGGGGTTGTCAGCACGGGGGGGATGTCAGCACGGGGGGGGATGTCAGCACGGGGGGGATGTCAGCACGGGGGGGATGTCAGCACGGGGGGGATGTCAGCACGGGGGGGATGTCAGCACGGGGGGGATGTCAGCACGGGGGGGATGTCAGCACGGGGGGGATGTCAGCACGGGGGGGATGTCAGCACGGGGGGGATGTCAGCACGGGGGGGATGTCAGCACGGGGGGGATGTCAGCACGGGGGGGATGTCAGCACGGGGGGGATGTCAGCACGGTGGGGATGTCAGCACGGGGGGGATGTCAGCACGGGGGGGATGTCAGCACGGGGGGGATGTCAGCACGGGGCGATATCAGCACGGGGCGATATCAGCACGGGACGATATCAGCACGGGGGGATATCAGCACAGGGCGATATCAGCACGGGCGGATATCAGCACGGGCGGATATCAGCACGGTGGGATATCAGCACGGGGGGGATATAACCCCGGGGGGATATCAGCACGGGGGGGATATCAGCACGGGGCGATATCAGCACGGGGGGGATATCAGCATGGGGGGGATATCAGCACAGGGCGATATCAGCACGGGCGGATATCAGCACGGGCGGATATCAGCACGGGGGGATATAACTCCGGTGGGATATCAGCACGGGGGGATATCAGCACGGGGGGGGATATCAGCACGGGGGGGGATATCAGCACGGGGGGGGGATATCAGCACGGGGGGGATATCAGCACGGGGGGGATATCAGCACGGGGCGATATCAGCACGGGGCGATATCAGCACGGGGCGATATCAGCACGGGGGGGATATCAGGACGGGGGGATATCAGCACAGAGCGATATCAGCACGGGCGGATATCAGCATGGGCGGATATCAGCACGGGGGATATATAACCCCGGTGGGATATCAGCACAGGGGGGATATCAGCACGGGGGGGATATCAGCACGGGGGGGATATCAGCACGGGGGGGATATCAGCACGGGGGGGATATCAGCACGGGGGGGATATCAGCACGAGGGGATATCAGCACAGGGCGATATC
Organism: Carcharodon carcharias; assembly: GCF_017639515.1. Classification (NCBI taxonomy): domain Eukaryota; kingdom Metazoa; phylum Chordata; class Chondrichthyes; order Lamniformes; family Lamnidae; genus Carcharodon; species Carcharodon carcharias. The sequence continues at coordinate 696,525 of NC_054496.1, read as the reverse complement.
AGCACGGGCGGATATCAGCACGAGCGGATATCAGCACGGTGGGATATCAGCACGGGGGGGATATAACCCCGGGGCGATATCAGCACGGGGGGGATATCCGCACGGGGCGATATCAGCACGGGGGGATATCAGCACAGGGCGATATCAGCACGGACGGATATCAGCACGGGCGGATATCAGCACGGGCGGATATCAGCACGGGCGGATATCAGCACGGGGGGATATAACTCCGGTGGGATATCAGCACGGGGGGGATATCAGCACGGGGGGGATATCAGCACGGGGGGGGATATCAGCACGGGGGATATCAGCACGGGGGGGATATCAGCACGGGGGGGGATATCAGCACGGGGGGGATATCAGCACGGGGCGATATCAGCACGGGGCGATATCAGCACGGGGTGATATCAGCACGGGGGGGATATCAGGACGGGGGGATATCAGGACGGGGGGGGATATCAGGACGGGGGGATATCAGCACAGGGCGATATCAGCACGGGCGGATATCAGCATGGGCGGATATCAGCACGGGGGATATATAACCCCGGTGGGATATCAGCATGGGCGGATATCAGCACGGGGGATATATAACCCCGGTGGGATATCAGCACGGGGGCGATATCAGCACGGGGGCGATATCAGCACGGGGGCGATATCAGCACGGGGCGATATCAGCACGGGGCGATATCAGCAGGGGGCGATATCAGCAGGGGGCGATATCAGCAGGGGGCGATATCAGCAGGGGGCGATATCAGCACAGGGGGGATATCAGCAGGGGGCGATATCAGCAGGGGGCGATATCAGCACAGGGGGATATCAGCACAGGGGGATATCAGCACAGGGGCGATATCAGCACAGGGGCGATATCAGCACGGTGCGATATCAGCACGGTGCGATATCAGCACGGGGCGATATCAGCACGGGGCGATATCAGCACGGGGCGATATCAGCACGGGGCGATATCAGCACGGGGCGATATCAGCACGGGGCGATATCAGCACGGGGGGGATATCAGCACGGGGGGGATATCAGCACGGGGGGGATATCAGCACGGGGCGATATCAGCACGGGGCGATATCAGCACGGGGGGGATATCAGCACGGGGGGTATATCAGCACGGGGGGTATATCAGCACGGGGGGGATATCAGCACGGGGGGGATATCAGCACGGCGGGGATATCAGCACGGCGGGGATATCAGCACGGCGGGGATATCAGCACGGCGGGGATATCAGCACGGCGGGGATATCAGCACGGCGGGGATATCAGCACGGCGGGGATATCAGCACGGGGGCGATATCAGCACGGGGGCGATATCAGCACGGGGGCGATATCAGCACGGGGGCGATATCAGCACGGGGGCGATATCAGCACGGGGGCGATATCAGCACGGGGGCGATATCAGCACGGGGGCGATATCAGCACGGGGGCGATATCAGCACGGGGCGATATCAGCACTCGGGGGATAACAGCACGGGGCGATATCAGCACGGGGCGATATCAGCACAGGGGCGATATCAGCAGGGGGCGATATCAGCACGGGGCGATATCAGCACAGGGGGATATCAGCACGGGAGGGATATCAGCACGGGGGGGATATCAGCACGGGGCCGATATCAGCACGGGACGATATCAGCACGGGGCGATATCGGCAGGGGGCGATATCGGCAGGGGGGGGATATCGGCACAGGGGGATATCGGCACAGGGGGATATCGGCACAGGGGGATATCGGCACAGGGGGATATCGGCACAGGGGCGATATCAGCACGGGGCGATATCAGCACGGGTCGATATCAGCACGGGGGATATCAGCACGGGGTGGATATCAGCAGGGGGCGATATCAGCAGGGGGCGATATCAGCAGGGGGCGATAGCAGGGGGCGATATCAGCAGGGGGCGATATCAGCAGGGGGCGATATCAGCAGGGGGCGATATCAGCAGGGGGCGATATCAGCAGGGGGCGATATCAGCAGGGGGCGATATCAGCAGGGGGCGATATCAGCACGGGGCGATATCAGCACGGAGGAGATTTCAGCACGGAGGAGATATCAGCACGGAGGAGATATCAGCACGGGGGGGATATCAGCACGGGGGGGATATCAGCACGGGGGCGATATCAGCACGGGGGGATATCAGCACGGGGGGGGATATCAGCACGGGGGGGGATATCAGCACGGGGGGGGATATCAGCACGGGGGCGATATCAGCACGGGGGCGATATCAGCACGGGGGCGATATCAGCACGGGGGCGATATCAGCACGGGCGCATATCAGCACGGGCGCATATCAGCACGGGCGCATATCAGCACGGGCGCATATCAGCACGGGCGCATATCAGCACGGGCGCATATCAGCACGGGCGCATATCGGCACGGGGGGGATATCGGCACGGGGGCGATATCGGCACGGGGCGATATCGGCACAGGGGCGATATCAGCAGGGGGGGATATCAGCACGGGGGATATCAGCACGGGGCGATATCAGCACGGGGGCGATATCAGCACGGGGGGGATATCAGCACGGGGGGGATATCAGCACGGGGGGGATATCAGCACGGGGGGATAACAGCACGGGGGATATCAGCACGGGGGCGATATCAGCACGGGGGCGATATCAGCACGGGGGCGATATCAGCACGGGGGCGATTTCAGCACGGGGGCGATATCAGCACGGGGGCGATATCAGCACAGGGGGGGGATATCAGCACAGGGGGAGGGATATCAGCACAGAGGGGGGGATATCAGCACAGGGGGGGATATCAGCACGGGGGGGGATATCAGCACGGGGGGGGATATCAGCACGGGGGGGATATCAGCACGGGGGGGATATCAGCACGGGGGGGATATCAGCACGGGGGGGATATCAGCACGGGGGGATATCAGCACGGGGGGGATATCAGCACGGGACGATATCAGCACAGGGGGATATCAGCACTCGGGGATATCAGCACTCGGGGGATAACAGCACGGGGCGATATCAGCACAGGGGCGATATCAGCAGGGGGCGATATCAGCAGGGGGCGATATCAGCACGAGGGGGATATCAGCACGAGGGGGATATCAGCACGGGGGCGATATCAGCACGGGACGATATCAGCACGGGGCGATATCGGCAGGGGGCGATATCGGCAGGGGGCGATATCGGCAGGGGGCGATATCGGCAGGGGGGGGATATCGGCACAGGGGGATATCAGCACAGGGGGATATCAGCACAGGGGTGATATAGGCACGTGTCGATATCAGCACGGGTCGATATCAGCACGGGCGATATCAGCAGGGGGCGATATCAGCAGGGGGCGATATCAGCAGGGGGCGATATCAGCAGGGGGGGATATCAGCACGGGGGGGATATCAGCACGGGGGGGATATCAGCACGGGGGGGATATCAGCACGGGGGGGATATCAGCACGGGGGGGATATCAGCACGGGGGGGATATCAGCACGGGGGGGGATATCAGCACGGGGGGGATATCAGCACGGCGGGGATATCAGCACGGCGGGGATATCAGCACGGCGGGGATATCAGCACGGGGGCGATATCAGCACGGGGGCGATATCAGCACGGGGGCGATATCAGCACGGGGGCGATATCAGCACGGGGGCGATATCAGCACGGGGGCGATATCAGCACGGGGGCGATATCAGCACGGGGGCGATATCAGCACGGGGCGATATCAGCACGGGGCGATATCAGCACGGGGCGATATCAGCACTCGGGGGATAACAGCACGGGGCGATATCAGCACGGGGCGATATCAGCACAGGGGCGATATCAGCAGGGGGCGATATCAGCACGGGGCGATATCAGCACAGGGGGATATCAGCACGGGGGGGATATCAGCACGGGGGGGATATCAGCACGGGGCCGATATCAGCACGGGACGATATCAGCACGGGGCGATATCGGCAGGGGGGGGATATCAGCACGGGGGGGATATCAGCACGGGGGGGATATCAGCACGGGGGGGATATCAGCACGGGGGGGATATCAGCACGGGGGGGATATCAGCACGGGGGGGATATCAGCACGGGGGGATATCAGCACGGGGGGGATATCAGCACGGGGGGATATCAGCACAGGGCGGATAACAGCACGGGGGGGATATCAGCACGGGGGGGATATCAGCACGGGGGGGATATCAGCACGGGCGGATATCAGCACGGGCGGATATCAGCACGGGGGTGATATAACCCCGGGGGGATATCAGCACGGGGGGGATATAACCCCGGGGGATATCTGCACGGGGGGGATATCAGCACGGGGCGATATCAGCACGGGGGGGATATCAGCACGGGGGGATATCAGCACGGGGGGGATATCAGCACGGGGGGGATATCAGCACAGGGCGATATCAGCACGGGCGGATATCAGCACGGGCGGATATCAGCACGGGGGGGGATATAACCCCGGTGGGATATCAGCACGGGGGGGCTATCAGCACGGGGGGGCTATCAGCAAGGGGGGGCTATCAGCACGGGGGGGATATCAGCACGGGGGGGATATCAGCACGGGGGGGGATATCAGCACGGGGGGGGATATCAGCACGGGGGGGATATCAGCACGGGGGGGATATCAGCACGGGGGGGATATCAGCACGGGGGGGATATCAGCACGGGGGGGATATCAGCACGGGGGGGATATCAGCACGGGGGGGATATCAGCACGGGGGGGATATCAGCACGGGGGGGATATCAGCACGGGGGGGATATCAGCACGGGGGGGATATCAGCACGGGGGGGATATCAGCACGGGCGGGATATCAGCAAGGGGGGATATCAGCACGGGGCGATATCAGCACGGGGCGATATCAGCACGGGGCGATATCAGCACGGGGGATATCAGCAGGGGGGATATCAGCAGGGGGGATATCAGCAGCGGGCGATATCAGCAGCGGGCGATATCAGCACAGGGGGGATATCAGCACGGGGGGATATCAGCACGGGGGCGATATCAGCACGGGGGCGATATCAGCACGGGGGCGATATCAGCACGGGGGCGATATCAGCACGGGGGCGATATCAGCACGGGGGCGATGTCAGCACGGGGGGGATGTCAGCACGGGGGGGATGTCAGCACGGGGGTATGTCAGCACGGGGGTATGTCAGCACGGGGGCGATATCAGCACGGGGGATATCAGCACGGGGGATATCAGCACGGGGGATATCAGCACGGGGGATATCAGCACGGGGGATATCAGCACGGGGGGGATGTCGGCGCGGGGGGGATGTCGGCGCGGGTGGGATGTCGGCGCGGGTGGGATGTCGGCGCGGGGGGATGTCGGCGCGGGGGGGATGTCGGCGCGGGGGGGATGTCGGCGCGGGGGGGATGTCGGCGCGGGGGGGATGTCGGCGCGGGGGGGATGTCGGCGCGGGGGGGATGTCGGCGCGGGGGGGATGTCGGCGCGGGGGGGATGTCGGCGCGGGGGGGATATCGGCACGGGGGGGATATCAGCACATGGGGGGGATATCAGCACATGGGGGGGATATCAGCACATGGGGGGGATATCAGCACGGGGGGGATATCAGCACGGGGGGGATATCAGCACGGGGGGGATATCAGCACGGGGGGATATCAGCACGGGGGGATATCAGCACGGGGGGATATCAGCACGGGGGGATATCAGCACGGGGGGATATCAGCACGGGGGGGATATCAGCACGGGGGGGATATCAGCACGGGGGGGATATCAGCACGGGGGGGATATCAGCACGGGGGGGATATCAGCACGGGGGGGATATCAGCACGGGGGGGATATCAGCACGGCGGGGTTATCAGCACGGCGGGGTTATCAGCACGGGGGCGATATCAGCACGGGGGCGATATCAGCACGGGGGCGATATCAGCACGGGGGCGATATCAGCACGGGGGCGATATCAGCACGGGGGCGATATCAGCACGGGGCGATATCAGCACGGGGGGGATATCAGCACGGGGGGAATATCAGCACGGGGCGATATCAGCACGGGGCGATATCAGCACGGGGGGATATCAGCACGGGCGGATATCAGCACGGGGGGATATCAGCACGGGGGGGATATCAGCACGGGGGGGATATCAGCACGGGGGGGATATCAGCACGGGGGGGATATCAGCACGGGGGGGATATCAGCACGGGGGGGATATCAGCACGGGGGGGATATCAGCACGGGGGGGATATCAGCACGGGGGGGATATCAGCACGGGGGGGATATCAGCGCAGGGGGGGATATCAGCGCAGGGGGGATATCAGCGCAGGGGGGATATCAGCGCAGGGGGGATATCAGCGCAGGGGGGATATCAGCGCAGGGGGGATATCAGCGCAGGGGGGGATATCAGCGCAGGGGGGGATATCAGCGCAGGGGGGGATATCAGCGCAGGGGGGGATATCAGCGCAGGGGGGGATATCAGCGCAGGGGGGGATATCAGCGCAGGGGGCGATATCAGCGCAGGGGGCGATATCAGCGCAGGGGGCGATATCAGCGCGGGGGCGATGTCAGCGCGGGGGCGATGTCAGCACGGGGGCGATGTCAGCACGGGGGCGATGTCAGCACGGGGGCGATGTCAGCGCGGGGGCGATGTCAGCGCGGGGGCGATGTCAGCGCGGGGGCGATGTCAGCGCGGGGGCGATGTCAGCGCGGGGGGCGATGTCAGCGCGGGGGCGATGTCAGCGCGGGGGGATGTCAGCGCGGGGGGGATGTCAGCGCGGGGGGGGATGTCAGCGCGGGGGGGATGTCGACGCGGGGGGGATGTCGGCGCGGGGGGGATGTCGGCGCGGGGGGATGTCGGCGCGGGGGGGATGTCGGCGCGGGGGGGATGTCGGCGCGGGGGGGGATGTCGGCGCGGGGGGGATGTCGGCGCGGGGGGGATGTCGGCGCGGGGGGATGTCGGCGCGGGGGGATGTCGGCGCGGGGGGGATGTCAGCGCGGGGGGGATGTCAGCGCGGGGGGGATGTCAGCGCGGGGGGGATGTCAGCGCGGGGGGATTTCAGCGCGGGGGGATTTCAGCGCGGGGGGATTTCAGCGCGGGGGGGATTTCAGCGCGGGGGGGATATCAGCCCGGGGGGGGATATCAGCGCGGGGGGGATATCAGCGCGGGGGGGATATCAGAGCGGGGGCGATATCAGCGCGGGGGCGATATCAGCGCGGGGGCGATATCAGCGCGGGGGGGATATCAGCGCGGGGGGGATATCAGCGCGGGGGCGATATGAGCGCGGGGGCGATATGAGCGCGGGAGGGATATCAGCACGGGGGCGATATCAGCACGGGGGCGATATCAGCACGGGGGCGATATCAGCACGGGGGGCGATATCAGCACGGGGGGCGATATCAGCACGGGGGGCGATATCAGCACGGGGGGGATATCAGCACGGGGGGGATATCAGCACGGGGGGGATATCAGCACGGGGGGTATATCAGCACGGGGGGTATATCAGCACGGGGGGTATATCAGCACGGGGGGTATATCAGCACGGGGGGTATATCAGCACGGGGAGTATATCAGCACGGGGTGATATCAGCACGGGGGGGATATCAGCACGGGGGGGATATCAGCACGGGGGGGATATCAGCACGGGGGGGATATCAGCACGGGGGGGATATCAGCACGGGAGGGATATCAGCACGGGAGGATATCAGCACGGGGGGGATATCAGCACGGGGGGGATATCAGCACGGGGGGGATATCAGCACGGGGGGGAATATCAGCACGGGGGGGGATATCCGCACAGGGCGATATCAGCACAGGGCGATATCAGCACAGGGCGATATCAGCACAGGGCGATATCAGCACGGGGGCGATATCAACACGGGGCGATATCAGCACGGGGCGATATCAGCACGGGGCGATATCAGCACGGGGGATATCAGCACGGGGGATATCAGCACGGGGGATATCAGCACAGGGGGGATATCAGCACGGGGGGGATATCAGCACGGGGGGGATATCAGCACAGGGGGGGATATCAGCACAGGGGGGGATATCAGCACAGGGGGGGATATCAGCACAGGGGGGGATATCAGCACAGGGGGGGATATCAGCACAGGGGGGATATCAGCACAGGGGGGATATCAGCACGGGGGGGATATCAGCACGGGGGGGATATCAGCACGGGGGGGATATCAGCACATGGGGGGGATATCAGCACAGGGGGGGGATATCAGCACATGGGGGGATATCAGCACATGGGGGGGATATCAGCACAGGGGGGGATATCAGCACAGGGGGGGATATCAGCATGGGGGGGATATCAGCACGGGGGGATATCAGCACGGGGGGATATCAGCACGGGGGGATATCAGCACGGGGGGGATATCAGCACGGGGGGGATATCAGCACGGGGGCGATATCAGCACGGCGGGGATATCAGCACGGCGGGGTTATCAGCACGGGGGCGATATCAGCACGGGGGCGATATCAGCACGGGGGCGATATCAGCACGGGGGCGATATCAGCACGGGGCGATATCAGCACAGGGGGATATCAGCACGGGGGGGATATCAGCACGGGGCGATATCAGCACGGGGCGATATCAGCACGGGGGGATATCAGCACGGGGGGATATCAGCACGGGCGGATATCAGCACGGGCGGATATCAGCACGGTGGGATATCAGCACGGTGGGATATCAGCACGGGGGGGATATAACCCCGGGGGGATATCAGCACGGGGGGGATATCAGCACGGGGCGATATCAGCACGGGGGGGATATCAGCACGGGCGGATATCAGCACGGGCGGATATCAGCACGGGCGGATATCAGCACGGGGGGATATCAGCACGGGGGGATATCAGCACGGGGGGATATAACTCCGGTGGGATATCAGCACGGGGGGGGATATCAGGACGGGGGGATATCAGCACAGGGCGATATCAGCACGGGCGGATATCAGCATGGGCGGATATCAGCACGGGGGATATATAACCCCGGTGGGATATCAGCACGGGGGGGATATCAGCACGGGGGGATATCAGCACGGGGGGGATATCAGCACGGGGGGGATATCAGCACGGGGGGGATATCAGCACGGGGGGATATCAGCACGGGGGGATATCAGCACGGGGCGATATCAGCACGGGCGGATATCAGCACGGGCGGATATCAGCACGGTGGGATATCAGCACGGTGGGATATCAGCACGGGGGGGATATAACCCCGGGGCGATATCAGCACGGGGGGGATATCCGCACGGGGCGATATCAGCACGGGGGGATATCAGCATGGGGGGGATATCAGCACAGGGCGATATCAGCACGGGCGGATATCAGCACGGGCGGATATCAGCACGGGCGGATATCAGCACGGGCGGATATCAGCACGGGCGGATATCAGCACGGGGGGATATAACTCCGGTGGGATATCAGCACGGGGGGGGATATCAGCACGGGGGGGATATCAGCACGGGGGGGATATCAGCACGGGGGGGATATCAGCACGGGGGGGGATATCAGCACGGGGGGATATCAGCATGGGGGGGATATCAGCACGGGGCGATATCAGCATGGGGGGGGATATCAGGATGGGGGGGATATCAGCACAGGGCGATATCAGCACGGGCGGATATCAGCATGGGCGGATATCAGCACGGGGGATATATAACCCCGGTGGGATATCAGCACGGGGGGGTTATCAGCACGGGGGGGATATCAGCACGGGGGGGATATCAGCACGGGGGGGATATCAGCACGGGGGGGATATCAGCACGGGGGCGATATCAGCACGGGGGCGATATCAGCACGGGGGCGATATCAGCACGGGCGGATATCAGCACGGTGGGATATCAGCACGGGGGGGATATAACCCCGGGGTGATATCAGCACGGGGGGGATATCAGCACGGGGCGATATCAGCACGGGGGGGATATCAGCATTGGGGGGATATCAGCATGGGGCGATATCAGCACGGGCGGATATCAGCACGGGCGGATATCAGCACGGTCGGATATCAGCACGGGGGGATATAACTCCGGTGGGATATCAGCACGGGGGGGATATCAACACGGGGGGGATATCAGCACGGGGGGATATCAGCACGGCGGGGATATCAGCACGGCGGCGATATCAGCACGGGGGCGATATCAGCACGGGGGCGATATCAGCACGGGGGCGATATCAGCACGGGGCGATATCAGCACGGGGCGATATCAGCACGGGGCGATATCAGCACGGGGCGATATCAGCAGGGGGCGATATCAGCAGGGGGCGATATCAGCAGGGGGCGATATCAGCAGGGGGCGATATCAGCAGGGGGCGATATCAGCACAGGGGGGATATCAGCAGGGGGCGATATCAGCAGGGGGCGATATCAGCACAGGGGGATATCAGCACAGGGGGATATCAGCACAGGGGCGATATCAGCACAGGGGCGATATCAGCACGGTGCGATATCAGCACGGTGCGATATCAGCACGGGGCGATATCAGCACGGGGCGATATCAGCACGGGGCGATATCAGCACGGGGCGATATCAGCACGGGGGGGATATCAGCACGGGGGGGATATCAGCACGGGGGGGATATCAGCACGGGGCGATATCAGCACGGGGCGATATCAGCACGGGGCGATATCAGCACGGGACGATATCAGCACGGGGCGATATCAGCACGGGGCGATATGAGCACGGGGGCGATATCAGCACGGGGCGATATCAGCACGGGGGGGATATCAGCACGGGGGCGATATCAGCACGGGGGCGATATCAGCACGGGCGGATATCAGCACGGGCGGATATCAGCACGGGCGCAATTCAGCACGGGCGCAATTCAGCACGGGGGGGATATCAGCACGGGGGGGATATCAGCACGGGGGGGATATCAGCACGGGGGGATATCAGCACGGGGGGGATATCAGCACGGGGGGGATATCAGCACGGGGGCGATATCAGCACGGGGGCGATATCAGCACGGGGGCGATATCAGCACGGGGGGGATATCAGCACGGGGGGGGATATCAGCACGGGGGGGATATCAGCACGGGGGGGATATCAGCGCGGGGGGGGGATATCAGCGCGGGGGGGATATCAGCGCTGGGGGGATATCAGCGCAGGGGGGATATCAGCGCAGGAGGGGATATCAGCGCAGGGGGGGATATCAGCGCAGGGGGATATCAGCGCAGGGGGATATCAGCGCAGGGGGGATATCAGCGCAGGGGGGGATATCAGCGCAGGGGGGGATATCAGCGCAGGGGGGGATATCAGCGCAGGGGGGGATATCAGCGCAGGGGGGGATATCAGCGCAGGGGGGGATATCAGCGCAGGGGGGATATCAGCGCAGGGGGGGATATCAGCGCAGGGGGGGATATCAGCGCAGGGGGGATATCAGCGCAGGGGGGATATCAGCGCAGGGGGCGATGTCAGCACGGGGGCGATGTCAGCACGGGGGCGATGTCAGCACGGGGGCGATGTCAGCACAGGGGGGCGATGTCAGCACGGGGGCGATGTCAGCACGGGGGGCGATGTCAGCACGGGGGCGATGTCAGCACGGGGGCGATGTCAGCACGGGGGCGATGTCAGCACGGGGGCGATGTCAGCACGGGGGCGATGTCAGCACGGGGGCGATGTCAGCACGGGGGCCGATGTCTCAGCACGGGGGCGATGTCAGCACGGGGGCGATGTCCAGCACGGGGGCGATGTCAGCACGGGGGCGATGTCAGCACGGGGGGCGATGTCAGCACGGGGGGGATGTCAGCACGGGGGGATGTCAGCACGGGGGGGTGTCAGCACGGAGGGGATGTCAGCACGGGGGGTATGTCAGCACGGGGGGTATGTCAGCGCGGGGGGTTTGTCAGCGCGGGGGGTTATGTCAGCGCGGGGGGTATGTCAGCGCGGGGGGGAATCAAGCGCGGGGCGATATCAGCGCGGGGGGCGCTATCAGCGCGGGGGCGATATCAGCGCGGGGGCGATATCAGCACGGGGGCGATATCAGCACGGGGGGGATATCAGCACGGCGGGGATATCAGCACGGCGGGGATATCAGCACGGCGGGGATATAAGCACGGCGGGGATATCAGCACGGCGGGGATATCAGCCACTGGGGCGATATCAGCACGGCGGGGATATCAGCACTGGGGGCGATATCAGCACTGGGGCGATATCAGCACGGGGGCGATATCAGCACGGGGCGATATCAGCACGGGGCGGATATCAGCACGGGGCGGATATCAGCACGGGGCGGATATCAGCACGGGGCGGATATCAGCACGGGGGGGATATCAGCACGGGGGGGATATCAGCGCAGGGGGGGATATCAGCACGGCGGGGATATCAGCACTGGGGCGATATCAGCACTGGGGCGATATCAGCAAGGGGCGATATCAGCACGGGGGCGATATCAGCACGGGGCGATATCAGCACGGGGGCGATATCAGCCACGGGGGGGGATATCAGCACGGGGGGGGATATCAGCACGGGGGGGGATATCAGCACGGGGGGGGATATCAGCACGGGGGGGGATATCAGCACGGGGGGGGGATATCAGCACGGGGGGGCGGATATCAGCACGGGGGCGGATATCAGCACGGGGGGGATATCAGCACGGGGCGATATCAGCACGGGGCGATATCAGCACGGGGCGATATCAGCACCGGGGGCGATATCAGCACGGGGGCGATCATCAGCACGGGGGCGATATCAGCACGGGGGCGATATCAGCCCGGGGGCGATATCAGCACGGGGGCGATATCAGCACGGGGGCGATATCAGCACCGGGTGGGGGCGATATCAGCACGGGGGCGATATCAGCACGGGGGCGATATCAGCACGGGGGCGATATCCAGCACGGGGGCGATATCAGCACGGGGGCGATATCAGCACGGGGCGATATCAGCACGGGGGCGATATCAGCACGGAGGCGATATCAGCCACGGGGGCGATATCAGCACGGGGGGCGATATCAGCACGGGGGCGATATCAGCACGCGGGGCGAATATCAGCACGGGGGGCGATATCAGCACGGGGGGCGATGTCAGCACGGGGGGCGTTATCAGACGGGGGGGCGATATCAGCACGGGGGCGCTATCAGCACGGGGGCGATATCAGCACGGGGGGGGATGTCAGCACGGGGGGGATGTCAGCACGGGGGGGGATGTCAGCACGGGGGGGGGATGTCAGCACGGGGGGGGTGTCCAGCACGGGGGGGGATGCTCAGCACGGGGGGGATGTCAGCACGGGGGGGGATGTCAGCACGGGGGGGGATGTCAGCACGGGGGGGATGTCAGGCACGGGGGCGGATGTCAGCACGGGGGGATGTCAGCACGGTGTGGGATGTCAGCACGGGGGGGGATGTCAGCACGGGGGGGATGTCAGCACGGGGGGGGATGTCAGCACGGGGGAGGGGGATGTCAGCACGGGGGGGATGTCAGCACGGGGGGGATGTCAGCACGGGGGGGGATGTCAGCACGGGGGGGGATGTCAGCACGGGGGGGATGTCAGCACGGGGGGATGTCAGCACGGGGGGGCTGTCAGCACGGGGGGGGTTGTCAGACGGGGGGGATGTCAGCACGGGGGGGATGTCAGCACGGGGGGGATGTCAGCACGGGGGGGATGTCAGCACGGGGGGGATGTCAGCACGGGGGGGAGTATCAGCACGGGGGGGATGTCAGCACGGGGGGGATGTCAGCACGGGGGGGATGTCAGCACGGGGGGGATATCAGCACGGGGGGGATATCAGCACGGGGGGGATGTCAGCACGGGGGGGATATCAGCACGGGGGGGATATCAGCACGGGGGGGATATCAGCACGGGGGGATATCAGCACGGGGGGGATATCAGCACGGGGGGATATCAGCAGGGGGGGATATCAGCACGGGGGGGATATCAGCACGGGGGGGATATCAGCACGGGGGGGGATATCAGCACGGGGGGATATCAGCACGGGGGGATATCAGCACGGGGGGGATATCAGCACGGGGGGGATATCAGCACGGGGGGATATCAGCACGGGGGGATATCAGCACGGGGGGGATATCAGCACGGGGGGGATATCAGCACGGGGGCGATATCAGCACGGGGGGATATCAGCACGGGGGGATATCAGCACGGGGCGATATCAGCACGGGGGGATATCAGCACGGGGGGATATCAGCACGGGGGATATCAGCACGGGGGGATATCAGCACGGGGGGGATATCAGCACGGGGGATATCAGCAGGGGGGGATATCAGCACGGGGCGATATCAGCACGGGGGGGATATCAGCATGGGGGGGATATCAGGCACAGGGCGATATCAGCACGGGCGGATATCAGCACGGGCGGATATCAGCAGGGCGGATATCAGCACGGGGGGATTAAACTCCGGTGGGATATCAGCACGGGGGGGATATCAGCACGGGGGGATATCAGCACGGGGGCGGGATATCAGCACGGGGGGGGGGGATATCAGCACGGGGGGATATCAGCACGGGGGGATATCAGCACGGGGGGGATATCAGACGGGGGGGATATCAGCGCGGGGGGGGATATCAGCGCGGGGGGGGATATCAGCGCGGAGGGGATATCAGCGCAGGGGGGGATATCGCGCAGGGGGGATATCAGCGCAGGGGGGGATATCAGCGCAGGGGGGGATATCAGCGCAGGGGGGGATATCAGCGCAGGGGGGGATATCAGCGCAGGGGGGGATATCAGCGCAGGGGGGGATATCAGCGCAGGGGGGGATAAGTCGCAGGGGGGGATATCAGCGCAGGGGGGGATATCAGCGCAGGGGGGGATATCAGCGCAGGGGGGGATATCAGCGCAGGGGGGGATATCAGCGCAGGGGGCGATGTCAGCACGGGGGCGATGTCAGCACGGGGGCGATTGTCAGCACGGGGGCGATGTCAGCACGGGGGCGATGTCAGCACGGGGGCGATGTCAGCACGGGGGCGATGTCAGCACGGGGGCGATGTCAGCACGGGGGCGATGTCAGCACGGGGCGATGTCAGCACGGGGGCGATGTCAGCACGGGGGCGATGTCAGCACGGGGGCGATGTCAGCACGGGGGGGATGTCAGCACGGGGGGGATGTCAGCACGGGGGGATGTCAGCACGGGGGGGATGTCAGCACGGGGGGGATGTCAGCACGGGGGGGGATGTCAGCACGGGGGGTATGTCAGCACGGGGGGTATGTCAGCGCGGGGGGTTTGTCAGCGCGAGGGTATGTCAGCGCGGGGGGTATGTCAGCGCGGGGGGGAATTCAGCGCGGGGGCGATATCAGCGCGGGGGGCGCTATCAGCGCGGGGGCGATATCAGCACGGGGGCGATATCAGCACGGGGGCGATATCAGCACGGGGGCGATATCAGCACGGGGGGGATATCAGCACGGGGGGGATATCAGCACGGCGGGGATATCAGCACGGCGGGGATATCAGCACGGCGGGGATATCAGCACGGCGGGGATATCAGCACTGGGGCGATATCAGCACGGCGGGGATATCAGCACTGGGGCGATATCAGCACTGGGGCGATATCAGCACGGGGGCGATATCAGCACGGGGCGATATCAGCACGGGGCGGATATCAGCACGGGGCGGATATCAGCACGGGGGGGATATCAGCGCAGGGGGGGATATCAGCACGGCGGGGATATCAGCACGGCGGGGATATCAGCACTGGGGCGATATCAGCACGGGGGCGATATCAGCACGGGGGCGATATCAGCACGGGGCGATATCAGCACGGGGGGGGATATCAGCACGGGGGGGGATATCAGCACGGGGGGGGATATCAGCACGGGGGGGGATATCAGCACGGGGGGGGATATCAGCACGGGGGGGGATATCAGCACGGGGGGGGATATCAGCACGGGGGGGGATATCAGCACGGGGGGGGATATCAGCACGGGGGCGGATATCAGGCACGGGGGGCGATATCAGCACGGGGGCGATATCAGCACGGGGGCGATATCAGCACGGGGGCGATATCAGCACGGGGGCGATATCCAGCACGGGGGCGATATCAGCACGGGGGCGATATCAGCACGGGGGCGATATCAGCACGGGGGGCGATATCAGCACGGGGGCGATATCAGCACGGGGGCGATATCAGCACGGGGGCGATATCAGCACGGGGGCGATATCAGCACGGGGGCGATATCAGCACGGGGGCGATATCAGCACGGGGGCGATATCAGCACGGGGGCGATATCAGCACGGGGGCGATATCAGCACGGGGGCGATATCAGCACGGGGGCGATATCAGCACGGGGGCGATATCAGCACGGGGGCGATATCAGCACGGGGGCGATATCAGCACGGGGGCGATATCAGCACGGGGGCGATATCAGCACGGGGGCGATATCAGCACGGGGGCGATATCAGCACGGGGTCGATATCAGCACGGGGGCGATATCAGCACGGGGGCGATATCAGCACGGGGGCGATATCAGCACGGGGGCGATATCAGCACGGGGGCGATATCAGCACGGCATATCAGCAGGGCGGGGATGTCAGCACGGGCGGGGATGTCAGCACGGGGGGGATGTCAGCACGGGGGGGGATGTCAGCACGGGGGGGGATGTCAGCACGGGGGGGGATGTCAGCACGGGGGGGGATGTCAGCACGGGGGGGATGTCAGCACGGGGGGGGATGTCAGCACGGGGGGGGATGTCAGCACGGGGGGGGATGTCAGCACGGGGGGGGATGTCAGCACGGGGGGGGATGTCAGCACGGGGGGGGATGTCAGCACGGGGGGGATGTCAGCACGGGGGGGGATGTCAGCACGGGGGGGGGATGTCAGCACGGGGGGGGATGTCAGCACGGGGGGGGATGTCAGCACGGGGGGGATGTCAGCACGGGGGGGGATGTCAGCACGGGGGGGGATGTCAGCACGGGGGGGATGTCAGCCGGGGGGGGATTGTCAGCACGGGGGGGGATGTCAGCACGGGGGGGATGTCAGCACGGGGGGGGGTTGTCAGCACGGGGGGGATGTCAGACGGGGGGGATGTCAGCACGGGGGGGATGTCAGCACGGGGGGGGATGTCAGCACGGGGGGGATGTCAGCACGGGGGGGATGTCAGCACGGGGGGGATGGTCAGCACGGGGGGGATGTCAGCACGGGGGGGATGTCAGCACGGGGGGGATGTCAGCACGGGGGGGATGTCAGCACGGGGGGGATGTCAGCACGGGGGGGATGTCAGCACGGGGGGGATGTCAGCACGGGGGGATGTCAGCACGGGGGGGATGTCAGCACGGGGGGGATGTCAGCACGGGGGGGATGTCAGCACGGGGGGGATGTCAGCACGGGGGGGGATGTCAGCACGGGGGGGATGTCAGCACGGGGGGATGTCAGCACGGGGGGGATGTCAGCACGGGGGGGATGTCAGCACGGGGGGGATGTCAGCACGGGGGGGATTTCAGCACGGGGGGGATTTCAGCACGGGGGGGATTTCAGCACGGGGGGGGAATTCAGCACGGGGGGATTTCAGCACGGATCAGCACGGGGGGGATGTCAGCACGGGGGGGATGTCAGCACGGGGGGGTTGTCAGCACGGGGGGGGTTGTCAGCACGGGGGGATGTCAGAACGGGGGGGAGTCAGCACGGGGGCGATATCAGCACGGGGCGATATCAGCACAGGGGGATATCAGCACGGGGGGGATATCAGCACGGGGGGGATATCAGCACGGGGCGATATCAGCACGGGACGATATCAGCACGGGGGGATATCAGCACAGGGCGATATCAGCACGGGCGGATATCAGCACGGGCGGATATCAGCACGGTGGGATATCAGCACGGGGGGGATATAACCCCGGGGGGATATCAGCACGGGGGGGATATCAGCACGGGGCGATATCAGCACGGGGGGGATATCAGCATGGGGGGGATATCAGCACAGGGCGATATCAGCACGGGCGGATATCAGCACGGGCGGATATCAGCACGGGGGGATATAACTCCGGTGGGATATCAGCACGGGGGGGATATCAGCACGGGGGGATATCAGCACGGGGGGGGATATCAGCACGGGGGGGGATATCAGCACGGGGGGGGATATCAGCACGGGGGGGATATCAGCACGGGGCGATATCAGCACGGGGCGATATCAGCACGGGGTGATATCAGCACGGGGGGGATATCAGGACGGGGGGATATCAGCACAGGGCGATATCAGCACGGGCGGATATCAGCATGGGCGGATATCAGCACGGGGGATATATAACCCCGGTGGGATATCAGCACGGGGGGGATATCAGCACGGGGGGGATATCAGCACGGGGGGGATATCAGCACGGGGGGGATATCAGCACGGGGGGATATCAGCACAGGGCGATATCAGCACGGGCAGATATCAGCACGAGCGCAATCAGCACGGGGGGGATATCAGCACGGGGGGGATATCAGCACGGGGGGGATATCAGCACGGGGGGGATATCAGCACGGGGGGGGATATCAGCACGGGGGCGATATCAGCACGGGGGCGATATCAGCACGGGGGGGATATCAGCACGGGGGGGATATCAGCACGGGGGGGATATCAGCACGGGGGGGATATCAGCGCGGGGGGGATATCAGCGCGGGGGGGATATCAGCGCAGGGGGGGATATCAGCGCAGGGGGGGATATCAGCGCAGGGGGGGATATCAGCGCAGGGGGGATATCAGCGCAGGGGGGGATATCAGCGCAGGGGGGGATATCAGCGCAGGGGGGGATATCAGCGCAGGGGGGGATATCAGCGCAGGGGGGGATATCAGCGCAGGGGGGATATCAGCGCAGGGGGGGATATCAGCGCAGGGGGGGATATCAGCGCAGGGGGGGAAATCAGCGCAGGGGGGGAATCAGCGCAGGGGGGGATATCAGCGCAGGGGGGGATATCAGCGCAGGGGGGGATATCAGCGCAGGGGGCGATGTCAGCACGGGGGCGATGTCAGCACGGGGGCGATGTCAGCACGGGGGCGATGTCAGCACGGGGGCGATGTCAGCACGGGGGCGATGTCAGCACGGGGGCGATGTCAGCACGGGGGCGATGTCAGCACGGGGGCGATGTCAGCACTGGGGCGATGTCAGCACGGGGGCGATGTCAGCGCGGGGGGTTTGTCAGCGCGAGGGGTATGTCAGCGCGGGGGGTATGTCAGCGCGGGGGGGAATTCAGCGCGGGGGGCGATATCAGCGCGGGGGCGATATCAGCGCGGGGGCGATATCAGCACGGGGGCGATATCAGCACGGGGGCGATATCAGCACGGGGGCGATATCAGCACGGGGGGTATATCAGCACGGCGGGGATATCAGCACGGCGGGGGATATAAGCACGGCGGGGATATCAGCACGGCGGGGATATCAGCACTGGGGCGATATCAGCACGGCGGGGATATCAGCACTGGGGCGATATCAGCACGGGGGCGATATCAGCACGGGGCGATATCAGCACGGGGCGATATCAGCACGGGGCGGATATCAGCACGGGGCGGATATCAGCACGGGGCGGATATCAGCACGGGGGGGATATCAGCACGGGGGGGATATCAGCGCAGGGGGGGATATCAGCACGGCGGGGATATCAGCACGGCGGGGGATATCAGCACTGGGGCGATATCAGCACGGGGGCGATATCAGCACGGGGCGATATCAGCACGGGGGGGATATCAGCACGGGGGGGGATATCAGCACGGGGGGGGATATCAGCACGGGGGGGGATATCAGCACGGGGGGGATGTCAGCACGGGGGGGATGTCAGCACGGGGGGGATGTCAGCACGGGGGGGATGTCAGCACGGGGGGATGTCAGCACGGGGCGATATCAGCACGGGGCGATATCAGCACGGGACGATATCAGCACGGGGGGATATCAGCACAGGGCGATATCAGCACGGGCGGATATCAGCACGGGCGGATATCAGCACGGTGGGATATCAGCACGGGGGGGATATAACCCCGGGGGGATATCAGCACGGGGGGGATATCAGCACGGGGCGATATCAGCACGGGGGGGATATCAGGCATGGGGGGGATATCAGCACAGGGCGATATCAGCACGGGCGGATATCAGCACGGGCGGATATCAGCACGGGGGGATATAACTCCGGTGGGATATCAGCACGGGGGGGATATCAGCACGGGGGGATATCAGCACGGGGGGGGATATCAGCACGGGGGGGGGATATCAGCACGGGGGGGGATATCAGCACGGGGGGGATATCAGCACGGGGGGGATATCAGCACGGGGCGATATCAGCACGGGGCGATATCAGCACGGGGCGATATCAGCACGGGGCGATATCAGCACGGGGGGGATATCAGGACGGGGGGATATCAGCACAGAGCGATATCAGCACGGGCGGATATCAGCATGGGCGGATATCAGCACGGGGGATATATAACCCCGGTGGGATATCAGCACAGGGGGGATATCAGCACGGGGGGGATATCAGCACGGGGGGGATATCAGCACGGGGGGGATATCAGCACGGGGGGGATATCAGCACGGGGGGGATATCAGCACGAGGGGATATCAGCACAGGGCGATATCAGCACGGGCGGATATCAGCACGAGCGGATATCAGCACGGTGGGATATCAGCACGGGGGGGATATAACCCCGGGGCGATATCAGCACGGGGGGGATATCCGCACGGGGCGATATCAGCACGGGGGGATATCAGCATGGGGGGGATATCAGCACAGGGCGATATCAGCACGGACGGATATCAGCACGGGCGGATATCAGCACGGGCGGATATCAGCACGGGCGGATATCAGCACGGGGGGATATAACTCCGGTGGGATATCAGCACGGGGGGGATATCAGCACGGGGGGGATATCAGCACGGGGGGGGATATCAGCACGGGGGGATATCAGCACGGGGGGGATATCAGCACGGGGGGGGATATCAGCACGGGGGGGATATCAGCACGGGGCGATATCAGCACGGGGCGATATCAGCACGGGGTGATATCAGCACGGGGGGGATATCAGGACGGGGGGGATATCAGGACGGGGGGATATCAGCACAGGGCGATATCAGCACGGGCGGATATCAGCATGGGCGGATATCAGCACGGGGGATATATAACCCCGGTGGGATATCAGCATGGGCGGATATCAGCACGGGGGATATATAACCCCGGTGGGATATCAGCACGGGGGCGATATCAGCACGGGGGCGATATCAGCACGGGGGCGATATCAGCACGGGGGCGATATCAGCACGGGGCGATATCAGCACGGGGCGATATCAGCACGGGGCGATATCAGCACGGGGCGATATCAGCAGGGGGCGATATCAGCAGGGGGCGATATCAGCAGGGGGCGATATCAGCAGGGGGCGATATCAGCACAGGGGGGATATCAGCAGGGGGCGATATCAGCAGGGGGCGATATCAGCACAGGGGGATATCAGCACAGGGGGATATCAGCACAGGGGCGATATCAGCACGGTGCGATATCAGCACGGTGCGATATCAGCACGGTGCGATATCAGCACGGGGCGATATCAGCACGGGGCGATATCAGCACGGGGCGATATCAGCACGGGGCGATATCAGCACGGGGCGATATCAGCACGGGGGGGATATCAGCACGGGGGGGATATCAGCACGGGGGGGATATCAGCACGGGGCGATATCAGCACGGGGCGATATCAGCACGGGGCGATATCAGCACGGGACGATATCAGCACGGGGCAATATCAGCACGGGGCGATATCAGCACGGGGCGATATGAGCACGGGGGGGATATCAGCACGGGGCGATATCAGCACGGGGGGGATATCAGCACGGGGGCGATATCAGCACGGGGGCGATATCAGCACGGGGGCGATATCAGCACGGGCGGATATCAGCACGGGCGGATATCAGCACGGGCGCAATTCAGCACGGGCGCAATTCAGCACGGGCGCAATTCAGCACGGGGGGGATATCAGCACGGGGGGGATATCAGCACGGGGGGGATATCAGCACGGGGGGGATATCAGCACGGGGGGATATCAGCACGGGGGCGATATCAGCACGGGGGCGATATCAGCACGGGGGCGATATCAGCACGGGGGGGATATCAGCACGGGGGGGATATCAGCACGGGGGGGATATCAGCACGGGGGGGATATCAGCACGGGGGGGATATCAGCACGGGGGGGATATCAGCACGGGGGGGATATCAGCGCGGGGGGGATATCAGCGCGGGGGGATATCAGCGCGGGGGGGATATCAGCGCAGGAGGGGATATCAGCGCAGGGGGGGATATCAGCGCAGGGGGGATATCAGCGCAGGGGGGATATCAGCGCAGGGGGGATATCAGCGCACGGGGGGATATCAGCGCAGGGGGGGATATCAGCGCAGGGGGGGATATCAGCGCAGGGGGGGATATCAGCGCAGGGGGGGATATCAGCGCAGGGGGGGATATCAGCGCAGGGGGGGATATCAGCGCAGGGGGGATATCAGCGCAGGGGGGGATATCAGCGCAGGGGGGGATATCAGCGCAGGGGGGATATCAGCGCAGGGGGGGATATCAGCGCAGGGGGGGATATCAGCGCAGGGGGGGATATCAGCGCAGGGGGGGATATCAGCGCAGGGGGGGATATCAGCGCAGGGGGGGATATCAGCGCAGGGGGCGATGTCAGCACGGGGGCGATGTCAGCACGGGGGCGATGTCAGCACGGGGGCGATGACAGCACGGGGGCGATGTCAGCACGGGGGCGATGTCAGCACGGGGGCGATGTCAGCACGGGGGCGATGTCAGCACGGGGGCGATGTCAGCACGGGGGCGATGTCAGCACGGGGGCGATGTCAGCACGGGGGCGATGTCAGCACGGGGCGATGTCAGCACGGGGGCGATGTCAGCACGGGGGCGATGTCAGCACGGGGCGATGTCAGCACGGGGCGGATGTCAGCACGGGGGGGATGTCAGCACGGGGGGGATGTCAGCACGGGGGGGATGTCAGCACGGGGGGTATGTCAGCACGGGGGGTATGTCAGCGCGGGGGGTTTGTCAGCGCGAGGGGTATGTCAGCGCGGGGGGTATGTCAGCGCGGGGGGGGAATTCAGCGCGGGGGCGATATCAGCGCGGGGGCGATATCAGCACGGGGGCGATATCAGCACGGGGGGGGCGATATCAGCACGGGGGCGATATCAGCACGGGGGGATATCAGCACGGGGGGGATATCAGCACGGCGGGGATATAAGCACGGCGGGGATATCAGCACGGCGGGGATATCAGCACTGGGGCGATATCAGCACGGCGGGGATATCAGCACTGGGGCGATATCAGCACTGGGGCGATATCAGCACGGGGGCGATATCAGCACGGGGGCGATATCAGCACGGGGGCGATATCAGCACGGGGGCGATATCAGCACGGGGGCGATATCAGCACGGGGGCGATATCAGCACGGGGGCGATATCAGCACGGGGGCGATATCAGCACGGGGGCGATATCAGCACGGGGGCGATATCAGCACGGGGGCGATATCAGCACGGGGGCGATATCAGCACGGGGGCGATATCAGCACGGGGGCGATGTCAGCACGGGCGGGGATGTCAGCACGGGGGGGGATGTCAGCACGGGGGGGGATGTCAGCACGGGGGGGGATGTCAGCACGGGGGGGATGTCAGCACGGGGGGGGATGTCAGCACGGGGGGGATGTCAGCACGGGGGGGATGTCAGCACGGGGGGGATGTCAGCACGGGGGGGATGTCAGCACGGGGGGGATGTCAGCACGGGGGGGATGTCAGCACGGGGGGGATGTCAGCACGGGGGGGATGTCAGCACGGGGGGGATGTCAGCACGGGGGGGATGTCAGCACGGGGGGGATTTCAGCACGGGGGGGATTTCAGCACGGGGGGGATTTCAGCACGGGGGGGATTTCAGCACGGGGGGGATGTCAGCACGGGGGGGATGTCAGCACGGGGGGGATGTCAGCACGGGGGGGTTGTCAGCACGGGGGGGTTGTCAGCACGGGGGGGATGTCAGAACGGGGGGGACGTCAGCACGGGGGCGATATCAGCACGGGGCGATATCAGCACAGGGGGATATCAGCACGGGGGGGATATCAGCACGGGGGGGATATCAGCACGGGGCGATATCAGCACGGGGCGATATCAGCACGGGACGATATCAGCACGGGGGGATATCAGCACAGGGCGATATCAGCACGGGCGGATATCAGCACGGGCGGATATCAGCACGGTGGGATATCAGCACGGGGTGGATATAACCCCGGGGGGATATCAGCACGGGGGGGATATCAGCACGGGGCGATATCAGCACGGGGGGGATATCAGCATGGGGGGGATATCAGCACGGGGGATATATAACCCCGGTGGGATATCAGAACGGGGGGGATATCAGCACGGGGGGGATATCAGCACGGGGGGGATATCAGCACGGGGGGGATATCAGCACGGGGGGATATCAGCACAGGGCGATATCAGCACGGGCAGATATCAGCACGAGCGCAATTCAGCACGGGGGGGATATCAGCACGGGGGGGATATCAGCACGGGGGGGATATCAGCACGGGGGGGATATCAGCACGGGGGGGATATCAGCACGGGGGGGATATCAGCACGGGGGCGATATCAGCACGGGGGCGATATCAGCACGGGGGGGATATCAGCACGGGGGGGATATCAGCACGGGGGGGATATCAGCACGGGGGGGATATCAGCGCGGGGGGGATATCAGCGCGGGGGGGATATCAGCGCAGGGGGGGATATCAGCGCAGGGGGGGGATATCAGCGCAGGGGGGGATATCAGCGCAGGGGGGGATATCAGCGCAGGGGGGGATATCAGCGCAGGGGGGGATATCAGCGCAGGGGGGATATCAGCGCAGGGGGGGATATCAGCGCAGGGGGGGATATCAGCGCAGGGGGGGGATATCAGCGCAGGGGGGGATATCAGCGCAGGGGGGGATATCAGCGCAGGGGGGGATATCAGCGCAGGGGGGGATATCAGCGCAGGGGGGGATATCAGCGCAGGGGGGGATATCAGCGCAGGGGGGGATATCAGCGCAGGGGGGGGATATCAGCGCAGGGGGGGCAGGGGGATATCAGCGCAGGGGGGGATATCAGCGCAGGGGGGGGGCGATATCAGCACGGGGGCGATATCAGCACGGGGGCGATATCAGCACGGGGGCGATATCAGCACGGGGGGCGATGTCAGCACTGGGGCGATATCAGCACGGGGGCGATGTCAGCACGGGGCGATATCAGCACGGGGGTATGTCAGCACGGGGTATGTCAGCGGGGGGGGATCAGCGGGGGGGGATATCAGCACGGGGGCGATATCAGCACGGGGGCGATATCAGCACGGGGGGCGATATCAGCACGGGGGCGATATCAGCACGGGGGCGATATCAGCACGGGGCGATATCAGCACGGGGGCGATATCAGCACGGGGGGATATCAGCACGGGGGGATATCAGCACGGCGGGGATATCAGCACGGGGGGATATCAGCACGGGGGGATATCAGCACGGGGGCGATATCAGCACGGGGGCGATATCAGCACGTGGGCGATATCAGCACGGGGCGATATCAGCACAGGGGGGCGATATCAGCACGGGGGCGATATCAGCACGGGGGGCGATATCAGCACGGGGGGGATTATCAGCACGGGGGGGGGATATCAGCACGGGGGCGATATCAGCACGGGGGCGATATCAGCACGGGGCGATATCAGCACGGGGGCGATATCAGCACGGGGGCGGATATCAGCAACGGGGCGATATCAGCACGGGGGCGATATCAGCACGGGGGCGATATCAGCACGGGGGCGATATCAGCACGGGGGCGATATCAGCACGGGGGGCGATATCAGCACGGGGGCGATATCAGCACGGGGGTGATATCAGCACGGGGCGATATCAGCACAGGGGGATATCAGCACGGGTGGGATATCAGCACGGGGGCGATATCAGCACGGGGGCGATATCAGCACGGGGCGATATCAGCACAGGGGCGATATCAGCAGGGGGCGATATCAGCACGGGGGCGCTATCAGCACGGGGGCGATATCAGCACGGGGGCGATATCAGCACGGGGGCGATATCAGCACGGGGGCGATATCAGCACGGGGGGCGATGTCAGCACGGGGGGCGATGTCAGCACGGGGGCGATGTCAGCACGGGGGGGAATGTCAGCACGGGGATGTCAGCACGGGGGGGATGTCAGCACGGGGGGGGATGTCAGCACGGGGGGGGATGTCAGCACGGGGGGTGCTTTCAGCACGGGGGGGATGTCAGCACGGGGGGGGGATGTCAGCACTGGGGGGGGATGTCAGCACGGGGGGGGATGTCAGCACGGGGGGGGATGTCAGCACGGGGGGGGATGTCAGCACGGGGGGGATTCAGCACGGGGGGGATGTCAGCACGGGGGGGGGATGTCAAGCACGGGGGGGATGTCAAGCACAGGGGGGGGATGTCAGCACGGGGGGGGATGTCAGCACGGGGGGGGGAATGTCAGCACGGGGGGGGATGTCAGCACGGGGGGGGATGTCAGCACGGGGGGGGATGTCAGCACGGGGGGGGATTGTCAGCACGGGGGGGGATGTCAGCACGGGGGGGGATGTCAGCACGGGGGGGATGTCAGCACGGGGGGGGATGTCAGCACGGGGGGGGATGTCAGCACGGGGGGGGATGTCAGCACGGGGGGGATGTCAGCACGGGGGGGGATGTCAGCACGGGGGGGGATGTCAGCACGGGGGGGATGTCAGCACGGGGGGGATGTCAGCACGGGGGGATGTCAGCACGGGGGGGGATGTCAGCACGGGGGGGGATGTCAGCACGGGGGGGATGTCAGCACGGGGGGGATGTCAGCACGGGGGGGATGTCAGCACGGGGGGGATGTCAGCACGGGGGGGGATGTCAGCACGGGGGGGATGTCAGGCCGGGGGGGATGTCAGCACGGGGCGATATCAGCACGGGGCGATATCAGCACGGGACGATATCAGCACGGGGGGATATCAGCACAGGGCGATATCAGCACGGGCGGATATCAGCACGGGCGGATATCAGCACGGTGGGATATCAGCACGGGGGGGGATATAACCCCGGGGGATATCAGCACGGGGGGGATATCAGCACGGGGCGATATCAGCACGGGGGGGATATCAGCATGGGGGGGATATCAGCACAGGGCGATATCAGCACGGGCGGATATCAGCACGGGCGGATATCAGCACGGGGGGATATAACTCCGGTGGGATATCAGCACGGGGGGGATATCAGACGGGGGGATATCAGCACGGGGGGGGATATCAGCACGGGGGGGGGATAATCAGCACGGGGGGGATATCAGCACGGGGCGATATCAGCACGGGGCGATATCAGCACGGGGCGATATCAGCACGGGGGGATATCAGGACGGGGGGGATATCAGCACAGAGCGATATCAGCACGGGCGGATATCAGCATGGGCGGATATCAGCACGGGGGATATATAACCCGGTGGGATATCAGCACAGGGGGGATATCAGCAGGGGGGGATATCAGCACGGGGGGGATATCAGCACGGGGGGGATATCAGCACGGGGGGGATATCAGCACGGGGGGGATATCAGCACGGGGGGGATATCAGCACGAGGGGATATCAGCACAGGGCGATATCAGCACGGGCGGATATCAGCACGAGCGGATATCAGCACGGTGGGATATCAGCACGGGGGGGATATAACCCCGGGGCGATATCAGCACGGGGGGGATATCCGCACGGGGCGATATCAGCACGGGGGGATATCAGCATGGGGGGGATATCAGCATGGGGGGGATATCAGCACAGGGCGATATCAGCACGGACGGATATCAGCACGGGCGGATATCAGCACGGGCGGATATCAGCACGGGCGGATATCAGCACGGGGGGATATAACTCCGGTGGGATATCAGCACGGGGGGGATATCAGCACGGGGGGGATATCAGCACGGGGGGGATATCAGCACGGGGGGGGATATCAGCACGGGGGGATATCAGCACGGGGGGGATATCAGCAGGGGGGGATATCAGCACGGGGGGGGATATCAGGATGGGGGGATATCAGCACGGGGGCGATATAACACCGGGCGGATATCAGCACGGGGGGATATAAGCACGGGGGGGATATCAGCACGGGGGGGATATCAGCACGGGGGGGGATATCAGCACGGGGGGGATATCAGCACGGGGGGGATATCAGCACGGGGGGGGATATCAGCACGGGGGGGATATCAGCACGGGCGGATATCAGCACGGGGGCGATATCAGCACGGGGCGATATCAGCACGGGGGCGATATCAGCACGGGGGCGATATCAGCACGGGGCGGATATCAGCACGGGGGCGATATCAGCACGGGGGCGATATCAGCACGGGGCGGATATCAGCACGGGGGGATATCAGCACGGGGGCGATATCAGCACGGGGTGATATCAGCACGGGGGGGATATCAGCACGGGGGCGATATCAGCACGGGGGGGATATCAGCACTGGGGGATATCAGCACGGGGCGATATCAGCACGGGTGGATATCAGCACGGGGGGCATATCAGCACGGGCGGATATCAGCACGGGGGGATATCAGCACGGGGGGGATATCAGCACGGGGGGGATATCAGCACGGGGGGATATCAGCACGGGGGGGATATCAGCACGGGGGGGATATCAGCACGGCGGGGATATCAGCACGGGGCGATATCAGCACGGGGGCGATATCAGCACGGGGGCGATATCAGCACGGGGGCGATATCAGCACGGGGGGCGATATCAGCACGGGGGCGATATCAGCACGGGGGCGATATCAGCACGGGGGCGATATCAGCACGGGGGCGATATCAGCACGGGGGCGATATCAGCAGGGGCGATATCAGCACGGGGCGATATCAGCACAGGGGCGATATCAGCAGGGGGCGATATCAGCAGGGGGCGATATCAGCAGGGGGCAATATCAGCAGGGGGCGATATCAGCACGGGGCGATATCAGCACAGGGGGGATATCAGCAGGGGGCGATATCAGCAGGGGGCGATATCAGCACAGGGGGATATCAGCACAGGGGGATATCAGCACAGGGGCGATATCAGCACAGGGGCGATATCAGCACGGTGCGATATCAGCACGGGGCGATATCAGCACGGGGCGATATCAGCACGGGACGATATCAGCACGGGGCGATATGAGCACGGGGCGATATGAGCACGGGGCGATATGAGCACGGGGCGATATGAGCACGGGGGGGATATCAGCACGGGGCGATATCAGCACGGGCGGATATCAGCACGGGCGGATATCAGCACGGGCGCAATTCAGCACGGGGGGGATATCAGCACGGGGGGGATATCAGCACGGGGGGGATATCAGCACGGGGGGGATATCAGCACGGGGGGGATATCAGCACAGGGGCGATATCAGCACGGGGGCGATATCAGCAAGGGGGCGATATCAGCACGGGGGCGATATCAGCACGGGGGCGATATCAGCACGGCGGGGATATCAGCACGGCGGGGATATCAGCACGGCGGGGATATCAGCACGGGGGCGATATCAGCACGGGGGCGATATCAGCACGGGGGCGATATCAGCACGGGGGCGATATCAGCACGGGGCGATATCAGCACGGGGGTGATATCAGCACGGGGCGATATCAGCACGGGGCGATATCAGCACAGGGGCGATATCAGCAGGGGGCGATATCAGCAGGGGGCGATATCAGCAGGGGGCGATATCAGCAGGGGGCAATATCAGCAGGGGGCAATATCAGCAGGGGGCGATATCAGCAGGGGGCGATATCAGCACGGGGCGATATCAGCACAGGGGGGATATCAGCAGGGGGCGATATCAGCAGGGGGCGATATCAGCAGGGGGCGATATCAGCAGGGGGCGATATCAGCACAGGGGGATATCAGCACAGGGGGATATCAGCACAGGGGGATATCAGCACAGGGGGATATCAGCACAGGGGCGATATCAGCACAGGGGCGATATCAGCACGGTGCGATATCAGCACGGTGCGATATCAGCACGGGGCGATATCAGCACGGGGCGATATCAGCACGGGGCGATATCAGCACGGGGCGATATCAGCACGGGGCGATATCAGCACGGGGCGATATCAGCACGGGGCGATATCAGCACGGGGCGATATCAGCACGGGGCGATATCTGCACAGGGCGATATCTGCACGGGGCGATATCAGCACGGGGCGATATCAGCACGGGGGGGATATCAGCACGGGGGGATATCAGCACGGGGCGATATCAGCACGGGGCGATATCAGCACGGGGCGATATCAGCACGGGGCGATATCAGCACGGGGCGATATCAGCACGGGACGATATCAGCACGGGACGATATCAGCACGGGACGATATCAGCACGGGGCGATATGAGCACGGGGCGATATGAGCACGGGGGGGATATCAGCACGGGGCGATATCAGCACGGGGGGGATATCAGCACGGGGGCGATATCAGCACGGGGGCGATATCAGCACGGGGGCGATATCAGCACGGGGGCGATATCAGCACGGGGGCGATATCAGCACGGGCGGATATCAGCACGGGCGCAATTCAGCACGGGGGGGATATCAGCACGGGGGGGATATCAGCACGGGGGGATATCAGCACGGGGGCGATATCAGCACGGGGGCGATATCAGCACGGGGGCGATATCAGCACGGGGGCGATATCAGCACGGGGGCGATATCAGCACGGGGGCGATATCAGCACGGGGGCGATATCAGCACGGGGGCGATATCAGCACGGGGGGGATATCAGCACGGGGGGGATATCAGCACGGGGGGGATATCAGCACGGGGGGGATATCAGCACGGGGGGGATATCAGCACGGGGGGGATATCAGCACGGGGGGGATATCAGCGCGGGGGGGATATCAGCGCAGGGGGGGATATCAGCGCAGGGGGGGATATCAGCGCAGGGGGGGATATCAGCGCAGGGGGGGATATCAGCGCAGGGGGGATATCAGCGCAGGGGGGGATATCAGCGCAGGGGGGATATCAGCGCAGGGGGGGATATCAGCGCAGGGGGGGATATCAGCGCAGGGGGGGATATCAGCGCAGGGGGGATATCAGCGCAGGGGGGGATATCAGCGCAGGGGGGGATATCAGCGCAGGGGGGGATATCAGCGCAGGGGGGATATCAGCGCAGGGGGGGATATCAGCGCAGGGGGGGATATCAGCGCAGGGGGGGATATCAGCGCAGGGGGGGATATCAGCGCAGGGGGGGATATCAGCGCAGGGGGGGATATCAGCGCACGGGGGCGATGTCAGCACGGGGGCGATGTCAGCACGGGGGCGATGTCAGCACGGGGGCGATGTCAGCACGGGGGCGATGTCAGCACTGGGGCGATGTCAGCACGGGGGCGATGTCAGCACGGGGGCGATGTCAGCACGGGGGCGATGTCAGCACGGGGGCGATGTCAGCACGGGGGCGATATCAGCACGGGGGCGATATCAGCACGGGGCGATATCAGCACGGGGCGATATCAGCACGGGGGGGATATCAGCACGGGGCGATATCAGCACGGGGCGATATCAGCACAGGGGCGATATCAGCAGGGGGCGATATCAGCAGGGGGCGATATCAGCAGGGGGCGATATCAGCAGGGGGCGATATCAGCAGGGGGCGATATCAGCACGGGGCGATATCAGCACAGGGGGGATATCAGCAGGGGGCGATATCAGCAGGGGGCGATATCAGCAGGGGGCGATATCAGCACAGGGGGATATCAGCACAGGGGGATATCAGCACAGGGGGATATCAGCACAGGGGCGATATCAGCACAGGGGCGATATCAGCACGGTGCGATATCAGCACGGTGCGATATCAGCACGGGGCGATATCAGCACGGGGCGATATCAGCACGGGGCGATATCAGCACGGGGCAATATCTGCACGGGGCGATATCAGCACGGGGCGATATCAGCACGGGGGGGATATCAGCACGGGGGGGATATCAGCACGGGGGGGATATCAGCACGGGGCGATATCAGCACGGGGCGATATCAGCACGGGGCGATATCAGCACGGGGCGATATCAGCACGGGACGATATCAGCACGGGGCGATATGAGCACGGGGCGATATGAGCACGGGGGGGATATCAGCACGGGGCGATATCAGCACGGGGGGGATATCAGCACGGGGGCGATATCAGCACGGGGGCGATATCAGCACGGGGGCGATATCAGCACGGGGGCGATATCAGCACGGGCGGATATCAGCACGGGCGGATATCAGCACGGGCGCAATTCAGCACGGGGGGGATATCAGCACGGGGGGGATATCAGCACGGGGGGGATATCAGCACGGGGGCGATATCAGCACGGGGGCGATATCAGCACGGGGGCGATATCAGCACGGCGGGGATATCAGCACGGCGGGGATATCAGCACGGGGGCGATATCAGCACGGGGGCGATATCAGCACGGGGGCGATATCAGCACGGGGGCGATATCAGCAAGGGGCGAGATCAGCACGGGGGGGATATCAGCACGGGGCGATATCAGCACAGGGGCGATATCAGCAGGGGGCGATATCAGCAGGGGGCGATATCAGCAGGGGGCGATATCAGCAGGGGGCAATATCAGCAGGGGGCGATATCAGCACGGGGCGATATCAGCACAGGGGGGATATCAGCAGGGGGCGATATCAGCAGGGGGCGATATCAGCACAGGGGGATATCAGCACAGGGGGATATCAGCACGGGGGCGATGTCAGCACGGGGGCGATGTCAGCACGGGGGCGATGTCAGCACGGGGGCGATATCAGCACGGGGGCGATATCAGCACGGGGGCGATATCAGCACGGGGCGATATCAGCACGGGGGGGATATCAGCACGGGGCGATATCAGCACGGGGCGATATCAGCACAGGGGCGATATCAGCAGGGGGCGATATCAGCAGGGGGCGATATCAGCAGGGGGCGATATCAGCAGGGGGCAATATCAGCAGGGGGCGATATCAGCACGGGGCGATATCAGCACAGGGGGGATATCAGCAGGGGGCGATATCAGCAGGGGGCGATATCAGCACAGGGGGATATCAGCACAGGGGGATATCAGCACAGGGGGATATCAGCACAGGGGGATATCAGCACAGGGGCGATATCAGCACAGGGGCGATATCAGCACGGTGCGATATCAGCACGGTGCGATATCAGCACGGGGCGATATCAGCACGGGGCGATATCAGCACGGGGCGATATCAGCACGGGGCGATATCTGCACGGGGCGATATCAGCACGGGGCGATATCAGCACGGGGGGGATATCAGCACGGGGGGGATATCAGCACGGGGGGGATATCAGCACGGGGCGATATCAGCGCGGGGCGATATCAGCACGGGGCGATATCAGCACGGGGGCGATATCAGCACGGGGGCGATATCAGCACGGGGGCGATATCAGCACGGGGGGGGATATCAGCACGGGGCGATATCAGCACGGGGGGGATATCAGCACGGGGGCGATATCAGCACGGGGGGATATCAGCACGGGGGGGATATCAGCACGGGGGGGATATCAGCACGGGGGGGATATCAGCACGGGCGGATATCAGCACGGGGCGCAATTCAGCACGGGGGGATATCAGCACGGGGGGGATATCAGCACGGGGGGGATATCAGCACGGGGGCGATATCAGCACGGGGGCGATATCAGCACGGGGGCGATATCAGCACGGGGGCGATATCAGCACGGGGGCGATATCAGCACGGCGGGGATATCAGCACGGCGGGGATATCAGCACGGGGGCGATATCAGCACGGGGGCGATATCAGCACGGGGGCGATATCAGCACGGGGGCGATATCAGCAAGGGGGCGATATCAGCACGGGGGCGATATCAGCACGGGGCGATATCAGCACGGGGCGATATCAGCAGGGGGCGATATCAGCAGGGGGCGATATCAGCAGGGGGCGATATCAGCAGGGGGCGATATCAGCACAGGGGGCATATCAGCACAGGGGGGATATCAGCACGGGGCGATATCAGCACAGGGGGCGATATCAGCACGGGGCGATATCAGCACGGGGCGATATCAGCAAGGGGGATATCAGCACAGGGGGATATCAGACAGGGGGATATCAGCACAGGGGCGATATCAGCACAGGGGCGATATCAGCACGGTGCGATATCAGCACGGGCGATAATCAGCCGGGGCGATATCAGCACGGGACGATATCAGCACGGGGCGATATGAGCACGGGGCGATATGAGCACGGGGGGGATATCAGCACGGGGGCGATAATCAGCACGGGGGGGATATCAGCACGGGGGCGATATCAGCACGGGGGCGATATCAGCACGGGGGCGAGATCAGCACGGGGCGATATAGCACGGGCGGATATCAGCAAGGGCGGATATCAGCACGGGCGCAATTCAGCAGGGGGGGATATCAGCACGGGGGGGATATCAGCACGGGGGGCGATATCAGCACAGGGGGCGATATCAGCACGGGGGCGATATCAGCACGGGGGCGATATCAGCACGGGGGGCGATATCAGCACGGGGGCGATATCAGCACGGGGGCGATATCAGCACGGGGGGGATATCAGCACGGGGGGGATATCAGCACGGGGGGGATATCAGCACGGGGGGGATATCAGCACGGGGGGGATATCAGCACGGGGGGGATATCAGCACGGGGGGGATATCTGCACGGGGGGGGATATCAGCGCGGGGGGGATATCAGCGCAGGGGGGGATATCAGCGCAGGGGGGGATATCAGCGCAGGGGGGGATATCAGCGCAGGGGGGGATATCAGCGCAGGGGGGATATCAGCGCAGGGGGGGATATCAGCGCAGGGGGGGATATCAGCGCAGGGGGGATATCAGCGCAGGGGGGATATCAGCGCAGGGGGGGATATCAGCGCAGGGGGGGATATCAGCGCAGGGGGGGATATCAGCGCAGGGGGGATATCAGCGCAGGGGGGGATATCAGCGCAGGGGGGATATCAGCGCAGGGGGGGATATCAGCGCAGGGGGGGATATCAGCGCAGGGGGGGATATCAGCGCAGGGGGGGATATCAGCGCAGGGGGCGATGTCAGCACGGGGGGCGATGTCAGCACGGGGGCGATGTCAGCACGGGGGCGATGTCAGCACGGGGGCGATGTCAGCACTGGGGCGATGTCAGCACGGGGGCGATGTCAGCACGGGGGCGATGTCAGCACGGGGGCGATGTCAGCACGGGGGCGATGTCAGCACGGGGGCGATATCAGCACGGGGGCGATATCAGCACGGGGGGCGATATCAGCACGGGGCGATATCAGCACGGGGGGGGATATCAGCACGGGGCGATATCAGCACGGGGCGATATCAGCACAGGGGCGATATCAGCAGGGGGCGATATCAGCAGGGGGCGATATCAGCAGGGGGCGATATCAGCAGGGGGCAATATCAGCAGGGGGCAATATCAGCAGGGGGCGATATCAGCACGGGGCGATATCAGCACAGGGGGGATATCAGCAGGGGGCGATATCAGCAGGGGGCGATATCAGCACAGGGGGATATCAGCACAGGGGGATATCAGCACAGGGGGATATCAGCACAGGGGCGATATCAGCACAGGGGCGATATCAGCACGGTGCGATATCAGCACGGTGCGATATCAGCACGGGGCGATATCAGCACGGGGCGATATCAGCACGGGGCGATATCAGCACGGGGCGATATCTGCACGGGGCGATATCTGCACGGGGCGATATCAGCACGGGGCGATATCAGCACGGGGGGGATATCAGCACGGGGGGGATATCAGCACGGGGGGGATATCAGCACGGGGCGATATCAGCACGGGGCGATATCAGCACGGGGCGATATCAGCACGGGACGATATCAGCACGGGGCGATATGAGCACGGGGCGATATGAGCACGGGGGGGATATCAGCACGGGGCGATATCAGCACGGGGGGGATATCAGCACGGGGGCGATATCAGCACGGGGGCGATATCAGCACGGGGGCGATATCAGCACGGGGGCGATATCAGCACGGGCGGATATCAGCACGGGCGGATATCAGCACGGGCGCAATTCAGCACGGGGGGGATATCAGCACGGGGGGGATATCAGCACGGGGGGGTTATCAGCACGGGGGGGATATCAGCACGGGGGCGATATCAGCACGGGGGCGATATCAGCACGGGGGGCGATATCAGCACGGCGGGGATATCAGCACGGCGGGGATATCAGCACGGGGGCGATATCAGCACGGGGGCGATATCAGCACGGGGGCGATATCAGCACGGGGGCGATATCAGCAAGGGGCGAGATCAGCACGGGGGGGATATCAGCACGGGGCGATATCAGCACAGGGGCGATATCAGCAGGGGGCGATATCAGCAGGGGGCGATATCAGCAGGGGGCGATGTCAGCACGGGGGGGATGTCAGCACGGGGGGGATGTCAGCGCGGGGGGGATGTCAGCGTGGGGGTTTTGTCAGCGCGGGGGGTATGTCAGCGCGGGGGGTATGTCAGCGCGGGGGGGAATTCAGCGCGGGGGCGATATCAGCACGGGGGCGATATCAGCACGGGGGCGATATCAGCACGGCGGGGATATCAGCACGGCGGGGATATCAGCACGGCGGGGATATCAGCACGGGGGCGGATATCAGCACGGGGGGGGATATCAGCACGGGGGCGGATATCAGCACGGGGGCGGATATCAGCACGGGGCGATATCAGCACGGGGGCGGATATCAGCACGGGGCGATATCAGCACGGGGCGATATCAGCACGGGGGCGATATCAGCACGGGGGCGATATCAGCACGGGGGCGATATCAGCACGGGGGCGATATCAGCACGGGGGCGATATCAGCACGGGGGCGATATCAGCACGGGGGCGATATCAGCACGGGGGCGATATCAGCACGGGGGCGATATCAGCACGGGGGCGATATCAGCACGGGGGGCGATATCAGCACGGGGGCGATATCAGCACGGGGGCGATATCAGCACGGGGGCGATATCAGCACGGGGGCGATATCAGCACGGGGGCGATATCAGCACGGGGGCGATATCAGCACGGGGGCGATGTCAGCACGGGGGCGATGTCAGCACGGGGGCGATGTCAGCACGGGGGCGATGTCAGCACGGGGGCGATGTCAGCACGGGCGGGGATTGTCAGCACGGGCGGGGATGTCAGCACGGGGGGGATGTCAGCACGGGGGGGGGATGTCAGCACGGGGGGGGATGTCAGCACGGGGGGGATGTCAGCACGGGGGGGGATGTCAGCACGGGGGGGGATGTCAGCACGGGGGGGGATGTCAGCACGGGGGGGATGTCAGCACGGGGGGGGATGTCAGCACGGGGGGGGATGTCAGCACGGGGGGGATGTCAGCACGGGGGGGATGTCAGCACGGGGGGGGATGTCAGCACGGGGGGGGATGTCAGCACGGGGGGGGGATGTCAGCACGGGGGGGGGGATGTCAGCACGGGGGGGGATGTCAGCACGGGGGGGGGATGTCAGCACGGGGGGGGGATGTCAGCACGGGGGGGGATGTCAGCACGGGGGGGGATGTCAGCACGGGGGGGGATGTCAGCACGGGGGGGGATGTCAGCACGGGGGGGGATGTCAGCACGGGGGGGGATGTCAGCACGGGGGGGGATGTCAGCACGGGGGGGGATGTCAGCACGGGGGGGGGATGTCAGCACGGGGGGGGATGTCAGCACGGGGGGGACGTCAGCACGGGGGGGGACGTCAGCACGGGGGGGGACGTCAGCACGGGGGGGACGTCAGCACGGGGGGGACGTCAGCACGGGGGGGACGTCAGCACGGGGGGGACGTCAGCACGGGGGGGACGTCAGCACGGGGCGGACGTCAGCACGGGGGGGACGTCAGCACGGGGGGGATGTCAGCACGGGGGGGATGTCAGCACGGGGGGGATGTCAGCACGGGGGGGATATCAGCACGGGGGGGATATCAGCACGGGGGGGATATCAGCACGGGGGGATATCAGCACGGGGGGGATGTCAGCACGGGGGGGATGTCAGCACGGGGGGGATGTCAGCACGGGGGGGATATCAGCACGGGGGGGATATCAGCACGGGGGGGATATCAGCACGGGGGGATATCAGCACGGGGGGGATATCAGCACGGGGGGGATATCAGCACGGGGGGATATCAGCACGGGGGGATATCAGCACGGGGGGATATCAGCACGGGGCGATATCAGCACAAGGGCGATATCAGCACAGGGCGATATCAGCACAGGGCGATATCAGCACAGGGCGATATCAGCACAGGGCGATATCAGCACAGGGCGATATCAGCACAGGGCGATATCAGCACAGGGCGATATCAGCACGGGCATATCAGCACGGGCATATCAGCACGGGCATATCAGCACGGGCATATCAGCACGGGCATATCAGCACGGGCATATCAGCACGGGCATATCAGCACGGGCATATCAGCACGGGCATATCAGCACGGGCATTATCAGCACGGGCATATCAGCACGGGCATATCAGCAGATGAGCGACCCTATATCAGGAAGGTCTGCTGTTAGATGAAGATAGGACCTTTCTATGTTCAAGTCTAAAGCCAGGGAGACTGCAAAAATAACTTGAAAATATTAGGTTATTACTTCAGTATTTATTTATAAACTTAGACCCTCAAAGAATCACGAAACATTAAGAACAATTCACATCTGAAAACAGGGTTAGGAAATGTAAACATTCAGGTTGATCCAAATATCAGAACAAACATTACAGGATCTAATGCATTGACTACAGTAAGGAGCAATAAGACATAGAAGCAGAAATTAGGCCATTCGGCCCATTGAGTCTGCTCTGGCCACTTATGACTTTGCATCTGCTGACATAATTTGTATTATTGTGACCATTATTCCAATAAACTAAAGTCAGATCACGCCCTTGTCCTTTTTTGCTGTGGTTGGGGTCTCACTTAGTATTTCTCCAGTTTCAGCTGAAAATGGTGTGCTAGGGAAGCCCATAGGATTACATTTTCTTCCTGCACAAGTCCTCCTGCTTGTCACAGGAATACATGCTCTTCATTGATTAGGTCCAGGGAGCACTAAGCTGACTTAGTGGAATTGGGAGCCACAGATCCCAATGCCACTTCTTGTTCTATTCACTTGCCCTTAATCAAGCTCATTCTGCATAATTTGCTCCCTATCTCCTGGTTTCTTGATCCATCTGAGCCAAAGACCAAGATCAGATTTCGATCAACATTACTCTTTAAGCAAGCAAAAGTAATTCCTGTCATATCCACTATATTATCCAATTAAACGATGGTTTTCAGAAATATAAAAGGTGTAATGAAAAATAAAACAAAAGTAGTACTGAAGAATTACCGAGCTAAAAAGAGGAGGAAGCCTTAGCACTTTGTTTTAGTTATGAGAAGAGATTGGATAGACTGGGGTTATTTTCTCTGGAGCAGAAGAAATTGAGGAAGGACATGATTGAGGTGTATAAAATTATGAGAGGCATAGATAGGGTAGACAGGAAAGAACTTTGCTCCTGGTGGAGGGATCGATAACCATGGGGCATAGATTTAAGGTAAGGGGCAGGAGGTTTAGAGGGGATGTGAGGAAGATTTTTTTCATCCAGAGGGTGGTGGGAATCTTGAGCTCACTACCTGAAAGGATGGTAGAGGCAGAAGCCCTCATAACAGTTAAGAAGTATTTGGATGTGCACTTGTGATGCAAGGCTAAGGGTCCAACAGAGGGCGCTGGTGAGAAGTGACTGAAGCATTCTGGGAGAAGTCACTGCAGCCACTGCAACTCAGGAGGGAATCGAGGAGAAAGACTCTTGCAATCAACGGGAGGAAGAGCATCCAACAGAGGGTGCTGGTGAGAGGTGACTGAAGCATTCTGGGAGAAGTCACTGCGACTCAGGAGGGAATCGAGGAGGACCCACTGTCAAAGCACGGATTAGTCCCAAACATTACATAGCTTGTAGTGTTTCCATCCCTCCCCCCTCCTCAAACCTAAAAAAAAGAGGGAGAGGAAGAGGCAGTGCCTTCAGGAGTGCACCAGACCTGCGGTGCACTCTTCTGAAAGTGGATTTTAAAGAAAAAGCAGCTGATTGGTGAGTAAATCCTGGTAGCAGACTCGGATGGAGGAACACCGGAGCAGTGAGTATAAATCTAACTTAACTCGGGGATTCGCAGCCTTGTCTCCAGGGAGCAGACTTGGAGGGAGGAGCACCAGTGGGGTGACATTGGGACACAGAGTAACTGACGCCAAAACTGAAAAAGTGACATCACCGGAAAGCTGTGACCTGATTGCTTGGTAGGAAATCTGCACCAAATTTGAAAAAAAAAACACTGCAAAGCTAATTAATAAATTAATTATCTAAGTCGAGATGGCTGGGCAGGTGATGTGCTGTAGCTGTATAATGTGGGAGCTGGCAGATCCCATTGTGAGCCGCAGTGACCACATCTGCAGCAAGCGTTGGTTGCTGGAGGAACTCTGGCTCAGAATTGATGAGCTGGAGTCCGAGCTCCGGACGCTGCAGCACATCCG
Organism: Carcharodon carcharias; assembly: GCF_017639515.1. Taxonomy (NCBI): domain Eukaryota; kingdom Metazoa; phylum Chordata; class Chondrichthyes; order Lamniformes; family Lamnidae; genus Carcharodon; species Carcharodon carcharias. Next base: position 656,180 of record NC_054496.1, on the reverse strand, counting down.
GGAGGGAAAGAGTTATCTGGACGCTTTGTTTCAGGAGGCGGTCACACCCGGTAGATTAAGTACCTCAACTTCGGTCAGTGGTCAGGGTCAGCAGGGTGTGACTGCAAGTGAGGCAGGTAGAGGGATCCTGTATTCAGGAACTGAGGAGCCTCAGTTCTTGACCTTGTCCAACAGGTACGAGGTACTTGCTCCCAGTGTGGATGAGGAACAGGGAGGATGAGCCAGCTGACCACAGCACAGTGGCACAGGAGGCCATTCAAGAGGGGGGAGTAAAAAGACAAGTGGTAGTTCTAGGGGATTCTATAATTAGGGGAATTGATAGCTTCCTTTATAAGCAGGATAGGATCGAGAGTTCCACATGGTATGTTGCCTGCCCGGTGACAGGGTGAGGGACATCTCTGACCGGCTCGAAAGGATATTGGAGAGGGAGGGGGAGGATCCAGTTGTTATGGTCCATATCTGGACAAATAACATAGCAAAGAGGACCTGTTTAGTTATTATCAGGAACTAGGAACTAAATTAAAGAACAGGTCCTCAAGGGTTATAATCTCCAGATTACTACCCAAGCCACGTGCAAATTGCATAGGGGCGCGAGAATAAGGGAAGTAAACACATGGCTAAACGACTGGTGTGGGAAAGAGGGGTTCCATTTCCTGGGGCACTGGCATCAGTATTGGAACAGAAGGGATCTGTACTGTTGGGACGGTCTCCACCTGAACCGAACTGGGACCAATGTTCTAGCGAAAAGGGTAAACAGGGTGGTCAACAGGACTTTAAACTAGAAAGTTGGGGGGGGAGGTGGGGGGAGGAAGGGTAAAACTCCAAGAAGTATGACTAATGGGAAACAAAGCAGCAGGTTAGCGTGTGGGGGGCGGATTCAACTTCTGTAAAATTATGAAAAAACTGAAAAGAAAGGAGAGCCCAGGAGAGGCTATTAAAGCCTACAGGACACAAAATAGGAATGTCTACCAGATGGCTTTTTGGAACAGCTTGTGGTGGAACCCACTAGAGAACAGGCAATTCTAGATTTAGTGATGTGTAATGAGGCAGATTTGATAAGAGAGCTTAAGGTGAAGGAACCCTTAGGAGGAAGTGACCATAATATGATGGAATTTACCCTGCAATTTGAGGGAAAAGCTGGAATCAGATGTAACGGTATTACAGTTGAATAAAGGCAACTACAGAGGCATGAGGGAGGAACTGGCCAGAATTGACTGGGAGATGAGCCTAGCAGGAAAGGCAGTGGAACAGCAATGGCAGGAGTTTCTGGGAGTAATTTGGGAGACACAGCAAAAATTCATCCCTAGGAAGAAGAAGCATATTAAAGGGAGGACGAGGCAACTAGGCTGACAAGGAAAGTCAGGGACAGCATAAAAGCTAAAGAGAAAGCATACAATGCGGCGAAGAGCAGTGGGAAACCAGGGGATTGGGAAGCCTACAAAGACCAACAGAGGACAACTAAAAAAGAAATAAGGAGGGAGAAGATTAAATATGAGGGTAAACTAGCCAGTAATAGAAGATTGCAAGAGTTTTTTTAGATATATAAAGAATAAGAGAGAGGCAAAAGTGGACAATTGCCTCTGGAAAATGATGCTGGAGAAGTAGTAGTGGGGAACAAAGAAATGGCGGAGGAACTGAATAGGTACTTTGCATCAGTCTTCACGGTGGAAGACACGAGTAACATCCCCAAAGTTCAAGAGAGTCGGGGAGCACAGGTGAGTATGGTGGCCATTACCAAGGAGAAGGTGCTAGGAAAACTGAAAGGTCTGAAGGTGGATAAATCACCTGGACCAGATGGATTACATCCCAGAGTTCTGAAGGAGATAGCTGAAGAGATAGTGGAGGCGTTAGTGGTGATCTTTCAGGAATCACTGGAGTCAGGGAGGGTCCCAGAGGACTGGAAAATCGCTAATGTAATCCCCCTGATTAAGATGGGAGGCAAAAGACAGGAAATTACAGGCCGATTAGCCTGACCTCGGTCGTTGGTAAGATTTTAGAGTCCATTATGAGGGATGAGATTTCAGAATACTTGGAAGTGCATGGTAAAATAGGGCAAAGTCAGCATGGTTTCATCAAGGGGAGGTCATGCCTGACAAATCTGTTAGAATTCTTTGAGGAGGTAACGAGTAGGTTAGACAAAGGAGAGCCAATGGATGTTATCTACTTGGACTTCCAGAAGGCCTTTGACAAGGTGCCGCACAGGAGGCTGCCCAGTAAGATAAGAGCCCATGGTGTTAGAGGCAAGGTACTAGCATGGATAGAAGATTGGCTGTCTGGCAGGAGGCAGAGAGTGGGGATAAGGGGGTCCTTCTCAGGATGGTGGCCAGTGACTAGTGGAGTTCCACAGGGGTCAGTGTTGGGACCACAACTTTTTACTTTATACATTAATGATCTAGATGAAGGAACTGAGGGCATCCTGGCTAAGTTTGCAGATGATACAAAGATAGGTGGAGGGACAGGTAGTATTGAGGAGGCGGGGAGGCTGCAGAAGGATTTGGACAGGTTAGGAGAATGGGCAAAGAAGTGGCAGATGGAATACAACATGGGGAAGTGTGAGGTCATGCACTTTGGTAGGAAGAATAGAGGCATAGACTATTTACTAAATGCGGAGAGAATTCAGAAATCTGGAGGGCAAAGGGACTTGGGAGTCCTAGTCCAGGATTCTCTTAAGGTTAACTTGCAGGTTGAGTCGGTAGTTAGGAAGGCAAATGCAATGTTGGCATTTATTTCGAGAGGACTAGAATATAAAAGCAGGGATGTGCTGCTGAGGCTTTATAAGGCTCTGGTCAGACCACATTTAGAAAATTGAGAGCAATTTTGGGCCCCGTATCTCAGGAAGGATGTGCTGGCCTTGGAGAGGGTCCAGAGGAGGTTCACGAGAACAATCCCAAGAATGAAAGGCTTAACATATGAGGAATGTTTGAGGACTCTGGGTCTATACTCGATGGAGTTTAGAAAGATGAAGGGGGGATCTGATTGAAACTTACAGAATACTGAAAGGCCTGGATAGAGTGGATGTGGGGAAGATGTTTCCATTAGTAGGAGAGACTAGGACCCGAGGGCACAGCCTCAGAGTAAAGGGAAGACCTTTTAGAACAGAGATGAGGAGAAACTTCTTTAGCCAGAGAGTGGTGAATCTATGGAATTCATTGCCACAGAAGGCTGTGGAGGCCAGGTCATTGAGTGTATTTAAGACTGAGATAGATAGGTTCTTGATTGGTAAGGGGATCAAAGGTTACGGGGAGAAGGCGGGAAAATGGGGTTGAGAAACTTATCAGGCATAATTGAATGGCAGAGCAGACTCAATGGGCTGAGTGGCCTAATTTCTGCTCCTATGTCATATGGTCTTAAGGCCTCGTCCTGGAAAATGGGATTAGAATAGTTAGGTACTTGTCTGACCAGCGCAGACTCGATGGGCCAAAGGGCTTTTTTCTGTGCTATAGACCTCTATGACTCTGACACGACTGTGTGTTTTAAGGTTTAACAGTAGAACCCAAAGTTCTTGAATCCATAGAAGGTTGGTAAATGGCACATTAAAAGGAATGTGCCAATAAGAGCTAATTTTCAGCAAGCACCTGAATTTTAAATGTACATGGAAGAAAGTCAGAGAGTCAATTGTTAAATTTAAAGCAGTAAAAGCAGGCGGTCTCCCACTCAGCGCTGTGCTTTGTTATGGGTAACTAGGTGCTTCATCTGTCTGACCGTCTGGGGATAGTGGTCCGATACAGGGATTTACCAAGGGCCTCAATGTAGGTGATCGTCATCTGATCTGGGGTGATCTCCACATGAGCAAAGCCTCCCAAAGAGCTGATATTTGCGTAGAAAAATTTAAGCCACCCCTTCGGAATAAGGTGCTCGTGCTTTGTTGAATTTTCCATGAAGTTTCCAGCTCCACTTATGACGTAACCAATCCCATCACCATCCTGAATAAACTAAAACAAGGGAAAGTAGGTGAAAATTAAGAAACTTGGAACTTAATGAATAGCTTCCAATCCTTGTGTTGCAATTGTTATAGTAAATATAGCCTCAATTGAAAATTAACAGGCTCCCACTCACCTTATTTATTCTGGGGTGAGGTTAGGAGGGAACCAAAGGCTGAAGATGTTCAACAATCTGCCAGTTTAACATTTTGTGGGCTCACAATCCCCCATTTATTCAGTGGATAATTAATACCCAGTACAGCAGTGGACCCAAACAAACAAACAGATCAGAAAGTTCCATCCTCAGTTTGTGCTGAAGTAGCTAATTTCAACCAGGAAAGTAATAGAGACATTACAGGTGTATTCAGTGTCCCTGGTCTATAGAAGGGAAACGATAACCAGAATTCCCAGACCTGATCAGTGCTCAAAAATGAATATGCAGACAGAGGATGAAGACAGGATGGGACTCAGCTGCGATTGCCCCATGGCCACAGGTACCAATGGCTGACCAAGCCTTATAAAACCTATAACAATCAGCAAACTTAGAACAGGAGAAAACGTGAAAATCGTTGAGGTGCCAGACTCCATAGACATCAACACAGTGCTACTGAAAACTAACATTAGTGGTAACATTTACCAGAGTTTAGCGTTTATATTCACATTTCTCAAACAGATCATCACAGCATTGTATGGAAGCTCTTCAGGAGATTGAGTGCATGAACTGGTCACTTAAATTGAACTCTCTTGGCATCAAAGGGCTTGCCAGTATTGACTGCTTCTTACCTGCAAGTTGTGGTCATGCCCACAGAAGTATGCACTGACTCTGTACTGAATGAGGAGAGGTTGCAGCTTCTGTACCAGACATCTGGTGGGTCCATGTTCAGCAATTGACCAAACCGGGTAGTGACCAGCAACAATTAGGAAATCTGATCTGTAGGAAGCAAGAAAGGGAGCTGGTCACTTTAAACATGAAAGAGATCATAGAATTTTTTAAAAACAGTTGGCATAACTAAATATTTTTAACCCCTCCAGGCACATGCAAAAAATGTACATATAACATCAAGGCAGAGGGAATGGACTGAACCATACAGTTAGAAAAGTTGATTGAATGAAATTGAAGATTTTATGAGGTAGGGAAACATGTAAGGAGGTGAAGTAGCTTTGGGAGGGAGTTCCAAAGGATATCTATCATCTCATCGGAGTCCCAAATGACATAACTGCTAGACTGGATCTGTGGCATGTGGCAAGGGAACCAACAAGAGGGAAAAATCTACTTGAATTTGTCCTCACCAATCTGTTTGTCGCATCTGTCCATGATAGTATTGGTAGGAGTGACCATCACACAGCCCTTGTGGAGTCACAGAGCCTACAGCACAGAAAAAGGCCCTTCGGCCTATCGAGTCCGCGCGGGTCAAACAAATACCTAAACTGTTCTAATCCCATTTTCCAGCACTAGGCCCATAACCTTGTATGCCATGGCATCGCAAGTGCTCATCCAAATATTTCTTAAATGTTATGAGGGTTTCTGCCTCCACCACCCTTTCAGGCAGTGAGTTCCAGATTCCCACCACCCTCTGGGTGTAAACATTCTTCCTCACATTCCCTCTAAACCTCCTGCCCCTTACCTTAAATCTATGCCCCTGGTTATCGATCCCTCCACCAAGGGGAAAATTTCCTTCCTGTCTACCCTATCTATGCCCCTCAATTTTATACACCTCAATCATGTCCCCCCTCAATCTCCTCTGCTCCAGGGAAAATAACCCCAGTCTATCCAATCTCTCCTCATAACTAAAACTCTCCAGCCCAGGCAACACCCTGGTAAATCTCCTCTGCATTCTCTCTAGTGCAATCACATCCTTCCTATAAAGCAGATTCCAGAACTGCACGCAATACTCTAGCTGTGGCCTAATCAGCGTTTTATACATTTCCAGCATAAACTCCCTGCTCTTATATTCTATGCCTCAGCTAATAAAGACAAGTATCCCATATGCCTTCTAAACCACCTATCTATATGTTCCGCTACCTTAAGGGACCGGTGGACATGCACACCAAGGTCCCTCTGATCCTCGATACTTCCCAGGGTCCTATCATTTATCGTGTATTCCCGTGCCTTGTTTGTCCTGCCCAAGTGCATCACCTCACACTTATCCGAATTAAATTCCATTTGCCACTGATCAGCCCATCTATATCCTCCTGTAATCTAAGGCTATCCTCCTCACTATTTACCACCCCACCAATTTTCGTGTCATCCGCGAACTTACTGATCAACCCTCCTACATTCAAGTCTAAATCGTTTATACATAACCACAAACAGTAAGGGACCCAACACCGATCCCTGCGGACACAGGCATCCAGTCACAAAAATACCCCTCAACCATCACCCTCTGCTTCCTGCCACTCAGCCAATTCTGGATCCAATTTGCCAAATTGCCTTGGATCCCATGAGCTCTTACCTTTGTTATCAGTCTCCCATGCGGGACCTTATCAAAAGCCTTGCTGAAGTCCAAGTAGACTACGTCAAATGCAGACGAAGCCCCGCCTTCACGTTGAGGATGCCTCCATAGTTGTGTGGCACTAGCACACTGTTAAATGGGACAGATTTTGAACTGATTTAGCCACTCAAAACTAGGCATCCATGAGGCGCTATGGGCCATCATCAGCATCAGAATTGTACACAACCACAATCTGTAACCTCGTGGTCTGGCATGCTCCCACTCTACCATTACTAATTAGCCAGGGGATCAACTTTAATGAAGTGCAGCAGGGCATGCCAGGATCAGCACCAGGCATACCTAAAAATGTGTCAAACCAGTGAAGCTACAACATTTGACTCTGTTTGCCAAATAGCATAAGCAGCAAGTGATAGACAGAGCAAAGCAATCCCAAACTAACAGATGAGATCTAAGCATTGCAGTGCTGCCATATCTAGTCATGCATGGTGGTAGTCAATTAAACAACCCACTGGAGGAGGAGGCTCAACAAATATCCCCTTCCTCAATGATGGGGGAGCCCAGTGACTACCTAAAACGCAACATTGAGAATCCATTTCCAGGTCATGGGACAGCCAGGATTCTCTTTTGGAAAAGTATTTCTTGTACAATTCCTGTCATTTCTAAGACTGTGAACCAAAATGTTGATGACAGCTACCCCATTTATGGCCAAAATTGAATTTGTTTGAAATGTAGCATTTTTCCCTCAATGTAGAAGTCCTTCCAATTTACACCACCAGTTGTCCAGATTCCTATCGTTTACGTGCACCAGTCACTAGATGGCAAAAACATCTGAACATTGTTCAAATGTGAGCTCCATCAGTGACATGAGCTGGGGCTTTCCATCTGGCCTTGCTCTCACCTGATGCTCGCTTTCCACACACAACAATATTTGGCAGCAGAAACTCTAATTGATTCTTTTCTCTTACTTTGTCCAGAGGCTTGAAGACTAATTGTATGCCCCAACACCTGTCTTCCCTGAAATCAGCTAACTCAGCACAGATTCAGTAATTAACCTGGGAGCTTCTGGTCTGTGTGACCCACTTAGTACCTAACTAATTGGGTGACAATTGAGTCATCGAGGAAAAGGGGAAATGTTTAAGAGATGCTTCAGCAAAGCTGCCCAAGTCCCCAGCTTTAAAAAACTTTGCATTAAACTTGAGGCACTAGGCTTGGCTCAGTGGCAGCATTCTTCCCCCAAGGGTCAGAAGGTCATGGATACGAAGTCCATCTTTAGGACTTGAGCACATGTAGGCTGAGATTTCAGTCCAGTACTATATTGTATTTTTTTTAATTCATTCATGGGATGTGGGCTTCGCTGGGTACACCAGCATTTATTGCCCATCCCTAGTTACCCTTGAGAAGGTGGTGGTGAGCTGTCTTCTTGACCCGCTGCAGTCCATGTGGTGTAGGTACACCCACAGTGCGGTTAGGAAGGGGGTTCCAAGATTTTGACCCAGTGACAGTGAAGGAATGGCGATATATTTCCAAGTCAGGATGGTGAGTGGAACTTGGGAGGGGAACTTCCAGGTGGTGGTGTTCCCATCTATCTGCTGCCCTTGTCCTTCTAGAAGGTAGTAGTCGTGGGTTTGGAAGGTGCTGTCTATTCAGCCTAGGGGAATTCCTGCAGTGCATCTTGAAGATGGTACACACTGCTGCTACTGTGCATCAGTGGTGGAGGGAGTGAATGTTTTTGGATGTGGTGCCAATCAAGCGGGCAGCTTTGTCCTGGACAGTGTCGAGCTTCTTGAGTTTTGTGGGAGCTGCACTCATCCAGGCAAATGGGGAGTATTCCATCACACTCCTGACTTATGCCTTGTAGATGGTGGACAGGCTTTGGGGAGTCAGGAGGTGAGTTACTCATCGCACGATTCCTAGCCTCTGACCTGCTCTTGTAGCCACATTATTTATATGGATAGTCCAGTTCTGTTTCTGGTCAATGGTAACCTCCCCAGGATGTTGATAGTGGGGGATTCATTGATGTAAATACCATTGAACATCAAGGGGCGAAGGTTGGATTCTCTTTTGTTGGAGATGGTCATTGCCCGGCACTTGTGTAGCACAAATGTTACTTGCCACATGTCAGCCCAAGCCTGGATATTGTCCAGGTCTTGCTGCATTTGGACATGGGCTGCTTCAGTACCTGAGGAATCATGAATGGTGCTGAACATTGTGCAATCATCAGCGAACATCCCCACTTCTGACTTTATGATGGAAGGAAGGTCATTGATGAAGCAGCTGAAGATGGTTGAGCCGAGGACACTACCCTGAGGAACTCCTGCAGTGATGTCCTGGAGCTGAGAGGACTTACCTCCAACAAACACAACCATCTTCCTTTGTGCTAGGTATGACTCCGGTCATACCCCGCTTCCCATTGACTCCAGTTTTGCAAGGGCTCCTTGATGCCACACTTGATCAAATGCTGCCTTAATGTCAAGGGCACTCACTGTCACTTCACTCTGCAAGTTCAGCTCCTTGGTTCATGTTTGAACCAAGGCAAATGCAGTCAGGAGCTGAGTGGCCCTGGCGAAACCCAAACTGGGCATCAATGAGCAGGTTATTGCTAAGCTAGTGCTGCTTGATAGCACTGCTGATGACCCTCCCTTCCATTACTTTACTGATGAGGCGGTAATTGGCCGGGTCGGATTTGTCCTGCTTTTTGTGCACAGGACATACCTGGGCAATTTTCCACACAGCTGGGTAGATGCCAGTGTTCTAGCTGTATTAGAACAGCTTGGCTAGGGGCGTGGCAACTTCTGGAGCACAAGTCTTCAGTATTATTGCCGGAATATTGTCAGAGCCCATGGCCTTTGCAGTATCCAGTGCTTTCAGCTGTTTCTTGATATCATGTGGAGTGAATCAAATTGGCTGAAGGCTGGCATCTGTGATGCTGGGGACCTCTGGAGGAAGCCGAGATGGATCATCCACACGGCACTTCTGGCTGAAGCTTATAGCAAATGCTTCAGCCTTATCTTTTGCACTGATGTGCTGGGCTCCTCCATCATTGAGGATGGGGATATTTGTGGAGCCTGCTCCTCCAGTGAGTTGTTTAAATGTCAACCACCATTCATGACTGGATGTGGCAGGACTGCACAGCTTAGATCTGATCCGTTGTTGTGGGATTGCATAGCTCTGTCTACCACTTGCTGCTTATGCTGTTTGGCACACAAGTAGTCCTGTGTTATAGCTTCATCAGGTTGACAACTCATTTTTAGGTATGCCTGGTGCTGGTCCTGGCATGCCCTCCTGCACTCTTCATTGATCCCCTGGCTTGATGGTAATGGTAGAGTGGCCATGAGGTTACAGATTTTGTTCGCGTACAATTCTGCTGCTGCTGCTGATGACCCACAGTGCCTCATGGATGCCCAGTCTTGAGTTGCTAGAACTGTTCCAAATCTATCCCATTTAGCACAGTGGTAGTGCCACACAACTCGATGGAGGGTCTCCTCAATATGAACGTGGGACTTCATCTCCACACAGACTGTGTGGTGGTCACTCCCAGCAATACTGTCATGGACAGATGCATCTGCGGCAGACAGGTTGGTGAGGATGAGATCAACTATGTTTTTCCCTCTTCTTTGTTCCATCAACACCTGGTGCACACCAGTCTAGCAACTATGTCATTTAGGACTCGGCCAGCTGTGGTGCTACTGAACCACTCTTCGTGATGGACATTGAAGTCCCCCACCCAGAGTACATTCTATGCCCTTGCCACCCTCAGTGCTTCCTCCAACTGGTGTTCAACGTGGAGGAGCAGTGATTCAACAGCTGAGGGAGGGTGGTACCTGGTAATCGGCAGCAGGTTTCCTTGCCCATGTTTGACCTGGGGCCATAAGACTTCATGGGGTCCAGAGTCAATGTTGAGGACTCCAAGGGCAACTCACTCCCGACTGTATACCACTGTGCTGGCACCTCTGCTGGGTCTGTCCTGCCGGTGGGACAGGACATACCCAGGGATGGTGATGGTGGAGTCTGGGACATTGTAAGGTACGATTCCGTGAGGATGTCAGGCTGTTGTTTGACTAGTCTGTGAGACAGCTCTCCCAATTTTGGCACTAGCCCCCAGAAGTTAGTAAGGAGGACCTTGCAGGATCGTTCCGGTGCCTAGATCAATGCCGGGTGGTCCATCTAGTTTCATTTATTTTTTGTGACTTTTGTAGTGATTTGATACAACTGAGGAGTGGCTTGCGAGGCCATTTCAGAGTCTGGACCAGGTAAGGCTGACAGATTTCCTTCCCTAAAGGGGGTTAGTGAACCAGATGGGCTTTTACAACAATCAACAATGATTTCAGGATCATTATTTCATTGTCATCCTCGTAACCCACTCCAGTTGCGTGTTAGCCATTTTATAATCTCTTGGTGCTTCCCCTGGAAGTTATCAGGTTTCCCGTTGCGCGATTCGAATCCAGTTCCCAAAGCATTACACTGGATTACTAGGCCAGTGACAATACCACTATGCCATCGCCTTCCCCAACATCTTTTGACAAGATGTTACACCAAGATCCCAATTACCTGTTTAGTGGATGTTGTACCGCTTGAAGAAGAGCAGAGGAGTTTCCCTCATGTATTGGTCAACATTTATCCCTCAACCAAAATAGATCAACCAGATTCTTATCAGTGTTGTGTGATAAATGTTGGCCATCCTTATCTGCATAGCAACAGTGACTGCATTTCCAAAGGTAATTAATTGGCTCTGAAGCTCAGATATTTGGAGGACATGAAAGGCACTATATAAAGATTTTTCTTTCCACAGCTAGTTAAATAACATTGCAGAGTTACAGATCTGACTCTTCCCCACAGGGAAGAATGCATTGTGTGCATACCTAGAATTCTTCAGCTTGTCCCTGACCCACTCCAGTTGTGTGTTCGCCACCTTATGATCTCTTGGTGCTTCAGGTTCCTTCCCCTGGAAGTCATCAGAATTTCCACAGAGCAGGACAGTGTCTAGCATCAGGATTGTAACAGTGGTATTAGAGTCTGCGATGGTGAAATTTAAGTCATAGTAATAAGATGGAAAGTTCCTGGAAATCAAACCACATAATTTTTAGACAAATTCATCAGGAACAGTTGTGATGTTTGAGAAATGGGAAACTGCAGGAAACTTAACCCATCTCACCATCTTTTGGAAACTTTGGAATACTCGATCTGTGCAGTTACATTGCCCAAATGATCATGGTTTCCTGCTACAACAAACCAGGGCACGTCCTTCAGTGACTTGGCAGAAAAGATTTCCTCAAATGTTTCCTGTGATCACAAAGAACACTGCAACCTCTGATTATGAAGCTATTAGCCTCAAATAAACCTAAGACTTGTGAACCTTTGAAGCAGATACCATCATACACTGATGTTCAATACTATCTCTTGAGAACCCTGACCCCACTCCTTGAGGTTGCTTATCTGTGGGACATTTGATGGCATCAAACTGCAATGCAACTGGGAGTAATAAATATGCATCTGTTTCTGACTAATGCAAAGACTTAAAGTCTAATATTCATGGCCTCACCCTTCCCCATCTCTGCAGCCTCCCACAACCCTTCAAAATCTCTAAATTGCTCCATTTCTGGCCTTTTGCACATCTCAATTTTATTCACTCCACCACTTGTGGCTGTGCTTTCAGCTGTCCATGACCCAAGCTCTGGAATTCACTTCCTAAACCTCATTCTCTCACTCGCACTCTCCCCTCCTTCAGTGTCAAATTTTGTTTGATAATTGCTGTTGTGAAATGCCTTAAAGTATTTCATATGGTAAAATGTTCCATTTAAATGCATGTAATCATGTCTGGATCAGTGTCAGATGCTCACAGAAGTTCTTGCCATCCTGCACTTGCTGTCCATTTTAGAGATTCTTTTAAAGCTCTGTTATCAGAATGCTAATTGATATTAATTGGCCCTGCTACATCCGCACCCCATCCCATCTGCAGCTCAATACATAGGCCCAGCTATGAACCACTTATGGTTTCCCCAGAGCCTTCCCCCATAAACCTTCTCTTCTGTGAGTGAGGAAAATGAGAATTCAGTTGCATTACCTGAAATCTTTTATCAGTTGGGTTGTTAACTCCATTGTAATAAAAGTTATCCCCCAGAGAGAGAACAAAGTCGGTGCCCATCGTCTCAGCCACAACACCCATTTGATGGGCAGTACTTTTCTCCACGGGTGTCGTGTATGGTGAATACGGGAGCCCACCCCAATCACCGAGTGCCAAGAAACGGATAGCTTTGGAGTAACCTGAGCCGAGATTAAGTGGAACAGGGTTAAGTAAATTGTACACAAAGACGGTAGAAAATTAGCAGATGCTAATTGAAAAGCTAGGCTAGCATAAGTGCAATGAATTGATTAGCCTTGTTCTATACTGTAATTTCTATGACTCACTTTCAGAGTGGTTACAGCATTTAAAGCAATCTTTTCAGTTAGTGGCTTAAACTCATTATCCTTCCTCCACTCTCTCCTCCCACCTCCAGAATTTGTATGCTGCACAAATTCCCAGGCTGATTACAGGATTTCATTGCATTGTGTGATTTGGAAAACAGGACTAAATTACACCGTGTAAAAGGACTAAACTACTAGTACCTATCCAAGAATTAGTACAAAGAAGTGAACAAACATGTTTAATTTGATCTGTCAAATCCAAAGCTCCTGACCCTAAAGGAATTTCAGAACACTGCCCCCATCCCACCAGGAATTAACAAACAAGATTTGCTCTGTGCAGCCAAATACCAATCATCAGTTGCTCTGTCTGAAAACTTACATCCCTCTTTAAGTAACTGAACAGAAAATTTAACTACTTCAGCTGGTTCAGGAATTGAGCGGAACTTTGCAAACCCTTGACCAAGCCAGGGAATCTAGGAATTGGGCAAATCTTCATACATGCCTAGGAATGCTATGAAAAGTGAAAAATATTTATCTGCACTTTCTGTTGTCTAAGCCTCCATCTGTATCTTCAAGCCTCTGGTTTATAATACATTTCTGACTGTGTAACAGCTGTTGCTAAGCTAGGGGTGGCAGTTCAGAAATCTCACCCAATCTTATTGCTGCATGGAATCAGAATATACACAAACAATAACACAATACCTGGCGGATTCTTAACAGCTTTAAATCTCCTACAGCTTATTGGACCAGTAACTACATTGCCTGTTAATAGTAACATGTGGGAGTTAGCAGAATCACCCAGGAGAATGGAAAACTCTTACCCATTTCATCAGCAGGGCTGAGGCCCGATGTGTCAGTCTGAAGAATGATGAGCAGCATCACTGTGAAGCTCAGAAACACCGCCATCTGAAACATACATACAATGCAGTAAGTAACTCAATGGGATTCGCCCCAATGGAACTGCTACAACCCAGGATATTTCCCTTGCTCCTGAAGGCAACAACTCGAAATGTGCACATTTTGTGATTTGCAGCAGATTAACAGATACACTGAACCTTTTCCAGAAACATTGTTGACTAATTCCCACCACCACTTCCTGGATTTATTCGTGTTTGACTCAGATTGAATTTTACTTACCTGTTTCTAACTGGTTCTTCTCAAACAGCCCAGGACAGAGGATTTGGACTCTGCCCCGGAACAGGCTTCAACTTGTCTTGTTTATGCTTTAATCACATCCCATGTTGGCTGACTCAGCTTCCTCAGTAATTCCTGTGGACTCAAGGCAGTGCTATGCTAAATGTTGCGCATTTTGTGTTTTTTCATGTGATATATCCAATGCCAATGTTGAGGAACAGGAGGTCATTCAACTCCTCAAACCAGGATCACTATTCAGTTGAATCATGCTAAACTGTACCTCAACTCCATTTATCCACCACTGCTTGATAACCCTTCATACCCTTATCTAAATGGTCTAGCTCTAGTTTTAAGATTATGCCTTTTGTTCCCTATCAGTGGAAATAGAACTACCATACCCCTTTATCATTTTAAACACCTCAATTAGATTACCCTTAGAGTTTTAAACTCAAGGGAATTCAAGCCAAATTTATGCAACCCATCCTCAATTTAACCCCTTTAGACCTGGTATCATCCAGTGAATCTGCACTGTGCCCCTCCAAGGCCAATATATATTTTATGAGGAAGAAGCAAAATACTGTGGACTCTGCCTTGCAACCCAAAAACATTTCCTTTTGTTCTTTCCCAATCTCCACCCCATTCTCCCCATCACCCATTCCCTGAATCTGTACTTGCTTATTAGCTGTTAGAGATGAACAGCCTTTAAGACAAATCATATTAAGAAAGCCAGAACCTATTTGTTAAAAGTAAATTGTGTTGAGTTTTCAGAAAGTAACGGAGAGGGTTGATCAAGGTAATGTGATTGATGTATGTGGATTTTCAGAGGTATTTGATAAAATGGGACTAGTTGAGTTGCTCTTGCTAAAAGAGGCTGAATGGCCTCTTTCTATGCTGTAACCATTCTATGATTCTATCTTCCACTTCTGATAAAAGGTCATCAACCTGAAATGTTAACTCTTTCTCTCTCCACAAATGCTGCCAGACCAGAGTGCTGCTAGCATTTTCTGTGTATTATCACTACCATGTATAGCGAGTGCCTTCATGCAAACATTGTTTGCCTGCTGTACATGTGACATAGGTAACCAGGGAAGGTGTGAAATAACGTAGGTATACAAGAACTCTGGATAATTCTTCAAAAGATAGAGGGGGATTCGAAATACTGCACTGACAACCGAGGAATCTCTGAATTTTGCTGAGATTAAAGCCCTGGAAGACACAAATGTATGCAGGAGGTTGGGAAATGGGTTGGGATCCCTATTTCATATTTGTATGATCAGGGAATGGTTGCAAAACAGAAGACAGCCATTCAGCCTATGTATCTCAGTTAGTGCTGCTCCCCAGCCCTTGCCCTGTACTCTGCAAATGTTCCTATTTTCAGTTGTTTATCTATTTCTCTTTTGAAAGTCATGATTCAATTTGTCTCCACCACACCATAGGCAACGCTTTCCAAATTCTAACCCCTCTCAGCCTTAAAAAGTTTTTCCATGTTGCCTTTGGTTATTTTGCCATTGATCTTAAATTGAAGTCCTCTGGAAATTGTCCCCCAGTGTGCTCTGTGAGGGACTGGCATCCTATCGTGGGTGTACACCACTTAGCACCCATTGCCTGATAAGGATAGGCTCTGACTCCCCATGACCCTGAATTGGATGTTCTGGAAAAGTGAGAGTATGAATTTAGTCCTCTGGTGCTCAACCATTCCACCAATGGAGACAGTTTCTCCCTATCTACTTGATGTAGACCCCTCACAATTTTGAACTCTTCTATTAAAATTTCCTTCAACCTTCTCTTTAAAGAGAATAACCAAAGTATCTCCAAGCTATCCACATCCGAGAGCCATTCTCGTAAATCTTTTTCTGCACCCTACCTACATAAGGCTTCACATCCTTCCTAACATATGGTGTTCAGAATTTTTTTTTAATATATTATTCATTCATGGGATGTGGGTGTCGCTGGCTGGGCCAGCATTTATTGCCCATCCCTAATTGCTGTTGAGTAGGTAGTGGTGAGCTGCCTTCTTGAACCGCTGCAGTCCATGTGGTGTAGGTACACCCACAGAGCTGTTGGGGAGGGAGTTCCAGGATTTTGACTCAGTGACAGTGAAGGAATGGCGATATATTTCCAAGTCAGGATGGTGTGTGGCTTGGGGGGGAACTTCCAGGTGGTGGTGTTCCCATCTATCTGCTGCCCTTGGACACTGTTGAAGCTGAAGTAGCGTTCTATGAAGGTTCATCATAACCTCCTTACTTCGGTACTCCCTGTCTCTTTATATAAAGCCCAGGATTCCATATACCTTATTAACTGCTTTCTCAATCTGCCCTGCCACCTTCAACAATATGTGTCCATACACCCTCAAATCACTATTTCTGCACCCCCTTTGGAATTGCTCATTTTATTTCATATTGTCTCTTCTACCAAAATGAATTGTTTCATACTTGCTGCATCAAATTTCATCTGCACTTTATCTGCCCATTCCACCAGCCTGTCCATTGTTGTCTTGAAGTCAATTACAACCCTACTCACAGTTCACGATACTTCCAAATTTTATGTAATCTGCAAATTTGGAAATTATGCCCTGTACATCCATGTTTCGGTAATTATTAAAAATCAAGAAAAGCAGTGGTCTCTGGGGAACACCACTGTATACCTTTCTCCACTCCAAAAAAATACTACTGTTCGCCACTGCTCTCTATTTCCTGTCATTCAGCTAACTTCATATCCCTGCTGCTACTGCTCCCTTTCATTCCATGGACTTCAACTTTGCAGGCAAGCATATTATGTGACACTTTATCAAACGCCTTTTGGGACCAGGTACACCACATCGCACTCAATCTTCTCCAGTACCTCATCAAAAAATACAATCAAGTTAGTTAAACATGATTTTCCCTTAGTAAATCTGTGCTGGCTTTCCTTAATTAATATACATTTGTCCAAGTGTCTGTTAATTTTGTCACAGAATATCATTTCGAAAAGCTTCCCCACCCCCATGGTTAAACTGACTGTCTCTGGTGGCAATCTCATTCTCACATCCTTTTTTGAACAAGGCTGTAACACTTATACTTCTCCATTTCCCTAGCACTGTTATCAAAACTGACCAAGGCTCATTAGAACTGAGGCATCACTTCCTCCCCTTCATTTTCCAGCCCTCTTGAGATAAAAACAAATATTTTATTTGTCTTTTTGAACCTGTCTACCAACTTTTAGCGTTTTGTGTTCTTTGACACCAAAATCTCTGTTCCCAGAGTGCAAAGTGTAAAAGGACCATTCCTGCACCTAGCCCATGTTACCTCCCAGATGCAGAAGAACACCCTCCACATAATTCCGTCTAACATTCTTCAGTCAAGAACAGCAATGGTAAAGCTCATCTTTGCTCAAACCTCAGAAGACCCACTCCCAGATAGTGATTTTTTTTTTAAAGCGGTTACCCTGCACAAGACTTTAAGTGCCAGTGAGTTTAGGAATAGGAGAATAGAGAGGATGAATGCATGGCTGAAGGGACAGTGCAGGAGGGAGGGTTTTAGTTTCCTGGATCACTGGGTCTGTTTCTGCTGAAGGTGGGGCCTGTTTAAGTTGGATGGGCTGCACCTGAACCAGAATAGGGTCAACATCCTTTCAGGGAGGTTTGCTAGTGCTGTTTGGGGGGGGGGGGGGGGTGGGGAACGCAGGCGGTGTGGCGGTCTAAACTAATTTGGTAGGGGAATGGGCTACAGAATGGAGGGTGATGCACAGCCAAGTATAGAAGAGAAACTAAGTCAGTCTGCAAGGCAAGGCAAAAATGGACCTGTTAAGGCACAAGGGAATAATGTAAGGCTGGATTGCATCTATTTTAACTCAAGGATTCTTACAAGTGAGGCAGATGAATTGAGGGTGTTGATTAACACATGGGAATATGATATTGTTGCTATCACAGAAACATAGTTGAGGGAAGGGCAGGACTGGCAGCTCAGTGTTCCAGGGCATAGAGCCTTCAGGCATGACAGGAGATGGGAGTGTGTAAAAGAAGTGGTGGCATTGCACTATTGATCGAGGGGTCAATTACTGCAGTAAGGAGGGATGGTATCTTAGACGTTTCCTCGAATGAGGCCATATGGGTAGAACTTAAAAACAAAAAGGGGACAATCGCTTTGCTGGGAGTGTACTGTAGGCCTCCAAAGAGTCAGGGGAGATACAGAAGCAGATATGTAGGCAAATCTCAGAGAAGTGTAAAAATAATAGGATAATAATAGTACGAGATTTCAACTTTCCCAGTATTAACTGGGATAGTCTTAGTGTGAAAGGCTTAGAGGGGGCAGAATTCTTCAAGTGCATCCAGGAGAGCTTTTTGAGCCAACACGTAGAAAGTCCTACAAGAGAAGGGGCGGTACTGGACCTAATCTTAGGGAATGAACCGGGCAAATGGTAGAAGTGTCAGTGGGACAGCATTTTGGGGACAGTGACCATAAATCTGTAAGGTTTAAGGTAGGTATGGAAAGGGACAAAGAATGGACCGGAAATAAAGGTCCTGAATTGGGGGAAGGCCAATTTCAATATGATAAGACAGGATTTGGCCAAAATTGGCTGGGAGCAGCTACTTGTAGGAAAGTCTACATCAGACCAGTGGGAGTCATTCAAAAAGGAAAGTGTGAGAGTTCAGGGCCAACATGTTCCCGTAAAAGTGAAGGGTGGGACCAAGAAGTCTAGGGAACCCTGGATGTCAAGGGATATTGAGAATTGGATAAGGGAAAAAAAGGAGGCTTATGGTAGATACAGAGGGCTGAAAACAGCAGAAGCCCTAGAGGAACATAGAAAGTGTAGTGGGGTACTTAAAGAAGTAATTAGGAGAGTGAAGAGCGGGCATGAAAAAACACTGGCAGGCAAGATAAAGGAAAATCCCAAGGCATTTCATAAATATATTAAGGGCCAGAGGATAACCAGGGAAAGAGTTGGGCCCATTAGGGACCAAAGTGGAATCTGTGTGTGGAGCCGAAGGACGTAGGTGAGGTTTTAAATGATTACTTTTCATCTGTGTTCACTATGGAGAAGGACGATGTAGGTGAAGAAATAAGGGAGGGGGACTGTGATACACTTGAACAAATTAGCATTGAAAGGGAGGACGTATTAATGGCTTAAAAATGGATAAATCCCCAGGCCCAGATGAGATCTGTCCCAAGCTGCTGTGAGAGACAAGGGAGGAGATTGCAGGGGCTCTGACACTAATTTTCAAATCCTCTCTGGCCACAGGAGAGGTGCCAGAGGACTGGAAGACAGCGAATGTGGTACCATTATTCAGGAAGGGTAATAGGGATAAACCAGGTAATTACAGGCCAGTGAGTCTAACATCAGTGGTAGGGAAACTACTGGAAAAATTCTGAGGGACAGGATTAATCTCCACTTGGAGAGACAGGGATTAATCAGGAATAGTCAGCATAGCTTTGCTAGGGGGAGATCATGTCTAACAAATTTGATTGAATTTTTCGAGGAGGCGACTAATTATGTAAATGAGGATGGTGCTGCTGATGTAGTCTACATGGACTTCAGTAAGGCTTTTGACAAGGTCCTGCAAGAAGGTAAGAGCCCATGGGATCTGGGCAATTTGGCAAATTGGATCCAAAATTGGCTTAGTGGCAGGAGACAGGGTGATGGGCGAAGGTTGTTTTTGCGATTGGAAGCCTGTGACGAGTGGTATACCGCAGGGATTGATGCTGGGACCCTTGCTGTTTGTAGTGTACATTAACAATTTAGACGTGAATATAGAAGGTATGATCGGTAAGTTTGCAGATGACAAAAAAATTGGTGATGTCATAAATAGTGAGGAGGAAAGCCTTAGATTACAGGACGATATAGATGGGCTGGTAAGATGGGCAGAGCAATGAAAAATGGAATTTAATCCCGAGAAGTGCATTTTGGGAGGACTAACACAGCAAAGGAATACACAATGAATGGTAGGACCCTAGGAAGTACAGGGGATCAGAGTGTACATGTTCATACATCCCTGAAGGCAGCAGCACAGGTAAATAAGGTGGTTAAGAAGGCATATGGGATACTTGCATTTTTTAGCTGAGGCATAGAGTATAAGAGCAGGGAGGTTATGTTGGAGTTATATAAAATACTAGTTAGGTAGCTGGAGTACTGTGTGCAGTTCTGGAAGGATGTGATTGCACTGGAGATGGTGCAGAGCTAATTCACCAGAATATTGCCTGGGCTGGAGCATTTCAGCTATGAAGAGAGACTGGATAAGCTGGTATTGTTTTCCTTAGAGCAGAGAAGACTGAGAAGTGACCTGTTAGAGGTGTATAAAGTTAAGAGAGGCATAGATAGGAAGAAACATTTCACCTTAGTGGAGGAGTCAATAACCAGGAGGCATAGATTTAAGGTAAGGGGCAGGAGTTTTAGAGGGGATTTGAGGAAAGATTTTTTCACCCACTGGGTGGTTGGAATCTGGAACACACTGCCTGAGGGGGGTGGTAGAGGTAGGAACCTTCACAACATTTAACACGTATTTAGATGAGCACTTGAAACGCCATAGTATACAGGGCCAAGTGCTGGAGAATAGGATTAGAATAGATAGGGGCTTGATGGCCGGCACGGGCCTGTTTCTGTGCTGTATAACTCTATGACTCTAACCAGGTTGAGTTAGTGGTAGCACTCATGCTAATTTCATCGGAAGACGGGAGCTGAGCCCACAACATGGGCTGGCAGTGATGAGTGGGTGCTGCATTGTTGGAACAGCTGTAAATCAGTCCCTAGCTACCCCAGAAAAAAGATGTAAAAGATCCCATTACAAAACCACTGCCAAAGTAACCACTCCAGGGAGTGAAAGGTGATAATTAACTGGGATTCTCTCTTTTTGGTGACACCCCCCCCCCCCCACCCCAAAATTCTCTCTCAATCCCAAAGCCCAACTATTTAAAATGCAGCCCAGTCAGGGACCGCCTTTACTCTGC
The DNA here is from genome assembly GCF_017639515.1 of Carcharodon carcharias. NCBI lineage: Eukaryota > Metazoa > Chordata > Chondrichthyes > Lamniformes > Lamnidae > Carcharodon > Carcharodon carcharias. Next base: position 635,351 of record NC_054496.1, on the reverse strand, counting down.
AGTTCGGGGCATTACTGCTTCAGCTTTGCAGCAGTCGTTCATGCGGTGCCGGAAACTTCCGTTTACAAGTTTAAAGCCGACAACTCCCTGCTTCTCAAAAGCAGCAGTTTCCGAGTTTGAGCAATGATCATCTGAGACGTCAGCTATACCTTCCCAACTGAGCTACAACAAACTCCCCTCGGCCCTGCTCCCACATCCAATTTAAAACAAAAACCCAGCCCCAATTACTGCTGACCGGTATCAATCTCACCCTCCCTTGTCTCGGTACTTCTGCTCCACGTCCTCGCTCCTTTAGGAAGGATCCAGTGCTGATCACGCGTCTGTGTGCTGTATCGGTCCAAGGTAATGACCCCAGTCACTGGCTGCTCAACACTCACAACCAAGCGGAACTGAGCGTAGGATCCGCCTCCCCACAGGTGCCCCGTGATCAACCACGAACAAACATCGTCAGTACATTTCCCCCAAATCATTATCGTGCGCTCCCCAAGCCCACCTCCAAATACCTGGAGCTCACCTGGGTGGTTCTGAACCATGTTCCATTCCTGATCTCAATGTTCAGGCTGTGGCTAGCCTAGGCACCGGTGTATTGATGACAGCAGGAAGAAGCGATTCTTCTGTGAAAACACAGCGATATTCAAGTATGAGGCTTCCTACAGTTGAATATTTCACACCCACTGACAGATAAGGATGGCACTTGGCTGTAGAACAGTTCCATGATTGATGCCTGTGGACTTAACCCAGCAACATTCAATATCCTAGGGAGCAGAGAGAAAAGTGATTCAGGTGCCACTAAATGTTTGATACACCACTCGACACCCCAGCATCAGCCTGACACAATATTGTGTGAACATTCAATTAATTAATAAATCTGGAATTGAAAAGCTAGTTTCATTAATGGTGACCATGAAACTACTGGATTCTTGCAAAAAATCCATCAGCTTCATTAACGATGTTTAGGGAAGGAAATCTGTCATCCTTAATCAGTCTGCTCTGCATGTGATTCAAGACCCATAGCAATGTGGTTGATTCTTAACTGCCTTCTGAGATGGCCCTTGCAAATCACTCCAACCACTGGCAAGTCAACCGCTAACAAAAAGTTGAAAAATAGTAACTGATGAACCACCCAATGTCAACCTAGGTGCTGGAAACAACGAAGGCACAATCTGTCCAGTCAACTCTGCAAAGTCCTCCTCGCTAACATCTGGAGAGTTGTGCCAAAATTGGGAGAGCTGTCCTTCAGCCTAATCAAACCTGATATAGGCATATTCACCAAATCAGACTTCAAATCCATCCTTGAATGTGCCCCATGTCACCGGTAGGATAGACCCACTAGAAGTGGTGGCATGGTTGTATACAGTCAGGATGTAGTGATTCTGGGAGTCCTCAATGTTGATCCCTTGAAGTCTCATGCCATCAGGTCAAGTGGATTGGAAACTTCCTACTGATTACCACCTACTGTCCTCCCTCAGCTGATGAATCAGTACTTCCCCAGGTTGATAACTACTTGCAAGAAACACAGAGGGTGGCCAAGGGCACAGAATGTACTCTAGGTGGGAGACTTCAATGTCCATCACCACGAGTGGCTCAGTAGCATCACTACTGACCAAACTGGCAGGCACTGAAGGAAACAGCTGCCTCACAGGACCTGGGGCAGATGATAAGGGAGCCAACAAGAGAAAATCAACTTGACCTCAACCTCACCAATATAACTGTAGCAGATACATCTATCTACAAGAGTATTGATAGGAGTGATTACCATACAGTCCTTGTGAAGACAACATTTCATCTTTACATTGAGGATACCATCCAACATGTTGTGCAGCATGATCATGGTACTTAAAGGGATAGATTCAGTACAGGTCTAGAACCTCAAAACAGGGCATGCATGAGGCATTATGGACCTTCAGCTGCAGCATACTTGCATTCAACCACAACCTGTAATCCCATGGCCTGGCATATCCTTCACTTAACCATTACCATCAAACTCAGGGATAAACCCTGGCCTATCAAGTCAATCAGTTGTAACACACCGCTAAAACCAAGTCAATAAGAAATGAAACTGGATGGACCACTCGGCTTTGATCTAGGCACCAGAAATGACAATAGTAAACTCTGCCCTGTCAAACCCTGCAAAGTTCCCCTTCCTAACATCAGGGGGCTGCTGCGAAAATTGGGAGAACTGCCTCACAGACTAGTCAAGCAACACCCCAACATAGTCATACTCACTGAATCTTACCCCACGGATAATGTCCCAGACTCCACCATCACCATCCCTGGGTATGTCCTGTCCCACTGGCAGGAAAGACCCAGCAGAGGTGGCGACACAGTGGTATGTAGTCGGGAGGGAGTTGCCCTCGGAGTCCTCAACATCGACTCTGGACCCCATGGAGTCTCATGGCATCAGGTCAAACATGAGCAAGGAAAATTCCTTATGGGAACCACGTACCATCCCCGCTCAGCTGATGAATCAATGCTCCTCCATGTTGAACACCACTCAGCGAAAGCACTGAGGGTGGCAAAGGCGCAGAATGTACTCTTGGTGGGGGATTTCAATGTCCATCACCAAGACTGGCTCGGTAGCACCACTACTGACCAAGCTGGCCGAATCTTAAATGACATAGCTGCTAGACTGGGTCTGTGACAGGTGGTGAGGGAACCAACAAGAGAGAAAAACATAGTTGACCTCATCCTCACCAACCTGCCTGCCGTGGATGCATCTGTCCAGGACAGAATCAGTAGGAGTGACCACCACACAGTCATTGTGGAGACGAAGTCTTCTTTACATTGAAGATACCCTCGATCATGCTGTGTGGCACTAACACTGTGCTAAATGGGATAGATTTCGAACAGATCTAGCAACTCAAGACTGGGCATCCATGAGATGCTGTGGGCCATCAGCAGCAGCAGAATTGTACTCGAACACAATCTGTAACCTCATGGCCCGGCATATGTCCCACTCTACCATTACCATCAAGCCAGGGGATCAACCCTGGTTCAATGAAGAGAACAGGAGGGCATGCCAGGAGCAGCACCAGGCATACCTGAAAATGAGGTGTCAGCCTGGTGAAGCTACAACACAGGACTACTTGCATGCCAAACAGCATAAGCAGAGTTAAGTGATCCCACAACCATGGATCAGATCTAAGTTCTGCAGCCCTGCTACAATCAAACATGAATGGTGATGGACAATTAAACAACTCACTGGAGGAGGGGGCTCCATAAATATCTCAAACTTCAAAGATGGGGGAGCCCAACAATCAGTGCAAAAGATAAGGCTGAAGCATTTGCAATAATCTTCAGCCAGATGTGCCAAGTGGATAATCCATCTTGGCCTTCTCCAGAGGTCCCCAACATCACAGATGCAAGTCTTCAGCCAATTTGATTCACTCCAGGTGATATCAAGAAACAGTTGAAGGCACTGGATGCTGCAAAGGCCATGGGCCCTGACAATATTCCAGCAATAGTACCGAAGACTTGTGATACAGAACTTGCCGGATCCCTAGCCAAGCTGTTCCAGTACAGCATCTACCCAATGTGGAAAATTACCCAGGTATGTCCTGTACACAAAAAGCAGGACAAATCCAACTGAGCCAATTACTGCCCCATCAGTCCATTCTCGACATTAGTAAAGCGATGGAAGAGGTCATCAACAGTGCTATCAAGAGGCACTTGCTTAGCAATAACCTGCTCACTGATGCCCAGTTTGAGTTCTGCCAGGGTCATTCAGCTCCTGACCCCATTACAGCCTTGGTTCAAACATGGACAAAAGAGCTGAATTCCCGAGGTGAGGTGAGAGTGACTGCCCTTGACATCAAGACAGCATTTGACCTAGTGTAGCATCAAGGAGCCCTAGCAAAACTGGAGTCAATAGGAAGCAGTGGGAAAACTCTTCACTGTTTGGAGTCATACCTAGCACAAAGGGAGATGGTTGTGGTTGTTGGAGGTCAATCAGGTCAATTCCAGGACATCACTGCAGGAGTTCAACAGGGTAGTGTCCTCAGCCCAACCATCTTCAGCTGCTTCATCGATGACCTTCCTTCCATCATAAGGTCAGAAGTGGAGGATCGTTGATGACTGCACAATGTTCAGCACCATTTGTGACTCCTTAGATACTGAAACAGTCCATTTCCAAATGCAGCAATATCCAGGCTTGGGCTGACAAGTGGCAAGTAATATTCATGCCACACAGTGCCAGGCAATGACCATCTCCAACAAGAAATAATCCAACCATCACTCCTTGACATTCAATGGCATTACCATCACTGAATCCCCACAATCAACATTCTTGGGGTTACTATTAACCAGTAACTGAACTGGACTAGCCATATAGATATTGTGGCTACAAGAGCAGGTCAGAGACTAGGAATCCTGCAGCGAGTAACTCACCTCCTGACTCCGCAAAGCCTGTCCATCATCTACAAGGCACAAGTCAGGAGTGTGATGGAATATGCTCCACTTGCCTGGATGAGTGCAGCTCTCACAACATTCAAGAAGCTTGATACCATCCAGGACAAAGCAGCCCACTTGATTGGCACTCCATCCACAAACATTCACTCCCTCCACCACCGACGCACAGTAGCAGCAGTGTGTACCATCTCCAAGATACACTGCAGGAACTCACCAAGGATCCTTAGACAACACCTTCCAAACCCACGACCACTACCATCTAGAACAACAAGGGCAGCCGACACTTGGGAACACCATTACCTGGAAGTTCCACTCCAAGCCACTCACCGTCCTGACTTGGAAATATATTGCCGTTCCTTCACTGTCACTGGGTCTAAATGCTGGAACCTCCTCCCTAACAGCACTGTGGGTGTACCTACATCACTGGGACTGCAGCAGTTCAAGAAGGCAGCTCACCACCAGCTTCTCAAGGCAATTTATTGCCCATCCAATTGCAAGGATAGGCAATAAATGCTGGCCTACCCAGTGACACCCACCTCCCCCGAATGGATAAAAAAAATGTGAAAATATCAAGAATCAACCGAACACAATATACAACAAAGGGTATGAACATTGAGTATTGAAGACTTGTGCTCCAGAACAAGCTGTACCCCTAGCCAAGCTGATCCAGTACAGCTACAACACGCATCTACCTGAAAATGTGAAAAATTCTCCAGTTATGTTCTGTGTGCAAAAATCAGGAGAAATCTAGTTCAGCAAATTACTGCCCCATCATTCAACTCTCAATCATCAGCAAAGTGATGGAAGATGTCACTGACAGTGCTATCATGCTAGACTTCCTCAGCAATAAGCTGTTCACCAATGCTCAGTCTGGATTCTGCCAGGAGCACTCAGATTGAGACCTCCTGACTGTCTTGGTCAAAACAGTGAGGAGAGAGCCGGGAGTTCAGTTGAAAACAGCGAGCAGAGAGCTAGGAGCTCAGTTTAAAATAGTGAAAGAGAGCTGGAAGTTCAGTTTAAAACAGAGAGGAGACAGGGGTAGTTCAGTTTAAAACACGAAGGAGAGAGTCGGCAGCTTAAGGCACTGAGGAGATAGCCACGAGTTCAGTTTAAAACAGGTAGGAATGAGCTGGAAGTTCAGCTTAAAACAGTGAGGACAGAGCCGAGAGTTCAGTTTAAAACAGCGAGGAGAGAGCCGGGGGTTCAAGTTAAAATGAGTGAGGAGACAAGGGAGTGCAGTTTAAAACACTGAGGAGAGAGTCGACAGCTTAAAACACCAAGGAGAGAGCCGGGAATTTGGTTTAAAACTGGCAAGAGAGAGCTGGGAGTTCAGTTTAAAACAGCGAGGAGAGATCAGGAGTTCAGCTTAATACAGCGAGCAGACAGTAGGAGTTCAGTTTAAAACACCAAGGAGATAGCTGTGAGTTCAGTTTAAAACAGGCAAGAGAGAGTCGGAAGTTCTGTTTAAAACAGTGAAGAGAGAGCTGGGAGTTCAGTTTAAAACAGTGAGGAGACAATGGGAGTTCAGTGTAAAACAGCGAGGAGAGAGCTGGTAGCTTAAAACAACGAGGAGAGAGCTGTGAGTTCGGATTAAAATAGGCAAAAGAGAGCCAGAAATTCTGTTTAAAACAGCGGAGAGAAAGCCGAGAGTTCAGTTTAAAACAGCAAGGAGAGAAGAGAGCCACGATTTCAGCATAGAACAGCGAGGAGAGAGCCGGGAGCTCTGTTTAAAACAGCAAGTAGAGAGCTGGGAGTTCAGGTTAAAATGAGTGAGGAGACCATGGAGTGCAGTTTAAGACACCTAGGAGAGAGCAAGCAGCTTAAAACACCGAGGAGAGAGCCAGGAGTTCGGTTTAAAACAGGCAGGAGAGAGCCGGAAGTTCTGTTTAAAACAGCAAAGGAGACAACCAGGTGCTTAAAACAGTGAGGAGGGAGCTGGCAGATCAGTTGAAAACAGCGAGGAGAGAGCCGAGTGTTCAAAACAGCGAGGAGAGAGCTGGGTGTTCAAAACAGCGAGGAGAGAGCTGAGTGTTCAAAACAGCGAGGAGAGAGCCGGGTGGTCAAAACAGCGAGAAGGGAGCCGAGTGTTCAAAACAGCGAGGAGAGAGCTGGGTGGTCAAAACAGCGAGAAGGGAGCCGAGTGTTCAAAACAGCGAGGAGAGAGCCGGGTGGTCAAAACAGCGAGAAGGGAGCTGGGTGGTCAAAACAGCGAGGAGAGAGCTGGGTGTTCAAAACAGCGAGGAGAGAGCCGGGTGGTCAAAACAGCGAGGAGAGAGCCGGGTGGTCAAAACAGCGAGGAGAGAGCCGAGTGGTCAAAACAGCGAGGAGAGAGCCGGGTGGTCAAAACAGCGAGGAGAGAGCCGGGTGGTCAAAACAGCGAGGAGAGAGCCGAGTGGTCAAAACAGCGAGGAGAGAGCTGGGTGTTCAAAACAGTGAGGAGAGAGCCGGGTGGTCAAAACAGCGAGGAGAGAGAGCCGGGTGGTCAAAACAGCGAGGAGAGAGCTGGGTGTTCAAAACAGCGAGGAGAGAGCTGGGTGTTCAAAACAGCGAGAAGGGAGCCGGGTGGTCAAAACAGCGAGGAGAGAGCTGGGTGGTCAAAACAGCGAGGCGAGAGCTGGGTGGTCAAAACAGCGAGGAGAGAGCTGGGTGTTCAAAACAGCGAGGAGAGAGCCGGGTGTTCAAAACAGCGAGGAGAGAGCCGAGTGTTCAAAACAGCGAGGAGAGAGCCGGGTGGTCAAAACAGCGAGGAGAGAGCTGGGTGGTCAAAACAGCGAGGAGAGAGCTGGGTGTTCAAAACAGCGAGGAGAGAGCCGAGTGGTCAAAACAGCGAGGAGAGAGCTGGGTGGTCAAAACAGCGAGGAGAGAGCTGGGTGGTCAAAACAGCGAGGAGAGAGCTGGGTGTTCAAAACAGCGAGGAGAGAGCCGGGTGGTCAAAACAGCGAGGAGAGAGCCGGGTGGTCAAAACAGCGAGGAGAGAGCTGGGTGTTCAAAACAGCGAGGAGAGAGCCGGGTGGTCAAAACAGCGAGGAGAGAGCCGGGTGGTCAAAACAGCGAGGAGAGAGCTGGGTGTTCAAAACAGCGAGGAGAGAGCTGGGTGGTCAAAACAGCGAGGAGAGAGCCGGGTGGTCAAAACAGCGAGGAGAGAGCTGGGTGTTCAAAACAGCGAGGAGAGAGCTGGGTGTTCAAAACAGCGAGGAGAGAGCCGGGTGTTCAAAACAGCGAGGAGAGAGCCGGGTGGTCAAAACAGCGAGGAGAGAGCTGGGTGGTCAAAACAGCGAGGAGAGAGCTGGGTGTTCAAAACAGCGAGGAGAGAGCTGGGTGGTCAAAACAGCGAGGAGAGAGCCGGGTGGTCAAAACAGCGAGGAGAGAGCCGGGTGGTCAAAACAGCGAGGAGAGAGCCGGGTGGTCAAAACAGCGAGGAGAGAGCCGGGTGGTCAAAACAGCGAGGAGAGAGCCGGGTGGTCAAAACAAAGAGGAGAGAGCTGGGTGTTCAAAACAGCGAGGAGAGAGCCGGGTGGTCAAAACAGCGAGGAGAGAGCCGAGTGTTCAAAACAGCGAGGAGAGAGCTGGGTGTTCAAAACAGCAAGGAGAGAGCCGGGTGGTCAAAACAGCGAGGAGAGAGCCGGGTGGTCAAAACAGCGAGGAGAGAGCCGGGTGGTCAAAACAGCGAGGAGAGAGCTGGGTGTTCAAAACAGCGAGGAGAGAGCCGGGTGGTCAAAACAGCGAGGAGAGAGCTGGGTGTTCAAAACAGCGAGGAGAGAGCTGGGTGTTCAAAACAGCGAGGAGAGAGCCGGGTGGTCAAAACAGCGAGAAGGGAGCCGAGTGTTCAAAACAGCGAGGAGAGAGCCGGGTGGTCAAAACAGCGAGGAGAGAGCTGGGTGTTCAAAACAGCGAGGAGAGAGCTGGGTGTTCAAAACAGCGAGGAGAGAGCCGGGTGGTCAAAACAGCGAGAAGGGAGCTGGGTGGTCAAAACAGCGAGGAGAGAGCTGGGTGTTCAAAACAGCGAGGAGAGAGCCGGGTGGTCAAAACAGCGAGGAGAGAGCCGGGTGGTCAAAACAGCGAGGAGAGAGCCGAGTGGTCAAAACAGCGAGGAGAGAGCCGGGTGGTCAAAACAGCGAGGAGAGAGCCGGGTGGTCAAAACAGCGAGGAGAGAGCCGAGTGGTCAAAACAGCGAGGAGAGAGCTGGGTGTTCAAAACAGTGAGGAGAGAGCCGGGTGGTCAAAACAGCGAGGAGAGAGAGCCGGGTGGTCAAAACAGCGAGGAGAGAGCTGGGTGTTCAAAACAGCGAGGAGAGAGCTGGGTGTTCAAAACAGCGAGAAGGGAGCCGGGTGGTCAAAACAGCGAGGAGAGAGCTGGGTGGTCAAAACAGCGAGGAGAGAGCTGGGTGGTCAAAACAGCGAGGAGAGAGCTGGGTGTTCAAAACAGCGAGGAGAGAGCTGGGTGTTCAAAACAGCGAGGAGAGAGCCGAGTGTTCAAAACAGCGAGGAGAGAGCCGGGTGGTCAAAACAGCGAGGAGAGAGCTGGGTGGTCAAAACAGCGAGGAGAGAGACGGGTGGTCAAAACAGCGAGGAGAGAGCTGGGTGTTCAAAACAGCGAGGAGAGAGCTGGGTGTTCAAAACAGCGAGGAGAGAGCCGAGTGGTCAAAACAGCGAGGAGAGAGCTGGGTGTTCAAAACAGCGAGGAGAGAGCCGGGTGGTCAAAACAGCGAGGAGAGAGCCGGGTGGTCAAAACAGCGAGGAGAGAGCTGGGTGTTCAAAACAGCGAGGAGAGAGCCGGGTGGTCAAAACAGCGAGGCGAGAGCTGGGTGGTCAAAACAGCGAGGAGAGAGCCGGGTGGTCAAAACAGCGAGGAGAGAGCTGGGTGTTCAAAACAGCGAGGAGAGAGCTGGGTGGTCAAAACAGCGAGGAGAGAGCTGGAAGTTCAGTTGTAAACAGCAAGGAGAGAGTGGGAATTCAGTTGAAAACACGAAGGAGAGAGACAGTTCAGTTTAAAAGAGGGAGGCGAGAGCCAGGGGTTCAGTTTAAAAGAGGGAGGAGAGAGCCAGGGGTTCAGTTTAAAAGAGGGAGGAGAGAGCCAGGGGTTCAGTTTAAAAGAGGGAGGAGAGAGCCAGGGGTTCAGTTTAAAAGAGGGAGGAGAGAGCCAGGGGTTCAGTTTAAAAGATGGAGGAGAGAGCGAGAGTTAGGAAACTGAATTGAAGTTATGACATCACAGGGACCTCAACTTTATTGGCTGGTCAGTATTGCTGCTAAGGGACTGATGTTTAAAAATGATATATATATTAAATAATAATAATGAGTAACAAGTGAGTAGCTGGTGAGTATTATCTTTTATCTTATATTTTTAAATATGGTTTATTACAATTAGTCACGTGTGTTATGCATTAGTTGGATTTATCAGCATTATTATTGAGTTTAAAACAGTGGGGAGAGGGCCGGGAGTATTAGTATTGTTAAGGCTTTTTTTAAGAGATAGCAAGGTTAACTAATAAATAAAGGAATGGCAGGGCTGTTCCAACCTCGATTGTGCACTTTCTGTGCAATGTGGGATCTCCAAATCGCTTCCTGTGTCCTGGGGAACCATTTGTCCAGGAAGTGTCATCCATTGCAGCAGCTTGAACTCTGGGTTTCAGAACTTGAGCAAAAAGAAACAAGCAGGTAGTGCAGGAGTCCCCTGAGTGCATTCCACTCTTTAACCAGTATTCCATTCTGAATATTGCTGACAGTGATGGTTATCTGGCGAGTGCAGCCAGAGCCAAGTGCACGGCACCACCCTGTGGCTGAGCTGCACAGGAGAGTACAAGGGAGTCCAGAAGAGCAATAGTGATAGGTGATTCAACAGGAGAACAGATAGACGCTTCTGAGGCTGCGGCCGTGAATCCAGGATGGTGTGTTGCCTTCCTGGTGCCAGGGTCAAGGATGTCACTGAGTGGCTGCATAGCACCCTGAGAGGGGAGGGTGAACAGCCAGCAGTCGTGGTCCACATTGGTACCAACGACATAGGTAGAAAGAGGGCTGTGGTCCTGTAGTCAAAATTTAGGGAGCTAGGTAGAAAATTAGCAAGCAGGGCCTCAAAAGTAGTAATTTTGCTCTCAGTGCCACAACAAGTGAGTACAGAAATAGGAGGATAAGACAGATGAATGCTTGGCTGGAAAGATGGTGCAGGAGGGAAGGCTTTAGATTCTTTGCACATTGGGACTGGCTGTGGGGGAGATGGGACTTCTACAAGCCAGATGGGTTGCCCTTGAACTGAGCCAGGGCAGTGTTCCTTGTGGGCATTTTACTAGTGCTGTTGAGGATGGTTTAAAGTAACTCAGTAGGGGCTGTGAGAACCAGGAGAAAACAAGGAAAGAAATACCAAGGTGCACAAAACACTGGGAGAAACAGACAGCACTAAAATAGAGAATAGTAAGCTAATTGGTGGGGTCCAAGGGAGAAAGTAATGAGTCTAAATCAGTGCATGTATGTGAATGCATGGAGTGTGGTAAATAAGATTGGTGAGTTACAGGCACAGATTGCCATGTGGAAATATGATGTTGTGGCGATAACAAAGACCTGACTCAAGGAACAGTAGGTCAGATATTAAATATTTCTGGATACAAGTGTTCAGGAAAGATAGGAAAGGAAGAAATTGGGGTGGGGTGGCGGTATTGGTTAAGGAGAGCATTGCAGTGCTGGAGAAAGAGGATGTCCCAGAGTGGTCAAGGATGGAATCAATTTGGCTAGAGCTAAGGAACAATAGAAAATGCAATTGCTTTGCTCAGAGTAGTCTATAGGCCCATCAGTGGGAAGGATGTAGAGGAACAAATCTGCAAGGAAATTACAGAGAGGTGCAAGCATTATAGAGTAGTTGGGGGACTTTAATTATCCAAATTATAGATTGAGATACTGGTAGTGTAAAGGGCAGAGAGAGGAAAGAGTTCCAAGAGTGTGTTCAGGAGAATTTTCTATGGCAACACGAATCCAGTCCAATGAGGAAGGAGGTACTGCTGCACCTAGTTTGGGGAATGAGGTAGACCAAGTAGATCAAGTGTCAGTAGGAGAACATTTAGGGGACAGTCATTATTATGTCATAAGCTTTAGGATGACTATGGAAAAGCTCAATGAACTATCCAGAGTAATTAACCGGGAAAAAGCCAAATTCAATGGGGTAAGAACAGATATGGGCAGAATAAATTGGAGCCAAATGTTGGCAGGAAAAGCAGTAGCTGAACCGTGGGCTGTCTTCAAAGAAGAGAGAATTTGGGCACAGTCAAGGTATATTCCCTCAAAAGGGAAAGGTAGAGCAAACAAATTCAGAGCTCTCTGGATGACAAGGAGATAAAAATTAAGTTATAAAAGAAAAAGTGTACTTAGGACAGGTATCAGGTAGAAAATACAATTGAGAACCAAGCTGAATACAGAAGGTCCAGAGGGGAGGTGAAAAAGCAAATAAGAGAAGCAATAAGGGCATATGAAAAGAGGCTGGCAGCTAACATAAAAGGAAATCCCAAAGTTTTCTACAGGTATATAAATAGTAAAAGGGTGATAAAAAGAGAAGGGTCGATTAGGGACCAAAAAGGGGATTTACACAAGGAGGCAGAGGGCAGGGCTGAGATATTAAATAAATACTTTACACCTGTCTTTACCAAGGAAAATGATGCCACCCAGGCCATGTAAAAAAGGAGGAAAAGTTCAGTCACTAGAAGGATTTAAGATTGATGAGGGGAAGGTATTGGTTAAGCTATCTGTTCTGTAAGTTGACAAGGCACCGGGACTGGGTGAAAGGCATCCAAGGATACTGAGAAAAGCAAGAATAGAAATTGCAGAGGCACTAGTCATAATTTTTCAGTCTTTCTTAGAGTTGGGGTAGTGTCAGAAGACTGGAAAATTGCAAACGTTATGCCCTTGTTCTGAAAGGGTGTAAGGATAAGTCCTGCAACTACAGACCAGTCAGTTTAACTTGGCTGGTGGGAAAACTTCTAGAAACTATCATTTGGGACAGAATTAATGGTCACATTGACAAATGCGGGTTAATTAAGGAAAGCCAACATGGGTTTCTTAAAGGAAAATCATACTTAACTAACTTGCTGGAGTATTTCAAAGAGGTAACAGAGAGACTTGATGAGGGCAATGCTGTTGATGTGGTGTACCTGGACTTCCAAAAGGTATTTGATACAGTGTCGCACAACAGACTTGTGAGAAAAGTTCTAGCTGATGGAATAAAAGGGATAGTAGCAACATGGATAGAAAATTGGCTGAGTGACAAAAACAGAGAGTAGTGGTTAATGGATGTCCTTTGGACTGGGGGAAGGTTTGTAGTGAGTTCCCCAGGGGTCGGTATTGGGACCCTTGCTTTTCCTGATATATATTAATGACCAAGATCTTGGTGTACAGGGAACAATTTCAAAATTTGCTGTGATACAAAATTTGTAAGCATCGTAAGCCATGAGGTGGACAGTGCGGAGCTTCAAAAGGACATGGACAAGTTGGTGGAGTGGGTGGATAGGTGGCAGATGAAGCTCAATGCAGAGAAATGTGAGGTGATACATTTTGGTAGGAAGAACATGGAGAGACAGCATAACATAAAGGGTATAACTCTAAAAGGGTTGCAGGAGCAGAGGGACTTGGGTGTATATGTACATAAATTATTAAGGGTGGAAGGAGAGGTTGAGGGAGCATTTAATAAAGCATACAGTATCCTAGGCTTTATTAATTGGGGCATAGAGCACAAGTCCAAGGAGGCTATCTTGAACTTGTATGAGATACTAGTTCGGCCTCAATTGTAGTACTGTGTACAGTTGTGGACGCCACGTTTTTGGAAGGATATGAAGTTATTGGAGAGTGTGCAGAAGAGGTTTATGCAAAGATTCCAAGGATGAGAGACTTCAGTTATGAAGACAGATTGGAGAAGTTGGGACTCTTCCTTGGAGGAAAAAAGACTGAGAGATTCGACAGAAGTATTCAAAATCATGAGGGGCCTGGACAGAGTAGATAGGGGGAAACAGCTCCCATTCGTAAGATAGAGAACGAGAGGGCACAGATTTAATGCAATTGGTAAAAGAAGCAAAAGCAATACGAGAAGAAACTTTTTCACACAGTGAGTGGTTAGGCTCTGGAATACACTGCTTGAGAGTGTGGTGGAGGCAGGTTCAATCGAGGCATTCATAGAAACACAGACAATAGGAGCAGGAGTAGGTCATTAGGCCCTCAAGCCTGCTCTGCCATTCAATATGATCATGGTTGATCCTCAATCTCAATGCCGTACTCCTGTGCTCTCCCCATACCCCTTAATGCCTTTAGAGTGCATAAATCTATTTCCTTCTTAAATATATACAGTGGCTTGGCCTACACAGCTTCCTGTAGTGGAAAATTCCACCCTCTTAGTGAAGGCGTTTCTCATCTCAGTCCTAAATGGTCTACCCCAAATCCTGAGGCTGTAACCCCTTGTTCAAGACTCCCCAGTCAAAGGAAATATCATCCCTGCTTCCAATCTGTCCATCCCTGGCAGAATTTTATATGTTTCAATAAGATCTCCTCTCATTCTTCTAGAATCCAATGAATACAGGCCTAGTCAGTCCAATCTCTCCTCATACGACAATCCTGCCATCCCAGGAATCAGTCTGGTGAACGTTCGCTGCACTCCCTCTATGGCAAGTATATCCTTTCTTAGATAAGGAGACCAAAACTGCACACAATACTCCAGATGTGGTCTCACCAAGGCCCTGTACAGCTGCAGTAAGACATCCTTGCTCCTGTACTCAAGTCCCTTCGCAATGAAGGCCAACACACCATTTGCCTTCTTAACTGCTTGCTGCACCCGCATGCTTGCTTTCAGTGACTGGTGTACAAGGACACCCAGGTCCCTTTGTACATCAGCATTTCCAAATCAATCACTATTTAAATAATACTCTGCCATTCTGTTTTTCCTACCGAAGTGGATAACTTCACACTTATCCATGTTATACTGCATTTGCCATGTTTTGTGCCCACTCACTCAACCTGTCTAAATCACCTTGGAGCCTCTTAACACCCTCCTCATAGCTCACATTCCCACAAAGTTTCATGTCGACAGCAAACTTGGAAATATTACATTTGGTTCCCTCATTCAAACCATTGATTGTACCATGAATAGCTGGGGCCTAAGCATTGATCTCTGCAGTACCCCACTAGTCACCGCCTACCACTCCGAAAAAGACCCATTTATTCCTACTTTGTTTCCTGTCTGCTAACCAATTCTCAATCCAAGTCAATATAATACCCCCAATCCCATGTGCTTTCATTTTGCACACTAACCTCCTATGTGGGACTTTATCAAAAGCTTTCTGAAAATCCAAATACACCACATCTACTGGTTCTCCCTTATCTATTCTGCTTGTTACGTCCTCAAAGAACTTCAGTACGTTTGTCAAACATGATTTCCATTTCATAAATCCATGTTGACTTAGTATAATCCTGCTGATATTTTCTAAATGTCCTGTTATCACATCCTTTATAATACTCTTTTCCCTAGTATTCCCTAGTGGGGGGGGGGGGGGGGGGGGGGCAACCTGATGGAGGTGTACAAGATTATGAGGGGCATGGACAGGGTGGATAGGGAGCAGCTGTTCCCCTTAGTTGAAGGGTCAGTCACGAGGGGACATAAGTTCAAAGTGAGGGGCAGGAGGTTTAGGGGGATGTGAGGAAAATCTTTTTTACCCAGAGGGTGGTGAGGGTCTGGAATGCGCTGCCTGGGAGGGTGGTGGAGGTGGGTTGCCTCACATCCTTTAAAAAGTACCTGGATGAGCACTTGGCTCATAACATTCAAGGCTATGGGCCAGGTGCTGGTAAATGGGATTAGGTAGGTAGCTCAGGTGTTTCTCAGTGTCGGTGCAGTCTCGATGGGCCGAAGGGCCTCTTCTGCACTGTGTGATTCTGTGATTTTTGGCTAACCAGTCTGTCATTTGTTGTTTTCTCCCTCCTTTTTTAAATAGTGGAATTATATTTGCCAACCTCCAAGCTGCTGGGACTGTTCCAGAATCTACAGAATTTTGGAAGATGACAACCAATGCATCCACTACTTCCATAGCCATCACCTTTAGTATCCTGGGATGTAAATTATCTGGCCCTGGGGATTTATCTGCTTTCAGCTCCATTAATTTCTCCAGAACTATTGTTTTAGTAATACTAATTTCCTTCAATTCCTCCTTCTCAATAGACCCTTGGTTCCTTAGCATTTCTGGGAAATTATTTGTGTCTTCCTCCATGAAGACAGAAGTAGTTGTTTAACTGTTCTTCTATTTTCTTGTTTTCTATTATAAACTCTCACGTTTCAGACAGTAAGGGACCTACATTGGTCTTCGCTAATCTTTTACTTTTTACATACTTATAGAAGCTTCTACAATCTGCTTTTATGTTCCTTGCAAGCTTACTCTCATACTCTACTTCTCGCCTCTTAATCAATCTCTTGGTTCTCCTTTGCTGAATTCTAAACTGCTCCCAATCCTCAGGCTTGCTACTTTTTCTAGCAATTTTGTATGACTCCTCTTTGGATCTAATACTATCCTTAATTTCTTTTGTTAGCCATGGTTGGGCCACTTTTCCTGGTGTGTTTTTGAGCCAGAAAGAAATGTATAACTGTTGCAATGCATACATTAGTTACTTAAATATTAGCCATTGTCTATCCACTGTCATGCCTTTTAATTAAGTTTCCCAATCTATCTTAGCCAACTCATGCCTCATACCTTCATAGTTTCCCTTGTTAAGATTTAGGATCCTCATTTCAGATCGGACTACTTCACTTTCCATCCTAATGAAGAATTCTATTATGTTATGATCACTGTTTCCTAAAGGACCCCGCACAACAAGTTTAATTAACAAACCCTTATTGCACAATACCAAGTCTAGGATAGCCTGTTCCCTAGTCGGGTCCTCAACGTACTGGTCTAAAAAACCATCTCATACACACTCCAGGAATTCATCTGCCACAGTATTATTGCTAATTTGGTTTGCCCAGTCTAGATGTAAAGTCGCCCATGATTACTGCAGCACCCTTGTTACATGCATCTCTAATTTCCTGTTTAATGCCGTCCCCTGCCTCATCACTACTGTTTGGAAGCCTATAGACAACTCCCACTAATGCTGGCAGCCCTTTGTTGCTTCTTAACTCCACCCAGACTGATTCTACATCTAGATTTTCCGAATCAACATCCTCTCTCGCTATCGCACTGATTTTATCTTTAACTAACAAAGCCACGCCACATTATTTTCCTGACTACCTGTCCATCCTAAATATCGAGTCCCTTTGGGTATTCAGTTCCCAGCCTTGGTCACCCTGCAGCAATGTCTCCGTAACTGAAATCATATTGTACCCGTAAACGGAATTAGACTGTTATCTGAAAAGGAAGAATGTGCAGGGTTACGTTGAGAAGGCAGAAAAATGGCACGATGTGAAATGTTCATGCGGGGAGCTGGTGCAGACACGACGGGCTGAATGGCCTCCTCTTGCACCGATTCTGTGATCACATGGAAAATACTCACAGAACCAGTTTTGTTTTCATCGCTCAAAAATCTGAGAACCCCCATCCCAGCTCAACACCAACCGGTCTTGGGAGCAGGTAGCAAATACACCAGTGAAAGAAAGAACTTGCTTTTATGTATTCCCTCAGAAAGTTATGGGATCAGCACATCATTTCGGTTAACATTCGGATGCATTAGAGAAGGAGCGCTACCCTATAGAAGGGGCAATACAGGAGTGAAGAGAGGGGAAAGATGCGGTAGAGTGCCGCAGGGGCAATGCAGATTCCAAGACATGATCAGTGTAACAGGAAAGAAATTGCTCAATCGGAACCACCGCAAAAATGAACAGGAAACGGAAATGCTGGTATCTCAGCAACTGGTCTGTTACTTGTTGCCCGGGAGATTAGAACAAGCAAATTGAGTTACACAGTAAAAGAGAGAGAGAAGGAAGGGGTGACAGAACGAAAGAGGTGAAGATAGCGAGGAAGATAGGTACAGGAGTGAACTTGGAAAGAGATTTAGATAGAGTGGCAGAAAGATAGAATCTGTAGGCAAAGAGTTAAGTATACCCCTGAACAGTCGGATAACGAGACTGATGGCTCAGTAGGTACTGGGACTTTGGGAGAATAGCGACAGAATACAGCCTAGAGACTCGACTATGCTCGGGCCACCGCGAGTTCCTGTGCAGGAAAAAATCTGGGATTTACAGAAAAAAATTCAGTTATTGGGTAAGTTGGTTGGTTTAATGTTTGCATGAAGCTGAATGGAGAAGAGTGATCAAAAAAGTCAGATACCTGGGCATGTTCCTTCTGCAAAATACCTGGAACCTCGGCACAGAAAGTGATGCAAACTGTTGAGATATTTTATTACAGATGTGTGGAGGAATGTCTTTCTTTGTCCTTTCAACTTACTTCAGAAAATGAAGGTGAACGAGAAGAGAGAATGTGAACCAAAATGATGATGGTGGGCTGGAGACCAAGAGACAGAACAATATAAACAAAGGGCAAAAGAAACAAGAGGTGTGAGGGGGAATGATAAGCAATATGATTAGGGTCAGAAGGCAAGCATGATACAGTGGGAATGAAACAGAGGGAGAAAAGGAACAGAAGGAGAGGAAAATTGTGAGAAAAGGGAATAGTGATTGTGAAATAAACAGAAAGGAAAGTGAAGAGGCAGAAACCAGTGAAGAGGGGGCATTTTATCCACTGTATCAGTGTCCATTCTTTTAGTTAGAGGATGGAAGAGGATAATTTTACTGATATTTATTGCCAAGAATGACCTATTGCGTCAGTGATTGCAACTAAATGTGGATCTAAAAGTCTCTATCATTTTGCTGGAAAACTTTAAGATTTTGCTGCAGCAAAATAAGCCTCTCTGAGTTCTCTCTAATTTGCTGACTTGTTTTATTTCTCCATTTGTTGCCAATGTCTGGTCATATTGGATTCCTGGGCAGATCAAGGTGAGATGGTGCACAGTTGCAGAATATCCTAACTTTATTGACTGGTTTATTCCAGAGGGTGATCGTAAGGCTTATTATGAAAGTTCACAATGGAAAATCAAGAAAAACAAGGAGACCATTCAGTACCTCAGACAAGACAATAAGCGCCTGCACAAAATGCTGGCAGGAGCACTGATGGTAAGATCAGAGAAGCTAGTCTGGAGTTTTGATCTCACTGTCTTGCTGACAGGCTCAGAAATTTTCTTCATTGTAACAACTTTCCATCTGTACGTTTTTAATTGTCTTCATCACAGTGGAAAAACAACAAACCTGCATTCCTGTGGAGCCTTTTAAATAGAAAATGCCCTAAGGCATTTGACAGAGAAGGGGAAAAAGTAAGAATATTAAAAAGAATAAATATTGTACTGCTGAAGGAAAGTTTAAAAGGAGTGAGCAAAGACTTGGTTAAAAAGTTGAGTTTTAAGAAAGTGAATAAAAGGAGGAGAGGGATAAACGTTTCGGTTCACATTCAGGAGGATGATCCAGTGGGAAGGTTTGAGGTGGCTAGATAACCAGAGGGCCCATGGATGCCTGAGGGGATATATGGCTGGAGGAGATTGAAGGAAGGGTAAGGCAATAGAGAAATTTGAAGATGAGTATTATGAGTTTAATGGATTGGTAGACTGAGTTAGCCTAGTGAGTATGTGCATCATAGGCAAGGGGTCACTGAGCATTGTGGCCGGCTGTGTTTTGGACCAACTGGACTGTATGGAGGGAGGTTGGAAGGTCAGCTTGGGGACATAAAGTAAATCAAGCTAAAAGATCACAAAAACTTGGATAAAAGTTTCAATAGCAGAAAAGTTCAGGTGTGTAATGTTGCAGAAGTAGAAATAGGCAATTTTGCTTTCCAGGAAACAGGACTCCAAAGTTCTGCATGGTCTGATTCAGCCTGAACATTTGGCCAAGAAAGTGATGGATTCTGTGGCAAGAGAACAACCCTGGTGGCTTTGGTCTTCCCAGAGAGAGGAGATTCTAGTTTCAATACCTAATCTGTATCTGTATTCAAGCTCAAGACCTAGAAGATAAAAGGACAATGCTACAATGCACCACGTTACCTTGGTTTAGCTTCTAACTTGTATTGGACCTGTCCATATAATTCTATGGCAAGAATGTTTGCAGTGTACCTTGAGCATGAAGGTGAATTCTTCTGATACTGCAATAATCTGCATGAGAGTTCCTTCCCCCACATTGCCCTGTGCCCGTCCCATGCCTGCCCTGTGTCAGAGTCCACCTATCCACCACCAGTGTCAGAGCCCTCCTCCCAAAACCCTGCCATCCTGTCCTGTCTCAGAGACCATCACCCTCCGGTTCTGTGTCAGATCCTTCTCAAGGGCAATTAGGGATGGGCAATAAATGCTAGCCTAGCCAGCAATGCCCACATCCCATGAATGAATTTTTTAAAAATATCACCCCGCCCCATGTCATTTTGTGTCTTTCTGTTTTAAAGATGCTGGAATAGCTGAAATGGATTTGAATCTTGTGTTTCAGAGCGATGAGAAACTTGTTAAAGATTCATTTCAAGATAGTCGTGAGAAAGTGGCACTGAGGAATAAAAGTGGAAAGGTGATTGTTGATTGGATTTCCTTGACAGTTCTAGAGACATCAAGTGCAGTTTCCAAACCTGCTGCAAATGGTGAAAGGTGGAAAGGAGAAGTTCAAATTCTCTGATTTTAATTCCTTGATCTGGGCACAAGGTAGGGATTTGTGTTTTGTCCAATGCAGAAAGGGCTCAACCTGTTGGTAACACTTAAGATTCGCTGAAGTTTGCTTTGTTCCAGGAGGTGCTGTAGGAAGAAAGGGTGTTTGGATGGTAGAAATTTACTGCCATACAACTGGGGGCTATGTACTGCCAGGGATGAGACTGGTAGCCAGACCATCTTGTTATCATTGCAGCTCAAGATATTCTAAATTCAGTATGATGACACACTCCCTGCCTGTCTCAACATCGGCATGCTGCCAGCACTAAAGCCAAAAACTAATCAATGTTGGAAGCATCAGTGAGTTGCTCAGAACTTCAGCTAAGCCATTGGAATCCTACAAAATGGATATCTTATGGGGAGATGAAGTCTTAGTGGTAATGTCACTGGAATAATAATCCAGAGGCCGAGGCTAATGTTATGGCAACAGAGGTTCAAATCCCCCTCTGGAGCTGAGAATTTGAATTCCATGAAAATCTAGAATATGAAGCTAATCCTAGTAATGGTGACCATGAAACTATCATCAGTGGTTGTAAAAACCCATCTGGTTTACTAATGTCCTTTAGGGAAGGAAATCTGTCATCCTTACCCTATCTGGCCTACATCTGACTCCAAATCCACAGCAATGTGCTTGGCTCTTAACCGCCCTCTGCAATGGCCCTAGCAAACCACTCAGTTCAAGGGCAATAAAAACAAAAAACTGTGGATGCTGGAAATCCAAAACCAAAACAGAAATACCTGGAGAAACTCAGCAGGTCTGACAGCATCGGCGGAGAAGAGTACAGTTGACGTTTCGAGTCCTCATGACCCTTCAACAGAACTAAGTGAAAATAGGAGACGGGTGAAATATAAGCTGGTTTAGGATGGTGGGGGTGGGGGGGGCGGCGGGGGTGGGTGGGGAGGTGGTTGTAGGGACAAGCATGCAGTGATTGGAGGAGATAACAAAAAAATGTCACAGACAAAAGAACAAAGAGGTGTTGAATGTGGTGATATTATCTAAAAGAATGTGCTAATTAAGAATGGATAGCAGGACAAGCAAGGTACAGTTAGCTCTAGTGGGGTTGGGGTGAAATAAACCATGGTGGAATACATTTAAAAATGATGGAAATAGGTGGGAAAAAAAATCTATATAAATTATTGGAAAAAACGAAAGGGAGGGGGAAGAAACGGAAAGGGGTTGGGGATGGAGGAGAGAGTTCAAGATCTAAAGTTGTTGAACTCAGTATTCAGTCCGGAAGGCTGTAAAGTGCCTAGTCAGAAGATGAGGTGCTGTTCCTCCAGTTTGCGTTGAGCTTCACTGAAACATCGCAGTAAGCCAAGGACGGACATGTGGGCATGAGAGCAGGGTGGAGTGTTAAAATGGCAAGCGACAGGGAGGTCTGGGTCATGCTTGCGCACAGACCGAAGGTGTTCTGCAAAGCAGTCACCCAGTCTGTGTTTGATCTCTCCAATGTAGAGGAAACCGCATTGGGAACAATGAATGCAGTAGACTAAGTTGGGGGAAATGCAAGTGAAATGCTGCTTCACTTGAAAGGAGTGTTTGGGCCCTTGGATGGTGAGGAGAGAGGAAGTGAAGGGGCAGGTGTTACATCTTTTGCGTGGGCACGGGAAGGTGCCGTAGGTTGGGGTTGAGGAGTAGGGGGTGATGGAGGAGTGGACCAAGGTGTCATGGAGGGAACGATCCCTACGGAATGCCGATAGGGGGGGTGAAGGGAAGATGTGTTTGGTGGTGGCATCATGCTGGAGTTGCGGAAATGGTGGAGAATTAACCTTTGAATGTGGAGGCTGGTGGGATGATAAGTGAGGACAAGGGGGACCCTATCATGTTTCTGGGAGGGAGGAGAAGGCGTGAGGGCGGATGCGTGGGAGATGGGCTGGACACGGTTGAGGGCCCTGTCAACGACCATGGGTGGAAAACCTCGGTTAAGGAAGAAGGAGGACATGTCAGAGGAACTGTTTTTGAAAGTGGCATCATCAGAACAGATGCGATGGATGCGAAGGAACTGAGAGAATGGGATGGAGTCCTTACAGGAAGCGGGGTGTGAGGAGCTGTAGTCGAGGTAGCTGTTGGAGTCGGTAGGTTTGTAATGGATATTGGTGGACAGTCTATACCAGAGATTGAGACAGAGAGGACAAGGATGGGAAGGAAAGTGTCAGTGATGGACGAAGTGAAAATGATGGAAGGGTGGAGATTGAAAGCAAAATTAATAAATTTTTCCAGGCCCCAACAAGAACATGAAGCAGCACCGAAGTAATCATCGATGTACCGGAGAAAGAGTTGTGGGAGGGGGCCGGAGTAGGACTGGAACAAGGAATGTTCCACATACCCCATAAAGAGACAGACATAGCTGGGGCCCATGCGGGTACCCATAGCCACACCTTTTATTTGGAGGAAGTGAGAGGAGTTGAAGGAGAAATTGTTAAGTGTGAGAACAAGTTCAGCCAGACAGAGGAGAGTAGTGGTGGATGGGGATTGTTCGGGCCTCTGTTCGAGGAAGAAGCTGAGAATCCTCAAACCATCCTGATGGGGGATGGAGGTGTAGAGGGATTGGACGTCCATGGTGAAGAGGAAGCGGTTGGGGCCAGGGAACTGGAAATTGTTGATGTGACGTAAGGTGTCAGAGGAATCACGGATGTAGGTGGGAAGGTACTGGACAAGGGGAGAGAGAAGGGAATCAAGATAGCGAGAAATGAGTTCCGTGGGGCAGGAACAGGCTGACACGATCGGTCTGCTGGGACAGTCCTGTTTGTGGATTTTGGGTAGGAGGTAGAAGCGGGCCGTCTGAGGTTGGGCGACTATCAGGTTGGAAGCTGTGGAAGGAAGATCTCCAGAGGAGATGAGGTCAGTGACAGTCCTGGAAACAATGGCTTGATAGAAGCTCAACGCAAACTGCAAGAACAGCACTTCATCTTCCGACTAGGCACTTTCCAGCCTTCTGAACTGAATATTGAGTTCAGCAACTTTAGATCTTGAACTCGCTCCTCCATCCCCACCCCCTTTCCGTTTCTTCCCCCTCTCTTTTGTTTTTTTCAATAATTTATATAGATTTTTCTTTTCCCACCTATTTCCATTATTCCACCCATGGTTTATTTCACTCCACCCCCACTAGACCTACCTTGCTTGTCCTGCTCTCCACTCTTAATGGAGTGCATTAGATAATATCACCACCTTCAACACCTCTTTGTTCTTTTGTCTGTGACATCTTTTGGTTATCTGCTCCTATCACTGCTTGCTTGTCCCTACAACTACCCCCCCCCACCCCAAGCCCACACCTTAAACGAGCTTATATTTCACCCCTCTCCTATTTTTACTTAGTTCTGTTGAAGGGTCATGAAGACTCGAAACGTCAACAGTGCTCTTCTCCGCCGATGCTGCCAGACCTGCTGAGTTTTTCCAGGTATTTCTGTTTTGGTTATGGGCAATAAATGCTGGCCTTGCCAGCGATACCCACATTCCATGATAGAATGAAAAAAAGTAGTGGGATTCTTCATAATGAGAAGGAATGGGAAGGGATTTGGCCCTTTGCGATTCTGTATAATTGGAGTGAATGTGATTTTAGTTTATTGGTCCATTAGTCATTCGGAGCATTTGAGAAGTATTTTATATTTTTTGTATCTGAAGGGATGTAACATTAAGCTTAACATTGGCTTTGCTCCTGCTTATTTTAGCTTTTAATCTTCATCAATGTGGTCTAAGTCGCAGGGTATGGTAGTATAATTATTTCGCTATCTGAAAGCTAGGAGAATATGAGAGAACTTGTGCCATTTCAAGTAAGTAAGTTATAGTAACCAAGCTACTCCATTCAACCTATGGGGAGTACTGCGTTGCCAGATTTATTGCATGAGTAAAGTCAGACTCTGATTCTTGTGGAGCAAGGGCCCACTGTTATTGAAGTGGCTTTTCGTATGAAGTGCAAGAAAAGTATTCAGAGAAGTCTCAGAACTTGCAACACTTGATTTTCATTTTATTAAAGGCATTTTTAATCTAATGTAGCAATTAATAATAAAATATTAATGTAATTAAATGCTTTTCGACCTCATTCATTGATAAGGATGTCATTATGGTGATGGACCAGAAGGTTTGCGATAAGATTAAACGCCTGAATGCTCTTAAGCATGTGACAGAGCTGAAGAAGAAAAATCAGATGGATCTGGAGGTGCAGTACAGCAAGAACATACAGGAGGCCAAGACCCTGCAAGAGATCATGGAGAACATGTCTGAGGATGCGCAGGTGAGGCTGCCAATTCAGGGATTGACCTAATGTTGGGAACTGGGGGAAAAATTCAATGGGCAATTTTTCATAAATTTTAAAAATCCTCCTGTAAGAGAGGAACTGAATGTGGGTGTAGGGAGCAGGCTGTTTGGGACAACCTATAAGACTGTAAGCCTGAGGTAATTACTGACTATTTTGTCATTGCCTCTAAACATTGCGCTCAGTTATTAATAGAGAATTCTGGTTTGTTTTTTAATGTTCCTATACTGTTCCTATTAATGTTCCTATATTGAGCAGTGAGTTGTTAAATAAGTCCTTAAATTCTTTCTGACATCACTTTGTGTATTCCAGACCTTGCGGCTACTAGAGAATCGTTTGGAGAAAACCCAGTTGAAATGTTGTGAGGCAATGCATGTGATGAAGGTGTATCAGAAACTGAAGGCGCATCTGCAGGTATGATCACCTTTGCCTGCAATACAACCCTTCTGTAGCCTTGCATTTCCCAGGGTCGCTTTAGTACGAGAGAGGAGAAGTTGATCACAGCATCAAGTTGCTTTCCCGGGTACATCCGGAGATCCTGTATTGATCATCAGCGCAAGTGGATGAATTGGAGCATCAACATTCCCCATAATTGCTTTCTTTACTGCCTGGAAAGTGCATGTTAAACAGCAATGAATATTAACTGTATTTATATTATAGCAAATTGCCCTCGCACTAATTCTTTCATGGAAGGTAGTAAAGTGGAAAGCTATAGAATTATATTTGCAAATTGTTTTCCCAAAACAGTGCCATTTAGTGTGAGGTTATCTGGACAGGTACATTGCAAGCACTTAGATCCTACTATGTTACATAACTCACAGAAACAGGAGGAGTCAATTCAATCCCTCCAGCCTGTTTTGTCACTCAGTTAGATCATTGCTGATCCATACCACAGCCTTATTTTCCTGCCTTTGACTCATAACCTTTGATACCCTTTCCCAACAAAAATCTATTGATCTGAGTCTTTAAGCCTCAATTGAACCCCAGCACCTGTAACCTTTGGAGGAGTAAGTTCCAGATTTACACCAACCTATGTGTGAACAAGTGTTCCTGTTTTCACTCCTAAGTGGCCAACCTTAAACCCAGACAGTCTTAAAAAGGAAAATCTGTTTCATAATTTAACCCTCGGTGTCACAGTGTCATTTTTGTGAATTTGCACTGTAAGCCTTCCAAGATCAATCTATCTTTCCTGAATCAAAAGCCATGTGTGCCCTTGACTGCTGAATGACCACCATCTTACCATTTCAAAGCAAAATATCAAGACCCATCCCCATTAACCCCCAAGACATGAAGGTTCAGAAATGACTTAATGTCTAAAGGCTTAAATAGACAGTCATGAAGGAATCTCTCTCAGAGAAACTCGAGAGTCGGCTATGTACAGTGAAAATGGACACTTACTGTATTGAGGATGATCTTCAGGGATACTCCACTGCTCTAGATGCCCTTGACTCTACCTCTCACAAGCATCAAGATTGGTTTGATGAAAGCACTGAGGTAATCCAGAAACTTCTGGACAGCAACATTGCATCTACCATGTTTACCTCAATGGCAAGCCAAGCACAATGCCTAACGAAACATCTGCAGGACTGTCCAGTGCAAGCTTAGAGAGATTTAAGATGCTTGGCTGAATCAGAAAGCGGACAAACCTCAGTCATATAGAGACCACAAAGACTGGAAGAAATTCTACAATGTTCTTTCAGTCTATCTGGGAGCAAGGAACCATCTGCAAGAATACAAAGATGCCTCCATTGTCCACCTGTACAAGTGAAAGAAACTCGCCAATCTTGCGACAATCGAAGAGAAATCTCATTCCTCTCCATCACCAGTAAAATCTTTGTCACAATTCTTCTGAACTGCTTAGTTCAACATCTTGACCAGGATCTGGTGCCAGAGAGTCAGTGCAGTTTCAGAAAAGGTCAAGGAACCACTGATTTGGAGTTTGCAGTTAGACAGCTGCTGGAGAAATGCAAGGACAGAATATGAACCTCTAAATCACAGTTGTTGACCTGATCAAGACCTTTGACATAGCCAGCCATGAGGACCTTTAGAACATAATGGAGAAATTAATCTTTTTTTCTATTCATTCACAGGATGTGTGCTTCGCTGGCAGGGCCAGCATTTATTGCCCATCCCTAGTTGCCCTTGAGAAGGTGGTGGTGAGCTGCCTTCTTGAACCGCTGCAGTCCATGTGGTGTAGGTACACCCACATTGCTGTTAGGAAGGGGGTTCCAGAATTTTGACCCAGTGACAGTGAAGGAACATGATAAAGTCCAGATGATGAGTGGCTTGGAGGGGAACCTCCAGGTGATGGTGCTGCCCTTGTCCTTCTAGGTGGTAGTGGTCATGGGTTTGGAAGGTGAAGTCTATTCAGCCTTGATGAATTCCTGCAGTGCATCCTGTAGATGGTACACACTGCTACTACTGTGTGTCAGTGGTGGAGGGAGTGAATGTTTGTAGATGTGGTGCCAATCAAGCGGGCTGTTTTGTCCTGGATGGTGTCAAGCTTCTTGAGTTTTGTGGCAGCTGCACTCATCCAGGCAAGTGGGGAGTATTCCATCACATTCCTGACTTGTGCCTTGCAGATGGTGGACAGGCTTTGGGGAGTCAGGAGATGGGTTACTCGTCACACGATTCCTAGCCTCTGACCTGCTCTTGTAACCATAGATTTTATATGGCTAGTCCAGTTCAGTTTCAGGTCAATGGTAACCTCCAGGATGTTAATAGTGGGGCATTCAGCAATGGTAATGCCTTTGAACATCAAGGGCATTACCTGACACTTATGTGGTGTGAATGTTATTTGCCACTTGTGAGCCCAAGCTTGTATATTGTCCAGGTCTTGCTGCATTTGGATATGGACTGCTTCAGTATCTGAGGAGTCACGAATTGTACTGAACACCATGCAACCATCAGTGAACATCCCCACTTCTGACCTTATGATGGAAGGATGGTCATTGATGAAGCAGCTGAAGATGGTTAGGCCGAAGACACTACCCTGAGGAACCCCTGCGGTGAGGTCCTGGAGCTGAGATTCCTGGCCTCCAACAACCATCTTCCTTTGGGCTTGGTATGACTCCAACCATTGGAGAGTTTTCCCCCTGATTCCCATTGACTCTAGTTTTACTAGGGCTCCCTGATGCCACACTCGGTCAAATGCGGCCTTGTTGTCAAGGGCAGTAATTCTCACCTCACCTTGGGAATTCAGCTCTTTTGTCCATGTTTGAACCAAAGCTATAAAGAAGTCAGGAGCTGAGTGACCCTGGCAAAACCCCAAACTGGGTGTCATTGAGCAGGTTATTGCTAAGTAAGTGCTGCTTGATTGCACTGTTGATGACTCCTGCTATTACTTTACTTGGACAAACCAAACTAGCAATAATACTGTGGAGGAGGATTTCCTGAAGCGTGTAAGTGTGAAATGGTTTTTTAGATCAATATGTTGAGGAACCAACTGGAGAGCAGACTATCTTAGACTGGGTATTGTGCAGTGAGAAAGGATTAATTAACAATCTTGTTGTGCGGGGTCCCTTGGGGAATAGTGACCATAAAATGACAGAATTGTTCAATAGGATGGAGAGTGAAGAAGTTTAATCTGAAACTAGGGTCCTGAATCTAAATAATAAGAACTACGAGAGTTTGAGGCGTGAGTTGGCAATGATGGATTGGTGAACCTTACTAAAAGGGTTGACAGTGAATAGGCAATGGCTAATATTTAAGGAATGTATGCATAAATTATAACAATTATTCATTCCTGTCTGGTGCAAAAATAAAACAAGAAAGGCGGTTTAACCATGGCTTACAAAAGAAATTAGAGATAGTATTAGACCCAAAGAGGAGACATATAAAATTGCCGGAAAAAGCAGCAAGCCTGAGGATTGGGAGCAGTTTAGAATTCAGCAAAAGTGGACAAAAAGATTGAGCAAGAAGGGGAAAATGGAGTACGAGTGTAAACTTGCAAGGAACATAAAAACTGACTGTAAAAGTTTCTATAAATATGTAAAGAGAAAAAGATTAGTGAAGACAAATGTAGGTCCCTTACAGCCAGAAATGGGGGAAATTATAATGGGGAACAAAGAAATGGCAGAAGAATTGAACACATATTTTGGTTCTGTCTTCACAAAAGAGGACACAAATAATTTCCCAGAAATGTTAGAGAACCAAGAGTCTAGTAAGCGGAAGGAATTGAAGAAAATTAGTATCAGTAAAAACAAAAATGGTGCTAGAAATATTAATGGGGTTAAAGACTGAAAAATCTCCAGGGCCTGATAATCTACATCCCAAAGTACTAAAGGAAGTGGCCCTGGAAATATTGGACGCATTGGTGCTCATCTTCCAAAATTCTATAGGCTCTGGAGCAGTTGCTGCAGATTGGAGGGTGGAAAATGTAACCCCACTATTTAAAAAAGCAGGGAGAGAGAAAACAGATAATTACAGACCAGTTAGCCTAACATCAGTGGTGGGGAAAATGCTCGTCTATTATAAAAAACATGGTAACAGAACACTTGGAAAGCATTAATGGGATTAGACAAAGTCTGCATGGGTTTATAAAAGGGAAATCATGAGGATGTAACTAGTAGAATAGGTAAAGGAGAACCAATGGCTGTAGTGTATTTGGATTTCAAGAAGGCTTTTGATAAGGTCCCACATAAGAGGCTAGTGGGCAAAATTAAAGCACATGGGATTGGGGGTAATATACTGGCATGGATTGAGAATTGGTTGACAGACCAGAAACAGAGAGTGGGAATAAATGGGTCTTAACTGGGCTGGTTGTGAGGAGGATGCAAGGTTGCTTCAGGGCAATTTAGACAAGTTATGTGTGTGGGCGAACACATGGCAGATGGATAAATGTGAAGTTATATACTTCGGTGTGAAAAACAGAAAGGCAGAGTATTATTTAAATGGTGATATATTGGGAAATGTGGATGTACAAAGGGATCTGGGTGTCCTTGTACACCAGTCACTGAAAGTAAATAGGCAGGTGCAGCAATCAATTAGGATGGCAAATGGTATGTTGGCCTTCATTGCAAAAGGATTTGAGTTCAGAAGTAAGGATGTCTTGCTGCAGTTATACAAGGCTGTGGTGAGACCACACCTGGAGTATTGTGTGCAGTTTTCGTTTCCCTACCTAAGAGAGGATATACTTGCCATAGATGGAGTGCATCTGAGACCAGGGATGGCAGGACTGTCGTATGAGGAGAGACTGGTTCAACTGGACCTGTATTCACTAGAGCTTAGAAGAATGAGAGGGAATCTGATTGAAACGTATAAAATTCTAATAGGGCTAGACAGACTGGATGCAGGGAGGACATTTCCCATAGTTGGGGAATCTAGAACCAAGGGCCACAGTCTCAGGATACGGGGCAGGCCATTTAGGACTGAGATAAGGTAAAATCTCTTCACTCTGAGGGTGGTCAACCTGTGGAATTCTCTACCACAGAAGGCTGTGGAGGCCAGGTCACTAAATATATTCAAGAAAAAAATTGATAAATTTTTGGATATTAGGGGCATCAAGGGGTATGGAGAGAAAGCGGGAATATGGTGTTGGGATAGAGGATCAGCCATGATCATATTGAATGTTGGAGCAGGCTTCAAAGGCCAAATGGCCTACTCCTGTTCCTAGTTTCTATGTTTCTACTTCCAGGAGGAGAGTGTCACCTTTCAGAAACAACTGGATGTCCTCGAAGCTGAGGTTGTGCAGCAAGAACAGGAACTGAAGGAGCTGCAGGCTATGAACACTGATGCCCAACTATCTCGTGACACAGCCAAGGTACCAGTCTGAACACAACACTGGGGCTTGGGCAGGGTGTGAACTATTTGTTCCCTGATTTGACATCCTTCAGGCTATGTAGGTGCTTGTTTGGAAGTATGCCCACTATCCCGATATTTTCCCATTTCTAGGCAAGCCCTGAGTAATAATGCTGGTTCAGGAGGTATCACCACAGGCTGGTTATTTTGTGTGCGAAAACAATATATTATCTGAGTGGGATTTTCTTTGCTCAAGCTGATCACAGAACATTGAGGCAGTGAGGGACATTAAAACCAGGGGAAGGGCTAGGGCCTAAAGTACAGGCACCATTGAGACTGAAAGCAGAAAGGCAAAATCAAGCAAATCAAGTAGTAGTAGTTAAGTATTGCTGAAAAAAACATATGTTGTCAAAGCTTTTCATCTTGTACTCATCAGGACAATTTGCAAGAATAGCAAATGTAAAGGGAACAACAATTTATACTTCATGATAAGAAAGTGCTGATTGGTTGGCAAGTAGACTCTGGTATAATCACTGCTAAGGACAATGTATCAGTTAACTGATGACTGACAGTTAACTGCCAAGCTCTGTTTAAATTCAAATCAGGCAAGTTGACTCTAATTGGTCAAGGCATTGTCCTGGGGAATGAACCAGAGAATGCTTATCAGTTATTTTGTACCCAGTCCACCCCAGATGACTTTGAAAGAGTAAGAAATCTGAAAAATTTCAGCAAAAGGTGAAGCTAACCATTTCATGCTGCTACCATGCAGTAGCAACACGAGTGGTGTTTGCCACTAACAGGATGCTGCTGTCAAGCCAAAAAGATGTTTGCCTATCACACAAATGAGTCATGTGGTATATGAACTTCAGTGCCAGTGTGATACTAGGTATGTAAGCCAAGCGTCTCAAAGACTGGCATATCAAACAGCATGTCTCTTTGGCTGTTGATAACAGGCAAGGTACCTACCATACCCAACCAGCCCGTGCTTGCAAAACTCAAAACACAGTGTGCGCGATAGATGTTAGATGTGCCTCTGTGATTGGATAATATTTGCTAAACAATCCTGAGTGTACTAAAAACTGACAACCAATTTAAGATTATCAGTCGGGCTCCATAACTATATGACATAGGAGCAGAAATTTGGCCATTCGGCCCATCGAGTCTGCTCCGCCACTCAATCATGGCTAATAGGTTTCTCAACCCCATTCTCCCGCCTTCTCCCCGTAACCATTGATCCCCTTACCAATCAAGAACCTATCTATCTCGGTCTTAAATACACTCAATGACCTGTCCTCCACAGTCTTCTGTGGCAATGAATTCCATAGATTCACCACTCTGGCTAGAGAAGTTTCTCCTCATCTCTGTTCTAAAAGGTCTTCCCTTTACTCTGAGGCTGTGCCCTCGGGTCCTAGTCTCTCCTACTAATGGAAACATCTTCCCCACGTCCACTCTATCCAGGCCTTTCAGTATTCTGTAAGTTTCAATCAGATCCCCCCATCCTTCTAAACTCCATCGAGTATAGACCCAGAGTCCTCAAACATTCCTCATATGTTAAGCCTTTCATTCCTGGGATCGTTCTTGAGAACCTCCTCTGGACATTCTCCAGGGCCAGAACATCCTTCCTGAGATACGGGGCCCAAAATTGCTTACAATATTCTAAATGTGGTCTGACCAGAGCCTTATAAAGCCTCAGCAGCACATCCCTGCTTTTATATTCTAGTCCTCTCGAAATAAATGCCAACATTGCATTTGCCTTCCTAACTACCGACTCAACCTGCAAGTTAACCTTAAGAGAATCCTGGACTAGGACTCCCAAGTCCCTTTGCCCTCCAGATTTCTGAATTCTCTCCCCATTTAGAAAATAGTCTATGCCTCTATTCTTCCTACCAAAGTGCATGACCGCACACTTCCCCATGTTGTATTCCACCTGCCACTTCTTTGCCCATTCTCCTAACCTGTCCAAATCCTTCTGCAGCCTCCCCGCCTCCTCAATACTACCTGTCCCTCCACCTATCTTTGTATCATCTGCAAACTTAGCCAGGATGCCCTCAGTTCCTTCATCTAGATCATTAATGTATAAAGTGGAAAGTTGTGGTCCCGACACTGACCCCTGTGGAACTCCACTAGTCACTGGCCACCATCCTGAGAAGGACCCCCTTATCCCCACTCTCTGCCTCCTGCCAGACAGCCAATCTTCTATCCACGCTAGTACCTTGCCTCTAACACCATGGACTCTTATCTTACTGAGCAGCCTCCTGTGCGGCACCTTGTCAAAGGCCTTCTGGAAGTCCAAGTAGATAACATCCATTGGCTCTCCTTTGTCTAACCTACTCGTTACCTCCTCAAAGAATTCTAACAGATTTGTCAGGCATGACCTCCCCTTGATGAAACCATGCTGACATTGCCCTATTTTACCATGCACTTTCAAGTATTCTGAAATCTCATCCTTAATAATGGACTCTAAAATCTTACCAACGACCGAGATCAGGCAAATTGGCCTGTAATTTCCCATCTTTTGCCTCCCATCTTAATCAGGGGGGTTACATTAGCGATTTTCCAGTCTTCTTGGACCCTCCCTGAAAGATCACCCTAACGCCTCCACTATCTCTTCAGCTATCTCCTTCAGAATTCTGGGGTGTAATCCATCTGGTCTAGGTGATTCATCCACCTTCAGACCTTTCAGTTTTCCTAGCACCTTCTCCTTGGTAATGGCCACCATACTCACCTCTGCCCCCCCAACTGTCTTGAACTTTGGGGATGTCACTCGTGTCTTCCACTGTGAAGACTGAAGCAAAGTACCTATTCAGTTCCTCCGCCATTTCTTTGTTCCCCACTACTACTTCTCCAGCATCATTTTCCAGCGGCCCAATGTCCACTTTTGCCTCTCGCTTACCCTTTATATATCTAAAAAAACTCTTGCAATCTTCTTTTATATTACTGGCTAGTTTACCCTCATATTTAATCTTCTCCCTCCTTATTTCTTTTTTAGTTGTCCTCTGTTGGTCTTTGTAGGCTTCCCAATCTCCTGGTTTTCCACTGCTCTTCGCCGCATTGTATGCTTTCTCTTTAGCTTTTATGCTGTCCCTGACTTTCCTTGTCAGCCATGGTTGCCTTGTCCTCCCTTTAGTATGCTTCTTCTTCCTAGGGATGAATTTTTGCTGTGTCTCCCAAATTACTGCCAGAAACTCCTGCCATTGCTGTTCCACTGTCTTTCCTGCTAGGCTCATCTCCCAGTCAATTCTGGCCAGCTCCTCCCTCATGCCTCTGTAGTTGCCTTTATTCAACTGTAATACCGTTACATCTGATTCCAGCTTTTCCCTCTCAAATTGCAGGGTAAATTCTATCATATTATGGTCACTTCCTCCTAAGGGTTCCTTCACCTTATCAAATCTGCCTCATTACACATCACTAAATCTAGAATTGCCTGTTCCCTAGTGGGCTCCACCACAAGCTACTCCAAAAAGCCATCTCGTAGACATTCCACAAATTCCTTTTCTTGGGATCCACTACCAACCTGATTTTCCCATCTAGCTGCATATTGAAATCCCCCATGATCACTGTAACCTTGCCTTTCTTACACGCCTTTTCTATCTCCTGGTGTATCTTGTGCCCACATCCTGACTACTTTTCGGAGGCCTGTACATAACTCCCATTATGGTTTTTTACCTTTGTGGTTCCTCAACTCTACCCACACAGATTCTACATCATCTGACCCTACGTCGTTTCTTGCTATTGATTTAATTTCATTTCTTACTAACAAAGCAACCCCAACCCCTCTGCCAACCTGCCTATCTTTTGGATAGGATGTATATCCTTGGATATTTAGCCCCCAGTCCTGATCCCCTTGCAGCCATGTCTCCATGATACCCACCACATCATACCTGCCAATTTCAATCTGCGCCACAAGCTCATTTACCTTATTTTGTATACTGCGTGCATTCTGATACAACACCTTCAGTCCTGTATTTCCCATCCCCTTTCTCAGTGTCATTCCTTTATCTGACGTGCTTGAAGTTAGATTCCTAGCCCTTTCCAAACACTCTGTCCTATTTTGTGTTCTGGGGACTTTAATATCCTGTCCTGGGCTCTCCTTTCTTTTCAGTTTTTTCATAATTTTCCATGAAGTTGAATCCACCCCCCCACACCTCCCCCACCACCACCACCCCCCCCCCCACACACACACACACACACACACACACATTAACCTGCTGCTTTGTTTCCCATTAGTCATACTTCTTGGAGTTTTACCCTTCCCCCCCCCACCCCTTTCTAGTTTAAAGTCCTGTTGACCACCCTATTTATCCTTTTCGCTAGAACATTGGTCCCAGTTCGGTTCAGGTGGAGACCATCCCAACAGTACAGATCCCTCCTGTTCCAATACTGATGCCAGTGCCCCAGGAAATGGAACCCCTCTTCCCCGCACCACTCCTTTAGCCATGTGTTTACTTCCCTTATTCTCGTGTCCCTATGCTAATTTGCACATGGCTTGGGTGGTAATCTGGAGATTATAACCCTTGAGGACCTGTTCTATTATTTAGCTCCTAGTTCCTGATAATCCCCAAACAGATCCTCTTTCCTAGTCTTACCTCTGTTATTTGTCCCGATGTGGACCACAACAACTGGATCCTCCCCCTCCCTCTCCAATATCCTTTCAAGCCGTTCAGAGATGTCCCTCACCCTGTCACCGGGCAGGCAACATACCATGTGGAACTCTCGATCCTATCCTGCTTATAAAGGAAGCTATCGATTCCCCTAAGTATAGAATCCCCTACAACCACCACTTGTCTTTTTGCTCCCCCTCTTGAATGGCCTCCTGTGCCACTGTGCTGTGGTCAGCTGGCTCATCCTCCCTACAGCCCTGTTCCTCATCCACACTGGGAGCAAGTACCTCGTACCTGTTGGACAAGGTCAAGAGCTGAGGCTCCTCAGTTCCTGAACACAGGATCCCTCTACCTGCCTCACTTGCAGTCACACCCTGCTGACCCTGACCACTGACCGGACTTGAGGTACTTAATCTACCGGGTGTGACCGCCTCCTGAAACAAAGCGTCCAGATAACTCTTTCCCTCCCGGATGTGCTGCAGCGTCCGGAGCTCGGACTCCAGCTCATCAATTCTGAGCCAGAGTTCCTCCAGCAACCAACGCTTGCTGCAGATGTGGTCACTGCAGCTCGCAATGGGATCTGCCAGCTCCCACATTATACAGCTACAGCACATCACCTGCCCAGCCATCTCGACTTAGATAATTAATTTATTAATTAGCTTTATAGGTGGTCAGGATCTTGGCACCATGAGGATGCAACGAGGAGTGACCAATGGTGGATCATGGAGAACATTACACATTTCCCCCACCACCGTGGTCCCCCACCCCACCTGCCTCACTCCATCCCCCAGCTCAGCTTTCCCCAATCATTGTAAGATTAGCCAATGTGGCTTTGGAGAATTGTCTCCATTTTCCACCCAGAATCATCTGTATCATCAGTGTCAGCCTGCAGGCTCAGTTTTTGGACTAGGATGTCAGAACTTCCCAGTTCCCAGCTTGGTCCCCGCCTCTTCCCTTGGAGAAACCTGGCTCTGTTCACTGGGGGAGGGTTTAGGAATTGCAACAGAAAAGGGAACAGGTCAGTGGAAATTGGGCTTAAGAGAATCAGTAAAATAGAGAGGTTGTAATGGCAATGCACCGTGAAAGGCCAACTTTCTCCTTGTATAGTTGACCATGTGTGAGGGAGGGGGAGGTCAGAAGAAATTCAACAACAGGAACAGCAGCAGGATGCTTCACATGCCTTGGATAACCATGTGTACAGGAAATTCTTCAGATTGTTTGAACTCAAGCTCATGGTTTCTGAGCTTGAAGAGCTGTTGGAATCACTGCAAGGTATATAAGAAACTGAATTTTCTGGAGTGCACGTTCCAGGAGATCTTCACCCAGAAGCTACAGAAAATTCAGGAGAATAGTAAGTGGGCAGCTGTCCAGCAGGATAGGAAGGGGCAGGAAGTGCAGAAATCCTCTGGGAGTGTGGCACTCTCAACTCGCTTTCAGCACTAAATTCCAGTGATGGCATCTTAGAGGAGTGCAGTCTAGAACACTTCAGTGGCAGTGTGAGGTAAATAACTGCAAGGTTGTGAGGAAGGGGAGAGGTGCATGAGTCCTGCATGGTGTCTTGGTTCCCTGGTATGATGGTAAAAGTCAGCACTGTGAGGGGACACAGGAGAAAAGCAAATAGCCAGAAGCCACAGTCCACGTAGGAACCAATGACATAGGAAGGGAGTTACGGTTTTGTAATCAGAGTTTCAGGAGCGAGGGAGATAGTTAAAAAGCAGGATCTCAAAGGTCTTTGTTTTTATTCATTCTTGGATGTGGGTGTCACTGACTAGGCCAGCATTTATTACCCATCCTTAATTGCCCTTGAGAAGGTAGTGGTGAGCTTTCTTCTTGAATCGCTGTAGTTCATATGGTGTAGGTACACCCACAGTGCTGTTAGGAAGGGAGTTCCAGGATTTTGACCCAGCAACGGTGAAGGAACGGCGATATATTTCCAAGGCAGGATGGTGAGTGACATGGAGGGGAACTTCCAAGTGGTGGTGTTCCCACCTGTCTGCTACCTTTGCTTTCTAGATGGTAATGGTCGTGGGTTTGGAAGATGCTGTCTAAGGAGCCTTGGTGAGTTCCTGCAGTGCAGCTCGCAAATGACACGCTGCTGCTACTGTGGCAGTGGAAGGAGTGAATATTTGTGGATGTGGTGCCAATCAAGCGGGCTGCTTTACCCTGAATGGTGTCAAGCTTTTTGAGTGTTGTTGGAGTTGCACTCATCCAGGCAAGTGGAGAATATTCCACCATTTGTACTTTGTAGATGGTGGACAGGCTTTGGGGAGTCAAGAGATGAGTTAGTCGTCGCAGGACACTGTAGCCACAGTATTTATATGGCAAGTCCAGTTCAGTTTCTGGTCAATGGTAAGCCCCCTCAGATGTTGATAATTGGGGATTCAGCGATGGTAATGCCATTGAATATCAAGGGCGATGGTTAGATTCTCTCTTGTTGGAGATAGTCATTGCGTAGCATTTGTGTGGCGTGAGTATTACTTGTCAGCCCAAGCCTGGATATTGTCCATGTCTTGCTGCATTTGGACATGGCGTTATGTCTGAATTATTTCCAGTGTCATCTGCTACTGAGTATAGGAACAGTAAGATAAAACAGGTTAATGCATGGCTGGAGAAATTGCATAGAAGAAAGAACTTTAGATTCCTAGAGCATTGCAACCAGTTCTGGACATGAGGGACCAAGTTCAAGGTGGACAGGTTGTACCTCAACAGAGCTGGAACCAATGTCCTTGCAGATAAGTTAACTGATACTATGAGGAGGGTTAAACTAATTTGACATGAGTGTGGACAAGAGTACGAGTCATTAGAGGGAAGAACCAAGGGGCAGGGTTTTCCCCTTTGGGTCAGGCCCTGAAATTTGGGTCAAATGGGGGTCATAACAATGCACTGTGTGCAGAACAGCCAGCAGCACATTCCCCCGAATTGGCCAATTAGTAGCTGAAGGGTGGGTCCATTTGAAGACAGTAGGCTGGCCTTTAAAGGTGGAAGAAACAAAAAGCTGTCTTTTCAGGTAAGAAACTTAAAACTTTGAAATAAAAATTAGACTCAGCAATGCCGAGCCACCCACAGAGCAGCCTGCAGCTGAAGCCAGACAGGTGAGAAGGGCTTCAAAGTCTGCCTGGAGTACTGGCCCCCTTCAGGTCTCAGGGGAGCCAGACACAACTGGTAAATTCCAGTAGGCCTTTGACAATAGATCTTAATAATGGCTTTTAACGGCTGTTGTTTGGCTAACCATCACTTGTGGTTGGGTAACCCTGCCGCTCTCCCTTGCCAGAATGGCCTGGAGGTGGGATGATGCTGGCAAATTGGCATGCCAATCAACAACATAAATTTTTGCACTCACCTACCTCTGTTCCTGCCTCACTGGAGGTTTAAAAATCCTATCCAAGATTCACAGAGGACTGAAAGAGACAAATAGCACTACAGTTCAGTTCAGAAATAGATGGGACCACAGAGAAGGCAAATATGAGGCAATCTAAAATTAAAATTCTGTAAATATTTGTGGAGAGAGAAACAGAATTAATATTTCAGGTCAGCAATCTTTCATCTGAACTCCGCTAAGTTAGTTTTTGTGATAGGTTTTGAGTAAGTGAAGAGGGAAAGGTTGGGAGGAAGAACAAAAGGGAAGTTTTGTGGTAGGATGATGGCAGGAGAGATTAAATGATAAAAGGTTTCAAAGTACTAGGCCAAAAGGAGTGGTAATGGAACATGAAATAAAAGAGATGTTTGGAGGAGGTGTGAGTGCAAGGAGCTTCAATAGCTAACATCTAAAAGTGGAATAGAAGGGGAAGTAAGCGAGAAGCAAAAACCAAACTAGCAAGACAATCTAAACCACAAAGAGGCAGAGATTACAATCTAAAATTGTTGAACTCAGTGTTGAGTCCAGAAATCTGTAGTTGAAACATGGGTGCAGTTGCTCAAGCTTGCATTATGCTTCACTGGAACACTGCAGCAGACAATGTGGGGAATTAAAATGACCTGCAAGAGGCATCCTAAGATAGGTTTGGAGTTTGTAAATGCACACAGTGTGGTAATTAAGGTTGGTGAGCTGAAAGCATGTCACCACATGGCGTTGCACTATAATGGCAATAACGGTCTGACTCGAAGAAAAGAAGGATCCTGGCTAAAAAGTATTTAGGAAAGATGGGGAAGGAAGAAAGGGGGATGGCACTCTTACTCAAAGAAACTATTATAGCACTGGAGATGGATGAGGTCACAAGAGTCAAGAATAGATACTATTTGGTTCAAATTAAGCACCAAAGTGGAATGGTTATGTCACTGGGTGTATTCTATAGGCTACCAAACAGTGGCAAGTTGATAGAAGAGCAAATTTGCAAGCAACTTACTGAAAAATGCAAGAACTACAGGGTTTGCTAATAGAGAACTCCCATTACCCTAGCAGTGTAAATGGCACATAGCAGGAGAAATTCCTGAAATGTACACAAGAGAACTTTCTTGATCAGTGTGTTTCAGGTCCAGTGAAGAAGGAAGCAGTGCTAGATCTGGTTCTGGGGGGTGAAATGAAGCAAGTAAAGCATGTTTCAGCAGGAAATCATTTGGGGAACAGTGATCATAACATCAGGTTTAGAATAGTTATGGAAAAAGACAAGGTACAATTGAGTGCAAAACAACTTAACTGGAATTAACTTCAGTGAGTTGAAAAGAGGTTTGACCCAGGTGGATTGGAATCAAAAATTGGTATGCAACTGAACAACTGGAGATCTTCAAAGAGGAGATGGTTTGGGTACAAAGTAGGTACGTTCTGGCAAGGGAGATGGCATCCAAAGCCATAGCTTACTGGATGACTAAAGGACATGGAAGTTAAACTGAAACAAATAAAGGAGGCTTCTGACAATTGTAATGTTAATTATGATGAGGAGAACCATGCTGAACATAGAAAATACAAAGGGGATATAGAAAAATGGAATAAGGGTCAAAGAGACAGTATGACAATAAAGTAGTGCATAACAAAAACAGGAGATCTTATGCACATGGGTACCATACCTTCTTCTGAGCCAGAAGCTCGAGATTCAAGTTGCATTCCAGGATTTGATGGCCACAGAAGGTGCATTCGTAACACAGCCGAACAGGTTGATTATTAACCTGCAGATCCTTCCAACACACCTATAGCAGGTGGTAAGAGCGGGAGAGACTTCTGGTTAACGTTCTTCATGTGAAATGACACCCCTCAAGCTATAGCTTCTGGCTTCAGGCTAGCAATATGTTCCAGGAAAAAAAGCTACAGGAAAAAAAAGATGCAAGCATCTGCTTTGTCTGCCTCTTGCAGTCTAGACACGGGA
Source organism: Carcharodon carcharias (assembly GCF_017639515.1). NCBI lineage: Eukaryota > Metazoa > Chordata > Chondrichthyes > Lamniformes > Lamnidae > Carcharodon > Carcharodon carcharias. The sequence goes on along the minus strand of NC_054496.1, from coordinate 595,386 downwards.
AGTCTTTTAAGTCTAACATAAATAAGAACTTAAAAGTGGCCTCTATGGCATCTGTGTAATGACCCTAGAGTCCCAGCATACCACTTGTGTGCTGCAGCACCACCTCTGTATTGTAATGGTTAATAGTATTTGTGCAATTTCACTGAGCAGACAGAGCTTCAGCAGTGTGAGGAGGTTGTGCATAAGGAGCGGCGGGAGCGGGAAAGGATTCTCACAGAGTACAAGAAGCTGGCTGAGGAGAAAAGAACACAAGCAGAACGTGCAGAGAGACGGGTAAGAATCATATAGAAGGGGCCTTTGATTACTGCATATATATTGTATATAATATGTATACATGTATATTATATATAATGAGAAATGACAATATTTGAATCCAAGCTTTCTGTGATGAACTCCAGCATTTTCAGCTCAGCCAGGACACTGCTTCTTAACTTAAAATCACTGCCAAATGACCCAATAAACCCTGCGCAATCAAGGCAACTTCACTCAGCAGGAGCCAGGATCTGTGGGTTTGCGCACCATCACTTTCACTATCCTGGAGCCAGACCATAACAGATGATGTTGTGCTCTACTTCAATCTTGATTTAGTGTGGAGCAAGGACCATCCGGGATCTAAAGATCCCACCCTGAAGAGTACTGACTGTAATTGTAGCTCTATTGAAATAGTTCTGGCCAATCCCTACCTTGCGAAGCATCACCAGTAGTTTGCACCATTGGAGAACTCAGCAAATGTCTGAGAGTAATGATAAGCTGTTTTGTGGTGATTTTCCCAGGCAATGCGAGCAGCTGCTCACTCTGATGTCTGAGAGTAATGATAAGCTGTTTTGTGGTGATTTTCCCAGGCGATGCGAGCAGCTGCTCACTCTGATGTCTGAGAGTAATGATAAGCTGTTTTGTGGTGATTTTCCCAGGCAATGCGAGCAGCTGCTCACTCTGATGAACTGCACTTTGAGCGACCAGCAACGCAGGAAACTGGGACCGAGGGAAAGGCCATCACCACGTTTGAGGAATCTTTCTTATGGATCAAAACGGTGACCGGTGTTACTGATGTACAGGTGAGGGGCACTTGGGGAGAGGTGTGCCTCAAGGATTCATGCAGCTTATGGCTCCAATGGAGACACTAAGCCCCGGCCTCTGTGTGAGGGGCCCCACTCTGTGTGTAGGGCTCTAGTTACTTTTTTAAAGGTAGTCAGCAATAGGCCTGTCTGGAATGCTTTGAGATTCCGGTCAGTCAGCTCCTGCATACTGTGAGAAAAATAAAAGGACATCGACAAAAATTACTTTCTCCTTGTTCGTTGCAGATGTTTAAGTATATGTCTTTGGTTATTGCTGCTTGTTCTATTACTGTTAAATTTGTGTGCTAGTTCAAGTCTAAGGCATTAATAACTATAATATGTTATTGTGCCACTTTCTTGGGTGGAGGGTAAAAGCAATAATTGAGATGAAATAAATATGCTTCTCTGTTCAATTTCTAGACATACTGCAGAATAATTGTAACCATCTGAGCAAATGAAAATATTCTTGGAAACATGGGAAGCTCGGGCTCTCCCACCACAGTCGTCTGAACCATGGAATCCTAGAATAAAGAAACCCAAAAACATTAAGATAGAAACATGTTGCAGTAGAATGTGATGCTGAGTGGTGTTTGTGTGACAGTTTGAATTATGCAGAGTAATGAGCTTCAGCCTGTGTCTTGCTCTTGGTTGCAGGATGTGGTGAAACGCTTTGTGATGCAGGGAGAGACCTTGAAGCACTTGGAGGAGCTGGAACTGGAGAATGAGAAACAGATAGTGCAGCTAAGGGAGGAGAAAGAGAGCTTGCAGGCAGAGTATGATCATCTGAAATATTCTGGTGAAACCAAACTCTCCAGGTATGAAGAATGTATCCCGTGCCCATGTGTGTAGATTACAGTTTTGTTCACAACACCATATGTCTCATCACTGAGGTAACCCCAAATTACCTCATTCCTTGTACGATATGGTCTATGTAACTGACACATCCTACACAGCTGGATAAAATCCTAGATGTGTGACTCATGTTCAATCCCTTCTGCTATACGTGACCTCCCAAGTGGGTTCACAACAGGAATCAAGCTAGGCCAATTCAGTTTAGTCATTTTAATCGAACGTGTTCAGGATTTGAGAAGACACTAGGTCAGCTGCAGATTTAGAGGAGGTATTTTGAGTAGCATGAGTACTGTAGATATAGGAACAGTGCTGTTGTATTAATTACGAGGGTTTACTTGCTTCAAGGGTCAACCAGTATCAATTTGGCTTGGTTGGTAGTGCTTACACCTCAGAAGCTTAAGTGTGTGGATGAAAATAGACACCCAGCAGCTCACAGTAAATCAATCTATGAAAATAGTAGTATGGATAGATGAAGCTACAATAAAGGCAATAGCATTATGGGTTTGAAAAATAGGTGTAGAAAGCATGATGATGAATTTATATAAGGCAGAGTTATAGTACAGTGTGCAATTTGGAAATCCTATTTTAGGAAAGACATTTGAGCCATCAAGGAAAGGGGACAAAGGTTCACCAGGCTGATTTGTGGGATGAAGTTTATCTTATGAGGAAAGGTTGAGCAGGTTAGGCCCATACTCATTGGAGTTTAGAAGAATGAGAGATGATCTTATTAAAACATATAAAATTCTGAGGGGGCTTGACAGTGTGGATACTGAGAGGATGTTTCCTCTTGTGGAGGAATTTACAACCATGGGCCACAGTTTAAAATAATCGGTCTCCAATTTAAGATGGAGATGAGGAGTTATTCCTTCTTCAGAGGGTCGTTAATCTTTGGAATTCTCTTCCCCAGAAAACAGTGGATGTTGGGTCATTGAATATATTTAAGGCTGAGTTAGATAGATTTTTGAATGACAGGCGTGTCAAGGGTTATGAGGGGGAGCAGGAAAGTGGAGTTCAGGCCACAATCAGATCAGCCACAATCTTATTGAATGGCAGAGCGAGCTCGGTGGCCGAATGACTGACTTGTATTCCTGCATCTTATAATCTTAAGAATATTTGAAATAAATGAAGGTCTATGGAGGAGTGCAGGACAGTGGAATTAGTTAAGGATTGATGCAGGACCAAGGGGAAAGAGTGGGGCAGTGGGATTAGTTTGGGATTGATACAGGGCTATGGGGAGAGCTCAGAACAGTATCGGAGGTGCTGGTCTATAGTTATAAAACACACATCAGGAAAACCTATTAGGTGGGGCTTCCATGTCTTTTTGAAGTCTGAGTAAGGGAGCTAACTTTCCCAATTATGTCAAATAAGTGTTTAATGGAGGCATCGCTGGAGCCTCAAATTGAAGTTTCTTCAGTGAATTTCTACATCACCAGGCACCCATGGTGTATATCTGATTTTTCATCAGATGTTGGTCCTTTGCAGAAGCATCATATCTTGGAATGGTTGCAACATGCAGCCAGATTTCTTACTGGAGCATAGAATGCTTTGCCACAAGTGGTAGTTCAGGGACAGACCATTGCATCTTTTGAGGGCAAAGTGGATAAATGTTGAAACCATGGAAGAGATAGCAGGATATTAAGAATAAGTTTTGCATTGCTATACAAAAGATTTCACCTGACAACCAACAAAAGCTTCAGGACTGTAATGTGGAGTGCAGATCCAGGTGCCATCGATAGCTCCCCCACTAATAGGTTTAGCTATCTTAGGACCAATGTAAAGTTGAAGCTGTCAGTCAGTCATGCATTAAATGCTGCATCTTATGCAACAATCCATCTGCAAAGGTTGGTCAAGTGTTACTTTTGTTTATTTTTTATTTCTGTTTGTTGACCATTTGAAATACAGAAATAGCTTTCTTCCTCTTTCCATCTATAACCTTGCTTTCCCTCCCCATCCTCATTATACTTCTGTATGGAATCTTTGTATTTCCTTCTAGCCTCCCATTCAGATTGTACTTTACTCCCAATCATTTTTGATACTTGTTTATTTCTGTTTGCTTTCAATTGCCTTTTCAAAGCTGGACTGAGAACATAACAGGGGTATGGGATGAATTGAATAACTTTTTCAAAGAACTGATGTCGGCATAATGGGTTGAGTGGCCTCCTGTGCTGTATGATTTTCTTTCCTCTTTTCTCTCTGTACCTTTTTCTCTCTTTTTCTTTTCCCTTCTTCCAACTTTCTTCCTCGTCTTTTTCTCATTATTTTTCAGTCCTTGTTTTTCACTTACCTTTGTTCTTTTCGTTGCACTTTTTTACACTAATGCAAAGTCTAGTCTTCCCAGTCCTGTTATTATGACATGGAGCCATGCCATTGCATGTAGGCCCCCTGTTTTGTATTTTAGAATTAGTATTGGATCTAGGTCTGCCATTCCTACTGAACTCTCTATTTGTTCATTATTGCTTTAAATCAAATCTTTCTGCTTTCCTTGCGGTTTTTAACACAGTGAGCAGAAATTGTTAATGGAGCTACAAACTCACCTGAACAATGAGCAGAACCGACGAGATAAGTTAATGGAGCACCTTGAATACATCAGCCATATCACTATGTCCATTAAAGCAGGCGTGGAACATATCACTGAGAAATTGCAACATGTGCAAATTGTAAGTGATGGTCTTATGCAAAAAAAGTGATCAATTCCAGAGTACTGTGCCAGTGAGTAATCTGATCAGTTCCAGGGTAATATAGGGAGTTTTTCCATTGCTGAGTTCCTGAATTTGGATAGGTTTGCTGAGAGTTAGAATGAGATCCTGTTTGCTATTACTGATATCTAATTAGTGTTAAATGTTTTCTTGTGGCTGTTTGAATAGTTTCCAATGTTTTGGTGGAGAACACATTAGAATAAAGTTTCCACATGATATAGTTTGTAAAATGTGAATTGTATTCTGCAATCTAATAATGCATCAATGTTGAAAGGTGCTACATTAACGCAGGGCTCTTGGAACTTGTCACGTAACTAGTTTGTATCTCAATTCTGCAGTCAAAGGGCAGCATTCCATCTATAGTACTGAGCCCCGCATCAGACGAGTATGTGTTGGACTTATTGTCACTAACAGAAGACAAACTCCTTAAGCTGTATAGAGGCCTAGGGGGAATCAACATGAAGAAGACACTGCGACTGATTGAGGAAGATGAGGTGAGATGATGCATTGTGCAGTTTTTTTTTCCCTCTCACTAATTGATTTTCAGAACCTGTGCATCACTTGCAACACCAGTTTGCAGGGAATCCCCCATTACCTGTGGAGGGAGAGTTTAATTATTTGGGTTCTCATAAATACTGAGGATTGTAGTGTTACGGACAGGAGAGGGACAGTTCAAACTGCACTGATTTCCTCTTGCCACACATCCGTAAACAGAAGGTGTTTTGAATTAATTTTTAAAAGAATAGGCGGAAGCACGTTTTCCCAATCCTTCGTTTTTTTGTGATCGAATTTTACTAATAATCCACAGCAAACTTGAGTTAGGATTAACACGGAAGGTTAATTTATTTTACACATTCAACGCAGGGAAAAGGAGTGTCCGCAGTGTCCCACTCCACACGTACACCCAGTAAAGGGGGGATAGAGGAAAGAGGTTTTACAGTGCAAGGACCACAGAAAATGAATCTTAATTCACTTATGTTCCAGAGTCCAAAGTCAGAGGCCAGAGGGTGTTTCCTTCATGGTGAGGTTCTGTTCTGATATGTTTCTGGCTGGTTAAGCGATGTAAAAATCGTTAAAACAAATAATGCTGCTGCATGTTGGGCTTTTCTGTGTTTAGACCACTTGGCAGGCATTGGCTAGAGACTTTTAGTATCAAGCAGGCTTTTTGGAGTTGAGACTGCTTACCCAGCCTGGTTGCTGGAGTTCTGCCCATTTGATGTTAAAAAAGCAGTCTGGCTATGAAGACCAGAGATGTAATATTAAGCTGCCCAAAAGGCCAGAGGTTTGGGTCATGTGACCTTCATTCTCCACAATGACTTCAAAAGGGATGTTTATCCAGCATCTGGAATTGGCTTTGGTTTCGGGACTGATGGTGTCTCAGTCATTATTTGTTGAAAGGGGTGCCATCTTCGTTGAGGGTCTGGCATTTGGGAAGCCATTGTCTCAGCAGACCCACTAACTCCACTTGCAAGGTTGGCTTATCAAATGCAAACAACGTCCCTGTAGTTCCATTTGAAATTGGTCTGAACAGGCCTGGGTGTGATGTGAGTTTGTTAGTAGCTCTCTCGACATAACGAGGTGAGACATTTCAGAAACTGAGAAAAGAATTCTTGAAATTCCTGGGAATAGCTTCCAGACAGAGAGCCAATCCCGTGATCAAGTGACTTGTAACAGCCATCTTAATATTCTTTGTTCAGCAAAAAAAACCAGTTTCAAAAATAAATAGCAATCAGGATAACATTTTTAAACATATGGTCGAGGGGTTCTTTCTATGTTGTAGGGACCCAACAGTTTGTATATGTTCCAACTTCCCATTCTCCTATGGTGATATATATATTAACTAATTTTTTGCTTGTGTTCCAGTTCCATGCCAGCGTGGAAGGCAAACTTCCATCTTACAACATGAGAGTGAAGCTTCCCACAGCCCAAAAGCTCGATATGTATGATGGTGAGGAATTGAATTTCATTCCCCTTCGTCACAACAGTTAGCACCACATTGCACTGTTAGCTTTATAAAGCTGCGGCTCTAGTTACCGTCTGCTGTTTCTATAACAATTTTGTTCCTAAAGTAACAGTCCATAATTAATGACAGTATAACAGGAAACAAACTTAGAAAATGAAACTACCTGGGGCTCCTATTGTCATGGCAGAGTGCATCATCATGTTGGAAATGGATATTGCTGGCAATGTCTGGTCCTGCCTCCTGATTCATGTCAGTTGCTTGCTGAAGAAGGAGAAGCGAAGAGGGATTGTGAGAAAAGGCTGATTGTAAGGTCACCTCCCCTCTGGACCTTCTGTATTCCTCTTGGTTCTCAAATGTATTTTCTTTTTTGAAGGTAGCCCATTGTTCAGCTATAGTTTTTCCTGCCAATCTTCCATTCCAGTCTATCTGGCCCAGCTCCATTCTTGCCCCTTTGAAGTCGGCTCTTGTCCAGTTAATTATTTTTACTCTGGATTGCCTATTGTCCTTTTCTATAATCATCCTAAAACGTACAATATAGTGATCACTGTGTCCTAAATGCTCCCCCACCTTCTGTCTCCTTTACAACTGTACAATGTGAGCAGTGGACAACATTTTACTGCAACAGTGCTTCCCATTTCTTAACCTTGGAACAGCTGGTACATAATTCTGCAACATCTGAGATTTAAGACTGAGGTTTTGCATAGAGGGCTGGACACACAAGTCAGGACTGTTTCAGCGTCATGAACACCCCTCCCCCCGCCCACTGGTGGTAAGGGGAACTGAAATGGTACAGGATATTAGTTATAGAGATTAGAGGCTATGGGGGGTAGGAATGGAGATGGGACTATTCAAATGAAGGCCAGATTTTAAACTGATCATTATTAAGACTACTGTTTAATTCAACCTGCCATCGCTAACATGTCCCAGGAGAGCCTGTTGTTAGAACCATTGTTTCACTGATACAGACCTGAGGCTATGTTGGAGGCTGTGAGGGAGAGCAGGGAGGTCCTCTTCCTTGGAAGTTGGTCAATACACAGCCAAAATTGGCCTGGGAGAACATTGCTATGTTTGTGAACAACAGAAGGGTCATCCAGAGGGCCTGGAACCAGTGCCGGCAATGAGTCAATGACCTCGTACACTCTGGCAAGATGATTGCCATATCCAACCCTGAGGACAGGTCCCTGGCCATTCACCCAACAGCAGAAGCAGCTGCTGATGATTCCCAGGGTGCATGTTGCCTCTGAAAGTGGGAGGAGTATGTGCCGGGGGGACTGAAGGAACCCTCAGGTTGACATACGTCCATAGTGCTACTGAGGACCTGTCACCACTGACACATGCAGCTGTTAATGAATAGGAACAGATGATATTGGCCATATAGGACAGCAGTGCCTTATCTTGCTGCATTTTGTCTTTGCAGGAGAAATGGGCTCACAATGCCTAGGATAGGGCTCAAATGGGAGGAGGTGCCCCCTATTTTCAGGCGATAACGCTCATGGAGAATCAATGGAAATAGCCGGGATTGTGGGCCAGGAGGGAGTCTCCCCTGGAAAAATGGGCACCATGGAGATGGTGATTACAGACAGTTGTGTGCTCAGTAAGGGAGTATATTGCACTCCACTATGTCATACAGCATGCTGAACCCTGATTTGCTAGCCCTGATCTTTTTGTGTGTCTCCCACAGATGCAAACATCCATCCTTGAAGATCCTCCCTCTCCCAAGCAGTGGCCTAAGAGTAGCATCAAGAAACTGAAGATGCACTGTCGCACCTCACAAGTGCACTGTCCATCAGTGCAGATGCTCTCACCTTGGTGGGTTCTCCTTCACGATCAGAGTCCTCAATGGGTGAGGAGCATGGCACTAGTGGGCAGAAGGACATGCCTAAGACAGGAGGAACTGTCCCACAAGACAAAATTCCCTGATGGCATGGGCAGAGGATGGAGGAGTCCATCCTACTTTTGTGCGCCACCAAGGCTCAGGGCTATCAGCACATGGGCTCTTCCATTGAGAGAGTGGCCAATTTCATGGAGAGCCATGAGTGTGGCAGCACTCGGAGTTGATACAGGAGCAGTGCAATGAAGTGCAGAATGCATGCCACGTTCTGTAGCACTAACCCGTTAGTAGCGCTGGTCATACAGAAATGTTTGGAGAGAATGCAAGTTATGCCCCAGCTGTTCATACGATCATAAGTAATAGGAGCAGGAGGAGGCCATTTGGCCCCTCGAGCCTGCTCCACCATTCAATAAGATCATGGCTGATCTGATTGTGGCATTAACTCCACTTTCCTGTCTATCCTAACCCTAACCCTAACCCTTAACTTCCTTGTCAATCGAAACACTTACAAACTCAGCAACCCTTCAGGCATCTGGTGTGACCACCAGGAATTGAGGATGTCATGGAGGAGGATGAAGGTGCCAGTCCTTGGCCCCTCTGACAGTAGGAGCCCCTGTGCTGTAAGGCCAAGTGACAGAGACTGTTTCTGCAATGCTTCACTTTCACAATGAGGACAATTGCCACATGCATCTCGGCCACAAGCAGGGACAAGTGAGCAGCCTGCCTCCACCTCCACCTCCAGCATGGCCTCGAGGGAAGCACCGCTTTGGAGTAGAGGAGCCTGGAGGTCACTGCATCCCATGGAGCACTGAGTGGGTCACTGGGGTGTCATCTTACTGCCCCTGTGCACTATTTCCCTTTCTTAGCACTCTATAAATTAATGATACTTTAAGCCACACAATTGAAGCTTCTTTTATTGCTGGCATGAGAAGAAAAGCGGTCTGAGATGGTGAAGGAGATTAAGTTTCTTAACAGTGAGGGTAAGGCCTCTGGGCAGATGTGCATCCTTCACTGGCAGTAAGAGTTTAAATGTTTCAGGCTGCATCTTGAATATGTGTGAGCACAGGTACCTCAGACTGATTTGCCTACCATGCCCTTCATCCTGTGTCAGAGGGACTCAGTTAAAACTTTCCTGAATCAGATGATCCCTGATATTAATAGCATCTTGACCAGACCTTCATGCCTGACCACCAGCACCTCAGCTGGAGATTTCTCTGTTCTGCATCTTGCTCCTCCTACTCTGTCAATTCCTGTTTCCTCGCTTCCTCAATGAGCTACCTGGTTCCAGAGCATGAATATGGAGGAAGCACTTGTTGTGGGTGCAGACCAGCTGAGGGAATCAAAATGCTTCCTGTTGATAATCTGACTGGCCAGTCACTGGGTGTATTGAAGGGCAATGCGTGCAGTCAATAATGCCCTGCACCTAGGGGAATCCAGGGATGGCAGTGAAATCCAATACCTCATTTGTCATGATTTGAATGTATTCTCCAGCTGTGGCACATATAGGGCATCAGAGACCCAAGGGATGCAGTGGTGTGCAGCTGTTTGTGAGATGCCACCAAAGTTCACAGATGATCCTTGAAAGGAGCCAGAAGTGAAGATGTTCAAGGTCATGTGACTTTGCCAGTTACTGACAGGGGCTGGAGAGCAGGACTGTGAAGAGGGAGGTCTTCTGCGTTGGGGGCAGATCTGGCCCTGACCATCTGCCTGGAAAGTCACACTCTCCTCCGGCACTGGGTCTCTGTAATATCCAAGTAGTTATTTCTTCGGCAATAGATCTTACGCAGAGGGTATGGCTTCTATGTCTCTTCTGCCCCTCATTTCTCTAATCAACACATTGGGCCTAAGATCTGTGCTCCCGTTGTCAGCTGTTGCCACCTTTGTGGTCAGCTGTTGCCACGATCTGCTGCATTGCCAATCTCCCTGGCACCTGCCCAGTGCCAATTGCACCTGTTTATCAACAACCGAGTCACAAGGACACAAGGAACAGGAGTAGATCATATGGCCAGTCGAGCCTGCTCTGCCATTCAATATGATCATGGCTGAATTTGGGTTTCAGCTCCATTTTCCCATTAGCTCCCCATAACCCTTGTTCCTGAGAGTCCAAAAAAATCTGTTGAAATGTGGAGCATCCACAGCCCTCTGGAGTAGAGAATGTCAAAGATTCACAACCCTTTGAGTGAAGTGATTTCTTCTCATCCCAGTCCAAAATGATCAGCCCCTTATCCTAAGACTGTGTCCCTGTGTTTTAGATCCCGATCAGTGGAAACAATGTCTCAGTGTCCACCCTATCAAACCCTTCAGAATCTTATGTTTCAATGAGATCGCCTCTCATTTCTAAACTTCAGAGAATATAGGCCCAATTTATTCAGCCTTTCATCATAGGTCAACCCTCTAACTAGATCTAACCAATCTAGTGAACCTTCGCTTTACCGCCTCCAACACAAGATTATCATTCCTGAAATATGGAGGCCAAAACTGCACTATTCCAAAGCCCAGTACAATTATAGCAAGATTTCTTTATTCCTGTACTCCAATTCCTTGCATTAAAGGCCAATGTGCCATTTGCGTTCTGTTATGACACAACAGTTGGTAAAGACTGAGTTGTTTATATCCCAGAGGGAAACTTGAACAACTGTCATAACCTATATTTTCAATTGGTGTTTGAGATGCAGCTCTGAATTCAGGAAGAAGAGTACCAATCCTCGAAAGATTTTTATATAAAACTAAATTAAACATTTATTAATTTAACAACAAATTAGACACATACACATGTCTACAAATTACTACCATAATAACTTTTTAAAAATCCCCAAATTAATCACTCCCAGGTAATTCTTCACCAAGGCATAGACTTTAAACAGACACCAGGCAAAGCACATTTGACCTTACGAATTCAAAATGAGGTTCTTTGCGACTTGGTTCCTTTTCAGATACAGTTGTAGGCTACAGGCTGGTTAGATTGTAAATGCCTCTGACTTATGCACACAAACTCCTTTCTGTTTAGACCCCGCTTTTCCTTTGAATGTACCTTTTCCATTGTATCCTAGACTTTTAACATCACATCTTCTAACAATAATATTTTCATCCCACTCACTTGATTAGTAATATAAACATATTGCTTGGTATTTCCCAGTTAGGTGCAAGATTTTACTCCTACTGTTGAATGCTTTATTCAAAAAATGCAAATTTACACTTTACCTTTTAAGTTCCTTACGTTTATCTAAGTAACATCTCCAAGCTGCTGTACATCAAAACACCCTGACTAGCTGGCTTTAATCCAATCAAGCCACACACATGGACGGACACACAGACATACACCCTACTACAATTCCAATTTTTAAATGATTTCCAATAACATTATAGACATTAATATCTCGTCATGACACTTCCTAATTGCTTACTGTAACCTACATGCTAACTTTCTGCATTCCTTGCACGAGCACACCCAAGTCTCTCTGTACACCGACATTTACAAGTTTCACACCTTTTAAAAATATTCTGCTTTACGACCATAGGTTCACACATATCCACAATATACTCCACCTGCAACCTTGTGCCTGCTCACTTAACCTGTCTATATGTCTTCGCAGACTGTGTCTTCTTTGCAGCTTACATTTCCATGTAGCTTTGTATTGTCAGCAAACTTAGATACATTACTTTCTGTCTCTTTATCTAAGTCACTAATATATACTGTAAATAGCTGAGTCCCTGATCCATGCAGTACTCCATAAGTCACAGCTACCAACTTGAAAATACCCTGCTTACACCCACCCTTTGCCTCCTGTCTATTAACCAATCCTCTATCAATACTAATATATTACTCAAGAGAAGATCACACCTTATACTTATCGACCAAATTTTTGCCCACTCAATTAACCTATCTATGCCCCTTTGCAGACTCCTGATGTCCTTTTCACAACTTTTCCTACCTATCTTTGTGTCATCAGCAAATTTAGCAACCACACATTCAGTCCCTTTATCCAAGTCACTGATATAAATTGTAAATAGTTGAGGCCCCAGCATGGATTCCTGTGGCAGTCCACTCAACATACCTTGCCAATCAGAAAATAATGCATTTATGCCTACTCTCCATTTCCTGTTAACTAACCAATCCATGTTAATATGTTACCTCCTGTTTGAGCTCTTTCTTTCTTTGATGTGGCACCTTGTCAAATGCCTTCTGGAAATCTAAATACAGCACATCTACAGGTTCTATGTTGCTTGTTACTTTTTCAAAGAACTCCAATAAATCTGTTAAACATGGTTTCCCTTTCACAAAGCCACGTTGACTCTGTCTGATTGTATTGAGATTTTCTAAATGCCCTCTATAGCCCTCTTAATAATAGATTGCAACAATTTCCCTACGACAGATGATAAACTAACTGACCTGTAGCTTCCTGCTTTCTAGCAGTCAATAGTGGTTTTCTGGAAACCTTGGGGTCTGCCTGTTGAGCAGCAGTTTCTATTTCAAGGTGTTGCTCATAATGTTCAAGATGGTTCTCCACACAAAATGGTTGTTTGCAGCCTGTCTTTATACAGTTCAAAAAACATAGAAATGGCTGCTATGTTCATTTTCAAGGAGTTGTTGTTTCACCGGGCATGCAAGTTAATTATGTTAATGTCCTTTGAAGTTACTTCCCGCTTAATTCCTGATCCCTCAGAGGTTTTTCACACCTTTTTGAACTTAATGTACACAGCTGGAGGCGTCTCTTGCATTTTAGACTCCTTGTACCCAGCTCTAGCGATATAAGTCTGACAAGGTTTGAATAAACACTGGAAGATGCCGACTCGTCTGTCCGTACTTCCATTTTGGAAAAGGCTTTTAAACTCGATGTAAAGGTTTGAGGACAGAAATGTATCTTTAAAACAGTTGTCCTTAAAATTTGTAATATCATAATTAGACATTTGTGACATTTTCTCCATTGTTTATTAATCACGATTCCTTTTAGTCTACAATCAACTGTAGTCAGTTCTCCCCTCACACCTGTGGAATTAGCTTTGTTTAAGTTTAAGATTCTTATAGTCATTTGGTAGTACAGAATTTGAGTATTGTTGAAAAAGAGACATGTCTAAGCTTTTCACCTTGCGCTCATCAGGGCACTTTGAAAGAATACCAATATAAGGGGAAAACAACAATAATACCAAATGTGAAGAGAGTGCTTTTTAAAAACTATTCACGGGATGTGGGCTTTGCTGGCTGGGCCAGCGTTTATTGTCCATCTCTAGTTACCCTTGAGAAGGTGGTGGTGAGCTGCCTTCTTGAACCGCTGCAGTCCATGTGCCGTAGGTACACGCACAGTGCTGTTAGGAAGGGAGTTTCAGGATTTTGACCCAGCGACAGTGAAGGAACAGCGATATATTTCCAAGTCAGGATGGTAAATGACTTGGGAGGGGAACTTCCAGGTGGTGGTGTTCCCGTGTATCTGCTGCCCTTGTCCTTCTAGATGGTAGTGGTCATGGGTTTGGAAGGTGCTGTCAAAGAAGCCTTGGTGTATTCCTGCACTGCATCTTGTAGATGATAGACAATGCTGCTACTGTGTGTTGGTGGTGCAGGGAGTGAATGTTTGTGGATGTGGTGCCAATTAAGCGGGCTGCTTTGAATTGGATGGTGTCAAGCTTGAGTGTTGTGGGAGCTGCACTCATCCAGGCAAGTGGGGAATATTCCATCACACTCCTGACTTGTGTCTTGTAGATGGTGGACAGGCTTTGGGGAGTCAGGAGGTGAGTTACTCATCGCACGATTCCTAGCCTCTGACCTGCTCTTGTAGCCACAGTATTTATATGGCTGGTCCAGTTCAGTTTCTGGTCAATGGTAACCCCCCAGGATGTTGATAGTGGGGAATTCAGTGATGATAATGCCCTTGAACATCAGGGGGCAATGATTGGGTTCTCTCTTGTTGGAGATGGTCATTGCCCGACACTTGTGTGATGCAAATATTACTTGCCACTTGTCAGCCCAAGCCTGGATATTGTCCAGGTTTTGCTGCATTTGGACATGGACTGCTTCAGTATCTGAGGTGTCGTGAATGGTGCTGAACATTGTGCAATCATCAGTGAACATCCCCACTTCTGACCTTATGTTGGAAGGAAGGTCATTGATGAAGCCGTGAAGATGGTTGGGCCTAGGACACTACCCAGAGGGACTCCTGCAGTGATGTCCTGGAGCTGAGATGACTGACGTCCAACCACAACCATCTTCCTTTGTGCTAGGTATGACTCCAACCAGTGGAGAGCTTTCCCCCTGACTCCCATTGACACCAGTTTTTCTAGAGCTCCTTGATGCTACACTAGGTCAAATGCTGCCTCGATGTCAACGGCAGTAACTCTCACCTCAACTCGGGAGCTCAGCTCTTTTGTCCATGCTTGAACCAAGGCTGTAATGGGGTCAGGAGCTGAGTGGCCCTGGTGGAACCCAAACTGGGTGTCAGTGAGCAGGTTATTGAGAAGCAAGTGCCAGATTGAGTGTAGATTGATAGGCCGGTAATTGGTAGGGTGAGATTTGTTCTGCTTTTTATGTACAGGATACACCTGGGCAATTTTCCACATAGTGGGGTAGATGCCAGTGATGTAGCTGTATTGGAACAGTTTGGCTAGGGGCGCGGCAAGTTCCAGAGCACAAGCCTTCAGTGCTATTGCTGGAATATTGTCAGGGCCCATAGCCTTTGCAGAATCCAGTGCCTTCAGCTGTTTCTTGAAATCTTGTGGAGTGAATTGAATTGGCTGAAGCATGGCGTCTGTATTACTTCAGACCTCAGGAGGAGGCCAAAATGGATCATCCACTTGGCACTTCTGGCTGAAGATTGTTGCGAATGCTTCAGTCTTATCTTTTGTGCTGCTGTACTGGGCTCCCCCATCATTGAGGATGGGGATATTTATGGAGCCTCCTCCTCCAGTGAGTTGTTTAATTGTCCACCACCATTCACGACTGGATGTGGCAGGACTGCAGAGCTTAGGTCTGACTCATTGGTTGTGGGATCGCTTAGCTCTATCACTTGCTGCTTATGCTGTTTGGCACGCAAGTAGTGCTGTGTTGTAGCTTCACCAGGTTGACACATCATTTTTAGGTATGCCTGGTGCTGCTCCTGACATGCCCTCCTACACTCTTCATTGATTGGCTGGCAAGTGGCGTTGCCATGGAGAATGCACCAATGTTGGTGACTGACAGTTAACTTGCAAGCATTGTTTGAAATTTAAACCAGGCATCTTGACCCTGATTGGTCAATGTGTTGTCCTGAGGAATGAGTCAGCGAATGGCTGTCACATTTTATTTAGCTGAAAAAGGCACAATGTGTGTATTTGTTCTTTCTGTCTGCAAAGAACAGGGCCCTGTGTATTAACATATGTAGCTTCCAGTACATGCGAATGTACCACATTGTGAGCAAAACTGACGATCTTAAATTGATTGTCAGCGTAATTCTTAACACATTGAGGATTATTTTGTAAATATAAAAGCAAAATGCTGCAGATGCTAGGACATCTGAAACAAAAAACAGAAAATGCTGGGAAAACTCAGCAGGTCTGGCAGCATCTGTGGAGAGAGAAACAGAGTTAATGTTTTGAGTCCGTATGACCCTTCTTCACAGCCACCCGTCACAACTGCGCCAATCCGCCTCCCCACCCCCACCCCCACCCCACCTCCACCCCAACTCTGCAATCCAGACCCAGGGATGAAATTCTGGGTCTATGTCTTTATCATGGTGACTAGAACTAAATTGTTTACCACAATTTGTGCCACTAATTTAACTATCTTACTGCAGATGCTTTGCACATTCAGATTAAGAGCCTTTAATTTATTTTTTTTACTGTTTTTCCCTGCCTGGACCTTACTCAATGCTGCACAATTACTGTTAAATTCTCTGTCCCTTCCTATCCCCCTCTGCTTATCTTTAACCACACTCCCCTTTTCACTGTTTAAAATTTTATGTTTCTGGGGTAATTTCCAGATGTGGCCACGGCAGGCTCCATATTGTGTGCCCACATCCCTTCAATTGGTCTGGCCCCCGACAGTGCATGTAACCTGTGTGCCCTCCCCCACTGTGAAACTATCAACACCCCTTGTTAGTAAGCTCTTACTGAGCTCTCCAAGAACCTTTATTGGCCTTAATGGGAGTAACAGGTGGGATCTCACCCTACTGCCCCCCCCTCCCCCCAACCCTCATGAACATACTAGGTGAGTTGGCACAGAGAGGGTAAGGTCAAAGGATGGTGAGGACATGAGTTGGCACTAAGCTGGCATATAGGGTATGGGACAATGGGGTTGGGTAAAGGAGTATTAAGTTGGCATTAGGGTGTGGGGCCATGTGGTGCTGAGAACAGCATTGCCAAACCAGCACACTGGCCAATGCCAGTATTTTCCGGCCCTGTCCGTCTCCGTTCCTGCCCCACTAGAATGTGAGAATCTAGCCCCTATTGTCAGTAGAAATGGCTCCCTAGATGAATGATTGGAAGTAAGAGTATCAATAAACGAATCACAGGAACCTGTGATTCTGTGCATAAGATTGGGAGCAATGAGTTCAAGTAGGCATTAACAGAAATCAGACTAAGAGTATATCTCTGTGTGCGTGTGTGTGCCTCTCTCTCTCTCTGCCTCCCTATCTTTCTGTCTCTGTCTCCTTTGTATGTCACTGCCCTGCATTCTTTCTTTACCCCACGCCCCCCTCTCCAGTGATGGGTAATTGAGTTTTCTGATTGCAGATGATGATGACAATGATCATGACGATGATGATGACAACGGCAGTGATGATAGTGGTGACATCATCACAAGAGCAGTACTGAAGCAACAATCACAGCAGATTGTTGACTGGAAAACCAAGAGAAAGTCTCGACCCAAGAGGAAGAAGGTGAAGCACTGATTGATTCAGGATGAAAGCCCACTTGGTCTCTCCATCTTTGTCCACTAGTCTTGTTATGCCTCTGGGCTGTCAGGTTTTATAATCATTAGTACGTAATAAATAAATAAGTGTTGGGGAGAGGGGTGGAGTGAGCAAGAGCGAGGGAACTATTTAAATCCATTCATTTTTTGAGCAAGTAAATTGCTATCTGGTTGTAAACTAGTGTGTGATTGAAGTTAGCAGTAGATTAGAATATTTCTCCAGAGGAAAGGAATTTCACACAGAAGATTCCTGTTCTCCAATCCAGACCAGGCCACACACTGAAAAATACCAATTCCAGACAATAACAGAGATTCTATAAATTCAAAGCAGGTCTGATCGAGAAAAGGCAGCTTGATGTTTTGGAGATCTTTGGTCAGAGGCTAATGGACCTGCTGTACGTTTGGCTCCAAGTCTTAGGCCTCTGTAAGAACATTAAAAAATGGGTAGATCAGGTACTATTTCTGTCACAAACAAACCCAAACAAATAAAATAGGAAAGTCTTGCTAAAACTATACAAGGCACTAGTTAGACCACACCTAGAATACTGTGAACAATTTTGGTCCATTATCTAAGGAAAGATACACTGGCATTGGAGACAGTCCAGAGAAGGTTCACTACGTTGATCCCGGGTATGGAGGGATTTTCTTATGAGGCAAGGTTGAGTAGGTTGGGCCTGTACTTATTGGAATTTCGAAGAATGAGAGGCGACCTTATTGAAACATATAAGATTTTTAGGGGGCTTGACAGGGTAGATGCTGAGGGGTTGTTTCCTCTTGTGGGAGAGTCTAGGACCAGAGGGCATAATCTCAGAGTAAGGGGGAGCCCATTTAAGACAGAGATGAGGAGGAGTTTCTTCTCTCAGAGGGTAGTGAATCTGTGGAATTCTTTATCGCAGAGGGATATAGAAACAGGATCGTTAAGTATATTCAAGGTTGAGATAGACAGATTTTTAATCAGTAAGGGAATCAAGGCTTATGGAGAAAAGGCAGGAAAGTGGAGTTGAAGATTATCAGATCAGCCATGATGTCATTGAATGGCAGAGCAGACTCGGGCCGAATGGCCAACATCTGGTTCGACTTCTTATGGTCTAAACCTCAGGAATGGTTGAAAACTGATATTTGTAATTGATTAACCCTAACTCCCCTATGACCTATTGAGTAAAAGCTTTGCTCGATGTTGTGCAGGATCCAACAGTTAATCTATGCTGAGTTAATTGATCTCACCTGGGGCAGCAGGACTAACATATACTGAGCTCAGCATCCCTGGGTGGGGGAGGAGTCATTCAGCAAGTCTTGTTGCTCACCATTGTCCAGTGCTATCTGCTGGAATATGTCTAGATACTGGATGAAGACAACCTTGGGTTAGACTGTGATGGGACCAGTGACCAGAAAAGCTGCCGGTATGATATGAGAGGTAGCATGGGCAAGGAAGTGGAGCTTATGTGGTGCCTACAGAACTGATCCCAGCAAGTGTCAGCACCATAAGATGTAGAAGCAGAAGTAGGCCATTCAGCCCATCGAGTCTGCTCCACCATTCAATGATATCATGGCTGATCTGATAATCCTCAACTCCACTTTCCTGCCTTTTCCCCATTACCCTTGATTCCCTTACCAATTAAAAACCTGTCTATCTCAGCCTTGAACATATTCAACGACCCAGCCTCTACAGCCCTCTGTACATTGACTACCCTCAGAGAGAAGAAATTCATCCTCGTCTCTGTTTTAAATGAGCGCCCCCTAACTCTGAGATTATGCCCTCGGGTCCTAGACTCTCCCACAAGGGGAAATAACCTCTCAGGATCTACCCTGTCAAGCCCCTGAAGAATCTTATATGTTTCAATAAGGCAGCCTCTCATTTTTCTAAACTCCAATGAGTACAGGCCCAACCTACTCAACCTCTCCTCATAAGAAGATTGCTTCATCCCCGAGATCAACCTAGTGAACCTTCTCTGGACTGCCTCCAATGCCAGTATATCTCTCCTTAGATAAGGGGACCAAAATTGTTCACAGTATTCTAGGTGTGGTCTAACTAGTGCTTAAGTAATCCTGGGACAGGAAGCATATGAACATAAGAAATAGGAGCAGGAGTAGGCCATTCGGTCCCTCAAGCCTGCCCCACCATTCAATAAGATCATGGCTGATCATCCCCAGGCCTCAGCTCCTCTTTCGTGCCAGCTCCTCATAGCCCTCAACTCCCTGATAGTTCAAAAATCGATCTACCTCCTCTTCAAATACTTTCACTGATCTAGCCTCCACAACTCTCTGGGATAGAGAATTGCAGACATTCACTACCCTCTGAGAAGAAATTCCTTCGCATCTCAGTTTTAAATGAGTGTCCCCTTATTCTGTAACTACATCCCCTAGGTTGAGATTCCCCCACTAGTGGAAACATCTTCTCAACATTTGCCCTGTCAAGCCCCCTCAGAATCAGTTTCAATAATCCTCATTCTTCTAAACTCTAATGAATAAAGGCCTAACCTGTTTAGCCATTCTTGATAAGTCAATCCCTTCATCCCAGGAATCAGCCTAGTGAATCTGTTTTGAACTGCCTCCAATGCCAGTATATCCTTTCTTAAATACAGGGACCAAAACTGTACACAGTATTCCAGGTACAGCCTCACCAACACCCTGTACAGTTGTAACAAGACTTCCCTATTTTTAAAGTCCAGTCCCCTAGCAGTACAGACCAAAATTCCATTTGCCTTCTTAATTACTTGCTGCACCTGCATACTAACTTTTTGTGTTTCATGCACAAGAACACCCAGATCCCTCTGTGCTGCACTTTCTTGGAGTGTCTCTCCATTTAAATACTAGTCTGCCTTTTGATTCTTCCTACCAAAGTGCATGACCTTACACTTTCCCACATTAAACTCCATCTGCCAAGTTTTTGCCCACTCACTCAACCTGTCTATATCCCCTTGCAGATTCCTTATGCCCTCATCACAACATGCCCTCCCACCTATTTGTGTCTCAGTAGCAAATGTGGAAACATTACACTCTGCCCCCGAGTCCAAGTCATTAATATTGATAGTAAATAATTGAGGCCCTGGGACTGATCCTTGTGGCACTCCCACTAGTTACGTCTTTCCAACCTGAAAAAGACCCATTAATCCCGACTCTCTGTCTTCTGTTTGTTAACCAATCCTCAATCCATGCTAATATATTACCCCCAATACCATGAGCTCTTATCTAGTGCAATAACCTTTTATGTGGCACCTTATCACCTTCTGGAAATCAAAACACACGACATCTACCAGTTCCCCTTTATCAAATCTGCTTGTTATATCCTCAAATTTGTCAAACATGATTTCCCTTTCACAAAACCATGTTGACTCTGTTTGATTGCATTGAGCTTTTCTAAATGTCCTGTTATTCCTTAATAATGGACTCTAGCATTTTCCCAATGACAGATGTTAGGCTGACTGGCCTGTAGTTTCCTGCTTTTGTCTCCTTCCCTTCTTGAACAGGGGTGTCACATTAACGGTTTTCCAATCCACTGGGACCTCCCGGAATCCAGTGACTTCTGGAATATTTTGACCAGTGCCTCCACTTCCTTTGGATACAGGCCATCAGGTCCTGGCGACTTGTCTGCCTTTAGTCCCATTAGTTTCTCAAATACTTTGTCCCTCGTGATAGACTGTTACAAGAGCTTTACTCCCATTAGCTCCTTGCTTATCTGATATCTTTGGAATGTTTATAGTAACTTCCACCATGAAAACTGATGCAAAATATTGGTTTAAATTATCTGCCATTTCCCTGTTCCCCATTACCAATTCTCCAGTCACATCCTCCAAGGGTCCCACACTCACTTTAGCTGCTCTCATTTGTTTTATATACCGTAGAAGCGCTTGCTGTTTGTTTTTATATTTCTTGCCAATTTTACTTTCATAATCAATTTTCTCCCTCCTTATTATCTTTTTAGTCATCCGCTGCTAGTTCTTAAAAAAAAATTCCCAATCCTTTGGCCTACCGTTAGTTTTCACCGCTTTGTATGCCTTAGTTTTTGATTGGTCTCCTTGACCATCTTTGTTAACCATGGGTTGTTTATCCTTCTCATCGAATCCTTCTTTTTGACCGGGATAAATTTTTGTTGAGCATTATGAAATATCTGTTTAAATGTCTGTCACTGCTCAACCACTGACCTTCCCCTTAGTCTATTTTCCCTGCCTGCTTTAGGCAACTCTTTCTTCAGACCTCTGTAATTGCCCTTATTTAAGTTGAAGACTCTGGTTTGAGATCCAAGTTGCTCGCCCTCGATCTGAATTTGAAATTCTACCTTGTTGTGATTGCTACCTCCTAGAGGATCCTTAACCATGAGATCTCTTATTAATCTACCTTATTAAACATTACTAGATCTAAAAAAGCCTGTTCCTGGGTAGGTTCTGCAACGTATTGCTCTAAGGAACAATCCCTGATGCACTGTACAAATTCTCCATGTAGCCCCTGCCAATCTGATTTGTCCAGTCAATGTGCAGATTAAAATCACCCATGACAATTGTAGCGTTCTCCTTACACACCTCCATTATTTCCCGATTTATACTTTGTCCTACAGTGAGGCAACTCTTCTGGGGCCTATGGACAACTCCAACCTGTGACTTCTTCCCCTTGCTATTCCTTATTTCCACCCAAACTGATTTTACATCACAAACTATTGCACCTATATCACTCCTCACCACCACACTGATACCTTCCTTTATTAACAAAGCCACCCCACCTCCTTTTCCTTTTTGCCTATTTTTCAGGAACATCGAATACCCTGGAATATTGAGTTCCCAGTCTTGGTCACCCTGCAACCACGTCTCTGTAATAGTTATCAAGTCATATCCATTCCTTTCAACTTGTGCCCTCAACTCATCTATATTGTTACAAATGCTGCTTGCGTTCAAATAAAGAGCCTTAAGCTTTGACTTTTTACCATTATTATTCATTCTGGTTCTAATTTCAGCTGCATTCTTCTGCTTATATTTTCTGCCCCTTCCTGTCACTCTTTGATTATCGTTTGCCTCTTCACTTCCCTGCACCTCTGCTCTCTTGTTTATTTTTAATTTTCTAAACTTCCCTTCAAATGAACCCTCCCTCCCACTAATTAGTTTAAAGCCCCATCTACAACCCTAGTTATACGATTCACCAGGACACTGGTCCCAGCATGATTCAAATGAAGCCCATCCCAATGGAACAGCTGGCTCCTTCCCCAGTACTGGTGCCAGGGCCCCATGAATCGGAACCCATTTCTCCCACACCAATCTTTGAGACACACATTTACTTCTCTAATCTTATTTACCCTACACCAATTGGCACGTGGCTCAGGTAGTAATCTGGAGATTATTACCTTTGTGGTTCTGCTTTTTAATTTAGCCCTGAGCTGCTCGTAGTCTCTCAGAAAAACCTCTTTCCTTATCCTACCTATATCATTGGTACCTATGTGGACCAAGACAACTGGATCCTTCCCCTCCCACTCCAAATTCCTCTCCAGCCCAGAAGAGATGTCCTTAATCTTGGCACAAGATAGACAACACAACCTTTGCGACTCTCTGTCTTTGCTGCAGAGAACAGTATCTATTCCACTAACTATGCTATCCCCTATTACTACTATATTTCTCTTTTCTTCCCCCACTTGAAAGGCACTCTGTACCATGGTGCTGTGGTCAGTTTGCTCATCCTCCCTATGTCTGTGCCCTCGACCACACCGGGAGCAAGAACCTCAAACCTATTGGACCAAGGCACTGGCTAAGGCTCCTCCACAGCTAAACTCTGGATCCCCATACCTGTCTCACTCATAGTCACACCCTCCTGTCCCTGACCAAGGTCCAAATTTGTTGTAATTAATCTAAGGGGTGTGACTGCCTCCTGAAACATGGTGTCCAGGTAACTCTTCCCCCTCCCCAATGTGTCGCAGTGTCCACAGTTCGGACTCCAGCTCATCAACTCTGAGCTGAAGTTCCTCGAACAGGCAACACTTGCTGCAGATGTGGTCACTGCGGATCACACCAGTGTCCACCAGCACCCACATACTACAGCTGCAACACATCGCCTGCCCAGCCATCTCTATTCTATTTAATTAATTAATTTGGGTGTTAAATATTTTAAAAGTGAATTTCTTAACTGCACTCTTCAGCTGTAATAACGTCTCTGGATTTAAACCACTTGGCCAAGCTAAAGAAACATGGAAGAGATATCCACCAATCACCCACTTGTATTCCTGCTCTGACAGGTAGAAACAGGTTGAAGGGGCTCTCTGCCACCAGTTTTTATCTCCCGCCACCCCTCTCACTCAGGTCAGCTCTCCGTGCGCTCCTAACTCTCCTCTTGTTGTTTTAAATTTTGAAAATCCCCCTTTCCTCTCACTGTTCTAAACTGTGAAAATTGTGGCTCTCCTTTCATTGTTTTAAACTGTAAAAATCCCAGCTGTCCTCTTGCTGTTTTAAACTATGGAAATCCCACTCTCCCCTCACTGTTTTAAACTGTGAAACTCCCAGCTCTCATCTCGCTGTTCTAAACTGTGAAAATCATGGCTCTTCCCTCGCTGTTGTAAACTGTAAAACTCCCTCAGTCACCAATCTCCAACTGAAGCTCTCTACTGCAGCCAAACACAGCACTCCAGTGCAGACACACCTGTGGTGAGTAGTAAAAAAAATTGCATTACATAACAAATAACCTCAGGTCCTAGTTTTACTGAAACCTTTGTCCAAAGTTTGTCCGGAGAGCCTGATCAGCTCAACCAAAAGTTGGGCTTGACACACAGGAAAATATTAGCCGATGATACATATGACAAGGCTTGGGCTGGGGTCCTCAAGGATAGGGAGATAGTAAAGGTAATGCAGTAAAGACTCCCAGCCCTGTCCCAACCCCAGTACAGCCTTTTGAGAAGCCTCATAGTAAAACATTCAAACATTTGATAGTGCTCATACTCTAGCGAAAGTAACATTGCAAGGGACTCTTCAGCCATTTAATTGTATGTGGATCTTGTGCCTGATCCCTTAGCTCAGCTATTAGATATGGAACTCTGTCCTGATATTCTTGGTGAACTGTTGGTGCAAGAGCTTTTTTTATTCCAGCACATGAAACATTTTTAATTGTATTTTCCATGTTTGGTAAAATTAAATTAGACCCAGAGCCTACACAGTGATGGTTCATTTTTTGAGTCTATTACGATAGGCACATCTCATGGTTGAACTGTGACACTCCTGGCCTTTCCAATGACTTAAATACAGGTAATTGGCAACCAACCAAGCTGAAGGGAACCTTTTAACTCTGCTAGTTTATACCTGATGGGAGACCATTCACTGGGGCTCCAGCTCACTTTATTCATTCACAGGGACATTATGCACAGACAGCTAATGCATCATTAACTTCCTCATCAGTGTCAATTGTGGTTCGGTGGGTAATATCTTTGAGGCATAAGGTTGTGTATTCAAATTCACACACCTGGTATAGTACCAAGAAGTGCTGCATACTGAGATGCCAGTGAATGTGCGATGGGCTTGTGAGCTTAGAATGATGAGATGGTTGCCTTACCCTGGTGGCATGGATGACCAACATCTTCTATGCTGTACAAAAACAGAATTACCTGGAAAACTCAGCAGGTCTGGCAGCATCGATGGAGAAGAAAAGAGTTGACGTTTCGAGTCCTCATGATCCTTCAACAGAACTGAGTGAATATTAGATTAGATTAATATCTAATATTCACTCAGTTCTGTGGAAGGGTCATGAGGACTCGAAGCGTCAACTCTTTTCTACTCCACCAATGCTGCCAGACCTGCTGAGTTTTTTCAGGTAATTCTGTTTTTGTTTTGGATTTCCGGCATCCACAGTTTTTTGTTTTTATCTCTTCTGTGCAGTGTTGGCACTGACCATCACTGCCACCGCCTCCCGAGCTGGAGTGGTGACACTGGGCCTCTTGCGGTCACTGAATTGGGAGGCTGCAGTCTTCTGGCCTTTCAGGGCTATGTCTTTTGTGCAGCAGTTTTTCTGGAAGCACTGAGAGGTATGCGTGCAGCTACACATTAAATATGGTGCCCATTGTGAGGAGGCGGCAAGGTGATGGTGTGACGGGCAAATTGGAGGCTGCCTGCCAGCGAAATGGCGTGGTTCCCGGGAATGCATGAATAATGAGGCAGGATTGGGATGATATGGCAAGAAAAGCCACCATTGCGTCCAGCGGATAAAACATCCTTTTTCCACCCATTACCACACTTGTGGCAATTCTGGGACGATTGCGCCCAGTGTTTCAGGTTGATAATGACCCTTCATCAGAACCTATCCTTTTAAAGCCAGGCCACTATTAACACCAAGATTTCCCATTTAGATATCTTGCTTCCAGCTTACCACCTTTATTTACCACACTCCATGAATTCACATATGTGCACAATAACCCTAATTTAGACCTTATTGTATTCCCTGTTACTCCGAGCCCATTAATGCCTTACTATTTCTTATAGTTGTTTGATCGTACAGAACTTGAGCAGTGCTGAAAAAAAGACATGTTGAAGTTTTTCTTCTTGCACTCATCAGGACACCCCTCAAGAATACCAATATAAGGGGAAAACAACAATTTATACTGTACGAGAAGAGAGTCCTGATTGGTTGGCAAGTGAACTCTGATTGATATCGGCATTGCCATGGAGAATGCACCAGTCATGCTGAATGACAGTTAACTGTCAAGAATTACACCGACAACCAATTTAAGATTGTCAGTCGGGTTCGCAGTGTGACGCATTTGCGTGTACTGGAAGCTACGTATATTAATACACAAGGCTTTGTTCTTTGCAGACAGAAAGAACATGTACACACATTGCGCCTGTTTCAGCTAAACAAAATAAGTGACAGCCATTCACTGACTCATTCCTCACGGCAACGCCTTGACCAATCAGGGTCAAACTGCCTGGTTTAAATTTCAAACAGTGCTTTGCAGTTAACTGTCAGTCACCATCATTGATGCATTCTCCATGGTAATGCCTCCAACAATCAGAGTCCATTTGCCCACCAATCTTTTCTCATGCAGTATAAATTGTTCTTTTCCCCTCATATTTGTATTCTTGCGAAGTGTCCTGATGAGTCCAAGATGAAAAGCTTGGACATGTCTCTTTTTCAGCAATACTGTTTCTTACTTTAGTGCTATCTGTCTCTCTCCTAATTCTTTGTGCACCTTGTTTTTATATAGGATTACGTAGGATATACAGCACAGAAACAGGCCATTCATCCCAACCAGTCCATGCTGGTGTTTATTTTCCACTCGAGTCTACTCACATCTTTCTTCATCTAAATCTACCATCATAACCCTCTATTAATTTGACCCTCAAATGCAGGACTAGTTTCCCCTTAAATGCATCTATACTATTCACTTCAACCACTCCCTGTGGTAGCAAGTTCCACATTCTCAGTGCTCTTTGGGTAAAGAAGTTTCTTCCGAATTCTATTTTGGATTTTTTGGTGACTATCTTATATTTATGGCCTTGAGTTATGTTCTTCCCCACAGGAACATAGGAACAGGAGTAGGCCATTCAGCCCTTCGAGCCTGCTCCACTATTCAATTAGACCATGGCCAATTATCTACCTCAACATCACTTTCCCGCACTATCTCCATATCCCTTGATGACATTGTTTTGAACATGGCTGAATGATCGAGTTTGCACAGCCCTCTGGGGGAGAGAATTCCAAAGATTCACCACCCTCTGAGTGAAGAAATTCCTCCTCATCTCAATCTTAAATTGCCTTCCCTTATTCTGAGATTATGAACCCTGGGGAAACATCTTATCTACATCCACCCTGTCATGCCCTGTAAGAATTTTATAAGTTTCAATGAGGTCACCTCTCATTCTTCGGAACTTAAGGGAGTACAGACCTAGTCTCCCCAGTCTTTCCGCATAAAACCCATCTCAGGGATTCATCTGGTTAACCTCTGTTGCACTCCCTCTGTGGCAAGTATATCCCTCCTTAGATAAGGAGACCAAAGCTGTGCACAATACTCCAAATGTGGTCTTAGCAAGGCTCTATACAACTGCAGCAAGACATCCTTACTCCTGTACTCAAATCCTCTTGCAATGAAGGCCAACATGCCATTCGCCTTCCTAACTGCTTGCTGCACCTGCATGCTAGTTTTTAGTGACTCATGAACAAGGACACCCAGGTTCCTTTGGACACGTGCACTTCCCAACCTCTCACCATTTAAGAAATATTCTGCCTGTTTATTCTACCAAAGTGATTAACTTCACACTTATTTACATTACATTCCATCTGCCATGTTCTGGCTCATTTACTCAGCCTGTTCAAGTCCTCTTGAAGCTTCCCTGCATCCTCCTCACAATTTACCTTCCCACCAAGTTTGGTGTCATCAGCAAATTTGGAAATATTACAGTTTGTCCCCACATCCAAATCATTCATAGATTATGAACAGCTGTGGACCTAGCACTGAACCTTGCAGTACCCCATGAGTAACAGCCTGCCATTCCAAGAATAATCTGTTTCTTCCTACTCGCTGCTTTCTGTATGTTAACCAATTCTCAACCCCTACCAATATATTACCCCCAATCCTATGTGCTCTAATTTTGCTTACTAGCCTCTTATGCGGGACCTTATCCAAAGCCTTCTGAAAATCCAAGTACATCACATCCACTGGTTCTCCTTTATCTATGCTTGTTTTTTTATTCATTCATGGGATGTGGGCATTGCTGGCTGGGCCAGCATTTATTGCTCATCCCTAACTGCCCTTGAGAAGGTGATGCCTTCTTGAACCGCTGCAGTCTATGTGGTGTAGGTACACCCACAGTGCTGTTAGGGAGGGAGTTCCAGGAGTTTGACCCAGCGACAGTGAAGGAACGGCAATATATTTCCAAGTCAGAATGGTGAGTGGCTTGGAGGGGAACTTCCAGGTGGTGATGTTCCCATCTATCTGCTGCCCTTGTCCTTCTAGATGGTAGTGGTCATGGGGCTGGAAGGTGGTGTCCAAGGAGCCTTGGCGAGTTCCTGTAGTACATCTTGTAGATGGTACACACCGCTGCTACTGTGTGTCAGTGGTGGAGGCGGTGAATGTTTGTGGACATTCAAGCGGGCTGCTTTGTCCTGGATGGTATCAACCTTTTTGAGTACTGTTGGAGCTGCACTTATCCTGACAAGGAGAGATTATTCCATCACATCCCTGACTTGTTCCTTGTAGGTAGTGGATTCCTAGCCTCTGACCTGCTCTTGTAGCCACAGTATTTATATGGCTAGTCCAGTTCAGTTTCTGGTCGATGGTAACGCCCAGGATGTTGGTAGTGGGGGATTCAGTGATGGTAATGCCATTGAATGTCAAGGGGCGATGGTTAAATTCTCTCTTATTGGAGATGGTCATTGCCTGGCACTGTGTGGCACAAAGATTACTTGCCATTTGTCATCTCAAGCCTGAATATTGTCGCAGTCTTGCTGCATTTGGACGTGGACTGCTTCAATATCTGAGTCATCGCAAATGATATTGAACATTGTTCAATCATCAGTGAACATCCTGACTTCTGACCTTATGATGTAAGGAAGGTCATTGATGAAGCAGCTGAAGATGGTTGAGCCTAGGACACTACCCTGAGGAACTCCTGCAGTGATGTCCTGGAACTGAGATGATTGACCTCCAACAATCACAACCATCTTGCTTTGTGCTAGGTATGACTCCAATCAATGGAGAGTTTTCTCCCTGATTCCCATTGACCCCAGTTTTGCTGGGACTGCTTGATGCAACACTCAGTCAAATGCTGCCTTGATGTCAAGGGCAGTTACTCTCACCTCACCTCTGGAGTTTGGCTCTTTTATCCATGTTTGAACCAAGGCTGTAATGAGGTCAGGAGCTGAATGATCCTGGCAGAACCCAAACTGGGCATCAGTGAGCAGGTTATAGCTAAGCAATTGCCACTTATTAGCACTGTTGATGACCCCTTCCATCACTTTACTGATGATTGAGATTAGACTGATGGGGCGGTAATTGGCCAGGTTGGATTTGTCCTGCTTATTGTGTACAGGACGTACCTGGGCAATTTTCCACATAGCCGGGTAGATGCCAGTGTTGTAGCTGTACTGGAACAGCTTGGCTAGGGGTGTGACAAGTTCTGGAGCACAAGTCTCCAGTACTATTGCCAGAATATTATCAGTAATATCCTCAAAAAACTCCAACAAGTGTGTCAAACATGACTTTTCTTTCATAAACTCATGTTGACTGCCCAGTTTTACCATTCTTTTCTTAATGTCCATTTATCACATCCTTAATAACATATTCTAACGTTTTCCCTACTACAGATGTCAAACTAACAGGTCTGTTGTTCTCCGTTCTCCCTCGTCTTCCCTTCTTAAAAAGTGGGGTCACATTTGCTACTTTCCAGTCCACAGGAACCTTTCCAGAATCTATTGAATTTTGAAAGATAAGCACCAATGCATCCACTATCCCTCTAGCCGCCTCCTTCAACATTCTGGGATGAAGCTCATCTGATCCAGGGGATTTATCAACCTTCAATCCAGTTAACTTTTCAAGTACTACCTCATTACTATTACAAATTTCTTTTGGTTCCTCAGTTTCACAAGTCCCTTGGTCACCTAGTATAGCTGGGAGATTTTCTGTATCTTTCTCCATGAAGACAGACACAAAGTAACTGTTTAGTTTCTGTCTGGGGTGGCATCTGTCACTTGGTTTCAGAGTGTGGGATGGTAAAGATACACCAGCAGCTGACAGGGTACACAATAAGCAAATTTTGGGAACCTCTGATATTAACCCTTCATAATTTTGATCACCTCTATCAAATCTCCCCTTAACCTTAGCTGCTTTAAAGAAAACAATCCCAGCCTCCCTAGTCTCTGCACGTAACTGAAATTCTTCATTTTTTTAAATCATTCATGGGATGTGAGCATCACTGACAAGGCCAGCATTTATTGCCCATCCATAACTGCCTTTGAGAAGATGGTGGTGGACTTATTTCTTGAACTGCTGCAGTCTATTTGGTGTAGGTACACCCATGGTGGTGAAGGAGAGGGAATTCCAGAATTTTGACCGAGTGACATTGAAGGAATAGTGATTTAGTTCAGTCAGCATGTAGTGCAGCTTGGAGGGAATCTTGGAAATGGTGGTTCCCAGGCAACTACTGCCCTTGTTCATCTCAGTGGTAGACATCGCAGGTTTGGAAGGAATTGCTGCAGTGCATCTTACAGATGGCACACACTGTCGCCACTGTGTGCTGCTGGTAGAGGGAGTGAATGCTTGAAGTGGTGGATAGAGTGTCAGTCAAGCGGGCTGCTTTGTCTTGGATGATGTTGAGCTTCTTGAGTGTTGTTGGAGCTGCACTCATCCAGGCAAGTGGGGAGTATTCCATCACACTATTGATGTGTGCCTTTGTAGATGGTGGGCAGATTTTGGAGAGTCGGAAGGTGAGTTGCTCTCCACAGAATTCCCAGCCTCTGACCAGCTTTTGTAGCCACAGTATTGTGCTGGTCCAATTATGTTTCTGGTCAATGGTAACCTCCATAATGTTTATGGTGGGGATTCAGCATGGCAATGCCATTGAACACCAAGTAGCGATAGTTAGAATCTCTCTTGATGGAGATGATAATTTTCTGGCACTTATGTGGAGTGAATGTTACTTGCCACTTATCAGCCCAAACTTCAATGTTGCCCAGGTCTTGCTGCTTATGGGCATTGACTGCTTAAGTATCTGAGGAGTTGTGATCCATGTTACTATTCTAGTAAATCTCCTCTGCAACTTTCTCAAGACTTGGCATCCTTTCTAAGGTGCAATTCCCACAATTGAATACAGTACCCCAGCTGAGGCCTAACCAACGTTTTATAAGTAACTCCCTTGCCTTTGTACTCATTGTTCCTATTTATACAGTCAATGATCCGTGTGCATTTTAATGACCTTTTCGAATTTGTCCCGCCATCTGCAAAGGTTTGAGTGTGTGAGTCCCCAGGTATCTTTGTTCCAGCTTGCTCAATAAAAGCATTTATATTGCAACTTCTTATTCTGCATTCAAAAATTCATCACCTCACACTTCATTGCATTTAGTATAAATCTCCTAAGCGACTGCCCATGTTGATTCGTTCTCCAGAAGTCTTCTACCCTCCATTTCCAAGTTTTGTAGGCTATACAAACTTTGAAATTTTGCCCTACATTCAGATCATTAATGTATATCGAAAAGAGCAGTGTTTCTAATGAGGAAACACTGGTGAACCACACTTTATTTCCCTCCAGTCATAAACCAGTTGTTCACCACTGCTCTCTGTTTTCTATCTTTAATCATTTTTGACCTACGCTGTCACTGCCACTGTAAACCTACAGATTTCAATTGTGCTGTAATCTCTTATGTGATGCTCACATCAACTGCACTACCCTCATCAGCATATTCAGCTACTTCATTAAGAAGCTCAAATAACTTTGTCAGGCGCAATTTGTCTTTAACAAATCTGTATTTGCTGTCAATTATTAAACTACATTGCCAAATGTTGTGGTTTAGTACCTTATAACTCAGAACTGTATCACTGTTCCTCCACTGTCGCTGGAGCAAAATTCTGGAACTCCCTAACAGCACTCTGCTTGTACCAGAAGGGCCACTTACCACCACATTATCAAGAGAAATTAAGGGTAGCCAAAAATGCTGGCCTTTCCAGCAACAGGCGCCCATATCTCATAGAAGAAAAAACAGAAGGCAGCAAGTGGGAGCAAAGGGTAGTTTTTCAGAGTAGCAGAAGGTGAGAAGTGTTGTTCCGCAAGCACCAGTGCTGGGACCACTGCTGTTCACAACTTTCATTAATGATTTGGGTGGAAATCAAAAACACAATTCCTAAATTTGCAAATGACATCAATTTGGGGTCAGGATAGTCAAAACTGAGCAAGACTGCAACAAGTTACAAGAGGTCATTAACAAACTTGAAGAATGGGAAATAATTGGCAAATAAAGTTCAACAATGAGGTAGTATATTTTGGTAGGAAGAATAGGGAGATCACATTACTTGGAAGGTGTGGAGTAGAACAAATACACCAATCACTAAAGGTTGTGCTACAAGTTAGCAAGGCCATTAAAGTAGCAAACCAAGCACTGGATTTTATTTCTAGAGGGATATAATTGAAAAGTAGGCAACTTATACTAAACCTGTATTGAACTTTGGTTAGACGACACTTAAGAGTGCTGTGTACAGTTCTGGTTGCCATATTATAAAATGGACACAAAGGCATTGCACAGGGTGAAGAGAAGATTTCTAAAATGATACCAGAAATGTGTGGGTGTACATGTCAGGAAGGCATTGACAGGCTGGGTCTCTTTTCTCTTGTAAAAGGCTGAGTGAGGGGTAACCTAATAGAGATCTTTAAAATTATGAAAGGTTTTGATACAGTGAATATAAATAAAGTGTTTCCTCTTGTGGGGAAGAGCATAACTAGAAGCCATAAGATAGTCACCAAAAACTCTAATAGGGAATTCAGAAGAAACTTCTTTGCCAACAAGTAAAATGAATGTGGAATTCGCTACTACATGGAGTGGTTGAAATTAATAGTATAGATACATTTAAGGAGAAACTGGACAAGCATATGAAGGAGAAAGGAATAGAGGTTAACAAGGGTAAATTGAGATGAGAAAAGATGAGAGGAGGCTCAAGTGGACCATAAACTTTGGCATGGATGGTTGGGCTGAATGGCCTGTTTCAGTGTCATACGTCCTAAGTAATCTTATGTAACATATCCTCTATTCCTTTGTCCTTTACATGCATCTAGCTTCCCCTTGAATGTAGCTATGTTAATCGCCTCACCTCTCCTTACACTGCCTTATCCAACACCCCCAGGACAAGGACAGCAAAGGTTAGATGCAACAACAACTTACATTTATATAAATGCAGAGTGTACAATGGCATAAAAACCTACTATGTCTCAAATTTCAGCTCACTAGCCTTCACTGGATCAAAGTCCAGATCAGAGTCTACTGCTTCTCAGCTAAATGTATGCCTCAGATATCATTCACTGAGATTAGCAGATGTCCCACTGGTGCTTTGTTTATGTTTGTTGATGGAGGTATCAGTAGAATTTTGAGTTGCATTTCTTTGCAGCTAGAATTTAGTCAATAGAGAGAGGTATGTCCTTAGAAAATCATCATCAGGTGGGAAAGAGTTAAATGAAAAGCGTGCTGCACAAAGCTGGGAAATGACAAGATGAAGAAGTGAAAGTAAAGTGTCTGTGATACTTAAAGCACGAGTGCGTTCCAACAATCCGCATGACTACTGAAAACCACAATTGGAAAATCACCAGCGCAATTGCTGAAAAACATGCAAGTGACTGGAACTTTCAGTCTCATTTAAGTACAGAAAACTGTTCAAAACACTTGCCTATGAGCTTTGGGCAGTTATTACTTCAGGGATCAGTATGTGAGTATGGCATCCATCTTGAATGGCAGACAGATATCACTTTGTATGTTCTATTATAGAGTCATAGAGTTATACAGCACAGGAATAGGCCCTTCGGCCCATTGTGCCTGTGCCGGCCATCAAGCCCCTATCTATTCTAATCCCATTTTCCAGCACTTGGCCGGTAACCCTGTGTGCTATGGCACTTCAAATGCTCATCTAAATACTTCTTAAATGTTGTGAAGGTTCCTACCTCTACCACCCCCTCAGGCAGTGAGTTCCAGATTCCAACCACCCTCTGGGTGAAAAAAATCTTTCCTCAAATCCCCTCTAAACCTCCTGCCTCTTACCTTAAATCTATGCCTCCTGGTTACTGACACCTCCGCTAAGGGGAAAAGTTTCTTCCTATCTACCCTATCTATGCCCCTCATAATTTTGTACACCTCGATCAGGTCCCCCCTCAGCCTTCTCTGCTATAAGGAAAACAACTCTAGCCTATCCAGTCTCTCTTCATAGCTGAAACGCTTCAGCCCAGGCAACATCCTGGTGAATCTCCTCTGCACCCTCTCCAGTGGAAGCACATCCTTCCTATAGTGTGGTGACCAGAACCACGCACAGTACTGCAGTTGTGGCCTAACTAGCATTTTATACAGCTCCAACATAACCTCCCTGCTCTTATATTCTATGCCTTGGCTAATAAAGGCAAGTATCCCAAATGCCTTCTTAACCACCTTATCTACCTGTGCTGTTGCCTTCAAGGATCTATGGACATGTACACCAAGGTCCCTCCGATCCTCTGTACTTCCTAGGGTCCTACCGTTCATTGTGTATTCCCTTGCACCACCTCACACTTCTCGGGATTAAATTCCGTTTGCCACTGCTCTGCCCATCTTACCAGCCCATCTATATCATCCAGTAATCCAAGGCTTTCCTCCTCACTCTTTACAACACCACCAATTTTCATGTCATCTCCGAACTTATTGATCATATCTCCTGC
This sequence comes from Carcharodon carcharias, assembly GCF_017639515.1. Lineage (NCBI taxonomy): Eukaryota > Metazoa > Chordata > Chondrichthyes > Lamniformes > Lamnidae > Carcharodon > Carcharodon carcharias. Next base: position 560,781 of record NC_054496.1, on the reverse strand, counting down.
AATCATGGCTAAATCATTAATGTACGCTACAAACAGCAAGGGTGCCAGCACCAATCCCTGCAGTACACCACTCGTCACAGGCTTCCAACCACTAAACCAACCTTTGACCATCACCCTCTGTCTCCTGCCACTGAGCCAATTTTGGATCCAATTTGTCAAATTGCCCTGGTTCCCATGGGGTCTTAAATTCTTGACCATTCTCCCATGCGGGACCTTGTCAAAAGCTTTACTGAAGTCCATGTCGACATGTCAACTGCACTACCCTCATCTACATAACTAGTCCATTCCACAATCAACAGCACTCAATCTCCATCACTGTATTCATGCCCCAATGCCCAGTACTCACTCTCCATAAAGGCATCCACACCTTACTGACCATCAGTCACTCTCCATCACTGCATCCCCTCCCCAATAACCATCACTCACTCTCCATCACTGTATTCACTCCCCAATGACCATTACTCATGATCCATTGCTGCATCCGCTCCCCAATGAAAACCACAAACTCTTGATCGACCCATTGACTCTCCAATAATCTTCACTCATTCTTCAATACTGCTGTCACTCCCCAACAACAATCACTCACTCTTCATCACTACATTCACTCCGCAATGACCATCACTCACTCTCCATCACTGCATCGACTCCACAATGACCATCACGCACTCTCCATCACTGCATCCACTCAGCAATGATCAGCCCTCACTCTCCCTGACTGCATTAACATCCCTATCATCAGCAATCACTTTGCATCATTGCATTCACTCCCCAATAACTATCACTCACTCTCCATCACTGCATTCAGTCCCCAATGACCAGCACTCAATGTCCGTCAATGCATCCACTCCCCATGACCAGAACCCGCTCCCGATCACTGCATTCACTCAGCAAAAACCATCACTCACTCTCCATCACTACATTCACTCCCCAATGACCATGACTCACTCTCCATCGTTACATTCACTCCCCAATGACATGACTCACTCTCCATCGCTACATTCACTCCCCAATGACCATGACTCTCTCTCTATCACTGCATCTGCACCCCAACGACCAGCACCCACTTCACATCACTGCATTCGCTCCCCAATGAGCATCACTCACTTATCCATCACTACATTTACTCCTCAATGACAACCACTCACTCTTGATCACTCCATCGACTCCTGAATAAACATTACTCGCTCTGAATTGCTGCATTCACTCCCAAATCATCAGCACTCACTCTGCATCATGGCATTCACTCCCTAATAACTATCACTCACTCTCCATCACTGAATTTACTCCCCAATGAAAATCACCCACTCTCCTTCACTGCATCCACTCCCCAATGAGCAGCACTCACTCTCCATCACTGCATTCACTCCCCAATGACGATCACTTATACCCCATCACTGCACCACTCCCCAATGACTATCACTCATGCTCCATCACTACATTCACTTGCAATGAATATTAATCACTCTCCATCACTGCATTCACTCCCCAATGATAAAGCTTTGCTCTCCCTGACTGCATTCTCAATCCAATGATCAGTAATCACTATGCATTCAATTCCCAATAACTATCACTCACTCTCCATCACTGCAACCACTCCCCCAGTGGCCATCGCTCACTCCCCATAACTGCATTCACTCCCCAATGCCCAGCACTCACTCTCCATCACTGTAATCACTTCCGAATGCCCATCACTCATTTTCCATCAGTGCATCCATACCCCATTTTCCCTGATAGCATTCACTCCCAAATCATCAGTACTCACTCTGCATCATGGCATTCACTCCTGAATAACCATCACTCACTCTCCATCACTGCATTCACTCCCCAATAACCAGCATTCACTCTCCATCACTGCATCCACTTCCCTAATCACCATCACTAACACTCCATCAGTGCATCCCCTCTCCAATGACCATCAGTCATTATCAGTGCATCCGCCCCTGAATGACCAGCACCCACTCCCCATCTTCTACATTCGCTTCTCAATAACCATCATTCTCCCTCCACCACTGCAGCCACACCCCACTGACCAGCACTCAATTTCCATCACTGCGTCCACTCCCCAATCACCAACATAAAATAAAAGCAAAAAACTGCGGATGCTGGAAATCCAAAACAAAAACAAAAATAAAAATACCTGGAAAAACTCAGCAGGTCTGACAGCATCTGCGGAGAGGGACACAGTTAACGTTTCGAGTCCGTATGACTCTTCAACAGAACTAAGGAAAAACAGAAGAGAGGTGAAATATAAGCTGGTTTAAGGGGGGCAGGGGGGGTGGGACAGGTAGAGCTGGATAGAGGGTCAGTGATAGCTGGAGATAACCAAAAGATGTCATAGACAAAAGGACAAAGAGGTGTTGACGGTGGTGATATTAGCTAAGAAATGTGCTAATCAGTGACATTTAAGGGTAGAAAGCAGGACGAGCAAGGTACAGATAGCTCTAGTGGGGGTGGGGTGGGGGGAAGGGAAGGGATCAAAATAAGCTAAAAGGCAGAGATAAAACAATGGATGGAAATACATTTAAAAATAATGGAAATAGGTGGGAAAAGAAAAATCTATATAAATTATTGAAAAAAAGGGGGATCGGAAAGATGTTGGGGATGGAGGAGAGAGTTCATGATCTAAAATTGTTGAATTCAATATTCAGTCCGGAAGGCTGTAAAGTGCCTAGTCGGAAGGTGAGGTGCTGTTCCTCCAGTTTGCGTTAGGCTTCACTGGAACAATGCAGCAGGCCAAGGATGGACATGTGGGCATGAGAGCAGAGTGGGGTGTTGAAATGGCAAGCGATAGGGAGGTCTGGGTCATGCTTGCGGACAGACCGAAGGTGTTCCACAAAGCGGTCACCCAGTCTGCGTTTGGTCTCTCCAGTGTAGAGGAAACCACATTGGCAGTAGCGAATGCAGTAGACTAGATTGAGGGAAATGCAAGTGAAATGCTGCTTCACTTGAAAGGAGTGTTTGGGCCTTTGGACGGTGAGGAGAGGGGAAGTAAAGGGGCAGGTGTTGCACCTTCTGCGGTTGCATGGGAAGGTGTCATGGGAGGGGGTTGAGATGTAAGGGGGTGATGGAGGAGTGGACTAGGGTGTCCCAGAGGGAACAATCCCTGCGGAATGCCAACGGCGTTGGAGGGGGGGGTGGTGAAGGGAAGATGTGTTTGGTGGTGGCATCATGCTGGAGTTGGCGGAAATGACAGAGGATGGTCCTTTGAATGCGGAGGCTGATGGGGTGATAAGTGTGGACAAGGGGGATCCTATCATGTTTCTGGGAGGGAGAGGAAGGTGTGAGGGTGGATGCGCGGGAGATGGGCCGGACACGGTTGAGGGCCCTGTCAACCACCGTGGGTGGAAAACCTCAGTTAAGGAAGAAGGAGGACATGTCAGAGGAACTGTTTTTGAAAGTGGCGTCATCAGAACAGATGCGATGGAGGCGAAGGAACTGAGAGAATGGGATGGAGTCCTTACAGGAAGCAGGGTGTGAGGAGCTGTAGTCAAGGTAGCTGTGGGAGTCGGTAGGTTTGTAATGAATATTGGTGGACAGACTATCACCAGAAATTGAGACAGAGAAGTCAAGGAAGGGAAGGGAAGTGTCAGAGATGGACCATGTGAAAATGATGGAGGGGTGGAAATTGGAAGCAAAATTAATAAATTTTTCCAGATCCAGCTGAGAGCATGAAGCAGCACCGAAGCAGTCATCGATGTATCGGAGAAAGAGTTGTGGGAGGGGGCCTGAGTAGGACTGCATCATTGTATTCACTCCCCAATAACCATCACTCACTCTGCATGCTGCATTCACTGCCCAGTAACCATCACTCATGCTCCATCACTGCATTCACTTCACAATGAGCATCACTCACTCTCCATTACTGCATTCACTACCCAATGATCAGCCCTCATTCTCCCTGACTGCATTCACTCCCCAATCACCAGTACTCACCCTGCATTGCTGCATTCACTCCCCAATAAGCATCGCTCACTCTCCATCACCACATTCACTCCCCAATGACCAGCACCCACTCCCCATCATTGCATCCCCATCCCAATCATTAGCACTCACTCTCCATCACTGCATCCAGTCACCAGTGATCAGTGCTCACTCTCCATCACTGCATCTACTCCCCAATCACCAACACTCACTCTCCATGACTACATTCACACCCCAATGACCATCACTCACTCTCTATCAGTTAATTCACTCCCCAATGACCATCACTCGCTCTCCATCACTACAACCCCTCCCCAATAATCAGCGCCCACTCCCCATTGCTGCATTTACCCCTCATAAGCATCAGTCACTGCTTCATCGCTGCACCCAATCCCGAATGACAACCACTCACTCTTGATCACCTCATCGACTGCCAAATAACCCACTCTGCATTGCTGCATTCACTCAACAATGAGCATCACTTACTCTCCATCATTGCATTCACTACCCAATGATCAGCCCTCACTCTCCCTGACTGCATTCACTCTCCAATCATCAGTACTCACTTTGCATTACTGCATTCACTCCCCAATAACTATCATTCGCTCTCCATCATTGCATCCACTTTCCAAAGACAATCACTCACTCTCCATAGCTGCATTCACTCCCCACTGACCATCGCTCACCCTCCATCAGAACATCCACTCTCCATCATTGCATTCACTCCCCAGTGGGCATCACTCACTTCTTCAACACTGCATCCACTCCCCAATGGCAACCACTCTCTTCACCACTTCATCAACTCCCAAATAACCATCATTCGCTCTGCACTGCTGCATTAACTCCCCAATGACCATCACTCACTCTCTATCACAGCATTCACTCCCCAATAATTAGCACTCACTCCCCATCACTTCATTCAATACCCACTTGCCATTGCTCACTCTATCACTGCATCCACTCCCCAATGACCAACATTCCCCCTACATCGCTACATTTACTCCCCAATGACCATCACTCACCCTCCATTGCTGCATTCACTCCCCAATGACCATCACTCACTCTCCTTCACTGCATCCGCTACCCAATAACTATTACACTCTCCATCACTGCATTCACTCCCCAATGACCATCACTCACTCTCCATCACTACATTCACTCCCCACTAACAATTGTTCACCCTGCATCACTGCATCCACTCTTCAATGACCAGCACCCACTCTCTATCTCTGCAACCACCACCCCCCCCTCCACAAATATCCAGCACCCACTCCCCATCCCTGCTTTCACTCCCCATTCAGAATCATTCACTTCTACATCGCTGCATCCACTCCACAATAACAACCACTCACTCATGATCACTTCATCAACTCTCGAATAACCATCACTCATTCTGCATTGCTGCATTCAGTCCCCAGTAACCAACACACACTCTCCATCACTGCAGCCACTCCCCAATGACCATCACTCACTCTCCATCACTGCAGCTACTCCCCAATGACCAGCACCCACTCTCCATCACTTCATTCAATCCCCACTAGCCATCTCTCACTCCCCATCACTGCATTCACTCCCCAATGACCATCACTCACTCTCCATTAACTGCATTCACTCTCCTATAACTACCAATCACTCTCCATCACTCACTCCCCATCATTGCATACACTCCTCAAAGACCAGCACTCACTCTCCATCACTGTGTTCACTCCCCAATGCCCAGCACTCACTCTCAATCATGGCATTCACTCCTCACCGGGCAGCACCTACACTCCATCACTACATTCAGTCGCCAATGACAAACACTCACTCTCCAGCACTGCATTCACTCCTCAATGAACGTCACTCACTACCCATCACTGCATCCACTCCCCAATAACTATCACATCCTCCATCACTGCATCCACTCCCCAATTACCAGCATTCAATCTCCATCACTGCATTCACTCACGAATGACCATCACATTCCATCACTGCATTCACTCCCCAATGACCATCACACTCTCTCCATCACTACATTCAATTCCCAATGAACAGCATTCATTCTTGATCACTGCATTCACTCCCCAATGACCAGCACTCACTCTCCATCACTGCATCCAATCCTCAATGCCCAGCATTCACTCCTCAATACTGCATTCACTCCCCAATAACTATCACTCACTCTCCATCACTGCATTCACTCCCCAATAACTCTCACTCATTCTCCAGCACTGCATTCTCTCCCCTATGACAATAATTCACTCTCCATCACTGCATTCACTCGCCAATTCCCACCACTCACAATCCATCACTGCATTCACTCCCCAATAACCAGTATTCACCCTCCATCACTGCATTCACTTCCCAATAATCAGCACTCACTCTCCATCATTGCATTTAATTCCCAATGACCAGCATTGACTCTATATCAATGCATTCACTCCCCAATGCCCAGCACTCACTCTCCATCACTGCATTCACTCCCCAATGCCCAGCACTCACTCTTCATCACTGCGTTCACGCGCCAAATAACAGCACTCACTCTGCATCACTGCACTCACTCCCCAATGCCCAGCACTCACTCTCCATCACTACATTAACTCCCCAATACCTATCACTCACTGTCCATCACTGCATCCACTCCGCAAAGACCTGCATTCACCCTCCTTAACTGCATTCACTCCCCAATGCCCAGCACTCACTCTCCAATACTACATTCACTCCCTAATAACTATCACTCAATCTCCATCACTACATTCACTCCCCAATCACCAGCACCCACTCTCCATCATTGCATTCACTCCACAATGATCAGCATTCACACTCCAACACTGCATCAACTCACCAATAACCAGCATTCACCCTCCATCACTGCATTCAATTCGCAATGACCAGCATTCATTATCTATCATTTCATTCACTCCCCAATGACCAGCATTCACACTCTAACACTGCATCAACTCACCAATGACCATTACACTCTCTCCATCACTGCATCCAATCCCCAATGACCTTCACTAACTCTTCATCACTATATTCAGTCCCCAATGATCAGCACTCACTCTCCATCACTGCATTCACTCCCTAATGACCATCACTTCATTCACTCCCTAATAACTATCGCTCATTCTCCATCACTGCATCCTCTTCCCAAAGACAATAATTGACTCTCGAGTTAAAAACAAAAAACTGGATGCTGGAAATCCAAAACAAAAACAGAATTACCTGGAAAAACTCAGCATGTCTGGCAGCATCAGCAGAGAAGAAAAGACTTGACGTTTCAAGTCCTCATGACCCTTCAACCGAACTGAGTGAATCTAAGGAGAGGGGTGAAATATAAGATGGTTTAAGGTGTGGCGGGGGTGGGGGGGAGAGAAGTGGAGGGGGTGGTGTGGTTGTAGGGACAAGCAAGCAGTGATAGGAGCAGATAATCAAAAGACGTCACAGACAAAAGAACAAAAGAACAAAAGAACACAGAGGCGTTGAAGGTGGTGATGTTATCTAAACGGATGTGCTAATTAAGAATGGATGGTAGGGCACTCAAGGTACAGCTCTAGTGGGGGTGGGGTGGAAAGACTAGCAGGGCATAAAAGATTTTAAAATAATGGAAATAGGTGGGAAAAGAAAAATCCATATAAATTATTGGAAAAAACAAAAGGGAGGGGGAAGAAACAGAAAGGGGGTGGGGATGGAGGAGGGAGTTCAAGATCTAAAGTTGTTGAATTCAATATTCAGTTCGGAAGGCTGTAAAGTGCCTAGTCAGAAGATGAGGTGCTGTTCCTCCAGTTTGCGTTGGGCTTCACTGGTACTTTGGCAGCAAGCCAAAGAAAGACATGTGGGCAAGAGAGCAGGGTGGAGTGTTAAAATGGCAAGCGAGAGGGAGGTTTGGGTCATTCTTGCGGACAGACCGCAGGTGTTCTGCAAAGCGGTCACCCAGTTTATGTTTGGTCTCTCCAATGTAGAGGAGACCACATTGGGAGCAATGAATGCAGTAGACTAAGTTGGGGGAAATGCAAGTGAAATGCTGCTTCACTTGAAAGGTTGCTCCCAATGTGGTCTCCTCTACATTGGAGAGACCAAATGTAAACTGGGCGACCGCTTTGCAGAACACCTGCGGTCTGTCCGCAAGAATGACCCAAACCTCCCTGTCGCTTGCCATTTTAACACTCCACCCTGCTTTCTTGCCCACATGTCTGTCCTTGGCTTGCTGCATTGTTCCAGTGAAGCTCAACGCAAACTGGAGGAACAACACCTCATCTTCCGACTAGGCACTTTACAGCCTTCTGGACTGAATATTGAATTCAACAACTTTAGATCTTGAACTCCCTCCTCCATCCCCACCCCCTTTCTGTTTCTTCCCCCTCCCTTTTGTTTTTCCAATAATTTATATAGATTTTTCTTTTCCCACCTATTCCATTATTTTAAAATCTTTTATGCCCTGCTAGTCTTTCCACCCCACCCCCACTAGAGCTATACCTTGAGTGCGCTGCTATCCATTCTTAATTAGCACATCCGTTTAGATAATATCACCACCTTCAACACCTCTGTGTTCTTTTGTCTGTGACATCTTTTGATTATCTGCTCCCATCACTGCTTGCTTGTCCCTACAACCACACCACCCCCTCCACTTCTCTCCCCCCACCCACCTTAAACCAGCTTATATTTCACCCTTCTCCTTAGATTCACTCAGTTCTGTCGAAGGGTCATGAGGACTCGAAACGTCAATTCTTTTCTTCTCCGCTGATGCTGCCAGACCGGCTGAGCTTTTCCAGGTAACAATGATTGACTCTCCATCACTGCACTCACTCGCCAATTCCCAGCACTCACAATCCATCACTGCATTCACTCCCTAAGGACCATCATTCACTCTGAATCACAACATCCAGTCCCGAGTGACTATCACTCACTCCCCATCACTGTATTCGCTCCTCAATGATCAGCACCTCTCTACATCACTGTATCCACTCGCCAATGACCATCACTCAGTCTCCATCGCTGTATCCACTCGCCAAATGACCAGCACACGCCACACACTCTGTGAAATACATACATAATATTACTGAGATGTAGATACAATTTCAGTGAGTCACAGGCGGAACCTGTGAAGGTCAGGGACCGGGATTGTGCCGACGCTGCGGTTGGGAGAACTGAAGGACGTGTACAAATATTGTTGTGCTCTGGCTTCCCGTCAGTGTGCAGCGCAGTTTGTACTGAGTCCAGTGAGCTGTGCTGCTGGCGCAGATTGTATTGTATTGAGAGCTGTTCGCTTTCCCTTTCATGCTCAGAGTTTCCCAGTTTCTCGGAGGCAGCGGGGGGGGGGGGGGGGGGGGGGGGGGCACCGCTAGAGGGAGGCGCAACTTTCCCAGCGGCCGCTAACTGAAAGCGGCCGGCTTCCTGCAACTCAGTCCGCATGTGACTCAAACCCAGAAACATGGAATTTTTACAGTACAACCAAGATCGCATTTGCTAGTTCATGAAATGACTATTTTTGTGTGTTCTATATGTCCCTTTTCTGGTTTCATCATCTGTTTGTACCTGGCTACACAAGTGTGCTATATCTAATATTACCTAGTAAATATAAAGTATGTGTACCATTCAAAGTTTACATGTTAGCCGTGCTTCACTCCCCCCTGAATGAGAGGTTGTAGATTTTTTTTTCTTATTCCTTTATGAGATGTGGGTATGTTGCTATTTTCCATCCTTAACTGTCCTTGAGAATGTGGAGATGAGCTGCCTTCTTCAACCGCTATCGTCCATGTGTGCCGGTGCAGTCATAGTTCTGTTAGACAGGGAGTTCCAGCAACAACATATTTCCAAGTCAGAAACAGAAATACCTGGAAAAACTCAGCAGGTCTGGCAGCATCGGCGGAGAAGAGCAAAGTTGACGATTCGAGTCCTCATGACAGTTCTATTGAAGGGTCATGAGGACTCGAAACGTCAACTTTGCTCTTCTCCACCGATGCCGCCAGAGCTGCTGCGTTTTTCCAGGTATTTCCGTTTGTTTTTGTTTTGGATTTCCAGCATCCGCAGTTTTTTGTTTTTATTTTCAAGTCAGGATAATGTGAGTCGTGAGCTCCCTCCCCCATCCCCACCCACTTTCTGTTTCCCCCTTCCTTTTTTTTTCCAATAAATTATAAAGATTTTCCTTTTCCCACCTATTTCCATTATATATAAAAAAACCCCACTAGAGCTATACTTTGAGTGCCCTACCATCAATTCTTAATTAGCACATTCGTTTAGATAATATCACCAACTTTAACTTTAACACCTATGTGTTCTATTGTACTATTGTCGTTGACATCTTTTGATGATCTGCTTCTATCACTGCTTGTTTGTCCCTACAACCACACCACCCCCTCCACCTCTCTGTCTCTCTCTCTCTCCGTCCCCCACACACACACCTTAAACCAGCTTATATTTCAACTCTTTCTTGGACTCAAACTCAAGTTCTGTCGAAGGGTCATGAGGACTCGAAACGTCAACTCTTTTCTTCTCCGCCGATGCTGCCAGACCTGCTGAGTTTTTCCAGGTAATTCTGTTTTTGTTTAGGATAATGTGAAACTTGGACAGGAACTTGCTGGTGGTGGTGTTACCCTTATGGTTGCCCACAGGTGTGGAAGGTGCTGTCAAGGAGCTTTTTTGAGTTGCTGCATTGTATCTTGTAGGTGGTACACACTGCTACTATTGTGTGTTGGTGGTGGAAGCAGTGAAGTTCAGGGTGGTGGATAGGGTGCTGATCTTGTGGATGGTGTTGAGTTGCTTGTACTTTTGGAGTTGCGCTCACCCAGGCAAGTGACCCCTGACTTGTGCGTTGCAGATAGTGGACAAGCTTTGGGGAGTCAGGAGGTGAGTTCTATCAAGATTCCAGCCTCTGACCTGCTCTTGCAGTCACAGTTTCTCTGTGGTTTGTTCATTTACTTTTCTGGTCAATAGTAATCCTCAAGGATGTTGGGGATTCAGTGCTGTTGAATGTAACAGGGAGATGGTTAGATTCTCTCTTGTTTGAAATGGCCTTTGTCTAGCACATATGGCTTGAAAGTTACTTTCAACTTATTAGCTCAAGCTTGAATGTTGTCCAGGTCTTCCTGTATGAAGGCAAGAACTGCTTCATTATTTGAAAAGTTGAGAATGGTGCTGAACATTGTGTAATTATCAGCAAACATCCTCACTTCTGCCTTTATAATGGAGGGTAGGTCACTGATGAATAAACAGGAATGGGTGGGTTGAAGACACTGCCTGAGGAACTCCTACAATGATGTCCTGGGGCTGAAGTGATTGGCCTCCAACAACCACAACCAGTTCTACTTCCTTTGTGCTAAGTATGACTCCAAACCAATGAAGAGCTTCCCACCCGTTTCCCATTGACTTTAACTTTATTAGGGTTCCTTGATACCACACTCAGCGAAATGTTATTTTGATGTCAAGGGCAATCACTCTCAACTCATCTCTGGAATTCAGCTCACTTGTCCATGTTTGGACTAAGACTATGATGAGGTCTGAAGCCAAACCAAGACTTGAGCGCATTATCATTTCTGACACTCTGGTGCAGTACTGATGGAGATGCTGTCTTTTGGATGAAACGTTAAACTGAGGCCCCCCCATCTTCCCTCTTGGGTGGGTGTAAAAGATCCCATGACGCTATTTTGAAAAGAGCATGGGAGATCTCCCTGGTGTCCTGGCCATTATTTATCCCTCAATCAACATTACTAAAATATATTTTTGGGCCATTATTACTCCTGTTTGTGGGAACGTTGTACAAATTTGCTGTTATGGTTCCTACAGTACAACAGTGACTACACTTCAAAAGGACTTAGTTGGCCATAAAGAGCTTTGCGATATCCTGAGAAAAGTACTATGTAAATTTGTTCTCTGTTTGCATTATGTAAGATGCCTGCACTATATATAAAGTTATTATGTTGCGCTCTGCACAGTTTCTGGACCATATATACTATCTGCCTGTATCCCATACTATATATTTGTTTTTACTGTACACAACTTATATATTATCACTATTCATAGGATACATATTATATCCCATAATAACCTTGGCTCAGTGGTAGTGCTGTCACCTTTGCATTAGAAAATTGTGGTCTGGAGACTTAGTACAAAATTCAGGCTGACATTCCAGTCAGTAAAGGTGCTGTCTTTCAGATAAGATGTTAAACTGAGGCCTGTCTACTCTTACAAATGGGAATAGATGTCTGCATTGAACTATCTGAAGAAGAGTAGGGTGCTTTCAACATTTATCCCCCATCTAACAATATTAGAATAGTTTTCAAATCACTTATCTCTTTGCTGTCTGTGGGGCCTTGCTGAGTGCAAAGTGACTGTTTTGTTTCCCACATTACAAGAGGGACTGCACTCCAGAAATACTTTATTGGATGTGAAGCACTTTGAGACACCCTGAAAGATGCTATATAAATGCAATTTCTTCTTTATAGTATATACAACATATGTACTATAAATAGTTTCTGAATTATATGTATGTAATCTTTACAAAGTATCTACACAATATAGAACATTGGTGCAAAACATAGCATTTACATTACCAAACCTATATAATATATATATGTAATATTAATGTTTTGACAATGGACCTTTCTTCAGAACAAAAAGCCTCCCCAACAGTTAACCTGTCTGTTCATGTCACAGGCTCACCAGCCCTACTGTTCATTACCAGAATTATGTTAATTGCAGATTTCCAATATTTGTAGATTTTTTAAATCTCAAAGTTTATAATATGGATCCATATCCATTGTTGTTCATAAAAGAAAATCCTTCAGTAGTGAGAATGGGTTACATTGCCCCAAAGGGACTACGCTCTATCAAATTCTGTAAAGTTCAGCACTTTGGTTTTGGAAAATTAGTTGCTATTTCCATTGATGCAATGCTTTCACAGTTCAGTCACACTCACTCTCTGCATGTGTAGTACCCAGATTACTGACAATATCTATCTCCTCATCTTTAGCATTTAATGATTTGTTCTTGTGCTATTCTCCATTATGTGTCTCATTGGTCTTTCACTCCCTACCTCACTCGTTCCCTCCATTATTCTTTTCACCATCCCCTCAGTCTGCCACCAGGCTGAACCCTTTTGCCAAGTGCAAAACTACACACTGACTCAATTCCTGACAGTGGCATCTCTTTTGAGAGCTTTGGGGACAGTAGATGATGGAAAATGCGGGGGAGGCAGTGGCGTAGTGATATTGTCATAGGACTAGTAAGTGATATTGTCATAGGACTAGTAATCCAGAGACTTGGGCAAATGGTAGAATTTGAATTTTTAAAAAATCTGGAATTAAAAGTCTAATGACGATCATAGCCACTTGTCATAAAAACCCATCTGGTTCACTAATGTCCTTTAGGGAAGGAAATCTGCCGTCCTTACCTGTTCTGGCCTACATGTGGCTCTAGACCCACAGCAATGTGGTTGACTTTTAAATGCCCTCTGAACAAAGGCAGTTAGGAATGGGTAATAAATGTTGACCTAGCCAGTGCACCCACATCCCATGAACAAATAAAAAAAAATCTGCAACAGCCAATTACACAATTGTAATACTGCGGTATATGCAGAGAATTGACATGGCCTGAATATGACAGCATATGGGCCGAGGGCCTCTTCTGCCCTGTGTGATTCTGTGATTACACAAATATGGTAATGCACCAATTCAAAGCAGGTGGGAAAAGAAAATTTCCATTTTACAAATCAGACTTTTGTCATTCACTTTTCCAAGAGAGCTCATTCAAAAGCTGAATTGGTACTTATGAAGTTTATAAGATTGCTATGTTTTGGGACTGTGTTTTTAATTTAAAGTAAAATGAAGGGGTCGTGTGACCTGTTCTGAAGTCTACCTGACAACAGGTCTGGGTGAGGGGCTGTTAAATATTAAAAGAAGGACCAGATTATTTGCTGAGAGGAAAGTGTAAGGGTATTCACACTTGGAGGCAACGTCAGCAGCATCTGAGTTTACAAAGTCCCAGGAAGATGTTGAGAATGCCAGGGTGCAAACAGTTATGTTTAAACTGTCCATTTACTTCCAAGATAAAGGTGCTTTGGGGTCTCAAGGATAGCTAATCAGCTTTTCCACTTGGATAGAAGGCCCATGAGGGGAAGGGTTCTAAAATATCCCTGAAACCCACAGACACAGGCAAACTACCAGGGTCCAGGAGAGAGAGAGAGAGCAGCTCGAAAGTTTCTATTATTCACTGCGCAGGAATGTAAGTGGGAGGTCGTGCTTGGATTGAAAAGACCAAATTCATGAGGAATTGAAATGAGGCTGGAAGATTCATCTAGCTTGAGGTAGAACGAGAAACTCCAGAGAAAAACCTCACCATGAAAGACAGTTCTGGGATTAAAAGTTATTGGGCTGGGAAAGGAGAAGAACAGAAGTTAACCCTCTGGAGCTAAGAATCACTTTGGACTGGGTCCAGGAAAATCGAATAACTACTTCTTGAGGGACAGTATAAGGTATACCTGTGAAGTGGGCTTTTTGGTTGTGTTAAAGTAAAAACAGGAAGTTCTGTTCAGTAGTTTAAGATATAAGCTTAGCTAATAATGATTTTAATCTGTTTGGTATACTAAAAGTCTTAAAACGTGAAACTTTAGAAATGTTGTCCTTTCAGCTATCAACTGGAAGTTCAGATTTATTTTTTTAAAGTTAATGGTCTCTACAGAGATTGTAGCAGGATTGTCTGATTCAAATCAGAGGAGGTAAAACTTACATTCTATTTGTCTCTGCCCTCTGTTCTTTACAAAACCTTGTATTTATATAGTGCCTTTAATGTAATATAATGTCCCAAAACGCTTAACAACAATGTTGTAAAGTAAAATTTGCACTGAACCATATAAGATGGTAATAGGATAGATGGCCAAAGGCTTGGTCAAAAAAATAAGTTTTGAGGAACATCTTAAAGGAGCTAAGAGACTCAAAGAGGCAGAGAGGTTTAGGGAGGAAATTCAGGAGCTTAGGGCCCAGGCAGCTTAAAACAGTGGTGGAAAGCTTAAAATTGGGGCTGCACAAAAATCCAGAATTGGAGGAGCGGAGAAATCTTGGAGGGCTGAATTGATAATTAGGGTATGAATTTTAAAATCAAGGTGTTGCTTAACTGGGAGCCAATGTAGAACAGTGAGCACAGGAGTTGCTGTATGAATGTGCCTGGTGTGAGTTAGGATATACACAGCAGAATTTTGGGTGAGCTCAAGTTTACATTCTCTCCCACTAACTCTCTTTGCCTTTCTCCCTCTGCCTCGATTCTTTCATTCTCTATTTGTCTTCTGTATTTTCCTCTCATTGTCTTCTTATCTCTTTGCCTCTGTTGGTCTCCTGTTCTTCACTCTCTCGATTTTCTTCACTGTCCTCTGTCTCCTCATTATCTCTCTTTCCTTCACATACTCTTTGTCTCTTCCATTCTCACTTCCTCACACTGTTGTTTTTCTCTCGCTACTATCATTTCCCATTTTCTCTCTCACTGTTTTTCCCTGCTCTTTTCCATCCTCTTCTTCTCGCACCCTGTCTCTGTTGGTTTACTGTCTGTAGCTGTACTACAGTGATTCATACTAGAACAAAGAAAAGACCTGTTAAAGTTTACATGAAGGGTCACCATTTGAAAGGTTAACCATCTTTTCCTTTTCGCATGTTATTGGAGCTGCATTCTGTTTTATTAATAATGAAACCTCTCTACCAGCGGGACCAAAATGTTGCTAAAGTTAAACAAAAATTCCACTTAAACAGCCAAGTAGAGCTATGACACAATGCTGATTTTTATCTAAAAATAAGCAGCTCTTATTGTTCTTTTGGGGCTTCCCAAGATCCCCTTTCTATAAGGTATTTAGGAGTTTTCTGATTTCCAGAAACTAACTGAACTGATTCTCTGTGTAGTTGCACAGAAAGCAACACATATGTAGGGAAATACTGAGTGTGAGAGCTGGAGAGGGGAAGAGAAAATAGTTAGTGAGAAAGTCAGAAAATGAAGCAATTAAAACAAAGGAAAGAGCTAATGAAGGAGAGCAGAAAGACATAAATAGAGTATCTATTTATGTGTCTAAAAGGGAGTTTAACCTCCTGATTTGGACCAAATAAGTTTTCATGCGAGTGCTGTGGGAAACTGTGTAACAGAGTGTTCGACAAAGACAGCTAGAGAGATTACCTAGAGAGATTAGCTGATAAATAGAATGAAGGATCCAGACAGTAAATTAAACCAACAAAATGAGAAAGATATTGAGAATAACAGAGGGAAATGAATAGGGGCATTCAAAGAATAATACACAGAAAAAGAGAAACAAGGCAACCAGGGAGACACAGATACACAGAAGTGACAGCAAAACAGAATGGGGGAAGTGGGGAAGAGAAGAAAAAAGGAACATGCAAAAGTAGACATGAACAGGGGAGTAATAGGAAGATGTAGGTGACAATACAAAACCAAGAATGAATAACAAGCTAGGTAGTTTGAGGCAGAAAAGAAAGCCTAGGAATTGCTGTTTACAATATTTACAGATGGATGCAACTTTTTTCTTATGTTATTTCTTTCCCTGCTATATAAGAATAGTTATCTTAAACATGTTAAAAACATCTAATGAAAATAGCAGGTAAGAAATTTTGTAGCAACATTTTTATCTGTCAGCCCCTCTCAATCATCAGCAAAGTGCTGGAAGGTTATGTTGACAGTGTTATCAAGCGCCACTTACCCACCAGGGTCACCTAACTGCTGCCCTCATTTTATCCTGAATCCAAATATGGACAAAAGAGCTGAACACAAGTAGGGAGGTGAGAGTGACTGCCCGTGACGTCAAGACAGCATTTAACTGAGTGCGGCATCAAGGAACCTGGCAAAATTGAAGTTAATGGGAAGTGGGGAAAATTCTCCACTGTTTGGAGTCATACTTAGCCCAAAGCAAGATGTTGTGGTTTTTAGAGGCCAATCATCTTAGTCCCAGGATATCGCTGCACAAGTTTCTCAGGGTAGTGTCCTAGGCCCAACCATTTTCAGTTGCCCTATTACTGACCTCTCCTCTATCATAAAGAGGAGGCTGAGGGGAGACTTGATAGAGATGTACAAAATTGTGAGGGAACTGGACAGAGTGGATGGGAAGGGCCTATTTACTTTATCAGAGAGGTCAGTGACTAAGGAGAGGGGTGCAGGGTGGAAGGGGCATAGATTTAAAATGATTGGTGGGATTAGAGGGGCGATGAGGAAAAACTTTTTCACCCAGAGGGGTGTAAGGGCCTGGAACTCATTGCCTGAAAGGATAGCAGAGGCAGAAACCCTCAACTCATTTACAAGGTATTTGGATATGCACCTGCAGTGCCGTAACCTGCAGGGCTGCAGACCAAATCCTGGAAAGTGGGATTAGGCTGGGTGGTTTGTTTTTCAGCCAACATAGACACAATGGGCCAAGTGACCTCTTTCTGTGCTGTAAACTTTCTAAAGTTCAGAATTGCAGATGCTTGCTGATGATGCATAATATTCAGTAGCATTTGCAACTTTTCAGATACTGAAGCAGTCTTTGTCCACACACAGCAAGACCTAGCTAGGCGACATTCAGGCTTGGGTTGACAAGTGGCAAGAAACATTCATGCCACACAAGTACCAGGCAATGACCATCTCCAACAAGAGAGATTCTAACCATCGTCCCCTGACATTCAATGGCATTACCATCACTGAAGTCCCCACTATCAACATCCTGGAGTTACCATTGACTAGAAACTGAACTGGATCAGCCATATAAATACTGTGGCTACAGGAGTAGGTCAGAGACTGGGAATTCTGCAGTGAGTAACTCACCTCCTGACTCCACAAATTCGGTCCACCATCTTCAAGGCATGAGTCAGGAGTGTGATGGAATACTTTCCACTTGCCTGGATGAGTGTGGCTTCAACAATACTCTAGAAGCTTGACACCATCCAGGACAAAGCAGCCCATTTGATTGGCACCTCATCCACCAACTTAAACATTCAGTCTCTCAACCAGCGAGGCATATTGGCAGCTGTATGTTCTATATAGATACACTGCAGCTACTCATCAAGGCCCCTTCACCAGTCCTTTCCAAACCTGCAACCTCCACCACCTAGAAGGATAAGGGGAGCAGGTAGATGGGAACACCACTACCTGGAAATTCCCCTCCAAGCCAGATATCATCCTGACTTGGAAATATATCGCTGTTCCTTCACTGTCACTGAGTTAAAATCCTGGAACTCCCTCCCTAACAGCACTGCGGGTGTACCTACACCACATGGACTGCGGCAGTTCAAGAAGGCAGCTCACCACCACCTTCTCAAGGGTAACTAGGGATGGGCAATAAATGCTGGTCCAGCAGTAACACTCACATCCCATGAAGGAATTTTTAAAAATAACATTAATAGCAGTAATTCTGAAGCTAGAGAGGTAGAAAGAGGAAAACAGGTAGTTTATGATGGATTGACACTGAATGCAGAATTTAATGCCACCCCAGTTTAGAAGTAGGGGCATTTAATCATGCAGAAAGGTGTGCGGTGGGTCATGCAGGATTCCCTCCTTGCCTATTAAGTTCTGAGCGGCAAGGCTCATGGATAGCCTTCTTTCCTGGATGCTATTTAAGGCCCTTAAATGGACAATCAATGTCCACTTAAGGGCCCCATCCTATCGCTGTGTTGGGTTTGCTTGAGGGATTCCAGGAGGTTCCCTTGTTCAAAGGTGCTCAGTGCCTGATTGAGGGACCTGGTATTAGGAAGGGGGTAGCTCATTGAGAGCCAAACCTATACACTTTCTTCTGTTTCCACTTCCCTCCTTCTCTCCCTCACCTGTGGCCTGGGTCCTTCATCAATTCTCGGTCTCTGGTGGGTGCATTACCAACTGCAGTCACTGCTCCTTGTAGCATTGAATGGCAATGGAATGTTCTGGCCATTAGCTCTCGGTGGGATCTCTGCCTCCATGTTCCTTATTTCTGGGGAAGACCCAATGCTGGCCTGATGGGCACTTAATTCTGAACGGCCTTCCTCAACGGAGACGGTGCTGAGCTCCTGCTGGTTCTCTAGCTGGCAGGCAAAAGCCCTTTTGCCAACATTAAATTCTGCCCGGTGAGTGTGAAAAACAGGAGATATGAGAAGAGGGGCAAACAGAAAGTGTTGTTCACTTAAGCCAACCACTTTCAGACAACTTACACTGTAACTTTTTTAGTTTTATACCTTTCTTGTTTTTATCTGTACCTTACTTTCCAGTTCTTTGTTTCTCATCCACTGTAAGTAGCTCTTTCTTTCTCTCATTCTGTTCCTGTAGGAACATTTTGTAGTCAATGTCTTCTGCTCTTCCTATCTTTCTCAGTGAGTTTGCTTGTCTATTTGTCCTATCTTTGTCTCACTGTATGTGTGTCAATGTTCATATATCCATGTGTGTTTCTGTTTCACTGAGTACATATTTATCTCTATTCAAGTTCCATGCCCTAGCGACCATGGACATCCATGTGTTGGTCCATGGTTATGCTTGGCAAGGTAGCACCACAGTTGTTGCCTTCTGCAGGTTCTGGTTGACCAGGAAACTCTCCCACTCTTACCACCTGCCATAGGCGTATTGGAAGGATTTGCAGGTTGATAATCAACCTGTTCGGCTGCATTATGAACACAACTTCCTTGGCCATCAAATCCTGGAGTGGGACTTGAATCCAGAGCTTCAAAGGCAGGGGCACTACCCACTGCATCACAAGACCTCCTACCATGTTTATCTATCTGTGTAAAAGAAAGGCTTGCATTTATGAAGCGTTTATCACAATCAGTGGAAGTCTCAAAACACTTTACAGCCAATGAAGGAATTTTGAAGTGTAGGCACTGTTGTAATGTAGGAAAGGCAGCAGCCAATTTCCACACAAGAAACTTTCCATTCTCATTGTGTGTCTCACTGCTTCCCTTGTGTCTCAATGCATGTGTGCCTCTCTGATTCTATCTTACCGTGTGTCTCTGTTATGTGTCTGTGTTCCCATGTGTTACTCAGTATGCCACTGGTTCAGTGTCCCTCTGTCATCCTATGTGTCGTTTTATGTTCCTCTATCACTTTGTTTCTCTTGCACTGTCTTGTTTCGTGTCAGTATTCAATTCCCTTTGTTTCTCACTTCGTGTCGTCTTCTCATTCTGTCTGCTTTGGTGACACTGTCTTCTCTCGCATTCTTTCACTTGTCCCACTCTTTCTCTGTGTCATGATCCTCTTTGGGCTGTTAAATTTCCGTGCCTTGCTGTCCCTTCTCTCTGTTCCTATTTCGTTTATTTTTTCCTAATCTCATTATTCTTTCTCTATCCATTTAAACTCTCACTCCGTTCCAGTGACAGGTCCCTTTCCTCCGCCCCCATTTCCTCTCTCCGCTTTGTCGGCTGAATCCTGGGCACCTCCTCCCCGGGGAAGTCCAGCTCATGGGCTCTGTCATCACGGAAACTTCCTCTTTAAAGGAAACATAAAGGGCCCGAGAAACAAACAGGCTTCAGAGCAGACATATCCTTGTCCAAGGAGTGGATCTAGCTGAGGTCATGTCACAGAAAGAGGATTTGAGCGAAGTGACCGTCAGTCAGACTCTGAGCAGCTGGGATATAGACCGAGACAAGGGACCGAACCAGAGTGCGCGCCGCTTGCTCTCAATCCTGCTCGTCTCCGTGCTGCTACTTTTCTTGATCATCGCTTCCCTTGTCTGCGCCTTTTGGCTCCTGATCTACCCCAAGTTGCCTACAGAGACCAGGGGCACTGGAAACAAAGTAAGAACATGTCAATCTCTGTCTGTCTGTACAGGATTTCCACCACATTGCTCGGGAAATTCCTTTTTTAGATTAGACTTCACCAGAGCTTGTCTGTGTTTTGATTCTTTATCCTACCCTTTCTGTACACTTGTCTTTGAGTGTTTCCAGCATTTTTGTTTTAATTTCGTGAAGAGTTTAGCTCTGATGAGTGATGGGAATGGAACTATATGGTCTATATGAAGGCGTGAATGAAACTCCGATTCGCCATTGCCTTTTTTACACTCTCAAGTTTTGTGTTTGTTTTGAATAAGAAACAAAGAGTAGCAATAAACAGGGGCATTTTCAAGTTGGCAGACTGACTTGTGCAATGTCACAAGGATCAGTGTTGGGACCTTAACTATTTACATACTTAGATGAAGAAACAGAGAGAAATGTATCTAAGTTTGCTGACCATGCAAAGCTAGGTGAAATATTAGTTGTGAGGACACATGGAAGCTGCAAAGAGATATAGACAGGTTAAGTTAGTGACTAACAAGGTTGTAACATGGAATATAATGTGTGGAAGTGTGAGGATAGTCACTTTGGTGGTAAGAACAGGAAAGCAGAATATTTTTAAAAAGATATGAAATTTGTAAATGTTGATGTTTAAGGAACTCAGGAAATTAGCAAGCAGTTAGGAAGACAAATTGCATGTTGAGAGGCCAGCTAGCTCAGTTGGCAGGCTGCTTATTGATGTCATTGACTTGGAATCAGTCCCATGCCAGCTGAGGTAGTTCTTGAAGACTGCATTATCTTCTTTCCTCATTGTGATATCATGAAAGAGAGGTGTGTTGAGACCCATGATAAGCAACCCACAGAAAACTAGGACATTATGTGAAGGAAGTGAGGATGGCCTTTATTGTAAGGTCATTGGAGTACAAGAATAAGGAAGTCTTGCTACAGGTCAGAGGCTGGGAATCCTGTGGTGAGTAACTCACCTCCTGATTCCCAAAGTCTGTCCACCATCTACAAGGCACAAGTCAGGAGTGTGATGGAATACTCCCCACTTGCCTGGGTGAGTGCAGCTCCCACAACACTCAAGAAGTTGGACACCATCTGGGACAAAACAGCTCACTTGATTGGCACCCCATCCACAAACATTCACTCCCTCCATCACCGACATACAGTGGCAGCAGTGTGCACCATCTACAAGATGCACTGTAGATATTCACCAAGGCTCTTTGGACAGCACCTTCCAAACCCACGTCCTCTACCACCTAGAAGAGCAAGGACGGCAGATGCATAGGAGCACCATGACCTGCAAGTTCCCCTCCAAGTCTCACACCATCCTGCCTTGAAACTATATCACTGTTCCTTCACTGTCACTGGGTCAAAATCCTGGAATTCCCTTCCTAACAGCATTGTGGGTGTACCTACACCAGATACACTGCAGCAGTTCAAGAAGGTAGCTCACCACCACTTTGTCAAGGACAATTACAATGGACAATAAATGCTGGCCTAGTCAGCAACATACATATCCTGTGAATGAATAAGTAAATAAAAATTTTACAAAGCTTTGGTGAGATTACATTCACCACTCACTGGAGCACTGTGTGCAGTTTTGGTTTCCATAGTTAAGGAAGGATATAATATACTTGCATTGTAGACAGTACAGCAAAGATTCACCAGTTTGTTTCTTAGGATGACCAGTTGAGTAACATGGGCCTATGCTTTCTGGCATTTCGAAGAATGAGAGGTGATCTCATTGAAACATACAAAATTCTGGAACAGATGAAGGTAGATGCTGAGAGATTGTTTACCCTTGCTGAGTTATCTAGAACATGAGGACACAGTTTCAAGATAAGGGGATGACCATTTAGGACTGAGATGAGAAATTTCTTCACTCATAGGGTTGCAAATCTTTGGAATTCTCCACCCCAGAGGTTTGTGAATTTTTGGTCTGTCAGGGAATCAAGGGATATGAGGAGTGGGTGGGAAAGTGGAATTGAAACCCATGATCAAATTGAATGGTGACAGATCAGATTCAAGGAGCTGGATCGTTTGCATTCAGTTTGACATATTATGCAGATTTGAATGGTTTCCAGTCTCCATGTATAAGACTGCCATTTTTTTATTGGGATTGTATGGAATTGTATGCAATTGCAGAAGGGTGTTAGTTATTTACAGTTGGTTATCATGACTACTGAGGGTAATAAAATACACTTAGGCCTCAAAATCTAAATAAGCTATTTGCCCAACACACTAGCAAATAGTTCAAATCACACTTATCTGCTCTGTTCCCATAATCCTTTGTATTGTTTTGGTTCACACACTAATATTGGCCACTTGGGTGAGATACCAAAGAGTTGGCATCTCCAGGACAAAATAAACATACACATGTCCTTGTATACATGTATACAAAATAGTCAGTGTGATAGAAATGGGCACAGAAATACAATGAAATGCTCACAAACATCCAGAAATGCTCATACACATGTAACAGAATGTGTAAACTCAAATATTGAAGAGTTTTTTTTAATAGCAAATGCTTCCATTCCAGCATCTAATTTGATTGTCCTGTTTATATTGCAGTTTGCTGTACACCTGTTAGCCAACATTGGTAAGTGTGCCTTTAATTATCCTTAAAATAAATTGACTAAATGTGTGATAAGACTAGACATGGAGACACAACAGGAGGTTGAAAGCATCTCCATGGGAGTGTTGGATGGGGACAGTGTAGAGGGAGTTTTACATTGTAACTAAATCATGCTGTATCTGTCCTGGGAGTGTTTGATGGAACAGTCCAAAGAGAGTTTTACTCTATATCTAATCTGTGATGTACCTGCCATGGGAATGTTTGACAGGACAGTGCAGAGGGAGTTTTACATTGTATCTAACTCATGCTGTACCTCCCCTGGGAATGTTTGATGGGGACAGTGTTGAAGGAGCTTTACTCTGTATCTAACCTGTACTGTACCTGCCCTGGGAGTGTTTGATGGAACAGGTAGAGGAAGCTTTATGCAAAGTATATCTAATCTAGACTGTACCTCATCTTAATGACTGCAGAAAGTCACCAAAACAATTTCAATAAAAATAGATGAAAGTGAAATAATGCTTTTGATGCTGAGCAAGGAAAGGTTTACTATGAAGAGCTGACATTATCTGGGCTGTGGGTGAATTAAGAGGTTGATTCTTTAATATCACTAGAGAACTTGCAGCTCATTTGCATAGACTCTGGGTGATCAATAGAAGGATGAGGAAGAAGTTTGAAGAAATGTTTTTCACACAAATTGATATTAGAACGGGGAATGCTTTTGAGACAAATATGTTAACATTGTTTAAAAGGGAATTTGGTAAGATTTGAAAAGGGAGACTATAAAAGGATGCATAAATATGATGAGAGTCAGTAGCTCCAGTGGATAAGGCAGCCGCACAGGCACCAAATAGTTTTTCTGTGCTATAATTTCTATGATTCAGAAGCACCTCCCTCTTGCTTACTCAACCCTCAGTTCCTGCTCTGAAAGCTGCTAATTGAAATGTGTTTACATTACTATAGGACAATTGGTATTTAAATTGGTAGTTAAAGATCTGAAGAGTACAGTTTCTATCATCTCTACTTAGGCAGCACATGTTATAATCATTTGAAAAGTCTGCTAGTACTGATATGATCTGCTTGCCTCCAAACCCACAAGGAATACTTTTGCAATGTTCACAGCTTGAGATGTTAAGCAGTGTAGAATGATTCGGAGCAATTTAAATGTGGTGTAAAACAAGTTATCAAATAACAATATAAAGGTTGCAGGGCACACTGAAGCTGGAACTTTCAGTTTTTTCCTGAATTTCCTCTTCTCCTCCAGTGAAAGTGAGTTTCACTTCAGAAACCCTTTGACACCTCAGCTACCTGGCTGCTTTTCATCTGTAATTTTGGGCAGTGTCAATAAGCTATTCAATCATTGTAAGCATCATGACTCAGCCAACATCTACACATCAAAGTTTATATATGGAGATAATACAATATCTGCAGTAAATCCATTTATTCTGATGTCTGTTTCAATTCTGTCTCTAGGTCAGAACAAGACTGTAACGTGGTCAGCAACCCCTGGGCTAGGATGGAACTATCTGGGCAGTGGCTTCCACTTTGAAAATCAGGAGCTACAAACCACCAGGGATGGGATGTATTATGTGTATGCAAAGCTGAGAGTATACTGCTCTGTTCGAAAACATTGCAATGAAACTTCACCAGCCAAGTTAAGCATTAACTATTACAATGAAAACAATATGAACCTCTCTATATTGAGCATGAACGTGCCAGTTTCCCAGGAGGATCAACAGACGGCTGCCATCAGTTACTCAGGTACATTAGCCCAAATCTCAAGCAAGGGTTTGATACGAGTCAAAATCGAAGGTTTGCAGCAGAACAACGTCATGCCAGATATTAACCATATATATTTTGGCGCTTTCCTGATAGAAAGCTAGAATTCCTCCAGTCTATACAACTAGCAGCACTTTAACAAACTTAATCATTGTGGATTCTAGACAAACAATTTGTATACAGCTCAGGGATCATGCCAATTCTACAGATGCCGGTTATTTATAGTTACCTAACTCTCTTCTTATGAGGCCTGTTTGAATTGTTTTTTTCAGAGAAGGGACTCGATGCTTATATTTCACTACATTCATTATTTATATACCAGCGTTTAGTCCCTGAGATGCAGTGCTTTAAACAGCAGAGGCAGGTTATTGGACATGTTATATGTCATCTTTATCTGATATTCAGATTATGGCCAAAATTTGGCCATAACTAAATCTCTTTTTGTTAGAGGTGAAATACTTTTGTTAAAAAATTGCACTGTGCTGTTTGGAGAAATAATGTCCCTTCGGTCTGTTTTAATGTTCAGAAGGAGAAGAAAAAAACTTAAATTCCCAATGGATTCCCAGACTTCTTACAAATAGAATTCACCATTCCAAGTCCATTATAGAGATTAGGAATACAGCCAATATTTTGTAGTCTTTATTCTCAAGGGGAACAGAACATCAGCTAATCACAAGGCAAAGAACCACCAAACATCCAGCGCTATGAATGAGGAAAGGCAGCCTGATAGAGTGCAATGCATCAGTAGTGCTGTTTTAGTACAATGGAATAGTGTGCAATCACAGTACCAGAATCGTAGCTCCAAGATTCCACATATGGAAGTTTGAGATGGTTCATGTTGAGGTTATAGAAAATTACAATCAAAGCAACTTGTGCACCCCTGGGATCTCCCTATTTTCAGCTCTAGTACGATACT
The DNA here is from genome assembly GCF_017639515.1 of Carcharodon carcharias. Lineage (NCBI taxonomy): Eukaryota > Metazoa > Chordata > Chondrichthyes > Lamniformes > Lamnidae > Carcharodon > Carcharodon carcharias. The sequence continues at coordinate 534,923 of NC_054496.1, read as the reverse complement.
GATAGTACTCTATCAATAGCTTCCTTGCCCATCCCCTTGATGATTTGAGAATGCATAACAAGATGACCTTATATTGTGCAGAAAATAAGATTCAAGGAATCTACACTAGGTTCACAGACACTGGAGAGGAGTCTCCCTGGCATGCATGGGTAGCAGTTGGGGTCTCCGGAATGATTACAGTGTCACAATGATACAACACTTCTCTCTCCAACAAAGGTTATTCCATTTCTTCTTTCTTGTTTTGACAAGAACTAAGAAAGTTAATCTGAGTGGGATGATGATTGAGTAACACACAGCTGAAACCCTTCAAGCACTGGTGCTTGCATTACAGTTATTTGTATTTCTGTTGGAAAGTAGCCAGAGGACATTGTTACTACATATTTCCATAAAAGTTATCAAAAGTCATTTTTGCATCTGAATGTAACTTGTTTGCACTAATTTATTGCTCATGTTTATTGTATTATATTTACAAATTAGCTACCTTTTGTAATATTTATGTTATTTATAAAACAAATTATTGCTAGATTTACTGGTAATATGTTTTCCTATTATCTAATAAATATGATTCATATTTCTATTAAAGTCAATATAATAAAAATGAATTTCTACCCTTTCTTGTCCTGATGCTAATTTACAAATCGTCAGTATGAGTTTCATCCATTTTTTTTCAGTTTCCTCCTGTTTTGTCCTGAATTCTGTGACTCATGTTTAGGTTATGATTCTCATTAAAATTATCATTTTAAATACAAATCTAAACAGACTGTCAAATATGGAAGGCATCAGTTCCAAGCTGATTCTGTCTTCATTTACCATCTACAAGTATATATTTTTGATCACCATCACTAGAAAGTAATTAGGAAAGAGAACTCAGGCTGATTTTCCCCTTCTTAGTCAGTGATGCTGAGATCAATTCCTTTTGGTACTCCACAGAGTAGGGGAGGCGGTGGGATAGTGGTATTTTTACTGGACAAGTATTCCAGAGACCCAGGGTAATGCTCTGGGGACTTGGGTTGGATGGTGAAATTTGAATTCAATAAAAATCTGGAATTAAAAGTCTGACGATGACCACAAAACCATTGCCGATTGTCATAAAAACCCATCTGGTTCACTGATGGCCCTTTAGGGAAGGTAATCTGCCGTCCTTACCTGGTCTGGCCTACACGTGACTCCAGACCCACAGCAATGTGGTTGACTCTTAAATGGCCTCCGAACAAAGCAATTAGGGATGGGAATTAAATGCTGCCCACATCCCATGAATGAATAAAAGGATAAAGGAGAGTGGGGCTAAGACCATCCTGAATTGTGTGGTTCATTACCACAACAAGGGTTTTAACAAAAGATCACTGATCCTGAAATGTTAACCCTAGTTTCCATTTCAGTAGTGGTTGCTTGACCTATTGAGTGTTTCTAGAATCTACACCATACCACTGGTGCATTTATTCACTGGCCCACTGGATCCTAGGATACTCGGTGCTAAGAAAACTAATGGGCCTAAGCTGACAAGTCCCCTAGACCTGATGATCCGCATCCTAGGGCCTTAAATGAAGTGACTGCAGAGGTAGTGAATGCATCGATTATAATCTTCCAAAATTCCACAGATTCTGTAAAGATCCCAGCAGATTGGAAAACCGCAAATGTAATACCATTGTATTCAAGAAAGGAGGAAGACAGAAAGCAGGAAACTGTAGACTAACTAGTCTAACATCTGTAATTGGGGAAATGTTAGAATCCAGAATGTTATTAAGGAGGTAGTAGCAGGACATTTGGAAAATCATAATACAACCAGTTGGGGTCAACATGGTTTTGTGAAAGGAAAATTGTGTTTGACAAATTAATTAGAGTTGTTTGAGGATATAAAAAGCAAGGTGGTAAAGGGGAACCAGTGGATGTAGTTAATTTGGATTTCTAAAAGGCATTCGATTAGGTGCCTCATAATAGGTTATTGCACAAGTTAAGAGCTTATGATGTTGGGGGTGATATATTAGCATGGATGGAGGATTGGCTAACTAACAAGAAACAGAGATTGAGATAAATGGGTCATTTTCAGGTTGGCAAACTGTAAATAGTGGAGTACCACAGGGACCAGTGCTGGACTTCAAGCATTTATGGTTTTTATTAATACATTGGATGAAGGGACCAACTGTATTGTAGCCAAATTTGCTGATGATAAAAGGTAGGTAGGAAAGCCAGTTGTGAGGAGGATATGAAGAATCTGCAAAGGGATATAGATAGGTTAAGTGAGTGGGCAAAAATTTGGCAGATGCAGTACAGAGTGGGAAAATATAAGGTGGTCCACTTTGGCAGGAAGAATAGGAAAACAATATTATTTTAATTGAGGGAGATGGTAGAATGCTGCAGGACAGAGGATATATGAATCACAAAAAGTAAGCATGCAGGTACAGCAAGTCATTAGGAAGGCAAATGGAAGCTTGGCCTTTATGGCAAGGGGGGATGGAGTATAAAATTAGGCAAGTCTTACTACAACTGTTCTTGGATTGATGAGACCACACATGGAGTACTGTGTGGAGGTCTGGTCTCCTTACTTACGGAGGGGTAAACTTGCATTGGAAGCAGTTCAGAGAAGGTTCACCAAGTGGATTTCTAGGATCAAGTGGTTGTCTTACAAGGAAAAATTGAGTAATTTAGGCTTATACTCGCTGGAGTTTAGAAGAGGTGATCTTGTTTACACATATAAGATTATGAGAGGGTTGACAGGATAAATGCTGTGAGGATGTTTCCTCTCATGGGGGAATCTAGAACTAGGGGGCACAATTTAAAAATAAGGGGGTTCCCATTTAGGATGAAGACGAGGAGGAATTTCTTCTCTCAAAGGGTTGTTAGTCTTTAGAATTGGTCCACCTTTGCTCCTGTTCCTGATGATTGTAGATCTCATATGTACATACAAATTATGGGCAGGAGTAGGCCATTCGGCCCTTCAAGGCTGCTTCGCCATTCAAAAAGATCATAACTGATCTGATTGTAACCTCTGTGCTGGTCTAGACAACTATAGGGAAGCCATTTAGTGCTAAAAGGGTTAATGGAGAAGTTAGAAGTTGAATTATATGCCTAGGCCTAAGAGAAAAATACTGCAACCTTGAAGAACAATACCATCTTGTCTGACCACTGTTGTAGGATGAGCCCTGAGACATTCCATGTTGTTCTTTCTCAGGCCGAATGCAATCAAAATTGTGATAACCAAGGACGTAAGCACCGCATCTGTTGTGGTGGGAAAGGAAATTAACTAAAATATGGATTGGTCAGTTAACATATGCAAATAAGCGGATTGAGATGTGCAAAATTTACTGATTGGTTGTAAAATGCTTTTAAGCAAGTGTTTGTGTATTCTGCTTTGAGACGGTACAATAGCTCTCGTTGTTTTGTTCTCCCTTGTGCACAAGTAATAAATGGGGTTTCTACGTATTAATGATGCCTTGGTGTGATTAATCTCCGACAGTTTCTTGGAGGTCCCACCTACTAACTGCTAGAGTTGGCTCACGAAGCTCCACATTAGGACGTCGTGGTTCAAGGACTCCTCAGTCCACGGCAGCCCCATTTAGGCTTCTGGGGTTCGTTGACTCGTGATCTGCCTTCGCCTGCCTATGGCTGACTCTTAGGGTAAGTCATCTATTTAACTGTTCAGGAGATTAGTTGTTGCGGTCTGGGACCGCTTTGGCCAGAGTGCACTCGGGGGTGGAGCCTCGGGAGTTTAGATTTAATTTAAAAGTGTACTCAGGGTACGAGGCCTGGAATTTAGTTTTAGTTTAAAGGTGGACTCGGGGTTTGAGCCTCTGGAGTTTAGATTTAGTTTTGGTATACACTCGGGGTTTGAGCCCCTGGAGTTTAGATTTAGTTTTGGTATACACTCGGGGTTTGAGCCCCTGGAGTTTAGATTTAGTTTTGGTATACACTCGGGGTTTGAGCCCCTGGAGTTTAGATTTAGTTTTGGTATACACTCGGGGTTGGAGCCCCTGGAGTTTAGATTTAGTTTTGGTATACACTCGGGGTTAGAGCCCCTGGAGTTTAGATTTAGTTTTGGTATACACTCGGGGCTTGAGCCCCTGGAGTTTAGATTTAGTTTTGGTATACACTCGGGGTTGGAGACCCTGGAGTTTAGATTTAGTTTTGGTATACACTCGGGGTTGGAGACCCTGGAGTTTAGATTTAGTTTTGGTATACACTCGGGTTGGAGACCCTGGAGTTTAGATTTAGTTTTGGTATACACTCGGGGTTTGAGCCCCTGGAGTTTAGATTTAGTTTTGGTATACACTCGGGGTTGGAGTCCCTGGAGTTTAGATTTAGTTTTGGTATACACTCGGGGTTTGAGCCCCTGGAGTTTAGATTTAGTTTTGGTATACACTCGGGGTTGGAGTCCCTGGAGTTTAGATTTAGTTTTGGTATACACTCGGGGTTTGAGCCCCTGGAGTTTAGATTTAGTTTTGGTATACACTCGGGGTTTGAGCCTCTGGAGTTTAGATTTAGTTTTGGTATACACTCGGGGTTTGAGACCCTGGAGTTTAGATTTAGTTTTGGTATACACTCGGGGTTTGAGCCTCTGGAGTTTAGATTTAGTTTTGGTATACACTCGGGGTTTGAGTCCCTGGAGTTTAGATTTAGTTTTGGTATACACTCGGGGTTTGAGCCCCTGGAGTTTAGATTTAGTTTTGGTATACACTCGGGGTTTGAGCCCCTGGAGTTTAGATTTAGTTTTGGTATACACTCGGGGTTTGAGCCTCTGGAGTTTAGATTTAGTTTTGGTATACACTCGGGGTTTGAGCCCTGGAGTTTAGATTTAGTTTTGGTATACACTCGGGGTTTGAGCCTCTGGAGTTTAGATTTAGTTTTGGTATACACTCGGGGTTGAGCCCTGGAGTTTAGATTTAGTTTTGGTATACACTCGGGGTTTGAGCCCCTGGAGTTTAGATTTAGTTTTGGTATACACTCGGGGTTGAGCCCCTGGAGTTTAGATTTAGTTTTGGTATACACTCGGGGTTTGAGCCCCTGGAGTTTAGATTTAGTTTTGGTATACACTCGGGGTTTGAGCCCCTGGAGTTTAGATTTAGTTTTGGTATACACTCGGGGTTTGAGCCCTGGAGTTTAGATTTAGTTTTGGTATACACTCGGGGTTTGAGTCCCTGGAGTTTAGATTTAGTTTTGGTATACACTCGGGGTTTGAGCCCCTGGAGTTTAGATTTAGTTTTGGTATACACTCGGGGTTTGAGCCCCTGGAGTTTAGATTTAGTTTTGGTATACACTCGGGGTTTGAGCCCTGGAGTTTAGATTTAGTTTTGGTATACACTCGGGGTTGAGCCCTGGAGTTTAGATTTAGTTTTGGTATACACTCGGGGTTTGAGCCCCTGGAGTTTAGATTTAGTTTTGGTATACACTCGGGGTTTGAGCCCCTGGAGTTTAGATTTAGTTTTGGTATACACTCGGGGTGGGAGCCCCTGGAGTTTAGATTTAGTTTTGGTATACACTCGGGGTTTGAGCCTCTGGAGTTTAGATTTAGTTTTGGTATACACTCGGGGCTGGAGTCCCTGGAGTTTAGATTTAGTTTTGGTATACACTCGGGGTTTGAGCCCCTGGAGTTTAGATTTAGTTTTGGTATACACTCGGGGTTTGAGCCCTGGAGTTTAGATTTAGTTTTGGTATACACTCGGGGTTTGAGCCCCTGGAGTTTAGATTTAGTTTTGGTATACACTCGGGGTTTGAGCCCCTGGAGTTTAGATTTAGTTTTGGTATACACTCGGGGTTTGAGCCCTGGAGTTTAGATTTAGTTTTGGTATACACTCGGGGTTTGAGCCCCTGGAGTTTAGATTTAGTTTTGGTATACACTCGGGGTTTGAGCCCTGGAGTTTAGATTTAGTTTTGGTATACACTCGGGGTTTGAGCCCCTGGAGTTTAGATTTAGTTTTGGTATACACTCGGGGTTGAGCCCCTGGAGTTTAGATTTAGTTTTGGTATACACTCGGGGTTTGAGCCCTGGAGTTTAGATTTAGTTTTGGTATACACTCGGGGTTTGAGCCCCTGGAGTTTAGATTTAGTTTTGGTATACACTCGGGGTTTGAGCCCTGGAGTTTAGATTTAGTTTTGGTATACACTCGGGGTTGGAGTCCCTGGAGTTTAGATTTAGTTTTGGTATACACTCGGGGTTGGAGTCCCTGGAGTTTAGATTTAGTTTTGGTATACACTCGGGGTTTGAGCCCCTGGAGTTTAGATTTAGTTTTGGTATACACTCGGGGTTTGAGCCTCTGGAGTTTAGATTTAGTTTTGGTATACACTCGGGGTTTGAGCCTCTGGAGTTTAGATTTAGTTTTGGTATACACTCGGGGTTTGAGCCCTGGAGTTTAGATTTAGTTTTGGTATACACTCGGGGCTAGAGCCCTGGAGTTTAGATTTAGTTTTGGTATACACTCGGGGTTTGAGCCTCTGGAGTTTAGATTTAGTTTTGGTATACACTCGGGGTTTGAGCCTCTGGAGTTTAGATTTAGTTTTGGTATACACTCGGGGTTTGAGCCCTGGAGTTTAGATTTAGTTTTGGTATACACTCGGGGTTTGAGCCCTGGAGTTTAGATTTAGTTTTGGTATACACTCGGGGTTTGAGCCCTGGAGTTTAGATTTAGTTTTGGTATACACTCGGGGTTTGAGCCCTGGAGTTTAGATTTAGTTTTGGTATACACTCGGGGTTTGAGCCTCTGGAGTTTAGATTTAGTTTTGGTATACACTCGGGGTTTGAGCCCCTGGAGTTTAGATTTAGTTTTGGTATACACTCGGGGTTTGAGCCCTGGAGTTTAGATTTAGTTTTGGTATACACTCGGGGTTTGAGCCCCTGGAGTTTAGATTTAGTTTTGGTATACACTCGGGGTTTGAGCCCTGGAGTTTAGATTTAGTTTTGGTATACACTCGGGGTTTGAGCCCCTGGAGTTTAGATTTAGTTTTGGTATACACTCGGGGTTGAGCCCCTGGAGTTTAGATTTAGTTTTGGTATACACTCGGGGTTTGAGCCCTGGAGTTTAGATTTAGTTTTGGTATACACTCGGGGTTTGAGCCCTGGAGTTTAGATTTAGTTTTGGTATACACTCGGGGTTTGAGCCCCTGGAGTTTAGATTTAGTTTTGGTATACACTCGGGGTTTGAGCCCCTGGAGTTTAGATTTAGTTTTGGTATACACTCGGGGTTTGAGCCCTGGAGTTTAGATTTAGTTTTGGTATACACTCGGGGTTTGAGCCCCTGGAGTTTAGATTTAGTTTTGGTATACACTCGGGGTTTGAGCCCTGGAGTTTAGATTTAGTTTTGGTATACACTCGGGGTTTGAGCCCCTGGAGTTTAGATTTAGTTTTGGTATACACTCGGGGTTTGAGCCCCTGGAGTTTAGATTTAGTTTTGGTATACACTCGGGGTTTGAGCCCTGGAGTTTAGATTTAGTTTTGGTATACACTCGGGGTTGGAGCCTCTGGAGTTTAGATTTAGTTTTGGTATACACTCGGGGTTTGAGCCCCTGGAGTTTAGATTTAGTTTTGGTATACACTCGGGGTTTGAGCCCCTGGAGTTTAGATTTAGTTTTGGTATACACTCGGGGTTTGAGCCCTGGAGTTTAGATTTAGTTTTGGTATACACTCGGGGTTTGAGCCCCTGGAGTTTAGATTTAGTTTTGGTATACACTCGGGGTTTGAGCCCCTGGAGTTTAGATTTAGTTTTGGTATACACTCGGGGTTTGAGCCCTGGAGTTTAGATTTAGTTTTGGTATACACTCGGGGTTTGAGCCTCTGGAGTTTAGATTTAGTTTTGGTATACACTCGGGGTTGAGCCCTGGAGTTTAGATTTAGTTTTGGTATACACTCGGGGTTGGAGCCTCTGGAGTTTAGATTTAGTTTTGGTATACACTCGGGGTTTGAGCCCCTGGAGTTTAGATTTAGTTTTGGTATACACTCGGGGTTTGAGCCCCTGGAGTTTAGATTTAGTTTTGGTATACACTCGGGGTTTGAGCCCTGGAGTTTAGATTTAGTTTTGGTATACACTCGGGGTTTGAGCCCTGGAGTTTAGATTTAGTTTTGGTATACACTCGGGGTTTGAGCCCTGGAGTTTAGATTTAGTTTTGGTATACACTCGGGGTTTGAGCCCTGGAGTTTAGATTTAGTTTTGGTATACACTCGGGGTTTGAGCCCTGGAGTTTAGATTTAGTTTTGGTATACACTCGGGGTTTGAGCCCTGGAGTTTAGATTTAGTTTTGGTATACACTCGGGGTTAGAGCCCCTGGAGTTTAGATTTAGTTTTGGTATACACTCGGGGTTGGAGCCTCTGGAGTTTAGATTTAGTTTTGGTATACACTCGGGGTTTGATGCCCTGGAGTTTAGATTTAGTTTTGGTATACACTCGGGGTTTGAGCCTCTGGAGTTTAGATTTAGTTTTGGTATACACTCGGGGTTTGAGCCCCTGGAGTTTAGATTTAGTTTTGGTATACACTCGGGGTTGAGCCCTGGAGTTTAGATTTAGTTTTGGTATACACTCGGGGTTTGAGCCCTGGAGTTTAGATTTAGTTTTGGTATACACTCGGGGTTTGAGCCCCTGGAGTTTAGATTTAGTTTTGGTATACACTCGGGGTTTGAGCCCTGGAGTTTAGATTTAGTTTTGGTATACACTCGGGGTTTGAGCCCCTGGAGTTTAGATTTAGTTTTGGTATACACTCGGGGTTTGAGCCCCTGGAGTTTAGATTTAGTTTTGGTATACACTCGGGGTTTGAGCCCTGGAGTTTAGATTTAGTTTTGGTATACACTCGGGGTTTGAGCCCTGGAGTTTAGATTTAGTTTTGGTATACACTCGGGGTTTGAGCCCCTGGAGTTTAGATTTAGTTTTGGTATACACTCGGGGTTTGAGCCCCTGGAGTTTAGATTTAGTTTTGGTATACACTCGGGGTTTGAGCCCTGGAGTTTAGATTTAGTTTTGGTATACACTCGGGGTTTGAGCCCTGGAGTTTAGATTTAGTTTTGGTATACACTCGGGGTTTGAGCCCCTGGAGTTTAGATTTAGTTTTGGTATACACTCGGGGTTTGAGCCTCTGGAGTTTAGATTTAGTTTTGGTATACACTCGGGGTTTGAGCCTCTGGAGTTTAGATTTAGTTTTGGTATACACTCGGGGTTGGAGTCCCTGGAGTTTAGATTTAGTTTTGGTATACACTCGGGGTTTGAGCCCTGGAGTTTAGATTTAGTTTTGGTATACACTCGGGGTTTGAGCCCCTGGAGTTTAGATTTAGTTTTGGTATACACTCGGGGTTTGAGCCCTGGAGTTTAGATTTAGTTTTGGTATACACTCGGGGTTTGAGCCCCTGGAGTTTAGATTTAGTTTTGGTATACACTCGGGGTTTGAGCCCCTGGAGTTTAGATTTAGTTTTGGTATACACTCGGGGTTTGAGCCTCTGGAGTTTAGATTTAGTTTTGGTATACACTCGGGGTTTGAGCCCCTGGAGTTTAGATTTAGTTTTGGTATACACTCGGGGTTTGAGCCCTGGAGTTTAGATTTAGTTTTGGTATACACTCGGGGTTTGAGCCCTGGAGTTTAGATTTAGTTTTGGTATACACTCGGGGTTTGAGCCCCTGGAGTTTAGATTTAGTTTTGGTATACACTCGGGGTTTGAGCCCTGGAGTTTAGATTTAGTTTTGGTATACACTCGGGGTTTGAGCCCCTGGAGTTTAGATTTAGTTTTGGTATACACTCGGGGTTTGAGCCCTGGAGTTTAGATTTAGTTTTGGTATACACTCGGGGTTTGAGCCCTGGAGTTTAGATTTAGTTTTGGTATACACTCGGGGTTTGAGCCCCTGGAGTTTAGATTTAGTTTTGGTATACACTCGGGGTTTGAGCCCCTGGAGTTTAGATTTAGTTTTGGTATACACTCGGGGTTTGAGCCCCTGGAGTTTAGATTTAGTTTTGGTATACACTCGGGGTTTGAGCCCTGGAGTTTAGATTTAGTTTTGGTATACACTCGGGGTTTGAGCCCCTGGAGTTTAGATTTAGTTTTGGTATACACTCGGGGTTTGAGCCCTGGAGTTTAGATTTAGTTTTGGTATACACTCGGGGTTGAGCCCTGGAGTTTAGATTTAGTTTTGGTATACACTCGGGGTTTGAGCCCTGGAGTTTAGATTTAGTTTTGGTATACACTCGGGGTTTGAGCCCCTGGAGTTTAGATTTAGTTTTGGTATACACTCGGGGTTTGAGCCCTGGAGTTTAGATTTAGTTTTGGTATACACTCGGGGTTTGAGCCCCTGGAGTTTAGATTTAGTTTTGGTATACACTCGGGGTTTGAGCCTCTGGAGTTTAGATTTAGTTTTGGTATACACTCGGGGTTTGAGCCCTGGAGTTTAGATTTAGTTTTGGTATACACTCGGGGTTGAGCCTCTGGAGTTTAGATTTAGTTTTGGTATACACTCGGGGTTTGAGCCCCTGGAGTTTAGATTTAGTTTTGGTATACACTCGGGGTTGGAGTCCCTGGAGTTTAGATTTAGTTTTGGTATACACTCGGGGTTGGAGACCCTGGAGTTTAGATTTAGTTTTGGTATACACTCGGGGTTTGAGCCCTGGAGTTTAGATTTAGTTTTGGTATACACTCGGGGTTTGAGCCTCTGGAGTTTAGATTTAGTTTTGGTATACACTCGGGGTTGGAGACCCTGGAGTTTAGATTTAGTTTTGGTATACACTCGGGGTTTGAGCCTCTGGAGTTTAGATTTAGTTTTGGTATACACTCGGGGTTGGAGACCCTGGAGTTTAGATTTAGTTTTGGTATACACTCGGGGTTTGAGCCCCTGGAGTTTAGATTTAGTTTTGGTATACACTCGGGGTTTGAGCCTCTGGAGTTTAGATTTAGTTTTGGTATACACTCGGGGTTTGAGCCCTGGAGTTTAGATTTAGTTTTGGTATACACTCGGGGTTGAGCCCTGGAGTTTAGATTTAGTTTTGGTATACACTCGGGGTTTGAGCCCTGGAGTTTAGATTTAGTTTTGGTATACACTCGGGGTTTGAGCCCTGGAGTTTAGATTTAGTTTTGGTATACACTCGGGGTTTGAGCCCTGGAGTTTAGATTTAGTTTTGGTATACACTCGGGGTTTGAGCCCTGGAGTTTAGATTTAGTTTTGGTATACACTCGGGGTTTGAGCCCCTGGAGTTTAGATTTAGTTTTGGTATACACTCGGGGTTTGAGCCCCTGGAGTTTAGATTTAGTTTTGGTATACACTCGGGGTTTGAGCCCCTGGAGTTTAGATTTAGTTTTGGTATACACTCGGGGTTTGAGCCCTGGAGTTTAGATTTAGTTTTGGTATACACTCGGGGTTTGAGCCCCTGGAGTTTAGATTTAGTTTTGGTATACACTCGGGGTTTGAGCCCTGGAGTTTAGATTTAGTTTTGGTATACACTCGGGGTTTGAGCCCTGGAGTTTAGATTTAGTTTTGGTATACACTCGGGGTTTGAGCCCTGGAGTTTAGATTTAGTTTTGGTATACACTCGGGGTTTGAGCCCTGGAGTTTAGATTTAGTTTTGGTATACACTCGGGGTTTGAGCCTCTGGAGTTTAGATTTAGTTTTGGTATACACTCGGGGTTTGAGCCCTGGAGTTTAGATTTAGTTTTGGTATACACTCGGGGTTTGAGCCCTGGAGTTTAGATTTAGTTTTGGTATACACTCGGGGTTTGAGCCCTGGAGTTTAGATTTAGTTTTGGTATACACTCGGGGTTTGAGCCCCTGGAGTTTAGATTTAGTTTTGGTATACACTCGGGGTTTGAGCCCCTGGAGTTTAGATTTAGTTTTGGTATACACTCGGGGTTTGAGCCCTGGAGTTTAGATTTAGTTTTGGTATACACTCGGGGTTGAGCCCTGGAGTTTAGATTTAGTTTTGGTATACACTCGGGGTTTGAGCCCTGGAGTTTAGATTTAGTTTTGGTATACACTCGGGGTTTGAGCCCCTGGAGTTTAGATTTAGTTTTGGTATACACTCGGGGTTTGAGCCCCTGGAGTTTAGATTTAGTTTTGGTATACACTCGGGGTTTGAGCCCCTGGAGTTTAGATTTAGTTTTGGTATACACTCGGGGTTTGAGCCTCTGGAGTTTAGATTTAGTTTTGGTATACACTCGGGGTTTGAGCCCCTGGAGTTTAGATTTAGTTTTGGTATACACTCGGGGTTAGAGCCCTGGAGTTTAGATTTAGTTTTGGTATACACTCGGGGTTTGAGCCCTGGAGTTTAGATTTAGTTTTGGTATACACTCGGGGTTTGAGCCCTGGAGTTTAGATTTAGTTTTGGTATACACTCGGGGTTTGAGCCCTGGAGTTTAGATTTAGTTTTGGTATACACTCGGGGTTTGAGCCTCTGGAGTTTAGATTTAGTTTTGGTATACACTCGGGGTTTGAGCCTCTGGAGTTTAGATTTAGTTTTGGTATACACTCGGGGTTTGAGCCCCTGGAGTTTAGATTTAGTTTTGGTATACACTCGGGGTTGGAGCCTCTGGAGTTTAGATTTAGTTTTGGTATACACTCGGGGTTTGAGCACCTGGAGTTTAGATTTAGTTTTGGTATACACTCGGGGTTTGAGCCCTGGAGTTTAGATTTAGTTTTGGTATACACTCGGGGTTTGAGCCCCTGGAGTTTAGATTTAGTTTTGGTATACACTCGGGGTTTGAGCCCTGGAGTTTAGATTTAGTTTTGGTATACACTCGGGGTTTGAGCCCTGGAGTTTAGATTTAGTTTTGGTATACACTCGGGGTTTGAGCCCTGGAGTTTAGATTTAGTTTTGGTATACACTCGGGGTTTGAGCCCCTGGAGTTTAGATTTAGTTTTGGTATACACTCGGGGTTTGAGCCCTGGAGTTTAGATTTAGTTTTGGTATACACTCGGGGTTTGAGCCCCTGGAGTTTAGATTTAGTTTTGGTATACACTCGGGGTTTGAGCCCTGGAGTTTAGATTTAGTTTTGGTATACACTCGGGGTTTGAGCCCTGGAGTTTAGATTTAGTTTTGGTATACACTCGGGGTTTGAGCCTCTGGAGTTTAGATTTAGTTTTGGTATACACTCGGGGTTTGAGCCCTGGAGTTTAGATTTAGTTTTGGTATACACTCGGGGTTTGAGCCCCTGGAGTTTAGATTTAGTTTTGGTATACACTCGGGGTTTGAGCCCTGGAGTTTAGATTTAGTTTTGGTATACACTCGGGGTTTGAGCCCCTGGAGTTTAGATTTAGTTTTGGTATACACTCGGGGTTTGAGCCCTGGAGTTTAGATTTAGTTTTGGTATACACTCGGGGTTTGAGCCTCTGGAGTTTAGATTTAGTTTTGGTATACACTCGGGGTTTGAGCCCTGGAGTTTAGATTTAGTTTTGGTATACACTCGGGGTTTGAGCCCTGGAGTTTAGATTTAGTTTTGGTATACACTCGGGGTTTGAGCCCTGGAGTTTAGATTTAGTTTTGGTATACACTCGGGGTTAGAGCCCTGGAGTTTAGATTTAGTTTTGGTATACACTCGGGGTTTGAGCCCCTGGAGTTTAGATTTAGTTTTGGTATACACTCGGGGTTTGAGCCCCTGGAGTTTAGATTTAGTTTTGGTATACACTCGGGGTTGGAGACCCTGGAGTTTAGATTTAGTTTTGGTATACACTCGGGGTTAGAGCCCCTGGAGTTTAGATTTAGTTTTGGTATACACTCGGGGTTTGAGTCCCTGGAGTTTATATTTAGTTTTGGTATACACTCGGGGTTTGAGCCCTGGAGTTTAGATTTAGTTTTGGTATACACTCGGGGTTTGAGCCCCTGGAGTTTAGATTTAGTTTTGGTATACACTCGGGGTTTGAGCCTCTGGAGTTTAGATTTAGTTTTGGTATACACTCGGGGTTTGAGCCTCTGGAGTTTAGATTTAGTTTTGGTATACACTCGGGGTTTGAGCCCCTGGAGTTTAGATTTAGTTTTGGTATACACTCGGGGTTTGAGTCCCTGGAGTTTAGATTTAGTTTTGGTATACACTCGGGGTTTGAGCCCCTGGAGTTTAGATTTAGTTTTGGTATACACTCGGGGTTTGAGCCCCTGGAGTTTAGATTTAGTTTTGGTATACACTCGGGGTTTGAGCCCCTGGAGTTTAGATTTAGTTTTGGTATACACTCGGGGTTTGAGCCCCTGGAGTTTAGATTTAGTTTTGGTATACACTCGGGGTTTGAGCCCCTGGAGTTTAGATTTAGTTTTGGTATACACTCGGGGTTTGAGCCCTGGAGTTTAGATTTAGTTTTGGTATACACTCGGGGTTTGAGCCCCTGGAGTTTAGATTTAGTTTTGGTATACACTCGGGGTTTGAGCCCTGGAGTTTAGATTTAGTTTTGGTATACACTCGGGGTTTGAGCCCCTGGAGTTTAGATTTAGTTTTGGTATACACTCGGGGTTTGAGCCCCTGGAGTTTAGATTTAGTTTTGGTATACACTCGGGGTTTGAGCCCCTGGAGTTTAGATTTAGTTTTGGTATACACTCGGGGTTTGAGCCCCTGGAGTTTAGATTTAGTTTTGGTATACACTCGGGGTTTGAGCCCCTGGAGTTTAGATTTAGTTTTGGTATACACTCGGGGTTTGAGCCCCTGGAGTTTAGATTTAGTTTTGGTATACACTCGGGGTTTGAGCCCCTGGAGTTTAGATTTAGTTTTGGTATACACTCGGGGTTTGAGCCTCTGGAGTTTAGATTTAGTTTTGGTATACACTCGGGGTTTGAGCCCTGGAGTTTAGATTTAGTTTTGGTATACACTCGGGGTTGAGCCCTGGAGTTTAGATTTAGTTTTGGTATACACTCGGGGTTTGAGCCTCTGGAGTTTAGATTTAGTTTTGGTATACACTCGGGGTTTGAGCCCCTGGAGTTTAGATTTAGTTTTGGTATACACTCGGGGTTAGAGCCCTGGAGTTTAGATTTAGTTTTGGTATACACTCGGGGTTTGAGCCCCTGGAGTTTAGATTTAGTTTTGGTATACACTCGGGGTTTGAGCCCCTGGAGTTTAGATTTAGTTTTGGTATACACTCGGGGTTTGAGCCCCTGGAGTTTAGATTTAGTTTTGGTATACACTCGGGGTTTGAGTCCCTGGAGTTTAGATTTAGTTTTGGTATACACTCGGGGTTTGAGCCCCTGGAGTTTAGATTTAGTTTTGGTATACACTCGGGGTTTGAGCCTCTGGAGTTTAGATTTAGTTTTGGTATACACTCGGGGTTAGAGCCCTGGAGTTTAGATTTAGTTTTGGTATACACTCGGGGTTTGAGCCCCTGGAGTTTAGATTTAGTTTTGGTATACACTCGGGGTTTGAGCCTCTGGAGTTTAGATTTAGTTTTGGTATACACTCGGGGTTTGAGCCTCTGGAGTTTAGATTTAGTTTTGGTATACACTCGGGGTTGGAGCCTCTGGAGTTTAGATTTAGTTTTGGTATACACTCGGGGTTTGAGCCCTGGAGTTTAGATTTAGTTTTGGTATACACTCGGGGTTTGAGCCTCTGGAGTTTAGATTTAGTTTTGGTATACACTCGGGGTTTGAGCCCCTGGAGTTTAGATTTAGTTTTGGTATACACTCGGGGTTTGAGCCCTGGAGTTTAGATTTAGTTTTGGTATACACTCGGGGTTTGAGCTCTGGAGTTTAGATTTAGTTTTGGTATACACTCGGGGTTTGAGCCTCTGGAGTTTAGATTTAGTTTTGGTATACACTCGGGGTTTGAGCCCCTGGAGTTTAGATTTAGTTTTGGTATACACTCGGGGTTTGAGCCCCTGGAGTTTAGATTTAGTTTTGGTATACACTCGGGGTTTGAGCCCCTGGAGTTTAGATTTAGTTTTGGTATACACTCGGGGTTTGAGCCGCTGGAGTTTAGATTTAGTTTTGGTATACACTCGGGGTTTGAGCCCCTGGAGTTTAGATTTAGTTTTGGTATACACTCGGGGTTTGAGCCCCTGGAGTTTAGATTTAGTTTTGGTATACACTCGGGGTTTGAGCCCCTGGAGTTTAGATTTAGTTTTGGTATACACTCGGGGTTTGAGCCCTGGAGTTTAGATTTAGTTTTGGTATACACTCGGGGTTTGAGCCCTGGAGTTTAGATTTAGTTTTGGTATACACTCGGGGTTTGAGCCCCTGGAGTTTAGATTTAGTTTTGGTATACACTCGGGGTTTGAGCCCTGGAGTTTAGATTTAGTTTTGGTATACACTCGGGGTTTGAGCCCCTGGAGTTTAGATTTAGTTTTGGTATACACTCGGGGTTTGAGCCCTGGAGTTTAGATTTAGTTTTGGTATACACTCGGGGTTTGAGCCCCTGGAGTTTAGATTTAGTTTTGGTATACACTCGGGGTTTGAGCCCTGGAGTTTAGATTTAGTTTTGGTATACACTCGGGGTTTGAGCCCCTGGAGTTTAGATTTAGTTTTGGTATACACTCGGGGTTTGAGCCCTGGAGTTTAGATTTAGTTTTGGTATACACTCGGGGTTTGAGCCCTGGAGTTTAGATTTAGTTTTGGTATACACTCGGGGTTTGAGCCCTGGAGTTTAGATTTAGTTTTGGTATACACTCGGGGTTGGAGCCCCTGGAGTTTAGATTTAGTTTTGGTATACACTCGGGGTTTGAGTCCCTGGAGTTTAGATTTAGTTTTGGTATACACTCGGGGTTTGAGCCTCTGGAGTTTAGATTTAGTTTTGGTATACACTCGGGGTTTGAGCCCCTGGAGTTTAGATTTAGTTTTGGTATACACTCGGGGTTTGAGCCCCTGGAGTTTAGATTTAGTTTTGGTATACACTCGGGGTTTGAGCCCCTGGAGTTTAGATTTAGTTTTGGTATACACTCGGGGTTTGAGCCCTGGAGTTTAGATTTAGTTTTGGTATACACTCGGGGTTTGAGCCCTGGAGTTTAGATTTAGTTTTGGTATACACTCGGGGTTTGAGCCCTGGAGTTTAGATTTAGTTTTGGTATACACTCGGGGTTTGAGCCCTGGAGTTTAGATTTAGTTTTGGTATACACTCGGGGTTTGAGCCCTGGAGTTTAGATTTAGTTTTGGTATACACTCGGGGTTTGAGCCCCTGGAGTTTAGATTTAGTTTTGGTATACACTCGGGGTTTGAGCCCTGGAGTTTAGATTTAGTTTTGGTATACACTCGGGGTTTGAGCCCTGGAGTTTAGATTTAGTTTTGGTATACACTCGGGGTTTGAGCCCTGGAGTTTAGATTTAGTTTTGGTATACACTCGGGGTTTGAGCCCTGGAGTTTAGATTTAGTTTTGGTATACACTCGGGGTTTGAGCCCTGGAGTTTAGATTTAGTTTTGGTATACACTCGGGGTTTGAGCCCTGGAGTTTAGATTTAGTTTTGGTATACACTCGGGGTTTGAGCCCTGGAGTTTAGATTTAGTTTTGGTATACACTCGGGGTTTGAGCCCCTGGAGTTTAGATTTAGTTTTGGTATACACTCGGGGTTTGAGCCCTGGAGTTTAGATTTAGTTTTGGTATACACTCGGGGTTGGAGCCCTGGAGTTTAGATTTAGTTTTGGTATACACTCGGGGTTGAGCCCTGGAGTTTAGATTTAGTTTTGGTATACACTCGGGGTTTGAGCCCCTGGAGTTTAGATTTAGTTTTGGTATACACTCGGGGTTTGAGCCCCTGGAGTTTAGATTTAGTTTTGGTATACACTCGGGGTTTGAGCCCCTGGAGTTTAGATTTAGTTTTGGTATACACTCGGGGTTTGAGCCCTGGAGTTTAGATTTAGTTTTGGTATACACTCGGGGTTTGAGCCCTGGAGTTTAGATTTAGTTTTGGTATACACTCGGGGTTTGAGCCCCTGGAGTTTAGATTTAGTTTTGGTATACACTCGGGGTTTGAGCCCTGGAGTTTAGATTTAGTTTTGGTATACACTCGGGGTTTGAGCCCTGGAGTTTAGATTTAGTTTTGGTATACACTCGGGGTTTGAGCCCCTGGAGTTTAGATTTAGTTTTGGTATACACTCGGGGTTTGAGCCCTGGAGTTTAGATTTAGTTTTGGTATACACTCGGGGTTTGAGCCCCTGGAGTTTAGATTTAGTTTTGGTATACACTCGGGGTTTGAGCCCCTGGAGTTTAGATTTAGTTTTGGTATACACTCGGGGTTGGAGACCCTGGAGTTTAGATTTAGTTTTGGTATACACTCGGGGTTGGAGTCCCTGGAGTTTAGATTTAGTTTTGGTATACACTCGGGGTTTGAGCCTCTGGAGTTTAGATTTAGTTTTGGTATACACTCGGGGTTTGAGCCCCTGGAGTTTAGATTTAGTTTTGGTATACACTCGGGGTTTGAGCCTCTGGAGTTTAGATTTAGTTTTGGTATACACTCGGGGTTTGAGCCACTGGAGTTTAGATTTAGTTTTGGTATACACTCGGGGTTTGAGCCTCTGGAGTTTAGATTTAGTTTTGGTATACACTCGGGGTTTGAGCCTCTGGAGTTTAGATTTAGTTTTGGTATACACTCGGGGTTTGAGCCCCTGGAGTTTAGATTTAGTTTTGGTATACACTCGGGGTTTGAGCCCTGGAGTTTAGATTTAGTTTTGGTATACACTCGGGGTTTGAGCCCTGGAGTTTAGATTTAGTTTTGGTATACACTCGGGGTTTGAGCCCTGGAGTTTAGATTTAGTTTTGGTATACACTCGGGGTTTGAGCCCTGGAGTTTAGATTTAGTTTTGGTATACACTCGGGGTTTGAGCCCTGGAGTTTAGATTTAGTTTTGGTATACACTCGGGGTTTGAGCCCTGGAGTTTAGATTTAGTTTTGGTATACACTCGGGGTTTGAGCCCTGGAGTTTAGATTTAGTTTTGGTATACACTCGGGGTTTGAGCCCCTGGAGTTTAGATTTAGTTTTGGTATACACTCGGGGTTTGAGCCCTGGAGTTTAGATTTAGTTTTGGTATACACTCGGGGTTTGAGCCCTGGAGTTTAGATTTAGTTTTGGTATACACTCGGGGTTTGAGCCCCTGGAGTTTAGATTTAGTTTTGGTATACACTCGGGGTTTGAGCCCTGGAGTTTAGATTTAGTTTTGGTATACACTCGGGGTTGAGCCCTGGAGTTTAGATTTAGTTTTGGTATACACTCGGGGTTTGAGCCCTGGAGTTTAGATTTAGTTTTGGTATACACTCGGGGTTTGAGCCTCTGGAGTTTAGATTTAGTTTTGGTATACACTCGGGGTTTGAGCCCCTGGAGTTTAGATTTAGTTTTGGTATACACTCGGGGTTTGAGCCCTGGAGTTTAGATTTAGTTTTGGTATACACTCGGGGTTTGAGCCCCTGGAGTTTAGATTTAGTTTTGGTATACACTCGGGGTTTGAGCCCCTGGAGTTTAGATTTAGTTTTGGTATACACTCGGGGTTTGAGCCCCTGGAGTTTAGATTTAGTTTTGGTATACACTCGGGGTTTGAGCCCCTGGAGTTTAGATTTAGTTTTGGTATACACTCGGGGTTTGAGCCCCTGGAGTTTAGATTTAGTTTTGGTATACACTCGGGGTTTGAGCCCTGGAGTTTAGATTTAGTTTTGGTATACACTCGGGGTTTGAGCCCTGGAGTTTAGATTTAGTTTTGGTATACACTCGGGGTTTGAGCCCCTGGAGTTTAGATTTAGTTTTGGTATACACTCGGGGTTTGAGCCCTGGAGTTTAGATTTAGTTTTGGTATACACTCGGGGTTTGAGCCCTGGAGTTTAGATTTAGTTTTGGTATACACTCGGGGTTTGAGCCCCTGGAGTTTAGATTTAGTTTTGGTATACACTCGGGGTTTGAGCCCTGGAGTTTAGATTTAGTTTTGGTATACACTCGGGGTTTGAGCCCCTGGAGTTTAGATTTAGTTTTGGTATACACTCGGGGTTTGAGCCCTGGAGTTTAGATTTAGTTTTGGTATACACTCGGGGTTTGAGCCCTGGAGTTTAGATTTAGTTTTGGTATACACTCGGGGTTTGAGCCCCTGGAGTTTAGATTTAGTTTTGGTATACACTCGGGGTTTGAGCCCTGGAGTTTAGATTTAGTTTTGGTATACACTCGGGGTTTGAGCCCTGGAGTTTAGATTTAGTTTTGGTATACACTCGGGGTTTGAGCCCCTGGAGTTTAGATTTAGTTTTGGTATACACTCGGGGTTTGAGCCCTGGAGTTTAGATTTAGTTTTGGTATACACTCGGGGTTTGAGCCCTGGAGTTTAGATTTAGTTTTGGTATACACTCGGGGTTTGAGCCCCTGGAGTTTAGATTTAGTTTTGGTATACACTCGGGGTTTGAGCCCTGGAGTTTAGATTTAGTTTTGGTATACACTCGGGGTTTGAGCCTCTGGAGTTTAGATTTAGTTTTGGTATACACTCGGGGTTTGAGCCCTGGAGTTTAGATTTAGTTTTGGTATACACTCGGGGTTTGAGCCCTGGAGTTTAGATTTAGTTTTGGTATACACTCGGGGTTTGAGCCCCTGGAGTTTAGATTTAGTTTTGGTATACACTCGGGGTTTGAGCCCCTGGAGTTTAGATTTAGTTTTGGTATACACTCGGGGTTGGAGTCCCTGGAGTTTAGATTTAGTTTTGGTATACACTCGGGGTTTGAGCCCCTGGAGTTTAGATTTAGTTTTGGTATACACTCGGGGTTGAAGCCCCTGGAGTTTAGATTTAGTTTTGGTATACACTCGGGGTTTGAGCCCCTGGAGTTTAGATTTAGTTTTGGTATACACTCGGGGTTAGAGCCCCTGGAGTTTAGATTTAGTTTTGGTATACACTCGGGGTTGAAGCCTCTGGAGTTTAGTTGTAGTTTTGGTATACACTCGGGGTTTGAGCCCCTGGAGTTTAGATTTAGTTTTGGTATACACTCGTGGTTTGAGCCCCTGGAGTTTAGATTTAGTTTTGGTATACACTCGGGGTTTGAGCCCCTGGAGTTTAGATTTAGTTTTGGTATACACTCGTGGTTTGAGCCCCTGGAGTTTAGATTTAGTTTTGGTATACACTCGGGGTTTGAGCCCTGGAGTTTAGATTTAGTTTTGGTATACACTCGGGGTTTGAGCCCCTGGAGTTTAGATTTAGTTTTGGTATACACTCGGGGTTTGAGCCCCTGGAGTTTAGATTTAGTTTTGGTATACACTCGGGGTTGAGCCCCTGGAGTTTAGATTTAGTTTTGGTATACACTCGGGGTTTGAGCCCTGGAGTTTAGATTTAGTTTTGGTATACACTCGGGGTTTGAGCCCTGGAGTTTAGATTTAGTTTTGGTATACACTCGGGGTTTGAGCCCTGGAGTTTAGATTTAGTTTTGGTATACACTCGGGGTTTGAGCCCCTGGAGTTTAGATTTAGTTTTGGTATACACTCGGGGTTTGAGCCCTGGAGTTTAGATTTAGTTTTGGTATACACTCGGGGTTTGAGCCCTGGAGTTTAGATTTAGTTTTGGTATACACTCGGGGTTTGAGCCCTGGAGTTTAGATTTAGTTTTGGTATACACTCGGGGTTTGAGCCCTGGAGTTTAGATTTAGTTTTGGTATACACTCGGGGTTTGAGCC
This sequence comes from Carcharodon carcharias, assembly GCF_017639515.1. Lineage (NCBI taxonomy): Eukaryota > Metazoa > Chordata > Chondrichthyes > Lamniformes > Lamnidae > Carcharodon > Carcharodon carcharias. The sequence continues at coordinate 513,448 of NC_054496.1, read as the reverse complement.
CTGGAGTTTAGATTTAGTTTTGGTATACACTCGGGGTTTGAGCCCCTGGAGTTTAGATTTAGTTTTGGTATACACTCGGGGTTTGAGCCCTGGAGTTTAGATTTAGTTTTGGTATACACTCGGGGTTTGAGCCCTGGAGTTTAGATTTAGTTTTGGTATACACTCGGGGTTTGAGCCCTGGAGTTTAGATTTAGTTTTGGTATACACTCGGGGTTTGAGCCCCTGGAGTTTAGATTTAGTTTTGGTATACACTCGGGGTTTGAGCCCTGGAGTTTAGATTTAGTTTTGGTATACACTCGGGGTTTGAGCCCCTGGAGTTTAGATTTAGTTTTGGTATACACTCGGGGTTTGAGCCCCTGGAGTTTAGATTTAGTTTTGGTATACACTCGGGGTTTGAGCCCCTGGAGTTTAGATTTAGTTTTGGTATACACTCGGGGTTTGAGCCCTGGAGTTTAGATTTAGTTTTGGTATACACTCGGGGTTTGAGCCCCTGGAGTTTAGATTTAGTTTTGGTATACACTCGGGGTTTGAGCCCTGGAGTTTAGATTTAGTTTTGGTATACACTCGGGGTTTGAGCCCTGGAGTTTAGATTTAGTTTTGGTATACACTCGGGGTTTGAGCCCTGGAGTTTAGATTTAGTTTTGGTATACACTCGGGGTTTGAGCCCCTGGAGTTTAGATTTAGTTTTGGTATACACTCGGGGTTTGAGCCCTGGAGTTTAGATTTAGTTTTGGTATACACTCGGGGTTTGAGCCCCTGGAGTTTAGATTTAGTTTTGGTATACACTCGGGGTTTGAGCCCCTGGAGTTTAGATTTAGTTTTGGTATACACTCGGGGTTTGAGCCCCTGGAGTTTAGATTTAGTTTTGGTATACACTCGGGGTTTGAGCCCTGGAGTTTAGATTTAGTTTTGGTATACACTCGGGGTTTGAGCCCCTGGAGTTTAGATTTAGTTTTGGTATACACTCGGGGTTTGAGCCCCTGGAGTTTAGATTTAGTTTTGGTATACACTCGGGGTTTGAGCCCCTGGAGTTTAGATTTAGTTTTGGTATACACTCGGGGTTTGAGCCCCTGGAGTTTAGATTTAGTTTTGGTATACACTCGGGGTTTGAGCCCCTGGAGTTTAGATTTAGTTTTGGTATACACTCGGGGTTTGAGCCCCTGGAGTTTAGATTTAGTTTTGGTATACACTCGGGGTTTGAGCCCCTGGAGTTTAGATTTAGTTTTGGTATACACTCGGGGTTTGAGCCCTGGAGTTTAGATTTAGTTTTGGTATACACTCGGGGTTTGAGCCCCTGGAGTTTAGATTTAGTTTTGGTATACACTCGGGGTTTGAGCCCCTGGAGTTTAGATTTAGTTTTGGTATACACTCGGGGTTTGAGCCCTGGAGTTTAGATTTAGTTTTGGTATACACTCGGGGTTTGAGCCCCTGGAGTTTAGATTTAGTTTTGGTATACACTCGGGGTTTGAGCCCCTGGAGTTTAGATTTAGTTTTGGTATACACTCGGGGTTTGAGCCCCTGGAGTTTAGATTTAGTTTTGGTATACACTCGGGGTTTGAGCCCTGGAGTTTAGATTTAGTTTTGGTATACACTCGGGGTTTGAGCCCTGGAGTTTAGATTTAGTTTTGGTATACACTCGGGGTTTGAGCCCTGGAGTTTAGATTTAGTTTTGGTATACACTCGGGGTTTGAGCCCTGGAGTTTAGATTTAGTTTTGGTATACACTCGGGGTTTGAGCCCTGGAGTTTAGATTTAGTTTTGGTATACACTCGGGGTTTGAGCCCCTGGAGTTTAGATTTAGTTTTGGTATACACTCGGGGTTTGAGCCCCTGGAGTTTAGATTTAGTTTTGGTATACACTCGGGGTTTGAGCCCTGGAGTTTAGATTTAGTTTTGGTATACACTCGGGGTTTGAGCCCCTGGAGTTTAGATTTAGTTTTGGTATACACTCGGGTTTGAGCCCCTGGAGTTTAGATTTAGTTTTGGTATACACTCGGGGTTTGAGCCCTGGAGTTTAGATTTAGTTTTGGTATACACTCGGGGTTTGAGCCCTGGAGTTTAGATTTAGTTTTGGTATACACTCGGGGTTTGAGCCCTGGAGTTTAGATTTAGTTTTGGTATACACTCGGGGTTTGAGCCCCTGGAGTTTAGATTTAGTTTTGGTATACACTCGGGTTTGAGCCCTGGAGTTTAGATTTAGTTTTGGTATACACTCGGGGTTTGAGCCCCTGGAGTTTAGATTTAGTTTTGGTATACACTCGGGGTTTGAGCCCTGGAGTTTAGATTTAGTTTTGGTATACACTCGGGGTTTGAGCCCTGGAGTTTAGATTTAGTTTTGGTATACACTCGGGGTTTGAGCCCCTGGAGTTTAGATTTAGTTTTGGTATACACTCGGGGTTTGAGCCCCTGGAGTTTAGATTTAGTTTTGGTATACACTCGGGGTTTGAGCCCCTGGAGTTTAGATTTAGTTTTGGTATACACTCGGGGTTTGAGCCCCTGGAGTTTAGATTTAGTTTTGGTATACACTCGGGGTTTGAGCCCTGGAGTTTAGATTTAGTTTTGGTATACACTCGGGGTTTGAGCCCTGGAGTTTAGATTTAGTTTTGGTATACACTCGGGGTTTGAGCCCTGGAGTTTAGATTTAGTTTTGGTATACACTCGGGGTTTGAGCCCCTGGAGTTTAGATTTAGTTTTGGTATACACTCGGGGTTTGAGCCCTGGAGTTTAGATTTAGTTTTGGTATACACTCGGGGTTTGAGCCCTGGAGTTTAGATTTAGTTTTGGTATACACTCGGGGTTTGAGCCCCTGGAGTTTAGATTTAGTTTTGGTATACACTCGGGGTTTGAGCCCTGGAGTTTAGATTTAGTTTTGGTATACACTCGGGGTTTGAGCCCTGGAGTTTAGATTTAGTTTTGGTATACACTCGGGGTTTGAGCCCCTGGAGTTTAGATTTAGTTTTGGTATACACTCGGGGTTTGAGCCCCTGGAGTTTAGATTTAGTTTTGGTATACACTCGGGGTTTGAGCCCCTGGAGTTTAGATTTAGTTTTGGTATACACTCGGGGTTTGAGCCCTGGAGTTTAGATTTAGTTTTGGTATACACTCGGGGTTTGAGCCCTGGAGTTTAGATTTAGTTTTGGTATACACTCGGGGTTTGAGCCCTGGAGTTTAGATTTAGTTTTGGTATACACTCGGGGTTTGAGCCCCTGGAGTTTAGATTTAGTTTTGGTATACACTCGGGGTTTGAGCCCCTGGAGTTTAGATTTAGTTTTGGTATACACTCGGGGTTTGAGCCCTGGAGTTTAGATTTAGTTTTGGTATACACTCGGGGTTTGAGCCCCTGGAGTTTAGATTTAGTTTTGGTATACACTCGGGGTTTGAGCCCCTGGAGTTTAGATTTAGTTTTGGTATACACTCGGGGTTTGAGCCCCTGGAGTTTAGATTTAGTTTTGGTATACACTCGGGGTTTGAGCCCCTGGAGTTTAGATTTAGTTTTGGTATACACTCGGGGTTTGAGCCCCTGGAGTTTAGATTTAGTTTTGGTATACACTCGGGGTTTGAGCCCTGGAGTTTAGATTTAGTTTTGGTATACACTCGGGGTTTGAGCCCTGGAGTTTAGATTTAGTTTTGGTATACACTCGGGGTTTGAGCCCCTGGAGTTTAGATTTAGTTTTGGTATACACTCGGGGTTTGAGCCCTGGAGTTTAGATTTAGTTTTGGTATACACTCGGGGTTTGAGCCCCTGGAGTTTAGATTTAGTTTTGGTATACACTCGGGGTTTGAGCCCTGGAGTTTAGATTTAGTTTTGGTATACACTCGGGGTTTGAGCCCCTGGAGTTTAGATTTAGTTTTGGTATACACTCGGGGTTTGAGCCCCTGGAGTTTAGATTTAGTTTTGGTATACACTCGGGGTTTGAGCCCCTGGAGTTTAGATTTAGTTTTGGTATACACTCGGGGTTTGAGCCCTGGAGTTTAGATTTAGTTTTGGTATACACTCGGGGTTTGAGCCCTGGAGTTTAGATTTAGTTTTGGTATACACTCGGGGTTTGAGCCCCTGGAGTTTAGATTTAGTTTTGGTATACACTCGGGGTTTGAGCCCTGGAGTTTAGATTTAGTTTTGGTATACACTCGGGGTTTGAGCCCCTGGAGTTTAGATTTAGTTTTGGTATACACTCGGGGTTTGAGCCCCTGGAGTTTAGATTTAGTTTTGGTATACACTCGGGGTTTGAGCCCCTGGAGTTTAGATTTAGTTTTGGTATACACTCGGGGTTTGAGCCCTGGAGTTTAGATTTAGTTTTGGTATACACTCGGGGTTTGAGCCCTGGAGTTTAGATTTAGTTTTGGTATACACTCGGGGTTTGAGCCCCTGGAGTTTAGATTTAGTTTTGGTATACACTCGGGGTTTGAGCCCTGGAGTTTAGATTTAGTTTTGGTATACACTCGGGGTTTGAGCCCCTGGAGTTTAGATTTAGTTTTGGTATACACTCGGGGTTTGAGCCCTGGAGTTTAGATTTAGTTTTGGTATACACTCGGGGTTTGAGCCCCTGGAGTTTAGATTTAGTTTTGGTATACACTCGGGGTTTGAGCCCTGGAGTTTAGATTTAGTTTTGGTATACACTCGGGGTTTGAGCCCTGGAGTTTAGATTTAGTTTTGGTATACACTCGGGGTTTGAGCCCTGGAGTTTAGATTTAGTTTTGGTATACACTCGGGGTTTGAGCCCTGGAGTTTAGATTTAGTTTTGGTATACACTCGGGGTTTGAGCCCCTGGAGTTTAGATTTAGTTTTGGTATACACTCGGGGTTTGAGCCCCTGGAGTTTAGATTTAGTTTTGGTATACACTCGGGGTTTGAGCCCCTGGAGTTTAGATTTAGTTTTGGTATACACTCGGGGTTTGAGCCCTGGAGTTTAGATTTAGTTTTGGTATACACTCGGGGTTTGAGCCCCTGGAGTTTAGATTTAGTTTTGGTATACACTCGGGGTTTGAGCCCCTGGAGTTTAGATTTAGTTTTGGTATACACTCGGGGTTTGAGCCCCTGGAGTTTAGATTTAGTTTTGGTATACACTCGGGGTTTGAGCCCTGGAGTTTAGATTTAGTTTTGGTATACACTCGGGGTTTGAGCCCCTGGAGTTTAGATTTAGTTTTGGTATACACTCGGGGTTTGAGCCCTGGAGTTTAGATTTAGTTTTGGTATACACTCGGGGTTTGAGCCCCTGGAGTTTAGATTTAGTTTTGGTATACACTCGGGGTTTGAGCCCTGGAGTTTAGATTTAGTTTTGGTATACACTCGGGGTTTGAGCCCCTGGAGTTTAGATTTAGTTTTGGTATACACTCGGGGTTTGAGCCCCTGGAGTTTAGATTTAGTTTTGGTATACACTCGGGGTTTGAGCCCCTGGAGTTTAGATTTAGTTTTGGTATACACTCGGGGTTTGAGCCCTGGAGTTTAGATTTAGTTTTGGTATACACTCGGGGTTTGAGCCCCTGGAGTTTAGATTTAGTTTTGGTATACACTCGGGGTTTGAGCCCTGGAGTTTAGATTTAGTTTTGGTATACACTCGGGGTTTGAGCCCCTGGAGTTTAGATTTAGTTTTGGTATACACTCGGGGTTTGAGCCCTGGAGTTTAGATTTAGTTTTGGTATACACTCGGGGTTTGAGCCCTGGAGTTTAGATTTAGTTTTGGTATACACTCGGGGTTTGAGCCCTGGAGTTTAGATTTAGTTTTGGTATACACTCGGGGTTTGAGCCCTGGAGTTTAGATTTAGTTTTGGTATACACTCGGGGTTTGAGCCCCTGGAGTTTAGATTTAGTTTTGGTATACACTCGGGGTTTGAGCCCTGGAGTTTAGATTTAGTTTTGGTATACACTCGGGGTTTGAGCCCTGGAGTTTAGATTTAGTTTTGGTATACACTCGGGGTTTGAGCCCCTGGAGTTTAGATTTAGTTTTGGTATACACTCGGGGTTTGAGCCCTGGAGTTTAGATTTAGTTTTGGTATACACTCGGGGTTTGAGCCCTGGAGTTTAGATTTAGTTTTGGTATACACTCGGGGTTTGAGCCCTGGAGTTTAGATTTAGTTTTGGTATACACTCGGGGTTTGAGCCCCTGGAGTTTAGATTTAGTTTTGGTATACACTCGGGGTTTGAGCCCTGGAGTTTAGATTTAGTTTTGGTATACACTCGGGGTTTGAGCCCTGGAGTTTAGATTTAGTTTTGGTATACACTCGGGGTTTGAGCCCTGGAGTTTAGATTTAGTTTTGGTATACACTCGGGGTTTGAGCCCTGGAGTTTAGATTTAGTTTTGGTATACACTCGGGGTTTGAGCCCCTGGAGTTTAGATTTAGTTTTGGTATACACTCGGGGTTTGAGCCCCTGGAGTTTAGATTTAGTTTTGGTATACACTCGGGGTTTGAGCCCCTGGAGTTTAGATTTAGTTTTGGTATACACTCGGGGTTTGAGCCCCTGGAGTTTAGATTTAGTTTTGGTATACACTCGGGGTTTGAGCCCCTGGAGTTTAGATTTAGTTTTGGTATACACTCGGGGTTTGAGCCCTGGAGTTTAGATTTAGTTTTGGTATACACTCGGGGTTTGAGCCCTGGAGTTTAGATTTAGTTTTGGTATACACTCGGGGTTTGAGCCCCTGGAGTTTAGATTTAGTTTTGGTATACACTCGGGGTTTGAGCCCTGGAGTTTAGATTTAGTTTTGGTATACACTCGGGGTTTGAGCCCCTGGAGTTTAGATTTAGTTTTGGTATACACTCGGGGTTTGAGCCCCTGGAGTTTAGATTTAGTTTTGGTATACACTCGGGGTTTGAGCCCTGGAGTTTAGATTTAGTTTTGGTATACACTCGGGGTTTGAGCCCTGGAGTTTAGATTTAGTTTTGGTATACACTCGGGGTTTGAGCCCTGGAGTTTAGATTTAGTTTTGGTATACACTCGGGGTTTGAGCCCCTGGAGTTTAGATTTAGTTTTGGTATACACTCGGGGTTTGAGCCCTGGAGTTTAGATTTAGTTTTGGTATACACTCGGGGTTTGAGCCCCTGGAGTTTAGATTTAGTTTTGGTATACACTCGGGGTTTGAGCCCTGGAGTTTAGATTTAGTTTTGGTATACACTCGGGGTTTGAGCCCCTGGAGTTTAGATTTAGTTTTGGTATACACTCGGGGTTTGAGACTGGAGTTTAGATTTAGTTTTGGTATAAACTCGGGGTTTGAGCCCCTGGAGTTTAGATTTAGTTTTGGTATACACTCGGGGTTTGAGCCCTGGAGTTTAGATTTAGTTTTGGTATACACTCGGGGTTTGAGCCCTGGAGTTTAGATTTAGTTTTGGTATACACTCGGGGTTTGAGCCCCTGGAGTTTAGATTTAGTTTTGGTATACACTCGGGGTTTGAGCCCTGGAGTTTAGATTTAGTTTTGGTATACACTCGGGGTTTGAGCCCTGGAGTTTAGATTTAGTTTTGGTATACACTCGGGGTTTGAGCCCTGGAGTTTAGATTTAGTTTTGGTATACACTCGGGGTTTGAGCCCCTGGAGTTTAGATTTAGTTTTGGTATACACTCGGGGTTTGAGCCCTGGAGTTTAGATTTAGTTTTGGTATACACTCGGGGTTTGAGCCCTGGAGTTTAGATTTAGTTTTGGTATACACTCGGGGTTTGAGCCCCTGGAGTTTAGATTTAGTTTTGGTATACACTCGGGGTTTGAGCCCTGGAGTTTAGATTTAGTTTTGGTATACACTCGGGGTTTGAGCCCTGGAGTTTAGATTTAGTTTTGGTATACACTCGGGGTTTGAGCCCTGGAGTTTAGATTTAGTTTTGGTATACACTCGGGGTTTGAGCCCTGGAGTTTAGATTTAGTTTTGGTATACACTCGGGGTTTGAGCCCCTGGAGTTTAGATTTAGTTTTGGTATACACTCGGGGTTTGAGCCCTGGAGTTTAGATTTAGTTTTGGTATACACTCGGGGTTTGAGCCCTGGAGTTTAGATTTAGTTTTGGTATACACTCGGGGTTTGAGCCCTGGAGTTTAGATTTAGTTTTGGTATACACTCGGGGTTTGAGCCCCTGGAGTTTAGATTTAGTTTTGGTATACACTCGGGGTTTGAGCCCTGGAGTTTAGATTTAGTTTTGGTATACACTCGGGGTTTGAGCCCCTGGAGTTTAGATTTAGTTTTGGTATACACTCGGGGTTTGAGCCCTGGAGTTTAGATTTAGTTTTGGTATACACTCGGGGTTTGAGCCCTGGAGTTTAGATTTAGTTTTGGTATACACTCGGGGTTTGAGCCCCTGGAGTTTAGATTTAGTTTTGGTATACACTCGGGGTTGAGCCCCTGGAGTTTAGATTTAGTTTTGGTATACACTCGGGGTTTGAGCCCCTGGAGTTTAGATTTAGTTTTGGTATACACTCGGGGTTTGAGCCCCTGGAGTTTAGATTTAGTTTTGGTATACACTCGGGGTTTGAGCCCCTGGAGTTTAGATTTAGTTTTGGTATACACTCGGGGTTTGAGCCCCTGGAGTTTAGATTTAGTTTTGGTATACACTCGGGGTTTGAGCCCCTGGAGTTTAGATTTAGTTTTGGTATACACTCGGGGTTTGAGCCCTGGAGTTTAGATTTAGTTTTGGTATACACTCGGGGTTTGAGCCCCTGGAGTTTAGATTTAGTTTTGGTATACACTCGGGGTTTGAGCCCCTGGAGTTTAGATTTAGTTTTGGTATACACTCGGGGTTTGAGCCCTGGAGTTTAGATTTAGTTTTGGTATACACTCGGGGTTTGAGCCCCTGGAGTTTAGATTTAGTTTTGGTATACACTCGGGGTTTGAGCCCCTGGAGTTTAGATTTAGTTTTGGTATACACTCGGGGTTTGAGCCCTGGAGTTTAGATTTAGTTTTGGTATACACTCGGGGTTTGAGCCCCTGGAGTTTAGATTTAGTTTTGGTATACACTCGGGGTTTGAGCCCCTGGAGTTTAGATTTAGTTTTGGTATACACTCGGGGTTTGAGCCCCTGGAGTTTAGATTTAGTTTTGGTATACACTCGGGGTTTGAGCCCCTGGAGTTTAGATTTAGTTTTGGTATACACTCGGGGTTTGAGCCCTGGAGTTTAGATTTAGTTTTGGTATACACTCGGGGTTTGAGCCCCTGGAGTTTAGATTTAGTTTTGGTATACACTCGGGGTTTGAGCCCCTGGAGTTTAGATTTAGTTTTGGTATACACTCGGGGTTTGAGCCCTGGAGTTTAGATTTAGTTTTGGTATACACTCGGGGTTTGAGCCCCTGGAGTTTAGATTTAGTTTTGGTATACACTCGGGGTTTGAGCCCTGGAGTTTAGATTTAGTTTTGGTATACACTCGGGGTTTGAGCCCTGGAGTTTAGATTTAGTTTTGGTATACACTCGGGGTTTGAGCCCCTGGAGTTTAGATTTAGTTTTGGTATACACTCGGGGTTTGAGCCCCTGGAGTTTAGATTTAGTTTTGGTATACACTCGGGGTTTGAGCCCTGGAGTTTAGATTTAGTTTTGGTATACACTCGGGGTTTGAGCCCTGGAGTTTAGATTTAGTTTTGGTATACACTCGGGGTTTGAGCCCCTGGAGTTTAGATTTAGTTTTGGTATACACTCGGGGTTTGAGCCCTGGAGTTTAGATTTAGTTTTGGTATACACTCGGGGTTTGAGCCCTGGAGTTTAGATTTAGTTTTGGTATACACTCGGGGTTTGAGCCCCTGGAGTTTAGATTTAGTTTTGGTATACACTCGGGGTTTGAGCCCTGGAGTTTAGATTTAGTTTTGGTATACACTCGGGGTTTGAGCCCCTGGAGTTTAGATTTAGTTTTGGTATACACTCGGGGTTTGAGCCCCTGGAGTTTAGATTTAGTTTTGGTATACACTCGGGGTTTGAGCCCTGGAGTTTAGATTTAGTTTTGGTATACACTCGGGGTTTGAGCCCCTGGAGTTTAGATTTAGTTTTGGTATACACTCGGGGTTTGAGCCCCTGGAGTTTAGATTTAGTTTTGGTATACACTCGGGGTTTGAGCCCTGGAGTTTAGATTTAGTTTTGGTATACACTCGGGGTTTGAGCCCTGGAGTTTAGATTTAGTTTTGGTATACACTCGGGGTTTGAGCCCTGGAGTTTAGATTTAGTTTTGGTATACACTCGGGGTTTGAGCCCTGGAGTTTAGATTTAGTTTTGGTATACACTCGGGGTTTGAGCCCTGGAGTTTAGATTTAGTTTTGGTATACACTCGGGGTTTGAGCCCTGGAGTTTAGATTTAGTTTTGGTATACACTCGGGGTTTGAGCCCCTGGAGTTTAGATTTAGTTTTGGTATACACTCGGGGTTTGAGCCCTGGAGTTTAGATTTAGTTTTGGTATACACTCGGGGTTTGAGCCCTGGAGTTTAGATTTAGTTTTGGTATACACTCGGGGTTTGAGCCCTGGAGTTTAGATTTAGTTTTGGTATACACTCGGGGTTTGAGCCCCTGGAGTTTAGATTTAGTTTTGGTATACACTCGGGGTTTGAGCCCCTGGAGTTTAGATTTAGTTTTGGTATACACTCGGGGTTTGAGCCCCTGGAGTTTAGATTTAGTTTTGGTATACACTCGGGGTTTGAGCCCTGGAGTTTAGATTTAGTTTTGGTATACACTCGGGGTTTGAGCCCCTGGAGTTTAGATTTAGTTTTGGTATACACTCGGGGTTTGAGCCCCTGGAGTTTAGATTTAGTTTTGGTATACACTCGGGGTTTGAGCCCCTGGAGTTTAGATTTAGTTTTGGTATACACTCGGGGTTTGAGCCCCTGGAGTTTAGATTTAGTTTTGGTATACACTCGGGGTTTGAGCCCCTGGAGTTTAGATTTAGTTTTGGTATACACTCGGGGTTTGAGCCCTGGAGTTTAGATTTAGTTTTGGTATACACTCGGGGTTTGAGCCCTGGAGTTTAGATTTAGTTTTGGTATACACTCGGGGTTTGAGCCCTGGAGTTTAGATTTAGTTTTGGTATACACTCGGGGTTTGAGCCCTGGAGTTTAGATTTAGTTTTGGTATACACTCGGGGTTTGAGCCCTGGAGTTTAGATTTAGTTTTGGTATACACTCGGGGTTTGAGCCCCTGGAGTTTAGATTTAGTTTTGGTATACACTCGGGGTTTGAGCCCCTGGAGTTTAGATTTAGTTTTGGTATACACTCGGGGTTTGAGCCCTGGAGTTTAGATTTAGTTTTGGTATACACTCGGGGTTTGAGCCCTGGAGTTTAGATTTAGTTTTGGTATACACTCGGGGTTTGAGCCCTGGAGTTTAGATTTAGTTTTGGTATACACTCGGGGTTTGAGCCCCTGGAGTTTAGATTTAGTTTTGGTATACACTCGGGGTTTGAGCCCTGGAGTTTAGATTTAGTTTTGGTATACACTCGGGGTTTGAGCCCCTGGAGTTTAGATTTAGTTTTGGTATACACTCGGGGTTTGAGCCCTGGAGTTTAGATTTAGTTTTGGTATACACTCGGGGTTTGAGCCCCTGGAGTTTAGATTTAGTTTTGGTATACACTCGGGGTTTGAGCCCTGGAGTTTAGATTTAGTTTTGGTATACACTCGGGGTTTGAGCCCCTGGAGTTTAGATTTAGTTTTGGTATACACTCGGGGTTTGAGCCCCTGGAGTTTAGATTTAGTTTTGGTATACACTCGGGGTTTGAGCCCTGGAGTTTAGATTTAGTTTTGGTATACACTCGGGGTTTGAGCCCTGGAGTTTAGATTTAGTTTTGGTATACACTCGGGGTTTGAGCCCCTGGAGTTTAGATTTAGTTTTGGTATACACTCGGGGTTTGAGCCCTGGAGTTTAGATTTAGTTTTGGTATACACTCGGGGTTTGAGCCCCTGGAGTTTAGATTTAGTTTTGGTATACACTCGGGGTTTGAGCCCCTGGAGTTTAGATTTAGTTTTGGTATACACTCGGGGTTTGAGCCCTGGAGTTTAGATTTAGTTTTGGTATACACTCGGGGTTTGAGCCCTGGAGTTTAGATTTAGTTTTGGTATACACTCGGGGTTTGAGCCCTGGAGTTTAGATTTAGTTTTGGTATACACTCGGGGTTTGAGCCCCTGGAGTTTAGATTTAGTTTTGGTATACACTCGGGGTTTGAGCCCCTGGAGTTTAGATTTAGTTTTGGTATACACTCGGGGTTTGAGCCCCTGGAGTTTAGATTTAGTTTTGGTATACACTCGGGGTTTGAGCCCCTGGAGTTTAGATTTAGTTTTGGTATACACTCGGGGTTTGAGCCCCTGGAGTTTAGATTTAGTTTTGGTATACACTCGGGGTTTGAGCCCTGGAGTTTAGATTTAGTTTTGGTATACACTCGGGGTTTGAGCCCCTGGAGTTTAGATTTAGTTTTGGTATACACTCGGGGTTTGAGCCCTGGAGTTTAGATTTAGTTTTGGTATACACTCGGGGTTTGAGCCCCTGGAGTTTAGATTTAGTTTTGGTATACACTCGGGGTTTGAGCCCTGGAGTTTAGATTTAGTTTTGGTATACACTCGGGGTTTGAGCCCCTGGAGTTTAGATTTAGTTTTGGTATACACTCGGGGTTTGAGCCCTGGAGTTTAGATTTAGTTTTGGTATACACTCGGGGTTTGAGCCCCTGGAGTTTAGATTTAGTTTTGGTATACACTCGGGGTTTGAGCCCTGGAGTTTAGATTTAGTTTTGGTATACACTCGGGGTTTGAGCCCTGGAGTTTAGATTTAGTTTTGGTATACACTCGGGGTTTGAGCCCTGGAGTTTAGATTTAGTTTTGGTATACACTCGGGGTTTGAGCCCCTGGAGTTTAGATTTAGTTTTGGTATACACTCGGGGTTTGAGCCCCTGGAGTTTAGATTTAGTTTTGGTATACACTCGGGGTTTGAGCCCCTGGAGTTTAGATTTAGTTTTGGTATACACTCGGGGTTTGAGCCCTGGAGTTTAGATTTAGTTTTGGTATACACTCGGGGTTTGAGCCCTGGAGTTTAGATTTAGTTTTGGTATACACTCGGGGTTTGAGCCCTGGAGTTTAGATTTAGTTTTGGTATACACTCGGGGTTTGAGCCCCTGGAGTTTAGATTTAGTTTTGGTATACACTCGGGGTTTGAGCCCTGGAGTTTAGATTTAGTTTTGGTATACACTCGGGGTTTGAGCCCCTGGAGTTTAGATTTAGTTTTGGTATACACTCGGGGTTTGAGCCCCTGGAGTTTAGATTTAGTTTTGGTATACACTCGGGGTTTGAGCCCCTGGAGTTTAGATTTAGTTTTGGTATACACTCGGGGTTTGAGCCCCTGGAGTTTAGATTTAGTTTTGGTATACACTCGGGGTTTGAGCCCTGGAGTTTAGATTTAGTTTTGGTATACACTCGGGTTTGAGCCCCTGGAGTTTAGATTTAGTTTTGGTATACACTCGGGGTTTGAGCCCTGGAGTTTAGATTTAGTTTTGGTATACACTCGGGGTTTGAGCCCTGGAGTTTAGATTTAGTTTTGGTATACACTCGGGGTTTGAGCCCCTGGAGTTTAGATTTAGTTTTGGTATACACTCGGGGTTTGAGCCCCTGGAGTTTAGATTTAGTTTTGGTATACACTCGGGGTTTGAGCCCCTGGAGTTTAGATTTAGTTTTGGTATACACTCGGGGTTTGAGCCCCTGGAGTTTAGATTTAGTTTTGGTATACACTCGGGGTTTGAGCCCTGGAGTTTAGATTTAGTTTTGGTATACACTCGGGGTTGAGAGCCCTGGAGTTTAGATTTAGTTTTGGTATACACTCGGGGTTTGAGCCCCTGGAGTTTAGATTTAGTTTTGGTATACACTCGGGGTTTGAGCCCTGGAGTTTAGATTTAGTTTTGGTATACACTCGGGGTTTGAGCCCCTGGAGTTTAGATTTAGTTTTGGTATACACTCGGGGTTTGAGCCCTGGAGTTTAGATTTAGTTTTGGTATACACTCGGGGTTTGAGCCCCTGGAGTTTAGATTTAGTTTTGGTATACACTCGGGGTTTGAGCCCTGGAGTTTAGATTTAGTTTTGGTATACACTCGGGGTTTGAGCCCCTGGAGTTTAGATTTAGTTTTGGTATACACTCGGGGTTTGAGCCCCTGGAGTTTAGATTTAGTTTTGGTATACACTCGGGGTTTGAGCCCTGGAGTTTAGATTTAGTTTTGGTATACACTCGGGGTTTGAGCCCCTGGAGTTTAGATTTAGTTTTGGTATACACTCGGGGTTTGAGCCCCTGGAGTTTAGATTTAGTTTTGGTATACACTCGGGGTTTGAGCCCCTGGAGTTTAGATTTAGTTTTGGTATACACTCGGGGTTTGAGCCCCTGGAGTTTAGATTTAGTTTTGGTATACACTCGGGGTTTGAGCCCCTGGAGTTTAGATTTAGTTTTGGTATACACTCGGGGTTTGAGCCCTGGAGTTTAGATTTAGTTTTGGTATACACTCGGGGTTTGAGCCCCTGGAGTTTAGATTTAGTTTTGGTATACACTCGGGGTTTGAGCCCTGGAGTTTAGATTTAGTTTTGGTATACACTCGGGGTTTGAGCCCCTGGAGTTTAGATTTAGTTTTGGTATACACTCGGGGTTTGAGCCCCTGGAGTTTAGATTTAGTTTTGGTATACACTCGGGGTTTGAGCCCTGGAGTTTAGATTTAGTTTTGGTATACACTCGGGGTTTGAGCCCTGGAGTTTAGATTTAGTTTTGGTATACACTCGGGGTTTGAGCCCTGGAGTTTAGATTTAGTTTTGGTATACACTCGGGGTTTGAGCCCCTGGAGTTTAGATTTAGTTTTGGTATACACTCGGGGTTTGAGCCCCTGGAGTTTAGATTTAGTTTTGGTATACACTCGGGGTTTGAGCCCCTGGAGTTTAGATTTAGTTTTGGTATACACTCGGGGTTTGAGCCCCTGGAGTTTAGATTTAGTTTTGGTATACACTCGGGGTTTGAGCCCCTGGAGTTTAGATTTAGTTTTGGTATACACTCGGGGTTTGAGCCCTGGAGTTTAGATTTAGTTTTGGTATACACTCGGGGTTTGAGCCCTGGAGTTTAGATTTAGTTTTGGTATACACTCGGGGTTTGAGCCCCTGGAGTTTAGATTTAGTTTTGGTATACACTCGGGGTTTGAGCCCCTGGAGTTTAGATTTAGTTTTGGTATACACTCGGGGTTTGAGCCCTGGAGTTTAGATTTAGTTTTGGTATACACTCGGGGTTTGAGCCCCTGGAGTTTAGATTTAGTTTTGGTATACACTCGGGGTTTGAGCCCCTGGAGTTTAGATTTAGTTTTGGTATACACTCGGGGTTTGAGCCCCTGGAGTTTAGATTTAGTTTTGGTATACACTCGGGGTTTGAGCCCCTGGAGTTTAGATTTAGTTTTGGTATACACTCGGGGTTTGAGCCCCTGGAGTTTAGATTTAGTTTTGGTATACACTCGGGGTTTGAGCCCTGGAGTTTAGATTTAGTTTTGGTATACACTCGGGGTTTGAGCCCCTGGAGTTTAGATTTAGTTTTGGTATACACTCGGGGTTTGAGCCCTGGAGTTTAGATTTAGTTTTGGTATACACTCGGGGTTTGAGCCCTGGAGTTTAGATTTAGTTTTGGTATACACTCGGGGTTTGAGCCCCTGGAGTTTAGATTTAGTTTTGGTATACACTCGGGGTTTGAGCCCCTGGAGTTTAGATTTAGTTTTGGTATACACTCGGGGTTTGAGCCCTGGAGTTTAGATTTAGTTTTGGTATACACTCGGGGTTTGAGCCCCTGGAGTTTAGATTTAGTTTTGGTATACACTCGGGGTTTGAGCCCTGGAGTTTAGATTTAGTTTTGGTATACACTCGGGTTTGAGCCCTGGAGTTTAGATTTAGTTTTGGTATACACTCGGGGTTTGAGCCCCTGGAGTTTAGATTTAGTTTTGGTATACACTCGGGGTTTGAGCCCCTGGAGTTTAGATTTAGTTTTGGTATACACTCGGGGTTTGAGCCCTGGAGTTTAGATTTAGTTTTGGTATACACTCGGGGTTTGAGCCCCTGGAGTTTAGATTTAGTTTTGGTATACACTCGGGGTTTGAGCCCTGGAGTTTAGATTTAGTTTTGGTATACACTCGGGGTTTGAGCCCTGGAGTTTAGATTTAGTTTTGGTATACACTCGGGGTTTGAGCCCCTGGAGTTTAGATTTAGTTTTGGTATACACTCGGGGTTTGAGCCCTGGAGTTTAGATTTAGTTTTGGTATACACTCGGGGTTTGAGCCCTGGAGTTTAGATTTAGTTTTGGTATACACTCGGGGTTTGAGCCCCTGGAGTTTAGATTTAGTTTTGGTATACACTCGGGGTTTGAGCCCTGGAGTTTAGATTTAGTTTTGGTATACACTCGGGGTTTGAGCCCTGGAGTTTAGATTTAGTTTTGGTATACACTCGGGGTTTGAGCCCTGGAGTTTAGATTTAGTTTTGGTATACACTCGGGGTTTGAGCCCTGGAGTTTAGATTTAGTTTTGGTATACACTCGGGGTTTGAGCCCTGGAGTTTAGATTTAGTTTTGGTATACACTCGGGGTTTGAGCCCTGGAGTTTAGATTTAGTTTTGGTATACACTCGGGGTTTGAGCCCTGGAGTTTAGATTTAGTTTTGGTATACACTCGGGGTTTGAGCCCCTGGAGTTTAGATTTAGTTTTGGTATACACTCGGGGTTTGAGCCCTGGAGTTTAGATTTAGTTTTGGTATACACTCGGGGTTTGAGCCCCTGGAGTTTAGATTTAGTTTTGGTATACACTCGGGGTTTGAGCCCCTGGAGTTTAGATTTAGTTTTGGTATACACTCGGGGTTTGAGCCCCTGGAGTTTAGATTTAGTTTTGGTATACACTCGGGGTTTGAGCCCCTGGAGTTTAGATTTAGTTTTGGTATACACTCGGGGTTTGAGCCCTGGAGTTTAGATTTAGTTTTGGTATACACTCGGGGTTTGAGCCCTGGAGTTTAGATTTAGTTTTGGTATACACTCGGGGTTTGAGCCCTGGAGTTTAGATTTAGTTTTGGTATACACTCGGGGTTTGAGCCCCTGGAGTTTAGATTTAGTTTTGGTATACACTCGGGGTTTGAGCCCCTGGAGTTTAGATTTAGTTTTGGTATACACTCGGGGTTTGAGCCCTGGAGTTTAGATTTAGTTTTGGTATACACTCGGGGTTTGAGCCCTGGAGTTTAGATTTAGTTTTGGTATACACTCGGGGTTTGAGCCCCTGGAGTTTAGATTTAGTTTTGGTATACACTCGGGGTTTGAGCCCTGGAGTTTAGATTTAGTTTTGGTATACACTCGGGGTTTGAGCCCTGGAGTTTAGATTTAGTTTTGGTATACACTCGGGGTTTGAGCCCCTGGAGTTTAGATTTAGTTTTGGTATACACTCGGGGTTTGAGCCCTGGAGTTTAGATTTAGTTTTGGTATACACTCGGGGTTTGAGCCCTGGAGTTTAGATTTAGTTTTGGTATACACTCGGGGTTTGAGCCCTGGAGTTTAGATTTAGTTTTGGTATACACTCGGGGTTTGAGCCCTGGAGTTTAGATTTAGTTTTGGTATACACTCGGGGTTTGAGCCCCTGGAGTTTAGATTTAGTTTTGGTATACACTCGGGGTTTGAGCCCTGGAGTTTAGATTTAGTTTTGGTATACACTCGGGGTTTGAGCCCTGGAGTTTAGATTTAGTTTTGGTATACACTCGGGGTTTGAGCCCCTGGAGTTTAGATTTAGTTTTGGTATACACTCGGGGTTTGAGCCCTGGAGTTTAGATTTAGTTTTGGTATACACTCGGGGTTTGAGCCCTGGAGTTTAGATTTAGTTTTGGTATACACTCGGGGTTTGAGCCCCTGGAGTTTAGATTTAGTTTTGGTATACACTCGGGGTTTGAGCCCCTGGAGTTTAGATTTAGTTTTGGTATACACTCGGGGTTTGAGCCCTGGAGTTTAGATTTAGTTTTGGTATACACTCGGGGTTTGAGCCCCTGGAGTTTAGATTTAGTTTTGGTATACACTCGGGGTTTGAGCCCCTGGAGTTTAGATTTAGTTTTGGTATACACTCGGGGTTTGAGCCCTGGAGTTTAGATTTAGTTTTGGTATACACTCGGGGTTTGAGCCCTGGAGTTTAGATTTAGTTTTGGTATACACTCGGGGTTTGAGCCCCTGGAGTTTAGATTTAGTTTTGGTATACACTCGGGGTTTGAGCCCTGGAGTTTAGATTTAGTTTTGGTATACACTCGGGGTTTGAGCCCCTGGAGTTTAGATTTAGTTTTGGTATACACTCGGGGTTTGAGCCCTGGAGTTTAGATTTAGTTTTGGTATACACTCGGGGTTTGAGCCCCTGGAGTTTAGATTTAGTTTTGGTATACACTCGGGGTTTGAGCCCTGGAGTTTAGATTTAGTTTTGGTATACACTCGGGGTTTGAGCCCCTGGAGTTTAGATTTAGTTTTGGTATACACTCGGGGTTTGAGCCCTGGAGTTTAGATTTAGTTTTGGTATACACTCGGGGTTTGAGCCCCTGGAGTTTAGATTTAGTTTTGGTATACACTCGGGGTTTGAGCCCTGGAGTTTAGATTTAGTTTTGGTATACACTCGGGGTTTGAGCCCCTGGAGTTTAGATTTAGTTTTGGTATACACTCGGGGTTTGAGCCCTGGAGTTTAGATTTAGTTTTGGTATACACTCGGGGTTTGAGCCCTGGAGTTTAGATTTAGTTTTGGTATACACTCGGGGTTTGAGCCCTGGAGTTTAGATTTAGTTTTGGTATACACTCGGGGTTTGAGCCCTGGAGTTTAGATTTAGTTTTGGTATACACTCGGGGTTTGAGCCCCTGGAGTTTAGATTTAGTTTTGGTATACACTCGGGGTTTGAGCCCTGGAGTTTAGATTTAGTTTTGGTATACACTCGGGGTTTGAGCCCCTGGAGTTTAGATTTAGTTTTGGTATACACTCGGGGTTTGAGCCCCTGGAGTTTAGATTTAGTTTTGGTATACACTCGGGGTTTGAGCCCCTGGAGTTTAGATTTAGTTTTGGTATACACTCGGGGTTTGAGCCCTGGAGTTTAGATTTAGTTTTGGTATACACTCGGGGTTTGAGCCCTGGAGTTTAGATTTAGTTTTGGTATACACTCGGGGTTTGAGCCCCTGGAGTTTAGATTTAGTTTTGGTATACACTCGGGGTTTGAGCCCTGGAGTTTAGATTTAGTTTTGGTATACACTCGGGGTTTGAGCCCCTGGAGTTTAGATTTAGTTTTGGTATACACTCGGGGTTTGAGCCCCTGGAGTTTAGATTTAGTTTTGGTATACACTCGGGGTTTGAGCCCCTGGAGTTTAGATTTAGTTTTGGTATACACTCGGGGTTTGAGCCCCTGGAGTTTAGATTTAGTTTTGGTATACACTCGGGGTTTGAGCCCCTGGAGTTTAGATTTAGTTTTGGTATACACTCGGGGTTTGAGCCCTGGAGTTTAGATTTAGTTTTGGTATACACTCGGGGTTTGAGCCCCTGGAGTTTAGATTTAGTTTTGGTATACACTCGGGGTTTGAGCCCTGGAGTTTAGATTTAGTTTTGGTATACACTCGGGGTTTGAGCCCTGGAGTTTAGATTTAGTTTTGGTATACACTCGGGGTTTGAGCCCTGGAGTTTAGATTTAGTTTTGGTATACACTCGGGGTTTGAGCCCTGGAGTTTAGATTTAGTTTTGGTATACACTCGGGGTTTGAGCCCTGGAGTTTAGATTTAGTTTTGGTATACACTCGGGGTTTGAGCCCCTGGAGTTTAGATTTAGTTTTGGTATACACTCGGGGTTTGAGCCCTGGAGTTTAGATTTAGTTTTGGTATACACTCGGGGTTTGAGCCCTGGAGTTTAGATTTAGTTTTGGTATACACTCGGGGTTTGAGCCCCTGGAGTTTAGATTTAGTTTTGGTATACACTCGGGGTTTGAGCCCTGGAGTTTAGATTTAGTTTTGGTATACACTCGGGGTTTGAGCCCCTGGAGTTTAGATTTAGTTTTGGTATACACTCGGGGTTTGAGCCCTGGAGTTTAGATTTAGTTTTGGTATACACTCGGGGTTTGAGCCCCTGGAGTTTAGATTTAGTTTTGGTATACACTCGGGGTTTGAGCCCCTGGAGTTTAGATTTAGTTTTGGTATACACTCGGGGTTTGAGCCCCTGGAGTTTAGATTTAGTTTTGGTATACACTCGGGGTTTGAGCCCCTGGAGTTTAGATTTAGTTTTGGTATACACTCGGGGTTTGAGCCCCTGGAGTTTAGATTTAGTTTTGGTATACACTCGGGGTTGAGCCCCTGGAGTTTAGATTTAGTTTTGGTATACACTCGGGGTTTGAGCCCCTGGAGTTTAGATTTAGTTTTGGTATACACTCGGGGTTTGAGCCCTGGAGTTTAGATTTAGTTTTGGTATACACTCGGGGTTTGAGCCCCTGGAGTTTAGATTTAGTTTTGGTATACACTCGGGGTTTGAGCCCTGGAGTTTAGATTTAGTTTTGGTATACACTCGGGGTTTGAGCCCCTGGAGTTTAGATTTAGTTTTGGTATACACTCGGGGTTTGAGCCCCTGGAGTTTAGATTTAGTTTTGGTATACACTCGGGGTTTGAGCCCCTGGAGTTTAGATTTAGTTTTGGTATACACTCGGGGTTTGAGCCCTGGAGTTTAGATTTAGTTTTGGTATACACTCGGGGTTTGAGCCCCTGGAGTTTAGATTTAGTTTTGGTATACACTCGGGGTTTGAGCCCCTGGAGTTTAGATTTAGTTTTGGTATACACTCGGGGTTTGAGCCCTGGAGTTTAGATTTAGTTTTGGTATACACTCGGGGTTTGAGCCCCTGGAGTTTAGATTTAGTTTTGGTATACACTCGGGGTTTGAGCCCCTGGAGTTTAGATTTAGTTTTGGTATACACTCGGGGTTTGAGCCCCTGGAGTTTAGATTTAGTTTTGGTATACACTCGGGGTTTGAGCCCTGGAGTTTAGATTTAGTTTTGGTATACACTCGGGGTTTGAGCCCCTGGAGTTTAGATTTAGTTTTGGTATACACTCGGGGTTTGAGCCCTGGAGTTTAGATTTAGTTTTGGTATACACTCGGGGTTTGAGCCCTGGAGTTTAGATTTAGTTTTGGTATACACTCGGGGTTTGAGCCCTGGAGTTTAGATTTAGTTTTGGTATACACTCGGGGTTTGAGCCCTGGAGTTTAGATTTAGTTTTGGTATACACTCGGGGTTTGAGCCCTGGAGTTTAGATTTAGTTTTGGTATACACTCGGGGTTTGAGCCCTGGAGTTTAGATTTAGTTTTGGTATACACTCGGGGTTTGAGCCCTGGAGTTTAGATTTAGTTTTGGTATACACTCGGGGTTTGAGCCCCTGGAGTTTAGATTTAGTTTTGGTATACACTCGGGGTTTGAGCCCCTGGAGTTTAGATTTAGTTTTGGTATACACTCGGTGTTTGAGCCCCTGGAGTATAGATTTAGTTTTGGTATACACTCGGGGTTTGAGCCTCTGGAGTTTAGATTTAGTTTTGGTATACACTCGAGGTTGGAGACCCTGGAGTTTAGATTTAGTTTTGGTATACACTCGGGGCTAGAGCCCTGGAGTTTAGACTTAGTTTTGGTATACACTCGGGGCTTGAGCTCCTGGAGTTTAGATTTAGTTTTGGTATACACTCGGGTTTTGAGCCCCTGGAGTTTAGATTTAGTTTTGGTATACACTCGGGGTTTGAGCCCTGGAGTTTAGATTTAGTTTTGGTATACACTCGGGTTTGAGCCCTGGAGTTTAGATTTAGTTTTGGTATACACTCGGGGTTTGAGCCCCTGGAGTTTAGATTTAGTTTTGGTATACACTCGGGGTTTGAGCCCCTGGAGTTTAGATTTAGTTTTGGTATACACTCGGGGTTTGAGCCCTGGAGTTTAGATTTAGTTTTGGTATACACTCGGGGTTTGAGCCCTGGAGTTTAGATTTAGTTTTGGTATACACTCGGGGTTTGAGCCCCTGGAGTTTAGATTTAGTTTTGGTATACACTCGGGGTTTGAGCCCCTGGAGTTTAGATTTAGTTTTGGTATACACTCGGGGTTTGAGCCCTGGAGTTTAGATTTAGTTTTGGTATACACTCGGGGTTTGAGCCCTGGAGTTTAGATTTAGTTTTGGTATACACTCGGGGTTTGAGCCCTGGAGTTTAGATTTAGTTTTGGTATACACTCGGGGTTTGAGCCCCTGGAGTTTAGATTTAGTTTTGGTATACACTCGGGGTTTGAGCCCTGGAGTTTAGATTTAGTTTTGGTATACACTCGGGGTTTGAGCCCTGGAGTTTAGATTTAGTTTTGGTATACACTCGGGGTTTGAGCCCTGGAGTTTAGATTTAGTTTTGGTATACACTCGGGGTTTGAGCCCTGGAGTTTAGATTTAGTTTTGGTATACACTCGGGTTTGAGCCCTGGAGTTTAGATTTAGTTTTGGTATACACTCGGGGTTTGAGCCCTGGAGTTTAGATTTAGTTTTGGTATACACTCGGGGTTTGAGCCCTGGAGTTTAGATTTAGTTTTGGTATACACTCGGGGTTTGAGCCCTGGAGTTTAGATTTAGTTTTGGTATACACTCGGGGTTTGAGCCCTGGAGTTTAGATTTAGTTTTGGTATACACTCGGGGTTTGAGCCCCTGGAGTTTAGATTTAGTTTTGGTATACACTCGGGGTTTGAGCCCCTGGAGTTTAGATTTAGTTTTGGTATACACTCGGGGTTTGAGCCCTGGAGTTTAGATTTAGTTTTGGTATACACTCGGGGTTTGAGCCCTGGAGTTTAGATTTAGTTTTGGTATACACTCGGGGTTTGAGCCCTGGAGTTTAGATTTAGTTTTGGTATACACTCGGGGTTTGAGCCCCTGGAGTTTAGATTTAGTTTTGGTATACACTCGGGGTTTGAGCCCTGGAGTTTAGATTTAGTTTTGGTATACACTCGGGGTTTGAGCCCCTGGAGTTTAGATTTAGTTTTGGTATACACTCGGGGTTTGAGCCCCTGGAGTTTAGATTTAGTTTTGGTATACACTCGGGGTTTGAGCCCTGGAGTTTAGATTTAGTTTTGGTATACACTCGGGGTTTGAGCCCTGGAGTTTAGATTTAGTTTTGGTATACACTCGGGGTTTGAGCCCCTGGAGTTTAGATTTAGTTTTGGTATACACTCGGGGTTTGAGCCCTGGAGTTTAGATTTAGTTTTGGTATACACTCGGGGTTTGAGCCCCTGGAGTTTAGATTTAGTTTTGGTATACACTCGGGGTTTGAGCCCTGGAGTTTAGATTTAGTTTTGGTATACACTCGGGGTTTGAGCCCTGGAGTTTAGATTTAGTTTTGGTATACACTCGGGGTTTGAGCCCCTGGAGTTTAGATTTAGTTTTGGTATACACTCGGGGTTTGAGCCCCTGGAGTTTAGATTTAGTTTTGGTATACACTCGGGGTTTGAGCCCCTGGAGTTTAGATTTAGTTTTGGTATACACTCGGGGTTTGAGCCCCTGGAGTTTAGATTTAGTTTTGGTATACACTCGGGGTTTGAGCCCCTGGAGTTTAGATTTAGTTTTGGTATACACTCGGGGTTTGAGCCCCTGGAGTTTAGATTTAGTTTTGGTATACACTCGGGGTTTGAGCCCCTGGAGTTTAGATTTAGTTTTGGTATACACTCGGGGTTTGAGCCCCTGGAGTTTAGATTTAGTTTTGGTATACACTCGGGGTTTGAGCCCTGGAGTTTAGATTTAGTTTTGGTATACACTCGGGGTTTGAGCCCCTGGAGTTTAGATTTAGTTTTGGTATACACTCGGGGTTTGAGCCCTGGAGTTTAGATTTAGTTTTGGTATACACTCGGGTTTGAGCCCCTGGAGTTTAGATTTAGTTTTGGTATACACTCGGGGTTTGAGCCCTGGAGTTTAGATTTAGTTTTGGTATACACTCGGGGTTTGAGCCCCTGGAGTTTAGATTTAGTTTTGGTATACACTCGGGGTTTGAGCCCTGGAGTTTAGATTTAGTTTTGGTATACACTCGGGGTTTGAGCCCTGGAGTTTAGATTTAGTTTTGGTATACACTCGGGGTTTGAGCCCCTGGAGTTTAGATTTAGTTTTGGTATACACTCGGGGTTTGAGCCCCTGGAGTTTAGATTTAGTTTTGGTATACACTCGGGGTTTGAGCCCCTGGAGTTTAGATTTAGTTTTGGTATACACTCGGGGTTTGAGCCCCTGGAGTTTAGATTTAGTTTTGGTATACACTCGGGGTTTGAGCCCTGGAGTTTAGATTTAGTTTTGGTATACACTCGGGGTTTGAGCCCCTGGAGTTTAGATTTAGTTTTGGTATACACTCGGGGTTTGAGCCCCTGGAGTTTAGATTTAGTTTTGGTATACACTCGGGGTTTGAGCCCCTGGAGTTTAGATTTAGTTTTGGTATACACTCGGGGTTTGAGCCCTGGAGTTTAGATTTAGTTTTGGTATACACTCGGGTTTGAGCCCCTGGAGTTTAGATTTAGTTTTGGTATACACTCGGGGTTTGAGCCCTGGAGTTTAGATTTAGTTTTGGTATACACTCGGGGTTTGAGCCCTGGAGTTTAGATTTAGTTTTGGTATACACTCGGGGTTTGAGCCCTGGAGTTTAGATTTAGTTTTGGTATACACTCGGGGTTTGAGCCCTGGAGTTTAGATTTAGTTTTGGTATACACTCGGGGTTTGAGCCCCTGGAGTTTAGATTTAGTTTTGGTATACACTCGGGGTTTGAGCCCCTGGAGTTTAGATTTAGTTTTGGTATACACTCGGGGTTTGAGCCCCTGGAGTTTAGATTTAGTTTTGGTATACACTCGGGGTTTGAGCCCTGGAGTTTAGATTTAGTTTTGGTATACACTCGGGGTTTGAGCCCTGGAGTTTAGATTTAGTTTTGGTATACACTCGGGGTTTGAGCCCTGGAGTTTAGATTTAGTTTTGGTATACACTCGGGGTTTGAGCCCCTGGAGTTTAGATTTAGTTTTGGTATACACTCGGGGTTTGAGCCCCTGGAGTTTAGATTTAGTTTTGGTATACACTCGGGGTTTGAGCCCCTGGAGTTTAGATTTAGTTTTGGTATACACTCGGGGTTTGAGCCCCTGGAGTTTAGATTTAGTTTTGGTATACACTCGGGGTTTGAGCCCTGGAGTTTAGATTTAGTTTTGGTATACACTCGGGGTTTGAGCCCCTGGAGTTTAGATTTAGTTTTGGTATACACTCGGGGTTTGAGCCCTGGAGTTTAGATTTAGTTTTGGTATACACTCGGGGTTTGAGCCCTGGAGTTTAGATTTAGTTTTGGTATACACTCGGGGTTTGAGCCCTGGAGTTTAGATTTAGTTTTGGTATACACTCGGGGTTTGAGCCCCTGGAGTTTAGATTTAGTTTTGGTATACACTCGGGGTTTGAGCCCCTGGAGTTTAGATTTAGTTTTGGTATACACTCGGGGTTTGAGCCCCTGGAGTTTAGATTTAGTTTTGGTATACACTCGGGGTTTGAGCCCCTGGAGTTTAGATTTAGTTTTGGTATACACTCGGGGTTTGAGCCCTGGAGTTTAGATTTAGTTTTGGTATACACTCGGGGTTTGAGCCCTGGAGTTTAGATTTAGTTTTGGTATACACTCGGGGTTTGAGCCCTGGAGTTTAGATTTAGTTTTGGTATACACTCGGGGTTTGAGCCCCTGGAGTTTAGATTTAGTTTTGGTATACACTCGGGGTTTGAGCCCCTGGAGTTTAGATTTAGTTTTGGTATACACTCGGGGTTTGAGCCCTGGAGTTTAGATTTAGTTTTGGTATACACTCGGGGTTTGAGCCCCTGGAGTTTAGATTTAGTTTTGGTATACACTCGGGGTTTGAGCCCCTGGAGTTTAGATTTAGTTTTGGTATACACTCGGGGTTTGAGCCCTGGAGTTTAGATTTAGTTTTGGTATACACTCGGGGTTTGAGCCCCTGGAGTTTAGATTTAGTTTTGGTATACACTCGGGGTTTGAGCCCCTGGAGTTTAGATTTAGTTTTGGTATACACTCGGGGTTTGAGCCCTGGAGTTTAGATTTAGTTTTGGTATACACTCGGGGTTTGAGCCCTGGAGTTTAGATTTAGTTTTGGTATACACTCGGGGTTTGAGCCCTGGAGTTTAGATTTAGTTTTGGTATACACTCGGGGTTTGAGCCCCTGGAGTTTAGATTTAGTTTTGGTATACACTCGGGGTTTGAGCCCCTGGAGTTTAGATTTAGTTTTGGTATACACTCGGGGTTTGAGCCCCTGGAGTTTAGATTTAGTTTTGGTATACACTCGGGGTTTGAGCCCCTGGAGTTTAGATTTAGTTTTGGTATACACTCGGGGTTTGAGCCCCTGGAGTTTAGATTTAGTTTTGGTATACACTCGGGGTTTGAGCCCTGGAGTTTAGATTTAGTTTTGGTATACACTCGGGGTTTGAGCCCCTGGAGTTTAGATTTAGTTTTGGTATACACTCGGGGTTTGAGCCCCTGGAGTTTAGATTTAGTTTTGGTATACACTCGGGGTTTGAGCCATGGAGTTTATATTTAGTTTTGGTACACACCCCTGGAGTTTAGATTTAGTTTTGGTATACACTCGGGGTTTGAGCCCCTGGAGTTTAGATTTAGTTTTGGTATACACTCGGGGTTTGAGCCCTGGAGTTTAGATTTAGTTTTGGTATACACTCGGGGTTTGAGCCCCTGGAGTTTAGATTTAGTTTTGGTATACACTCGGGGTTTGAGCCCTGGAGTTTAGATTTAGTTTTGGTATACACTCGGGGTTTGAGCCCCTGGAGTTTAGATTTAGTTTTGGTATACACTCGGGGTTTGAGCCCTGGAGTTTAGATTTAGTTTTGGTATACACTCGGGGTTTGAGCCCTGGAGTTTAGATTTAGTTTTGGTATACACTCGGGGTTTGAGCCCCTGGAGTTTAGATTTAGTTTTGGTATACACTCGGGGTTTGAGCCCCTGGAGTTTAGATTTAGTTTTGGTATACACTCGGGGTTTGAGCCCCTGGAGTTTAGATTTAGTTTTGGTATACACTCGGGGTTTGAGCCCTGGAGTTTAGATTTAGTTTTGGTATACACTCGGGGTTTGAGCCCCTGGAGTTTAGATTTAGTTTTGGTATACACTCGGGGTTTGAGCCCCTGGAGTTTAGATTTAGTTTTGGTATACACTCGGGGTTTGAGCCCTGGAGTTTAGATTTAGTTTTGGTATACACTCGGGGTTTGAGCCCCTGGAGTTTAGATTTAGTTTTGGTATACACTCGGGGTTTGAGCCCCTGGAGTTTAGATTTAGTTTTGGTATACACTCGGGGTTTGAGCCCCTGGAGTTTAGATTTAGTTTTGGTATACACTCGGGGTTTGAGCCCCTGGAGTTTAGATTTAGTTTTGGTATACACTCGGGGTTTGAGCCCTGGAGTTTAGATTTAGTTTTGGTATACACTCGGGGTTTGAGCCCTGGAGTTTAGATTTAGTTTTGGTATACACTCGGGGTTTGAGCCCTGGAGTTTAGATTTAGTTTTGGTATACACTCGGGGTTTGAGCCCCTGGAGTTTAGATTTAGTTTTGGTATACACTCGGGGTTTGAGCCCTGGAGTTTAGATTTAGTTTTGGTATACACTCGGGGTTTGAGCCCTGGAGTTTAGATTTAGTTTTGGTATACACTCGGGGTTTGAGCCCTGGAGTTTAGATTTAGTTTTGGTATACACTCGGGGTTTGAGCCCTGGAGTTTAGATTTAGTTTTGGTATACACTCGGGGTTTGAGCCCTGGAGTTTAGATTTAGTTTTGGTATACACTCGGGGTTTGAGCCCTGGAGTTTAGATTTAGTTTTGGTATACACTCGGGGTTTGAGCCCTGGAGTTTAGATTTAGTTTTGGTATACACTCGGGGTTTGAGCCCCTGGAGTTTAGATTTAGTTTTGGTATACACTCGGGGTTTGAGCCCTGGAGTTTAGATTTAGTTTTGGTATACACTCGGGGTTTGAGCCCTGGAGTTTAGATTTAGTTTTGGTATACACTCGGGGTTTGAGCCCTGGAGTTTAGATTTAGTTTTGGTATACACTCGGGGTTTGAGCCCCTGGAGTTTAGATTTAGTTTTGGTATACACTCGGGGTTTGAGCCCCTGGAGTTTAGATTTAGTTTTGGTATACACTCGGGGTTTGAGCCCCTGGAGTTTAGATTTAGTTTTGGTATACACTCGGGGTTTGAGCCCTGGAGTTTAGATTTAGTTTTGGTATACACTCGGGGTTTGAGCCCCTGGAGTTTAGATTTAGTTTTGGTATACACTCGGGGTTTGAGCCCTGGAGTTTAGATTTAGTTTTGGTATACACTCGGGGTTTGAGCCCCTGGAGTTTAGATTTAGTTTTGGTATACACTCGGGGTTTGAGCCCCTGGAGTTTAGATTTAGTTTTGGTATACACTCGGGGTTTGAGCCCCTGGAGTTTAGATTTAGTTTTGGTATACACTCGGGGTTTGAGCCCTGGAGTTTAGATTTAGTTTTGGTATACACTCGGGGTTTGAGCCCTGGAGTTTAGATTTAGTTTTGGTATACACTCGGGGTTTGAGCCCCTGGAGTTTAGATTTAGTTTTGGTATACACTCGGGGTTTGAGCCCCTGGAGTTTAGATTTAGTTTTGGTATACACTCGGGGTTTGAGCCCCTGGAGTTTAGATTTAGTTTTGGTATACACTCGGGGTTTGAGCCCTGGAGTTTAGATTTAGTTTTGGTATACACTCGGGGTTTGAGCCCCTGGAGTTTAGATTTAGTTTTGGTATACACTCGGGGTTTGAGCCCTGGAGTTTAGATTTAGTTTTGGTATACACTCGGGGTTTGAGCCCCTGGAGTTTAGATTTAGTTTTGGTATACACTCGGGGTTTGAGCCCCTGGAGTTTAGATTTAGTTTTGGTATACACTCGGGGTTTGAGCCCTGGAGTTTAGATTTAGTTTTGGTATACACTCGGGGTTTGAGCCCCTGGAGTTTAGATTTAGTTTTGGTATACACTCGGGGTTTGAGCCCCTGGAGTTTAGATTTAGTTTTGGTATACACTCGGGGTTTGAGCCCTGGAGTTTAGATTTAGTTTTGGTATACACTCGGGGTTTGAGCCCCTGGAGTTTAGATTTAGTTTTGGTATACACTCGGGGTTTGAGCCCCTGGAGTTTAGATTTAGTTTTGGTATACACTCGGGGTTTGAGCCCCTGGAGTTTAGATTTAGTTTTGGTATACACTCGGGGTTTGAGCCCCTGGAGTTTAGATTTAGTTTTGGTATACACTCGGGGTTTGAGCCCTGGAGTTTAGATTTAGTTTTGGTATACACTCGGGGTTTGAGCCCTGGAGTTTAGATTTAGTTTTGGTATACACTCGGGGTTTGAGCCCTGGAGTTTAGATTTAGTTTTGGTATACACTCGGGGTTTGAGCCCTGGAGTTTAGATTTAGTTTTGGTATACACTCGGGGTTTGAGCCCTGGAGTTTAGATTTAGTTTTGGTATACACTCGGGGTTTGAGCCCCTGGAGTTTAGATTTAGTTTTGGTATACACTCGGGGTTTGAGCCCCTGGAGTTTAGATTTAGTTTTGGTATACACTCGGGGTTTGAGCCCCTGGAGTTTAGATTTAGTTTTGGTATACACTCGGGGTTTGAGCCCCTGGAGTTTAGATTTAGTTTTGGTATACACTCGGGGTTTGAGCCCCTGGAGTTTAGATTTAGTTTTGGTATACACTCGGGGTTTGAGCCCCTGGAGTTTAGATTTAGTTTTGGTATACACTCGGGGTTTGAGCCCTGGAGTTTAGATTTAGTTTTGGTATACACTCGGGGTTTGAGCCCCTGGAGTTTAGATTTAGTTTTGGTATACACTCGGGGTTTGAGCCCCTGGAGTTTAGATTTAGTTTTGGTATACACTCGGGGTTTGAGCCCCTGGAGTTTAGATTTAGTTTTGGTATACACTCGGGGTTTGAGCCCCTGGAGTTTAGATTTAGTTTTGGTATACACTCGGGGTTTGAGCCCCTGGAGTTTAGATTTAGTTTTGGTATACACTCGGGGTTTGAGCCCTGGAGTTTAGATTTAGTTTTGGTATACACTCGGGGTTTGAGCCCCTGGAGTTTAGATTTAGTTTTGGTATACACTCGGGGTTTGAGCCCTGGAGTTTAGATTTAGTTTTGGTATACACTCGGGGTTTGAGCCCCTGGAGTTTAGATTTAGTTTTGGTATACACTCGGGGTTTGAGCCCCTGGAGTTTAGATTTAGTTTTGGTATACACTCGGGGTTTGAGCCCCTGGAGTTTAGATTTAGTTTTGGTATACACTCGGGGTTTGAGCCCCTGGAGTTTAGATTTAGTTTTGGTATACACTCGGGGTTTGAGCCCCTGGAGTTTAGATTTAGTTTTGGTATACACTCGGGGTTTGAGCCCCTGGAGTTTAGATTTAGTTTTGGTATACACTCGGGGTTTGAGCCCTGGAGTTTAGATTTAGTTTTGGTATACACTCGGGGTTTGAGCCCTGGAGTTTAGATTTAGTTTTGGTATACACTCGGGGTTTGAGCCCTGGAGTTTAGATTTAGTTTTGGTATACACTCGGGGTTTGAGCCCTGGAGTTTAGATTTAGTTTTGGTATACACTCGGGGTTTGAGCCCCTGGAGTTTAGATTTAGTTTTGGTATACACTCGGGGTTTGAGCCCTGGAGTTTAGATTTAGTTTTGGTATACACTCGGGGTTTGAGCCCTGGAGTTTAGATTTAGTTTTGGTATACACTCGGGGTTTGAGCCCTGGAGTTTAGATTTAGTTTTGGTATACACTCGGGGTTTGAGCCCTGGAGTTTAGATTTAGTTTTGGTATACACTCGGGGTTTGAGCCCCTGGAGTTTAGATTTAGTTTTGGTATACACTCGGGGTTTGAGCCCCTGGAGTTTAGATTTAGTTTTGGTATACACTCGGGGTTTGAGCCCTGGAGTTTAGATTTAGTTTTGGTATACACTCGGGGTTTGAGCCCTGGAGTTTAGATTTAGTTTTGGTATACACTCGGGGTTTGAGCCCCTGGAGTTTAGATTTAGTTTTGGTATACACTCGGGGTTTGAGCCCCTGGAGTTTAGATTTAGTTTTGGTATACACTCGGGGTTTGAGCCCCTGGAGTTTAGATTTAGTTTTGGTATACACTCGGGGTTTGAGCCCTGGAGTTTAGATTTAGTTTTGGTATACACTCGGGGTTTGAGCCCCTGGAGTTTAGATTTAGTTTTGGTATACACTCGGGGTTTGAGCCCTGGAGTTTAGATTTAGTTTTGGTATACACTCGGGGTTTGAGCCCCTGGAGTTTAGATTTAGTTTTGGTATACACTCGGGGTTTGAGCCCCTGGAGTTTAGATTTAGTTTTGGTATACACTCGGGGTTTGAGCCCTGGAGTTTAGATTTAGTTTTGGTATACACTCGGGGTTTGAGCCCTGGAGTTTAGATTTAGTTTTGGTATACACTCGGGGTTTGAGCCCTGGAGTTTAGATTTAGTTTTGGTATACACTCGGGGTTTGAGCCCTGGAGTTTAGATTTAGTTTTGGTATACACTCGGGGTTTGAGCCCCTGGAGTTTAGATTTAGTTTTGGTATACACTCGGGGTTTGAGCCCTGGAGTTTAGATTTAGTTTTGGTATACACTCGGGGTTTGAGCCCCTGGAGTTTAGATTTAGTTTTGGTATACACTCGGGGTTTGAGCCCTGGAGTTTAGATTTAGTTTTGGTATACACTCGGGGTTTGAGCCCTGGAGTTTAGATTTAGTTTTGGTATACACTCGGGGTTTGAGCCCTGGAGTTTAGATTTAGTTTTGGTATACACTCGGGGTTTGAGCCCCTGGAGTTTAGATTTAGTTTTGGTATACACTCGGGGTTTGAGCCCCTGGAGTTTAGATTTAGTTTTGGTATACACTCGGGGTTTGAGCCCTGGAGTTTAGATTTAGTTTTGGTATACACTCGGGGTTTGAGCCCCTGGAGTTTAGATTTAGTTTTGGTATACACTCGGGGTTTGAGCCCCTGGAGTTTAGATTTAGTTTTGGTATACACTCGGGGTTTGAGCCCCTGGAGTTTAGATTTAGTTTTGGTATACACTCGGGGTTTGAGCCCTGGAGTTTAGATTTAGTTTTGGTATACACTCGGGGTTTGAGCCCCTGGAGTTTAGATTTAGTTTTGGTATACACTCGGGGTTTGAGCCCTGGAGTTTAGATTTAGTTTTGGTATACACTCGGGGTTTGAGCCCTGGAGTTTAGATTTAGTTTTGGTATACACTCGGGGTTTGAGCCCTGGAGTTTAGATTTAGTTTTGGTATACACTCGGGGTTTGAGCCCCTGGAGTTTAGATTTAGTTTTGGTATACACTCGGGGTTTGAGCCCTGGAGTTTAGATTTAGTTTTGGTATACACTCGGGGTTTGAGCCCCTGGAGTTTAGATTTAGTTTTGGTATACACTCGGGGTTTGAGCCCTGGAGTTTAGATTTAGTTTTGGTATACACTCGGGGTTTGAGCCCTGGAGTTTAGATTTAGTTTTGGTATACACTCGGGGTTTGAGCCCCTGGAGTTTAGATTTAGTTTTGGTATACACTCGGGGTTTGAGCCCTGGAGTTTAGATTTAGTTTTGGTATACACTCGGGGTTTGAGCCCTGGAGTTTAGATTTAGTTTTGGTATACACTCGGGGTTTGAGCCCTGGAGTTTAGATTTAGTTTTGGTATACACTCGGGGTTTGAGCCCCTGGAGTTTAGATTTAGTTTTGGTATACACTCGGGGTTTGAGCCCCTGGAGTTTAGATTTAGTTTTGGTATACACTCGGGGTTTGAGCCCTGGAGTTTAGATTTAGTTTTGGTATACACTCGGGGTTTGAGCCCTGGAGTTTAGATTTAGTTTTGGTATACACTCGGGGTTTGAGCCCCTGGAGTTTAGATTTAGTTTTGGTATACACTCGGGGTTTGAGCCCTGGAGTTTAGATTTAGTTTTGGTATACACTCGGGGTTTGAGCCCCTGGAGTTTAGATTTAGTTTTGGTATACACTCGGGGTTTGAGCCCCTGGAGTTTAGATTTAGTTTTGGTATACACTCGGGGTTTGAGCCCCTGGAGTTTAGATTTAGTTTTGGTATACACTCGGGGTTTGAGCCCCTGGAGTTTAGATTTAGTTTTGGTATACACTCGGGGTTTGAGCCCTGGAGTTTAGATTTAGTTTTGGTATACACTCGGGGTTTGAGCCCCTGGAGTTTAGATTTAGTTTTGGTATACACTCGGGGTTTGAGCCCCTGGAGTTTAGATTTAGTTTTGGTATACACTCGGGGTTTGAGCCCTGGAGTTTAGATTTAGTTTTGGTATACACTCGGGGTTTGAGCCCCTGGAGTTTAGATTTAGTTTTGGTATACACTCGGGGTTTGAGCCCTGGAGTTTAGATTTAGTTTTGGTATACACTCGGGGTTTGAGCCCCTGGAGTTTAGATTTAGTTTTGGTATACACTCGGGGTTTGAGCCCTGGAGTTTAGATTTAGTTTTGGTATACACTCGGGGTTTGAGCCCTGGAGTTTAGATTTAGTTTTGGTATACACTCGGGGTTTGAGCCCTGGAGTTTAGATTTAGTTTTGGTATACACTCGGGGTTTGAGCCCCTGGAGTTTAGATTTAGTTTTGGTATACACTCGGGGTTTGAGCCCTGGAGTTTAGATTTAGTTTTGGTATACACTCGGGGTTTGAGCCCTGGAGTTTAGATTTAGTTTTGGTATACACTCGGGGTTTGAGCCCCTGGAGTTTAGATTTAGTTTTGGTATACACTCGGGGTTTGAGCCCCTGGAGTTTAGATTTAGTTTTGGTATACACTCGGGGTTTGAGCCCTGGAGTTTAGATTTAGTTTTGGTATACACTCGGGGTTTGAGCCCTGGAGTTTAGATTTAGTTTTGGTATACACTCGGGGTTTGAGCCCTGGAGTTTAGATTTAGTTTTGGTATACACTCGGGGTTTGAGCCCTGGAGTTTAGATTTAGTTTTGGTATACACTCGGGGTTTGAGCCCCTGGAGTTTAGATTTAGTTTTGGTATACACTCGGGGTTTGAGCCCTGGAGTTTAGATTTAGTTTTGGTATACACTCGGGGTTTGAGCCCTGGAGTTTAGATTTAGTTTTGGTATACACTCGGGGTTTGAGCCCTGGAGTTTAGATTTAGTTTTGGTATACACTCGGGGTTTGAGCCCTGGAGTTTAGATTTAGTTTTGGTATACACTCGGGGTTTGAGCCCCTGGAGTTTAGATTTAGTTTTGGTATACACTCGGGGTTTGAGCCCCTGGAGTTTAGATTTAGTTTTGGTATACACTCGGGGTTTGAGCCCCTGGCGTTTAGATTTAGTTTTGGTATACACTCGGGGTTTGAGACCCTGGAGTTTAGATTTAGTTTTGGTATACACTCGGGGTTAGAGCCCTGGAGTTTAGATTTAGTTTTGGTATACACTCGGGGTTTGAGCTCCTGGAGTTTAGATTTAGTTTTGGTATACACTCGGGGTTTGAGCCCCTGGAGTTTAGATTTAGTTTTGGTATACACTCTGGGTTTGAGCCCTGGAGTTTAGATTTAGTTTTGGTATACACTCGGGGTTTGAGCCCCTGGAGTTTAGATTTAGTTTTGGTATACACTCGGGGTTTGAGCCCTGGAGTTTAGATTTAGTTTTGGTATACACTCGGGGTTTGAGCCCTGGAGTTTAGATTTAGTTTTGGTATACACTCGGGGTTTGAGCCCCTGGAGTTTAGATTTAGTTTTGGTATACACTCGGGGTTTGAGCCCTGGAGTTTAGATTTAGTTTTGGTATACACTCGGGGTTTGAGCCCCTGGAGTTTAGATTTAGTTTTGGTATACACTCGGGGTTTGAGCCCCTGGAGTTTAGATTTAGTTTTGGTATACACTCGGGGTTTGAGCCCTGGAGTTTAGATTTAGTTTTGGTATACACTCGGGGTTTGAGCCCCTGGAGTTTAGATTTAGTTTTGGTATACACTCGGGGTTTGAGCCCTGGAGTTTAGATTTAGTTTTGGTATACACTCGGGGTTTGAGCCCTGGAGTTTAGATTTAGTTTTGGTATACACTCGGGGTTTGAGCCCTGGAGTTTAGATTTAGTTTTGGTATACACTCGGGGTTTGAGCCCTGGAGTTTAGATTTAGTTTTGGTATACACTCGGGGTTTGAGCCCTGGAGTTTAGATTTAGTTTTGGTATACACTCGGGGTTTGAGCCCCTGGAGTTTAGATTTAGTTTTGGTATACACTCGGGGTTTGAGCCCCTGGAGTTTAGATTTAGTTTTGGTATACACTCGGGGTTTGAGCCCTGGAGTTTAGATTTAGTTTTGGTATACACTCGGGGTTTGAGCCCTGGAGTTTAGATTTAGTTTTGGTATACACTCGGGGTTTGAGCCCTGGAGTTTAGATTTAGTTTTGGTATACACTCGGGGTTTGAGCCCTGGAGTTTAGATTTAGTTTTGGTATACACTCGGGGTTTGAGCCCCTGGAGTTTAGATTTAGTTTTGGTATACACTCGGGGTTTGAGCCCCTGGAGTTTAGATTTAGTTTTGGTATACACTCGGGGTTTGAGCCCCTGGAGTTTAGATTTAGTTTTGGTATACACTCGGGGTTTGAGCCCTGGAGTTTAGATTTAGTTTTGGTATACACTCGGGGTTTGAGCCCCTGGAGTTTAGATTTAGTTTTGGTATACACTCGGGGTTTGAGCCCCTGGAGTTTAGATTTAGTTTTGGTATACACTCGGGGTTTGAGCCCTGGAGTTTAGATTTAGTTTTGGTATACACTCGGGGTTTGAGCCCCTGGAGTTTAGATTTAGTTTTGGTATACACTCGGGGTTTGAGCCCTGGAGTTTAGATTTAGTTTTGGTATACACTCGGGGTTTGAGCCCCTGGAGTTTAGATTTAGTTTTGGTATACACTCGGGGTTTGAGCCCTGGAGTTTAGATTTAGTTTTGGTATACACTCGGGGTTTGAGCCCTGGAGTTTAGATTTAGTTTTGGTATACACTCGGGGTTTGAGCCCTGGAGTTTAGATTTAGTTTTGGTATACACTCGGGGTTTGAGCCTGGAGTTTAGATTTAGTTTTGGTATACACTCGGGGTTTGAGCCCTGGAGTTTAGATTTAGTTTTGGTATACACTCGGGGTTTGAGCCCTGGAGTTTAGATTTAGTTTTGGTATACACTCGGGGTTTGAGCCCTGGAGTTTAGATTTAGTTTTGGTATACACTCGGGGTTTGAGCCCTGGAGTTTAGATTTAGTTTTGGTATACACTCGGGGTTTGAGCCCCTGGAGTTTAGATTTAGTTTTGGTATACACTCGGGGTTTGAGCCCTGGAGTTTAGATTTAGTTTTGGTATACACTCGGGGTTTGAGCCCTGGAGTTTAGATTTAGTTTTGGTATACACTCGGGGTTTGAGCCCCTGGAGTTTAGATTTAGTTTTGGTATACACTCGGGGTTTGAGCCCCTGGAGTTTAGATTTAGTTTTGGTATACACTCGGGGTTTGAGCCCCTGGAGTTTAGATTTAGTTTTGGTATACACTCGGGGTTTGAGCCCTGGAGTTTAGATTTAGTTTTGGTATACACTCGGGGTTTGAGCCCTGGAGTTTAGATTTAGTTTTGGTATACACTCGGGGTTTGAGCCCCTGGAGTTTAGATTTAGTTTTGGTATACACTCGGGGTTTGAGCCCTGGAGTTTAGATTTAGTTTTGGTATACACTCGGGGTTTGAGCCCTGGAGTTTAGATTTAGTTTTGGTATACACTCGGGGTTTGAGCCCCTGGAGTTTAGATTTAGTTTTGGTATACACTCGGGGTTTGAGCCCCTGGAGTTTAGATTTAGTTTTGGTATACACTCGGGGTTTGAGCCCCTGGAGTTTAGATTTAGTTTTGGTATACACTCGGGGTTTGAGCCCTGGAGTTTAGATTTAGTTTTGGTATACACTCGGGGTTTGAGCCCCTGGAGTTTAGATTTAGTTTTGGTATACACTCGGGGTTTGAGCCCCTGGAGTTTAGATTTAGTTTTGGTATACACTCGGGGTTTGAGCCCCTGGAGTTTAGATTTAGTTTTGGTATACACTCGGGGTTTGAGCCCTGGAGTTTAGATTTAGTTTTGGTATACACTCGGGGTTTGAGCCCTGGAGTTTAGATTTAGTTTTGGTATACACTCGGGGTTTGAGCCCCTGGAGTTTAGATTTAGTTTTGGTATACACTCGGGGTTTGAGCCCTGGAGTTTAGATTTAGTTTTGGTATACACTCGGGGTTTGAGCCCTGGAGTTTAGATTTAGTTTTGGTATACACTCGGGGTTTGAGCCCTGGAGTTTAGATTTAGTTTTGGTATACACTCGGGGTTTGAGCCCCTGGAGTTTAGATTTAGTTTTGGTATACACTCGGGGTTTGAGCCCTGGAGTTTAGATTTAGTTTTGGTATACACTCGGGGTTTGAGCCCTGGAGTTTAGATTTAGTTTTGGTATACACTCGGGGTTTGAGCCCCTGGAGTTTAGATTTAGTTTTGGTATACACTCGGGGTTTGAGCCCCTGGAGTTTAGATTTAGTTTTGGTATACACTCGGGGTTTGAGCCCTGGAGTTTAGATTTAGTTTTGGTATACACTCGGGGTTTGAGCCCTGGAGTTTAGATTTAGTTTTGGTATACACTCGGGGTTTGAGCCCTGGAGTTTAGATTTAGTTTTGGTATACACTCGGGGTTTGAGCCCTGGAGTTTAGATTTAGTTTTGGTATACACTCGGGGTTTGAGCCCCTGGAGTTTAGATTTAGTTTTGGTATACACTCGGGGTTTGAGCCCTGGAGTTTAGATTTAGTTTTGGTATACACTCGGGGTTTGAGCCCCTGGAGTTTAGATTTAGTTTTGGTATACACTCGGGGTTTGAGCCCTGGAGTTTAGATTTAGTTTTGGTATACACTCGGGGTTTGAGCCCTGGAGTTTAGATTTAGTTTTGGTATACACTCGGGGTTTGAGCCCCTGGAGTTTAGATTTAGTTTTGGTATACACTCGGGGTTTGAGCCCTGGAGTTTAGATTTAGTTTTGGTATACACTCGGGGTTTGAGCCCCTGGAGTTTAGATTTAGTTTTGGTATACACTCGGGGTTTGAGCCCTGGAGTTTAGATTTAGTTTTGGTATACACTCGGGGTTTGAGCCCCTGGAGTTTAGATTTAGTTTTGGTATACACTCGGGGTTTGAGCCCCTGGAGTTTAGATTTAGTTTTGGTATACACTCGGGGTTTGAGCCCTGGAGTTTAGATTTAGTTTTGGTATACACTCGGGGTTTGAGCCCTGGAGTTTAGATTTAGTTTTGGTATACACTCGGGGTTTGAGCCCTGGA
Organism: Carcharodon carcharias; assembly: GCF_017639515.1. Taxonomy (NCBI): domain Eukaryota; kingdom Metazoa; phylum Chordata; class Chondrichthyes; order Lamniformes; family Lamnidae; genus Carcharodon; species Carcharodon carcharias. Next base: position 475,193 of record NC_054496.1, on the reverse strand, counting down.
GTTTAGATTTAGTTTTGGTATACACTCGGGGTTTGAGCCCTGGAGTTTAGATTTAGTTTTGGTATACACTCGGGGTTTGAGCCCTGGAGTTTAGATTTAGTTTTGGTATACACTCGGGGTTTGAGCCCTGGAGTTTAGATTTAGTTTTGGTATACACTCGGGGTTTGAGCCCCTGGAGTTTAGATTTAGTTTTGGTATACACTCGGGGTTTGAGCCCTGGAGTTTAGATTTAGTTTTGGTATACACTCGGGGTTTGAGCCCTGGAGTTTAGATTTAGTTTTGGTATACACTCGGGGTTTGAGCCCCTGGAGTTTAGATTTAGTTTTGGTATACACTCGGGGTTTGAGCCCTGGAGTTTAGATTTAGTTTTGGTATACACTCGGGGTTTGAGCCCCTGGAGTTTAGATTTAGTTTTGGTATACACTCGGGGTTTGAGCCCTGGAGTTTAGATTTAGTTTTGGTATACACTCGGGGTTTGAGCCCCTGGAGTTTAGATTTAGTTTTGGTATACACTCGGGGTTTGAGCCCTGGAGTTTAGATTTAGTTTTGGTATACACTCGGGGTTTGAGCCCCTGGAGTTTAGATTTAGTTTTGGTATACACTCGGGGTTTGAGCCCTGGAGTTTAGATTTAGTTTTGGTATACACTCGGGGTTTGAGCCCCTGGAGTTTAGATTTAGTTTTGGTATACACTCGGGGTTTGAGCCCTGGAGTTTAGATTTAGTTTTGGTATACACTCGGGGTTTGAGCCCCTGGAGTTTAGATTTAGTTTTGGTATACACTCGGGGTTTGAGCCCCTGGAGTTTAGATTTAGTTTTGGTATACACTCGGGGTTTGAGCCCTGGAGTTTAGATTTAGTTTTGGTATACACTCGGGGTTTGAGCCCCTGGAGTTTAGATTTAGTTTTGGTATACACTCGGGGTTTGAGCCCTGGAGTTTAGATTTAGTTTTGGTATACACTCGGGGTTTGAGCCCTGGAGTTTAGATTTAGTTTTGGTATACACTCGGGGTTTGAGCCCTGGAGTTTAGATTTAGTTTTGGTATACACTCGGGGTTTGAGCCCTGGAGTTTAGATTTAGTTTTGGTATACACTCGGGGTTTGAGCCCTGGAGTTTAGATTTAGTTTTGGTATACACTCGGGGTTTGAGCCCTGGAGTTTAGATTTAGTTTTGGTATACACTCGGGGTTTGAGCCCTGGAGTTTAGATTTAGTTTTGGTATACACTCGGGGTTTGAGCCCCTGGAGTTTAGATTTAGTTTTGGTATACACTCGGGGTTTGAGCCCCTGGAGTTTAGATTTAGTTTTGGTATACACTCGGGGTTTGAGCCCTGGAGTTTAGATTTAGTTTTGGTATACACTCGGGGTTTGAGCCCTGGAGTTTAGATTTAGTTTTGGTATACACTCGGGGTTTGAGCCCTGGAGTTTAGATTTAGTTTTGGTATACACTCGGGGTTTGAGCCCCTGGAGTTTAGATTTAGTTTTGGTATACACTCGGGGTTTGAGCCCTGGAGTTTAGATTTAGTTTTGGTATACACTCGGGGTTTGAGCCCCTGGAGTTTAGATTTAGTTTTGGTATACACTCGGGGTTTGAGCCCCTGGAGTTTAGATTTAGTTTTGGTATACACTCGGGGTTTGAGCCCCTGGAGTTTAGATTTAGTTTTGGTATACACTCGGGGTTTGAGCCCCTGGAGTTTAGATTTAGTTTTGGTATACACTCGGGGTTTGAGCCCTGGAGTTTAGATTTAGTTTTGGTATACACTCGGGGTTTGAGCCCCTGGAGTTTAGATTTAGTTTTGGTATACACTCGGGGTTTGAGCCCCTGGAGTTTAGATTTAGTTTTGGTATACACTCGGGGTTTGAGCCCTGGAGTTTAGATTTAGTTTTGGTATACACTCGGGGTTTGAGCCCCTGGAGTTTAGATTTAGTTTTGGTATACACTCGGGGTTTGAGCCCTGGAGTTTAGATTTAGTTTTGGTATACACTCGGGGTTTGAGCCCTGGAGTTTAGATTTAGTTTTGGTATACACTCGGGGTTTGAGCCCCTGGAGTTTAGATTTAGTTTTGGTATACACTCGGGGTTTGAGCCCTGGAGTTTAGATTTAGTTTTGGTATACACTCGGGGTTTGAGCCCCTGGAGTTTAGATTTAGTTTTGGTATACACTCGGGGTTTGAGCCCTGGAGTTTAGATTTAGTTTTGGTATACACTCGGGGTTTGAGCCCTGGAGTTTAGATTTAGTTTTGGTATACACTCGGGGTTTGAGCCCTGGAGTTTAGATTTAGTTTTGGTATACACTCGGGGTTTGAGCCCTGGAGTTTAGATTTAGTTTTGGTATACACTCGGGGTTTGAGCCCTGGAGTTTAGATTTAGTTTTGGTATACACTCGGGGTTGAGCCCTGGAGTTTAGATTTAGTTTTGGTATACACTCGGGGTTTGAGCCCTGGAGTTTAGATTTAGTTTTGGTATACACTCGGGGTTTGAGCCCTGGAGTTTAGATTTAGTTTTGGTATACACTCGGGGTTTGAGCCCTGGAGTTTAGATTTAGTTTTGGTATACACTCGGGGTTTGAGCCCTGGAGTTTAGATTTAGTTTTGGTATACACTCGGGGTTTGAGCCCTGGAGTTTAGATTTAGTTTTGGTATACACTCGGGGTTTGAGCCCCTGGAGTTTAGATTTAGTTTTGGTATACACTCGGGGTTTGAGCCCTGGAGTTTAGATTTAGTTTTGGTATACACTCGGGGTTTGAGCCCCTGGAGTTTAGATTTAGTTTTGGTATACACTCGGGGTTTGAGCCCTGGAGTTTAGATTTAGTTTTGGTATACACTCGGGGTTTGAGCCCCTGGAGTTTAGATTTAGTTTTGGTATACACTCGGGGTTTGAGCCCCTGGAGTTTAGATTTAGTTTTGGTATACACTCGGGGTTTGAGCCCCTGGAGTTTAGATTTAGTTTTGGTATACACTCGGGGTTTGAGCCCCTGGAGTTTAGATTTAGTTTTGGTATACACTCGGGGTTTGAGCCCTGGAGTTTAGATTTAGTTTTGGTATACACTCGGGGTTTGAGCCCCTGGAGTTTAGATTTAGTTTTGGTATACACTCGGGGTTTGAGCCCCTGGAGTTTAGATTTAGTTTTGGTATACACTCGGGGTTTGAGCCCTGGAGTTTAGATTTAGTTTTGGTATACACTCGGGGTTTGAGCCCCTGGAGTTTAGATTTAGTTTTGGTATACACTCGGGGTTTGAGCCCCTGGAGTTTAGATTTAGTTTTGGTATACACTCGGGGTTTGAGCCCTGGAGTTTAGATTTAGTTTTGGTATACACTCGGGGTTTGAGCCCTGGAGTTTAGATTTAGTTTTGGTATACACTCGGGGTTTGAGCCCCTGGAGTTTAGATTTAGTTTTGGTATACACTCGGGGTTTGAGCCCTGGAGTTTAGATTTAGTTTTGGTATACACTCGGGGTTTGAGCCCCTGGAGTTTAGATTTAGTTTTGGTATACACTCGGGGTTTGAGCCCCTGGAGTTTAGATTTAGTTTTGGTATACACTCGGGGTTTGAGCCCCTGGAGTTTAGATTTAGTTTTGGTATACACTCGGGGTTTGAGCCCTGGAGTTTAGATTTAGTTTTGGTATACACTCGGGGTTTGAGCCCCTGGAGTTTAGATTTAGTTTTGGTATACACTCGGGGTTTGAGCCCCTGGAGTTTAGATTTAGTTTTGGTATACACTCGGGGTTTGAGCCCCTGGAGTTTAGATTTAGTTTTGGTATACACTCGGGGTTTGAGCCCCTGGAGTTTAGATTTAGTTTTGGTATACACTCGGGGTTTGAGCCCTGGAGTTTAGATTTAGTTTTGGTATACACTCGGGGTTTGAGCCCTGGAGTTTAGATTTAGTTTTGGTATACACTCGGGGTTTGAGCCCTGGAGTTTAGATTTAGTTTTGGTATACACTCGGGGTTTGAGCCCCTGGAGTTTAGATTTAGTTTTGGTATACACTCGGGGTTTGAGCCCCTGGAGTTTAGATTTAGTTTTGGTATACACTCGGGGTTTGAGCCCTGGAGTTTAGATTTAGTTTTGGTATACACTCGGGGTTTGAGCCCCTGGAGTTTAGATTTAGTTTTGGTATACACTCGGGGTTTGAGCCCCTGGAGTTTAGATTTAGTTTTGGTATACACTCGGGGTTTGAGCCCCTGGAGTTTAGATTTAGTTTTGGTATACACTCGGGGTTTGAGCCCTGGAGTTTAGATTTAGTTTTGGTATACACTCGGGGTTTGAGCCCCTGGAGTTTAGATTTAGTTTTGGTATACACTCGGGGTTTGAGCCCTGGAGTTTAGATTTAGTTTTGGTATACACTCGGGGTTTGAGCCCTGGAGTTTAGATTTAGTTTTGGTATACACTCGGGGTTTGAGCCCCTGGAGTTTAGATTTAGTTTTGGTATACACTCGGGGTTTGAGCCCTGGAGTTTAGATTTAGTTTTGGTATACACTCGGGGTTTGAGCCCTGGAGTTTAGATTTAGTTTTGGTATACACTCGGGGTTTGAGCCCTGGAGTTTAGATTTAGTTTTGGTATACACTCGGGGTTTGAGCCCCTGGAGTTTAGATTTAGTTTTGGTATACACTCGGGGTTTGAGCCCTGGAGTTTAGATTTAGTTTTGGTATACACTCGGGGTTTGAGCCCTGGAGTTTAGATTTAGTTTTGGTATACACTCGGGGTTTGAGCCCTGGAGTTTAGATTTAGTTTTGGTATACACTCGGGGTTTGAGCCCTGGAGTTTAGATTTAGTTTTGGTATACACTCGGGGTTTGAGCCCTGGAGTTTAGATTTAGTTTTGGTATACACTCGGGGTTTGAGCCCCTGGAGTTTAGATTTAGTTTTGGTATACACTCGGGGTTTGAGCCCCTGGAGTTTAGATTTAGTTTTGGTATACACTCGGGGTTTGAGCCCCTGGAGTTTAGATTTAGTTTTGGTATACACTCGGGGTTTGAGCCCTGGAGTTTAGATTTAGTTTTGGTATACACTCGGGGTTTGAGCCCCTGGAGTTTAGATTTAGTTTTGGTATACACTCGGGGTTTGAGCCCCTGGAGTTTAGATTTAGTTTTGGTATACACTCGGGGTTTGAGCCCCTGGAGTTTAGATTTAGTTTTGGTATACACTCGGGGTTTGAGCCCCTGGAGTTTAGATTTAGTTTTGGTATACACTCGGGGTTTGAGCCCTGGAGTTTAGATTTAGTTTTGGTATACACTCGGGGTTTGAGCCCCTGGAGTTTAGATTTAGTTTTGGTATACACTCGGGGTTTGAGCCCCTGGAGTTTAGATTTAGTTTTGGTATACACTCGGGGTTTGAGCCCTGGAGTTTAGATTTAGTTTTGGTATACACTCGGGGTTTGAGCCCTGGAGTTTAGATTTAGTTTTGGTATACACTCGGGGTTTGAGCCCTGGAGTTTAGATTTAGTTTTGGTATACACTCGGGGTTTGAGCCCTGGAGTTTAGATTTAGTTTTGGTATACACTCGGGGTTTGAGCCCTGGAGTTTAGATTTAGTTTTGGTATACACTCGGGGTTTGAGCCCCTGGAGTTTAGATTTAGTTTTGGTATACACTCGGGGTTTGAGCCCCTGGAGTTTAGATTTAGTTTTGGTATACACTCGGGGTTTGAGCCCTGGAGTTTAGATTTAGTTTTGGTATACACTCGGGGTTTGAGCCCCTGGAGTTTAGATTTAGTTTTGGTATACACTCGGGGTTTGAGCCCTGGAGTTTAGATTTAGTTTTGGTATACACTCGGGGTTTGAGCCCTGGAGTTTAGATTTAGTTTTGGTATACACTCGGGGTTTGAGCCCCTGGAGTTTAGATTTAGTTTTGGTATACACTCGGGGTTTGAGCCCTGGAGTTTAGATTTAGTTTTGGTATACACTCGGGGTTTGAGCCCCTGGAGTTTAGATTTAGTTTTGGTATACACTCGGGGTTTGAGCCCTGGAGTTTAGATTTAGTTTTGGTATACACTCGGGGTTTGAGCCCCTGGAGTTTAGATTTAGTTTTGGTATACACTCGGGTTTGAGCCCTGGAGTTTAGATTTAGTTTTGGTATACACTCGGGGTTTGAGCCCCTGGAGTTTAGATTTAGTTTTGGTATACACTCGGGGTTTGAGCCCTGGAGTTTAGATTTAGTTTTGGTATACACTCGGGGTTTGAGCCCTGGAGTTTAGATTTAGTTTTGGTATACACTCGGGGTTTGAGCCCTGGAGTTTAGATTTAGTTTTGGTATACACTCGGGGTTTGAGCCCCTGGAGTTTAGATTTAGTTTTGGTATACACTCGGGGTTTGAGCCCCTGGAGTTTAGATTTAGTTTTGGTATACACTCGGGGTTTGAGCCCCTGGAGTTTAGATTTAGTTTTGGTATACACTCGGGGTTTGAGCCCCTGGAGTTTAGATTTAGTTTTGGTATACACTCGGGGTTTGAGCCCTGGAGTTTAGATTTAGTTTTGGTATACACTCGGGGTTTGAGCCCTGGAGTTTAGATTTAGTTTTGGTATACACTCGGGGTTTGAGCCCTGGAGTTTAGATTTAGTTTTGGTATACACTCGGGGTTTGAGCCCTGGAGTTTAGATTTAGTTTTGGTATACACTCGGGGTTTGAGCCCCTGGAGTTTAGATTTAGTTTTGGTATACACTCGGGGTTTGAGCCCTGGAGTTTAGATTTAGTTTTGGTATACACTCGGGGTTTGAGCCCCTGGAGTTTAGATTTAGTTTTGGTATACACTCGGGGTTTGAGCCCCTGGAGTTTAGATTTAGTTTTGGTATACACTCGGGGTTTGAGCCCTGGAGTTTAGATTTAGTTTTGGTATACACTCGGGGTTTGAGCCCTGGAGTTTAGATTTAGTTTTGGTATACACTCGGGGTTTGAGCCCTGGAGTTTAGATTTAGTTTTGGTATACACTCGGGGTTTGAGCCCTGGAGTTTAGATTTAGTTTTGGTATACACTCGGGGTTTGAGCCCTGGAGTTTAGATTTAGTTTTGGTATACACTCGGGGTTTGAGCCCCTGGAGTTTAGATTTAGTTTTGGTATACACTCGGGGTTTGAGCCCTGGAGTTTAGATTTAGTTTTGGTATACACTCGGGGTTTGAGCCCTGGAGTTTAGATTTAGTTTTGGTATACACTCGGGGTTTGAGCCCTGGAGTTTAGATTTAGTTTTGGTATACACTCGGGGTTTGAGCCCTGGAGTTTAGATTTAGTTTTGGTATACACTCGGGGTTGAGCCCTGGAGTTTAGATTTAGTTTTGGTATACACTCGGGGTTTGAGCCCCTGGAGTTTAGATTTAGTTTTGGTATACACTCGGGGTTTGAGCCCTGGAGTTTAGATTTAGTTTTGGTATACACTCGGGGTTTGAGCCCTGGAGTTTAGATTTAGTTTTGGTATACACTCGGGGTTTGAGCCCCTGGAGTTTAGATTTAGTTTTGGTATACACTCGGGGTTTGAGCCCCTGGAGTTTAGATTTAGTTTTGGTATACACTCGGGGTTTGAGCCCTGGAGTTTAGATTTAGTTTTGGTATACACTCGGGGTTTGAGCCCCTGGAGTTTAGATTTAGTTTTGGTATACACTCGGGGTTTGAGCCCTGGAGTTTAGATTTAGTTTTGGTATACACTCGGGGTTTGAGCCCTGGAGTTTAGATTTAGTTTTGGTATACACTCGGGGTTTGAGCCCCTGGAGTTTAGATTTAGTTTTGGTATACACTCGGGGTTTGAGCCCCTGGAGTTTAGATTTAGTTTTGGTATACACTCGGGGTTTGAGCCCTGGAGTTTAGATTTAGTTTTGGTATACACTCGGGGTTTGAGCCCCTGGAGTTTAGATTTAGTTTTGGTATACACTCGGGGTTGAGCCCTGGAGTTTAGATTTAGTTTTGGTATACACTCGGGGTTTGAGCCCTGGAGTTTAGATTTAGTTTTGGTATACACTCGGGGTTTGAGCCCTGGAGTTTAGATTTAGTTTTGGTATACACTCGGGGTTTGAGCCCCTGGAGTTTAGATTTAGTTTTGGTATACACTCGGGGTTTGAGCCCTGGAGTTTAGATTTAGTTTTGGTATACACTCGGGGTTTGAGCCCTGGAGTTTAGATTTAGTTTTGGTATACACTCGGGGTTTGAGCCCCTGGAGTTTAGATTTAGTTTTGGTATACACTCGGGGTTTGAGCCCCTGGAGTTTAGATTTAGTTTTGGTATACACTCGGGGTTTGAGCCCCTGGAGTTTAGATTTAGTTTTGGTATACACTCGGGGTTTGAGCCCCTGGAGTTTAGATTTAGTTTTGGTATACACTCGGGGTTTGAGCCCTGGAGTTTAGATTTAGTTTTGGTATACACTCGGGGTTTGAGCCCCTGGAGTTTAGATTTAGTTTTGGTATACACTCGGGGTTTGAGCCCTGGAGTTTAGATTTAGTTTTGGTATACACTCGGGGTTTGAGCCCTGGAGTTTAGATTTAGTTTTGGTATACACTCGGGGTTTGAGCCCCTGGAGTTTAGATTTAGTTTTGGTATACACTCGGGGTTTGAGCCCTGGAGTTTAGATTTAGTTTTGGTATACACTCGGGGTTTGAGCCCCTGGAGTTTAGATTTAGTTTTGGTATACACTCGGGGTTTGAGCCCTGGAGTTTAGATTTAGTTTTGGTATACACTCGGGGTTTGAGCCCTGGAGTTTAGATTTAGTTTTGGTATACACTCGGGGTTTGAGCCCCTGGAGTTTAGATTTAGTTTTGGTATACACTCGGGGTTTGAGCCCTGGAGTTTAGATTTAGTTTTGGTATACACTCGGGGTTTGAGCCCTGGAGTTTAGATTTAGTTTTGGTATACACTCGGGGTTTGAGCCCCTGGAGTTTAGATTTAGTTTTGGTATACACTCGGGGTTTGAGCCCTGGAGTTTAGATTTAGTTTTGGTATACACTCGGGGTTTGAGCCCCTGGAGTTTAGATTTAGTTTTGGTATACACTCGGGGTTTGAGCCCTGGAGTTTAGATTTAGTTTTGGTATACACTCGGGGTTTGAGCCCTGGAGTTTAGATTTAGTTTTGGTATACACTCGGGGTTTGAGCCCCTGGAGTTTAGATTTAGTTTTGGTATACACTCGGGGTTTGAGCCCCTGGAGTTTAGATTTAGTTTTGGTATACACTCGGGGTTTGAGCCCCTGGAGTTTAGATTTAGTTTTGGTATACACTCGGGGTTTGAGCCCTGGAGTTTAGATTTAGTTTTGGTATACACTCGGGGTTTGAGCCCTGGAGTTTAGATTTAGTTTTGGTATACACTCGGGGTTTGAGCCCCTGGAGTTTAGATTTAGTTTTGGTATACACTCGGGGTTTGAGCCCTGGAGTTTAGATTTAGTTTTGGTATACACTCGGGGTTTGAGCCCTGGAGTTTAGATTTAGTTTTGGTATACACTCGGGGTTTGAGCCCCTGGAGTTTAGATTTAGTTTTGGTATACACTCGGGTTTGAGCCCTGGAGTTTAGATTTAGTTTTGGTATACACTCGGGGTTTGAGCCCTGGAGTTTAGATTTAGTTTTGGTATACACTCGGGGTTTGAGCCCCTGGAGTTTAGATTTAGTTTTGGTATACACTCGGGGTTGAGCCCCTGGAGTTTAGATTTAGTTTTGGTATACACTCGGGGTTTGAGCCCTGGAGTTTAGATTTAGTTTTGGTATACACTCGGGGTTTGAGCCCCTGGAGTTTAGATTTAGTTTTGGTATACACTCGGGGTTTGAGCCCCTGGAGTTTAGATTTAGTTTTGGTATACACTCGGGGTTTGAGCCCCTGGAGTTTAGATTTAGTTTTGGTATACACTCGGGGTTTGAGCCCTGGAGTTTAGATTTAGTTTTGGTATACACTCGGGGTTTGAGCCCTGGAGTTTAGATTTAGTTTTGGTATACACTCGGGGTTTGAGCCCTGGAGTTTAGATTTAGTTTTGGTATACACTCGGGGTTTGAGCCCCTGGAGTTTAGATTTAGTTTTGGTATACACTCGGGGTTTGAGCCCCTGGAGTTTAGATTTAGTTTTGGTATACACTCGGGGTTTGAGCCCTGGAGTTTAGATTTAGTTTTGGTATACACTCGGGGTTTGAGCCCTGGAGTTTAGATTTAGTTTTGGTATACACTCGGGGTTTGAGCCCTGGAGTTTAGATTTAGTTTTGGTATACACTCGGGGTTTGAGCCCCTGGAGTTTAGATTTAGTTTTGGTATACACTCGGGGTTTGAGCCCCTGGAGTTTAGATTTAGTTTTGGTATACACTCGGGGTTTGAGCCCTGGAGTTTAGATTTAGTTTTGGTATACACTCGGGGTTTGAGCCCCTGGAGTTTAGATTTAGTTTTGGTATACACTCGGGGTTTGAGCCCCTGGAGTTTAGATTTAGTTTTGGTATACACTCGGGGTTTGAGCCCCTGGAGTTTAGATTTAGTTTTGGTATACACTCGGGTTTGAGCCCCTGGAGTTTAGATTTAGTTTTGGTATACACTCGGGGTTTGAGCCCTGGAGTTTAGATTTAGTTTTGGTATACACTCGGGGTTTGAGCCCTGGAGTTTAGATTTAGTTTTGGTATACACTCGGGGTTTGAGCCCTGGAGTTTAGATTTAGTTTTGGTATACACTCGGGGTTTGAGCCCTGGAGTTTAGATTTAGTTTTGGTATACACTCGGGGTTTGAGCCCCTGGAGTTTAGATTTAGTTTTGGTATACACTCGGGGTTTGAGCCCTGGAGTTTAGATTTAGTTTTGGTATACACTCGGGGTTTGAGCCCTGGAGTTTAGATTTAGTTTTGGTATACACTCGGGGTTTGAGCCCCTGGAGTTTAGATTTAGTTTTGGTATACACTCGGGGTTTGAGCCCTGGAGTTTAGATTTAGTTTTGGTATACACTCGGGGTTTGAGCCCCTGGAGTTTAGATTTAGTTTTGGTATACACTCGGGGTTTGAGCCCCTGGAGTTTAGATTTAGTTTTGGTATACACTCGGGGTTTGAGCCCCTGGAGTTTAGATTTAGTTTTGGTATACACTCGGGGTTTGAGCCCTGGAGTTTAGATTTAGTTTTGGTATACACTCGGGGTTTGAGCCCCTGGAGTTTAGATTTAGTTTTGGTATACACTCGGGGTTTGAGCCCCTGGAGTTTAGATTTAGTTTTGGTATACACTCGGGGTTTGAGCCCTGGAGTTTAGATTTAGTTTTGGTATACACTCGGGGTTTGAGCCCTGGAGTTTAGATTTAGTTTTGGTATACACTCGGGGTTTGAGCCCCTGGAGTTTAGATTTAGTTTTGGTATACACTCGGGGTTTGAGCCCTGGAGTTTAGATTTAGTTTTGGTATACACTCGGGGTTTGAGCCCCTGGAGTTTAGATTTAGTTTTGGTATACACTCGGGGTTTGAGCCCCTGGAGTTTAGATTTAGTTTTGGTATACACTCGGGGTTTGAGCCCCTGGAGTTTAGATTTAGTTTTGGTATACACTCGGGGTTTGAGCCCTGGAGTTTAGATTTAGTTTTGGTATACACTCGGGGTTTGAGCCCCTGGAGTTTAGATTTAGTTTTGGTATACACTCGGGGTTTGAGCCCTGGAGTTTAGATTTAGTTTTGGTATACACTCGGGGTTTGAGCCCTGGAGTTTAGATTTAGTTTTGGTATACACTCGGGGTTTGAGCCCCTGGAGTTTAGATTTAGTTTTGGTATACACTCGGGGTTTGAGCCCCTGGAGTTTAGATTTAGTTTTGGTATACACTCGGGGTTGAGCCCCTGGAGTTTAGATTTAGTTTTGGTATACACTCGGGGTTTGAGCCCCTGGAGTTTAGATTTAGTTTTGGTATACACTCGGGGTTTGAGCCCCTGGAGTTTAGATTTAGTTTTGGTATACACTCGGGGTTTGAGCCCTGGAGTTTAGATTTAGTTTTGGTATACACTCGGGGTTTGAGCCCCTGGAGTTTAGATTTAGTTTTGGTATACACTCGGGGTTTGAGCCCCTGGAGTTTAGATTTAGTTTTGGTATACACTCGGGGTTTGAGCCCTGGAGTTTAGATTTAGTTTTGGTATACACTCGGGGTTTGAGCCCTGGAGTTTAGATTTAGTTTTGGTATACACTCGGGGTTTGAGCCCCTGGAGTTTAGATTTAGTTTTGGTATACACTCGGGGTTTGAGCCCCTGGAGTTTAGATTTAGTTTTGGTATACACTCGGGGTTTGAGCCCCTGGAGTTTAGATTTAGTTTTGGTATACACTCGGGGTTTGAGCCCCTGGAGTTTAGATTTAGTTTTGGTATACACTCGGGGTTTGAGCCCCTGGAGTTTAGATTTAGTTTTGGTATACACTCGGGGTTTGAGCCCTGGAGTTTAGATTTAGTTTTGGTATACACTCGGGGTTTGAGCCCCTGGAGTTTAGATTTAGTTTTGGTATACACTCGGGGTTTGAGCCCCTGGAGTTTAGATTTAGTTTTGGTATACACTCGGGGTTTGAGCCCCTGGAGTTTAGATTTAGTTTTGGTATACACTCGGGGTTTGAGCCCTGGAGTTTAGATTTAGTTTTGGTATACACTCGGGGTTTGAGCCCTGGAGTTTAGATTTAGTTTTGGTATACACTCGGGGTTTGAGCCCTGGAGTTTAGATTTAGTTTTGGTATACACTCGGGGTTTGAGCCCCTGGAGTTTAGATTTAGTTTTGGTATACACTCGGGGTTTGAGCCCTGGAGTTTAGATTTAGTTTTGGTATACACTCGGGGTTTGAGCCCTGGAGTTTAGATTTAGTTTTGGTATACACTCGGGGTTTGAGCCCTGGAGTTTAGATTTAGTTTTGGTATACACTCGGGGTTTGAGCCCTGGAGTTTAGATTTAGTTTTGGTATACACTCGGGGTTTGAGCCCTGGAGTTTAGATTTAGTTTTGGTATACACTCGGGGTTTGAGCCCCTGGAGTTTAGATTTAGTTTTGGTATACACTCGGGGTTTGAGCCCCTGGAGTTTAGATTTAGTTTTGGTATACACTCGGGGTTTGAGCCCTGGAGTTTAGATTTAGTTTTGGTATACACTCGGGGTTTGAGCCCCTGGAGTTTAGATTTAGTTTTGGTATACACTCGGGGTTTGAGCCCTGGAGTTTAGATTTAGTTTTGGTATACACTCGGGGTTTGAGCCCCTGGAGTTTAGATTTAGTTTTGGTATACACTCGGGGTTTGAGCCCCTGGAGTTTAGATTTAGTTTTGGTATACACTCGGGGTTTGAGCCCTGGAGTTTAGATTTAGTTTTGGTATACACTCGGGGTTTGAGCCCCTGGAGTTTAGATTTAGTTTTGGTATACACTCGGGGTTTGAGCCCCTGGAGTTTAGATTTAGTTTTGGTATACACTCGGGGTTTGAGCCCCTGGAGTTTAGATTTAGTTTTGGTATACACTCGGGGTTTGAGCCCCTGGAGTTTAGATTTAGTTTTGGTATACACTCGGGGTTTGAGCCCTGGAGTTTAGATTTAGTTTTGGTATACACTCGGGGTTTGAGCCCTGGAGTTTAGATTTAGTTTTGGTATACACTCGGGGTTTGAGCCCCTGGAGTTTAGATTTAGTTTTGGTATACACTCGGGGTTTGAGCCCCTGGAGTTTAGATTTAGTTTTGGTATACACTCGGGGTTTGAGCCCTGGAGTTTAGATTTAGTTTTGGTATACACTCGGGGTTTGAGCCCCTGGAGTTTAGATTTAGTTTTGGTATACACTCGGGGTTTGAGCCCTGGAGTTTAGATTTAGTTTTGGTATACACTCGGGGTTTGAGCCCCTGGAGTTTAGATTTAGTTTTGGTATACACTCGGGGTTTGAGCCCCTGGAGTTTAGATTTAGTTTTGGTATACACTCGGGGTTTGAGCCCTGGAGTTTAGATTTAGTTTTGGTATACACTCGGGGTTTGAGCCCCTGGAGTTTAGATTTAGTTTTGGTATACACTCGGGGTTGAGCCCCTGGAGTTTAGATTTAGTTTTGGTATACACTCGGGGTTTGAGCCCTGGAGTTTAGATTTAGTTTTGGTATACACTCGGGGTTTGAGCCCCTGGAGTTTAGATTTAGTTTTGGTATACACTCGGGGTTTGAGCCCCTGGAGTTTAGATTTAGTTTTGGTATACACTCGGGGTTTGAGCCCCTGGAGTTTAGATTTAGTTTTGGTATACACTCGGGGTTTGAGCCCCTGGAGTTTAGATTTAGTTTTGGTATACACTCGGGGTTTGAGCCCCTGGAGTTTAGATTTAGTTTTGGTATACACTCGGGGTTTGAGCCCTGGAGTTTAGATTTAGTTTTGGTATACACTCGGGGTTGAGCCCCTGGAGTTTAGATTTAGTTTTGGTATACACTCGGGGTTTGAGCCCTGGAGTTTAGATTTAGTTTTGGTATACACTCGGGGTTTGAGCCCTGGAGTTTAGATTTAGTTTTGGTATACACTCGGGGTTTGAGCCCCTGGAGTTTAGATTTAGTTTTGGTATACACTCGGGGTTTGAGCCCTGGAGTTTAGATTTAGTTTTGGTATACACTCGGGGTTTGAGCCCCTGGAGTTTAGATTTAGTTTTGGTATACACTCGGGGTTTGAGCCCCTGGAGTTTAGATTTAGTTTTGGTATACACTCGGGGTTTGAGCCCCTGGAGTTTAGATTTAGTTTTGGTATACACTCGGGGTTTGAGCCCTGGAGTTTAGATTTAGTTTTGGTATACACTCGGGGTTTGAGCCCTGGAGTTTAGATTTAGTTTTGGTATACACTCGGGGTTTGAGCCCCTGGAGTTTAGATTTAGTTTTGGTATACACTCGGGGTTTGAGCCCCTGGAGTTTAGATTTAGTTTTGGTATACACTCGGGGTTTGAGCCCCTGGAGTTTAGATTTAGTTTTGGTATACACTCGGGGTTTGAGCCCTGGAGTTTAGATTTAGTTTTGGTATACACTCGGGGTTTGAGCCCCTGGAGTTTAGATTTAGTTTTGGTATACACTCGGGGTTTGAGCCCCTGGAGTTTAGATTTAGTTTTGGTATACACTCGGGGTTTGAGCCCTGGAGTTTAGATTTAGTTTTGGTATACACTCGGGGTTTGAGCCCTGGAGTTTAGATTTAGTTTTGGTATACACTCGGGGTTTGAGCCCTGGAGTTTAGATTTAGTTTTGGTATACACTCGGGGTTTGAGCCCCTGGAGTTTAGATTTAGTTTTGGTATACACTCGGGGTTTGAGCCCTGGAGTTTAGATTTAGTTTTGGTATACACTCGGGGTTTGAGCCCTGGAGTTTAGATTTAGTTTTGGTATACACTCGGGGTTTGAGCCCTGGAGTTTAGATTTAGTTTTGGTATACACTCGGGGTTTGAGCCCCTGGAGTTTAGATTTAGTTTTGGTATACACTCGGGGTTTGAGCCCCTGGAGTTTAGATTTAGTTTTGGTATACACTCGGGGTTTGAGCCCTGGAGTTTAGATTTAGTTTTGGTATACACTCGGGGTTTGAGCCCCTGGAGTTTAGATTTAGTTTTGGTATACACTCGGGGTTTGAGCCCCTGGAGTTTAGATTTAGTTTTGGTATACACTCGGGGTTTGAGCCCCTGGAGTTTAGATTTAGTTTTGGTATACACTCGGGGTTTGAGCCCCTGGAGTTTAGATTTAGTTTTGGTATACACTCGGGGTTTGAGCCCTGGAGTTTAGATTTAGTTTTGGTATACACTCGGGGTTTGAGCCCCTGGAGTTTAGATTTAGTTTTGGTATACACTCGGGGTTTGAGCCCCTGGAGTTTAGATTTAGTTTTGGTATACACTCGGGGTTTGAGCCCTGGAGTTTAGATTTAGTTTTGGTATACACTCGGGGTTTGAGCCCCTGGAGTTTAGATTTAGTTTTGGTATACACTCGGGGTTTGAGCCCCTGGAGTTTAGATTTAGTTTTGGTATACACTCGGGGTTTGAGCCCCTGGAGTTTAGATTTAGTTTTGGTATACACTCGGGGTTTGAGCCCCTGGAGTTTAGATTTAGTTTTGGTATACACTCGGGGTTTGAGCCCTGGAGTTTAGATTTAGTTTTGGTATACACTCGGGGTTTGAGCCCCTGGAGTTTAGATTTAGTTTTGGTATACACTCGGGGTTTGAGCCCTGGAGTTTAGATTTAGTTTTGGTATACACTCGGGGTTTGAGCCCCTGGAGTTTAGATTTAGTTTTGGTATACACTCGGGGTTTGAGCCCTGGAGTTTAGATTTAGTTTTGGTATACACTCGGGGTTTGAGCCCCTGGAGTTTAGATTTAGTTTTGGTATACACTCGGGGTTTGAGCCCCTGGAGTTTAGATTTAGTTTTGGTATACACTCGGGGTTTGAGCCCCTGGAGTTTAGATTTAGTTTTGGTATACACTCGGGGTTTGAGCCCTGGAGTTTAGATTTAGTTTTGGTATACACTCGGGGTTTGAGCCCCTGGAGTTTAGATTTAGTTTTGGTATACACTCGGGGTTTGAGCCCCTGGAGTTTAGATTTAGTTTTGGTATACACTCGGGGTTTGAGCCCCTGGAGTTTAGATTTAGTTTTGGTATACACTCGGGGTTTGAGCCCTGGAGTTTAGATTTAGTTTTGGTATACACTCGGGGTTTGAGCCCCTGGAGTTTAGATTTAGTTTTGGTATACACTCGGGGTTTGAGCCCCTGGAGTTTAGATTTAGTTTTGGTATACACTCGGGGTTTGAGCCCCTGGAGTTTAGATTTAGTTTTGGTATACACTCGGGGTTTGAGCCCTGGAGTTTAGATTTAGTTTTGGTATACACTCGGGGTTTGAGCCCCTGGAGTTTAGATTTAGTTTTGGTATACACTCGGGGTTTGAGCCCCTGGAGTTTAGATTTAGTTTTGGTATACACTCGGGGTTTGAGCCCCTGGAGTTTAGATTTAGTTTTGGTATACACTCGGGGTTTGAGCCCCTGGAGTTTAGATTTAGTTTTGGTATACACTCGGGGTTTGAGCCCCTGGAGTTTAGATTTAGTTTTGGTATACACTCGGGGTTTGAGCCCTGGAGTTTAGATTTAGTTTTGGTATACACTCGGGGTTTGAGCCCTGGAGTTTAGATTTAGTTTTGGTATACACTCGGGGTTTGAGCCCCTGGAGTTTAGATTTAGTTTTGGTATACACTCGGGGTTTGAGCCCTGGAGTTTAGATTTAGTTTTGGTATACACTCGGGGTTTGAGCCCCTGGAGTTTAGATTTAGTTTTGGTATACACTCGGGGTTTGAGCCCTGGAGTTTAGATTTAGTTTTGGTATACACTCGGGGTTTGAGCCCCTGGAGTTTAGATTTAGTTTTGGTATACACTCGGGGTTTGAGCCCCTGGAGTTTAGATTTAGTTTTGGTATACACTCGGGGTTTGAGCCCTGGAGTTTAGATTTAGTTTTGGTATACACTCGGGGTTTGAGCCCCTGGAGTTTAGATTTAGTTTTGGTATACACTCGGGGTTTGAGCCCCTGGAGTTTAGATTTAGTTTTGGTATACACTCGGGGTTTGAGCCCCTGGAGTTTAGATTTAGTTTTGGTATACACTCGGGGTTTGAGCCCCTGGAGTTTAGATTTAGTTTTGGTATACACTCGGGGTTTGAGCCCTGGAGTTTAGATTTAGTTTTGGTATACACTCGGGGTTTGAGCCCCTGGAGTTTAGATTTAGTTTTGGTATACACTCGGGGTTTGAGCCCCTGGAGTTTAGATTTAGTTTTGGTATACACTCGGGGTTTGAGCCCTGGAGTTTAGATTTAGTTTTGGTATACACTCGGGGTTTGAGCCCTGGAGTTTAGATTTAGTTTTGGTATACACTCGGGGTTTGAGCCCCTGGAGTTTAGATTTAGTTTTGGTATACACTCGGGGTTTGAGCCCTGGAGTTTAGATTTAGTTTTGGTATACACTCGGGGTTTGAGCCCCTGGAGTTTAGATTTAGTTTTGGTATACACTCGGGGTTTGAGCCCCTGGAGTTTAGATTTAGTTTTGGTATACACTTGGGGTTTGAGTCCCTGGAGTTTAGATTTAGTTTTGGTATACACTCGGGGTTTGAGCCCCTGGAGTTTAGATTTAGTTTTGGTATACACTCGGGTTTGAGCCCCTGGAGTTTAGATTTAGTTTTGGTATACACTCGGGTTAGAGCCTCTGGAGTTTAGATTTAGTTTTGGTATACACTCGGGGTTTGAGCCCCTGGAGTTTAGATTTAGTTTTGGTATACACTCAGGGTTTGAGCCCTTGGAGTTTAGATTTAGTTTTGGTATACACTCGGGGTTTGAGCCCCTGGAGTTTAGATTTAGTTTTGGTATACACTCGGGGTTTGAGCCCTGGAGTTTAGATTTAGTTTTGGTATACACTCGGGGTTTGAGCCCCTGGAGTTTAGATTTAGTTTTGGTATACACTCGGGGTTTGAGCCTCTGGAGTTTAGATTTAGTTTTGGTATACACTCGGGGTTTGAGCCCCTGGAGTTTAGATTTAGTTTTGGTATACACTCGGGGTTTGAGCCCCTGGAGTTTAGATTTAGTTTTGGTATACACTCGGGGTTTGAGCCCCTGGAGTTTAGATTTAGTTTTGGTATACACTCGGGGTTTGAGCCCTGGAGTTTAGATTTAGTTTTGGTATACACTCGGGGTTGAGCCCTGGAGTTTAGATTTAGTTTTGGTATACACTCGGGGTTTGAGCCCCTGGAGTTTAGATTTAGTTTTGGTATACACTCGGGGTTTGAGCCCCTGGAGTTTAGATTTAGTTTTGGTATACACTCGGGGTTGGAGTCCCTGGAGTTTAGATTTAGTTTTGGTATACACTCGGGGTTTGAGCCCCTGGAGTTTAGATTTAGTTTTGGTATACACTCGGGTTTGAGCCCCTGGAGTTTAGATTTAGTTTTGGTATACACTCGGGGTTTGAGCCCCTGGAGTTTAGATTTAGTTTTGGTATACACTCGGGGTTTGAGCCCCTGGAGTTTAGATTTAGTTTTGGTATACACTCGGGGTTTGAGCCCCTGGAGTTTAGATTTAGTTTTGGTATACACTCGGGGTTTGAGCCCCTGGAGTTTAGATTTAGTTTTGGTATACACTCGGGGTTTGAGCCCTGGAGTTTAGATTTAGTTTTGGTATACACTCGGGGTTTGAGCCCCTGGAGTTTAGATTTAGTTTTGGTATACACTCGGGGTTTGAGCCCTGGAGTTTAGATTTAGTTTTGGTATACACTCGGGGTTGAGCCCTGGAGTTTAGATTTAGTTTTGGTATACACTCGGGGTTTGAGCCCCTGGAGTTTAGATTTAGTTTTGGTATACACTCGGGGTTTGAGCCCCTGGAGTTTAGATTTAGTTTTGGTATACACTCGGGGTTTGAGCCCTGGAGTTTAGATTTAGTTTTGGTATACACTCGGGGTTGAGCCCTGGAGTTTAGATTTAGTTTTGGTATACACTCGGGGTTTGAGCCCCTGGAGTTTAGATTTAGTTTTGGTATACACTCGGGGTTTGAGCCCCTGGAGTTTAGATTTAGTTTTGGTATACACTCGGGGTTTGAGCCCTGGAGTTTAGATTTAGTTTTGGTATACACTCGGGGTTTGAGCCCTGGAGTTTAGATTTAGTTTTGGTATACACTCGGGGTTTGAGCCCCTGGAGTTTAGATTTAGTTTTGGTATACACTCGGGGTTGAGCCCTGGAGTTTAGATTTAGTTTTGGTATACACTCGGGGTTTGAGCCCTGGAGTTTAGATTTAGTTTTGGTATACACTCGGGGTTTGAGCCCTGGAGTTTAGATTTAGTTTTGGTATACACTCGGGTTTGAGCCCCTGGAGTTTAGATTTAGTTTTGGTATACACTCGGGGTTTGAGCCCCTGGAGTTTAGATTTAGTTTTGGTATACACTCGGGGTTTGAGCCCCTGGAGTTTAGATTTAGTTTTGGTATACACTCGGGGTTTGAGCCCCTGGAGTTTAGATTTAGTTTTGGTATACACTCGGGGTTGAGCCCCTGGAGTTTAGATTTAGTTTTGGTATACACTCGGGGTTTGAGCCCTGGAGTTTAGATTTAGTTTTGGTATACACTCGGGGTTTGAGCCCCTGGAGTTTAGATTTAGTTTTGGTATACACTCGGGGTTTGAGCCCCTGGAGTTTAGATTTAGTTTTGGTATACACTCGGGGTTTGAGCCCCTGGAGTTTAGATTTAGTTTTGGTATACACTCGGGGTTTGAGCCCCTGGAGTTTAGATTTAGTTTTGGTATACACTCGGGGTTTGAGCCCTGGAGTTTAGATTTAGTTTTGGTATACACTCGGGGTTTGAGCCTCTGGAGTTTAGATTTAGTTTTGGTATACACTCGGGGTTTGAGCTCTGGAGTTTAGATTTAGTTTTGGTATACACTCGGGGTTTGAGCCCCTGGAGTTTAGATTTAGTTTTGGTATACACTCGGGGTTGGAGTCCCTGGAGTTTAGATTTAGTTTTGGTATACACTCGGGGTTTGAGCCCCTGGAGTTTAGATTTAGTTTTGGTATACACTCGGGGTTGGAGTCCCTGGAGTTTAGATTTAGTTTTGGTATACACTCGGGGTTTGAGCCCTGGAGTTTAGATTTAGTTTTGGTATACACTCGGGGTTTGAGCCTCTGGAGTTTAGATTTAGTTTTGGTATACACTCGGGGTTTGAGCCCCTGGAGTTTAGATTTAGTTTTGGTATACACTCGGGGTTTGAGCCCCTGGAGTTTAGATTTAGTTTTGGTATACACTCGGGGTTTGAGCCCCTGGAGTTTAGATTTAGTTTTGGTATACACTCGGGGTTTGAGCCCTGGAGTTTAGATTTAGTTTTGGTATACACTCGGGGTTTGAGCCCCTGGAGTTTAGATTTAGTTTTGGTATACACTCGGGGTTTGAGCCCCTGGAGTTTAGATTTAGTTTTGGTATACACTCGGGGTTTGAGCCCTGGAGTTTAGATTTAGTTTTGGTATACACTCGGGGTTTGAGCCCCTGGAGTTTAGATTTAGTTTTGGTATACACTCGGGGTTTGAGCCCCTGGAGTTTAGATTTAGTTTTGGTATACACTCGGGGTTTGAGCCCTGGAGTTTAGATTTAGTTTTGGTATACACTCGGGGTTTGAGCCCCTGGAGTTTAGATTTAGTTTTGGTATACACTCGGGGTTTGAGCCCTGGAGTTTAGATTTAGTTTTGGTATACACTCGGGGTTTGAGCCCCTGGAGTTTAGATTTAGTTTTGGTATACACTCGGGGTTTGAGCCCTGGAGTTTAGATTTAGTTTTGGTATACACTCGGGGTTTGAGCCCTGGAGTTTAGATTTAGTTTTGGTATACACTCGGGGTTTGAGCCCTGGAGTTTAGATTTAGTTTTGGTATACACTCGGGGTTTGAGCCCCTGGAGTTTAGATTTAGTTTTGGTATACACTCGGGGTTTGAGCCCTGGAGTTTAGATTTAGTTTTGGTATACACTCGGGGTTTGAGCCCCTGGAGTTTAGATTTAGTTTTGGTATACACTCGGGGTTTGAGCCCTGGAGTTTAGATTTAGTTTTGGTATACACTCGGGGTTTGAGCCCCTGGAGTTTAGATTTAGTTTTGGTATACACTCGGGGTTTGAGCCCTGGAGTTTAGATTTAGTTTTGGTATACACTCGGGGTTTGAGCCCCTGGAGTTTAGATTTAGTTTTGGTATACACTCGGGGTTTGAGCCCCTGGAGTTTAGATTTAGTTTTGGTATACACTCGGGGTTTGAGCCCCTGGAGTTTAGATTTAGTTTTGGTATACACTCGGGGTTTGAGCCCTGGAGTTTAGATTTAGTTTTGGTATACACTCGGGGTTTGAGCCCCTGGAGTTTAGATTTAGTTTTGGTATACACTCGGGGTTTGAGCCCTGGAGTTTAGATTTAGTTTTGGTATACACTCGGGGTTTGAGCCCCTGGAGTTTAGATTTAGTTTTGGTATACACTCGGGGTTTGAGCCCTGGAGTTTAGATTTAGTTTTGGTATACACTCGGGGTTTGAGCCCTGGAGTTTAGATTTAGTTTTGGTATACACTCGGGGTTTGAGCCCCTGGAGTTTAGATTTAGTTTTGGTATACACTCGGGGTTTGAGCCCCTGGAGTTTAGATTTAGTTTTGGTATACACTCGGGGTTGAGCCCTGGAGTTTAGATTTAGTTTTGGTATACACTCGGGGTTTGAGCCCCTGGAGTTTAGATTTAGTTTTGGTATACACTCGGGGTTTGAGCCCCTGGAGTTTAGATTTAGTTTTGGTATACACTCGGGGTTTGAGCCCCTGGAGTTTAGATTTAGTTTTGGTATACACTCGGGGTTTGAGCCCCTGGAGTTTAGATTTAGTTTTGGTATACACTCGGGGTTTGAGCCCTGGAGTTTAGATTTAGTTTTGGTATACACTCGGGGTTTGAGCCCCTGGAGTTTAGATTTAGTTTTGGTATACACTCGGGGTTTGAGCCCTGGAGTTTAGATTTAGTTTTGGTATACACTCGGGGTTTGAGCCCCTGGAGTTTAGATTTAGTTTTGGTATACACTCGGGGTTTGAGCCCTGGAGTTTAGATTTAGTTTTGGTATACACTCGGGGTTTGAGCCCTGGAGTTTAGATTTAGTTTTGGTATACACTCGGGGTTTGAGCCCCTGGAGTTTAGATTTAGTTTTGGTATACACTCGGGGTTTGAGCCCCTGGAGTTTAGATTTAGTTTTGGTATACACTCGGGGTTTGAGCCCTGGAGTTTAGATTTAGTTTTGGTATACACTCGGGGTTGAGCCCTGGAGTTTAGATTTAGTTTTGGTATACACTCGGGGTTTGAGCCCCTGGAGTTTAGATTTAGTTTTGGTATACACTCGGGGTTTGAGCCCCTGGAGTTTAGATTTAGTTTTGGTATACACTCGGGGTTTGAGCCCTGGAGTTTAGATTTAGTTTTGGTATACACTCGGGGTTTGAGCCCCTGGAGTTTAGATTTAGTTTTGGTATACACTCGGGGTTTGAGCCCCTGGAGTTTAGATTTAGTTTTGGTATACACTCGGGGTTTGAGCCCCTGGAGTTTAGATTTAGTTTTGGTATACACTCGGGGTTTGAGCCCCTGGAGTTTAGATTTAGTTTTGGTATACACTCGGGGTTTGAGCCCCTGGAGTTTAGATTTAGTTTTGGTATACACTCGGGGTTTGAGCCCTTGGAGTTTAGATTTAGTTTTGGTATACACTCGGGGTTTGAGCCCCTGGAGTTTAGATTTAGTTTTGGTATACACTCGGGGTTTGAGCCCCTGGAGTTTAGATTTAGTTTTGGTATACACTCGGGGTTTGAGCCCCTGGAGTTTAGATTTAGTTTTGGTATACACTCGGGGTTGAGCCCTGGAGTTTAGATTTAGTTTTGGTATACACTCGGGGTTTGAGCCCTGGAGTTTAGATTTAGTTTTGGTATACACTCGGGGTTTGAGCCCTGGAGTTTAGATTTAGTTTTGGTATACACTCGGGGTTTGAGCCCCTGGAGTTTAGATTTAGTTTTGGTATACACTCGGGGTTTGAGCCCCTGGAGTTTAGATTTAGTTTTGGTATACACTCGGGGTTTGAGCCTCTGGAGTTTAGATTTAGTTTTGGTATACACTCGGCGTTGGAGAGCCTGGAGTTTAGATTTAGTTTTGGTATACACTCGGGGTTTGAGCCCTGGAGTTTAGATTTAGTTTTGGTATACACTCGGGGTTTGAGCCCCTGGAGTTTAGATTTAGTTTTGGTATACACTCGGGGTTGGAGCCCCTGGAGTTTAGATTTAGTTTTGGTATACACTCGGGGTTTGAGCCCCTGGAGTTTAGATTTAGTTTTGGTATACACTCGGGGTTGGAGCCCCTGGAGTTTAGATTTAGTTTTGGTATACACTCGGGTTTGAGCCCCTGGAGTTTAGATTTAGTTTTGGTATACACTCGGGTTTGAGCCCTGGAGTTTAGATTTAGTTTTGGTATACACTCGGGGTTTGAGCCCCTGGAGTTTAGATTTAGTTTTGGTATACACTCGGGGTTTGAGCCCCTGGAGTTTAGATTTAGTTTTGGTATACACTCGGGGTTTGAGCCCCTGGAGTTTAGATTTAGTTTTGGTATACACTCGGGGTTGGAGCCCCTGGAGTTTAGATTTAGTTTTGGTATACACTCGGGGTTGGAGCCCTGGAGTTTAGATTTAGTTTTGGTATACACTCGGGGTTTGAGCCCTGGAGTTTAGATTTAGTTTTGGTATACACTCGGGGTTTGAGCCCTGGAGTTTAGATTTAGTTTTGGTATACACTCGGGGTTAGAGCCCCTGGAGTTTAGATTTAGTTTTGGTATACACTCGGGGTTGGAGCCTCTGGAGTTTAGATTTAGTTTTGGTATACACTCGGGGTTTGAGCCCCTGGAGTTTAGATTTAGTTTTGGTATACACTCGGGGTTTGAGCCTCTGGAGTTTAGATTTAGTTTTGGTATACACTCGGGGTTTGAGCCCTGGAGTTTAGATTTAGTTTTGGTATACACTCGGGGTTTGAGCCCCTGGAGTTTAGATTTAGTTTTGGTATACACTCGGGGTTTGAGCCCTGGAGTTTAGATTTAGTTTTGTATACACTCGGGGTTGAGCCCCTGGAGTTTTAGATTTAGTTTTGGTAATACACTCGGGGTTGGAGTCCCTGGAGTTTAGATTTAGTTTTGGTTTACACTCGGGGTTTGAGCCTCTGGAGTTTAGATTTAGTTTTGGTATACACTCGGGGTTTGAGCCGCTGGAGTTTAGATTTAGTTTTGGTATACACTCGGGGTTGGAGCCACTGGAGTTTAGATTTAGTTTTGGTATACACTCGGGGTTTGAGCCCCTGGAGTTTAGATTTAGTTTTGGTATACACTCGGGGTTTGAGACCCTGGAGTTTAGATTTAGTTTTGGTATACACTCGGGGTTTTGAGCCCCTGGAGTTTAGATTTAGTTTTGGTATACACTCGGGGTTGGAGTCCCTGGAGTTTAGATTTAGTTTTGGTATACACTCGGGGTTGGAGCCCTGGAGTTTAGATTTAGTTTTGGTATACACTCGGGGTTGGAGCTCCTGGAGTTTAGATTTAGTTTTGGTATACACTCGGGGTTGGAGTCCCTGGAGTTTAGATTTAGTTTTGGTATACACTCGGGGTTTGAGCCTCTGGAGTTTAGATTTAGTTTTGGTATACACTCGGGGTTTGAGCCCTGGAGTTTAGATTTAGTTTTGGTATACACTCGGGGTTGGAGCCCTGGAGTTTAGATTTAGTTTTGGTATACACTCGGGGTTTGAGCCCCTGAGTTTAGATTTAGTTTTGGTATACACTCGGGGTTTGAGCCCCTGGAGTTTAGATTTAGTTTTGGTATACACTCGGGGTTGAGCCCCTGGAGTTTAGAATTAGTTTTGGTATACACTCGGGGTTTGAGCCCCTGGAGTTTAGATTTAGTTTTGGTATACACTCGGGGTTTGAGCCCTGGAGTTTAGATTTAGTTTTGGTATACACTCGGGGTTTGAGCCCCTGGAGTTTAGATTTAGTTTTGGTATACACTCGGGGTTTGAGCCCCTGGAGTTTAGATTTAGTTTTGGTATACACTCGGGGTTTGAGCCCTGGAGTTTAGATTTAGTTTTGGTATACACTCGGGGTTGGAGTCCCTGGAGTTTAGATTTAGTTTTGGTATACACTCGGGGTTGGAGCCCCTGGAGTTTAGATTTAGTTTTGGTATACACTCGGGGTTTGAGCCCCTGGAGTTTAGATTTAGTTTTGGTATACACTCGGGGTTTGAGCCCCGGAGTTTAGATTTAGTTTTGGTATACACTCGGGGTTTGAGCCCTGGAGTTTAGATTTAGTTTTGGTATACACTCGGGGTTTGAGCCCTGGAGTTTAGATTTAGTTTTGGTATACACTCGGGGTTTGAGCCCCTGGAGTTTAGATTTAGTTTTGGTATACACTCGGGGTTGGAGCCCTGGAGTTTAGATTTAGTTTTGGTATACACTCGGGGTTTGAGCCCTGGAGTTTAGATTTAGTTTTGGTATACACTCGGGGTTTGAGCCCCTGGAGTTTAGATTTAGTTTTGGTATACACTCGGGGTTTGAGCCCCTGGAGTTTAGATTTAGTTTTGGTATACACTCGGGGTTTGAGCCCCTGGAGTTTAGATTTAGTTTTGGTATACACTCGGGGTTTGAGCCCCTGGAGTTTAGATTTAGTTTTGGTATACACTCGGGGTTGAGCCCTGGAGTTTAGATTTAGTTTTGGTATACACTCGGGGTTTGAGCCCCTGGAGTTTAGATTTAGTTTTGGTATACACTCGGGGTTTGAGCCCCTGGAGTTTAGATTTAGTTTTGGTATACACTCGGGGTTTGAGCCCTGGAGTTTAGATTTAGTTTTGGTATACACTCGGGGTTTGAGCCCTGGAGTTTAGATTTAGTTTTGGTATACACTCGGGGTTTGAGCCCCTGGAGTTTAGATTTAGTTTTGGTATACACTCGGGGTTTGAGCCCTGGAGTTTAGATTTAGTTTTGGTATACACTCGGGGTTTGAGCCCTGGAGTTTAGATTTAGTTTTGGTATACACTCGGGGTTGGAGCCCTGGAGTTTAGATTTAGTTTTGGTATACACTCGGGGTTTGAGCCCTGGAGTTTAGATTTAGTTTTGGTATACACTCGGGGTTTGAGCCCCTGGAGTTTAGATTTAGTTTTGGTATACACTCGGGGTTTGAGCCCCTGGAGTTTAGATTTAGTTTTGGTATACACTCGGGGTTTGAGCCCCTGGAGTTTAGATTTAGTTTTGGTATACACTCGGGGTTTGAGCCCTGGAGTTTAGATTTAGTTTTGGTATACACTCGGGGTTTGAGCCCTGGAGTTTAGATTTAGTTTTGGTATACACTCGGGGTTGAGCCCTGGAGTTTAGATTTAGTTTTGGTATACACTCGGGGTTTGAGCCCCTGGAGTTTAGATTTAGTTTTGGTATACACTCGGGGTTTGAGCCCCTGGAGTTTAGATTTAGTTTTGGTATACACTCGGGGTTTGAGCCCCTGGAGTTTAGATTTAGTTTTGGTATACACTCGGGGTTTGAGCCCTGGAGTTTAGATTTAGTTTTGGTATACACTCGGGGTTTGAGCCCCTGGAGTTTAGATTTAGTTTTGGTATACACTCGGGGTTTGAGCCCTGGAGTTTAGATTTAGTTTTGGTATACACTCGGGGTTTGAGCCCCTGGAGTTTAGATTTAGTTTTGGTATACACTCGGGGTTTGAGCCCCTGGAGTTTAGATTTAGTTTTGGTATACACTCGGGGTTTGAGCCCCTGGAGTTTAGATTTAGTTTTGGTATACACTCGGGGTTTGAGCCCTGGAGTTTAGATTTAGTTTTGGTATACACTCGGGGTTTGAGCCCCTGGAGTTTAGATTTAGTTTTGGTATACACTCGGGGTTTGAGCCCCTGGAGTTTAGATTTAGTTTTGGTATACACTCGGGGTTTGAGCCCCTGGAGTTTAGATTTAGTTTTGGTATACACTCGGGGTTTGAGCCCTGGAGTTTAGATTTAGTTTTGGTATACACTCGGGGTTTGAGCCCCTGGAGTTTAGATTTAGTTTTGGTATACACTCGGGGTTTGAGCCCTGGAGTTTAGATTTAGTTTTGGTATACACTCGGGGTTGAGCCCCTGGAGTTTAGATTTAGTTTTGGTATACACTCGGGGTTTGAGCCCTGGAGTTTAGATTTAGTTTTGGTATACACTCGGGGTTTGAGCCCTGGAGTTTAGATTTAGTTTTGGTATACACTCGGGGTTTGAGCCCTGGAGTTTAGATTTAGTTTTGGTATACACTCGGGGTTTGAGCCCCTGGAGTTTAGATTTAGTTTTGGTATACACTCGGGGTTTGAGCCCCTGGAGTTTAGATTTAGTTTTGGTATACACTCGGGGTTTGAGCCCTGGAGTTTAGATTTAGTTTTGGTATACACTCGGGGTTTGAGCCCCTGGAGTTTAGATTTAGTTTTGGTATACACTCGGGGTTTGAGCCCCTGGAGTTTAGATTTAGTTTTGGTATACACTCGGGGTTTGAGTCCCTGGAGTTTAGATTTAGTTTTGGTATACACTCGGGGTTTGAGCCCCTGGAGTTTAGATTTAGTTTTGGTATACACTCGGGGTTTGAGCCCTGGAGTTTAGATTTAGTTTTGGTATACACTCGGGGTTTGAGCCCCTGGAGTTTAGATTTAGTTTTGGTATACACTCGGGGTTTGAGCCCTGGAGTTTAGATTTAGTTTTGGTATACACTCGGGGTTTGAGCCCCTGGAGTTTAGATTTAGTTTTGGTATACACTCGGGGTTTGAGCCTCTGGAGTTTAGATTTAGTTTTGGTATACACTCGGGGTTTGAGCCCCTGGAGTTTAGATTTAGTTTTGGTATACACTCGGGGTTTGAGCCCCTGGAGTTTAGATTTAGTTTTGGTATACACTCGGGGTTTGAGCCTCTGGAGTTTAGATTTAGTTTTGGTATACACTCGGGGTTTGAGCCTCTGGAGTTTAGATTTAGTTTTGGTATACACTCGGGGTTTGAGCCTCTGGAGTTTAGATTTAGTTTTGGTATACACTCGGGGTTTGAGCTCCTGGAGTTTAGATTTAGTTTTGGTATACACTCGGGGTTAGAGCCCCTGGAGTTTAGATTTAGTTTTGGTATACACTCGGGGTTTGAGCCCCTGGAGTTTAGATTTAGTTTTGGTATACACTCGGGGTTTGAGCCTCTGCAGTTTAGATTTAGTTTTGGTATACACTCGGGGTTTGAGCCCCTGGAGTTTAGATTTAGTTTTGGTATACACTCGGGGTTTGAGCCCTGGAGTTTAGATTTAGTTTTGGTATACACTCGGGGTTTGAGCCCCTGGAGTTTAGATTTAGTTTTGGTATACACTCGGGGTTTGAGCCCTGGAGTTTAGATTTAGTTTTGGTATACACTCGGGGTTTGAGCCCTGGAGTTTAGATTTAGTTTTGGTATACACTCGGGGTTTGAGCCCCTGGAGTTTAGATTTAGTTTTGGTATACACTCGGGGTTGAGCCCTGGAGTTTAGATTTAGTTTTGGTATACACTCGGGGTTAGAGTCCCTGGAGTTTAGATTTAGTTTTGGTATACACTCGGGGTTAGAGCCTCTGGAGTTTAGATTTAGTTTTGGTATACACTTCTCTTTTATATTTTTATATAACTATATGATATCACGGATGTAACATACCCATTGGGGTCAATGACTACTTCAGGAATGGTACACAGAAAGGGAGAATAATGATCCTAAGATAAGTGTCTTTGGATCAAAAGGGGGAGAGATGTTGGCCAGGAGCTACAGAGAAACGCCGGAGCAACTTTTGATCTGAAGTAACCTGAGCTCAGTCACTGGCCTGAGCTGGCTAGAACCAGTTTGAATTAGAAAAGACAAAGGAAATCTGATGAGACACAAGTCCTTATTTAGAAAAGGAGTAACGAGATTAAAAACAAAAATAAAAACAAAAAAACTGCAGATGCTGGAAATCCAAAACAAAAACAGAATTACCTGGAAAAACTGAGCAGGTCTGGCAGCATCGGCGGAGAAGAAAAGAGTTGATGTTTCGAGTCCTCATGACCCTTCAACAGAAGTTCTGTAACGAGGTTAATGCTACCTAAGTCTTGGAACAGAGCCCATGAGAATATGCCACAGACTAGGCAAGCATGAGGGAGAGAGACAGCACAGCTTGGAGAGATAAGATTCAGTATAAGACTGGAGGATTTTGGGTGTGGAAGCAGCGAGATTCCGGAGACAATCAGCGCAGAAGCGGAAGAACCTACGTCAGCAACATAGAGATGCAAGAGAGAGAGAACGGAACGCCTGGCCTTGTGCTGACTTTGAATTTTCCCACCCAAAAACACCCTCCTCCCTCTTCAATGTACTGCAGTTTTACATCAAAAGCTTTGCCTTGTTGCTGCCGCTGCTGGGAAAATGGTGCGAATATCATGCTAGACTCGCTATACCACCTTTTATTCTCCCCCTGTCACCCACCAACTTTCCCCTATCACCACTGACACACCCAATGTCGCCTTTAATCTCCCCTCTGTCACCCTAGAACTTCCCACCCCTCTGCATCCCACATCCCTCTCTGTCACTGTTCCCTCCCACCATCAGTACCCTGAGTTCTACACCCAGGATCCCATCCTGAACACCACAGATCCCACTTTCTGACACAACACCACCCTCCACCCCCCACCAACCACACCCCCCGCGCCCCCCCCCTCCTCCCCCCAACCCTTTCCCAGAGAAATTCAAACAAAAATTACTTGTTCTTAACTTATCATTGATATTTCGAATTTGGTCCTTGTTGTACCCCTTGTTGTGCCCCTGTCTCAGTCGCTTGGTGGTACAGAGCTTGAATATTGCTGAAAAAAGAAATATGTTCTTTTAGTAAAAACCAATAGAAAAAGGGGACAAATTAATAAAAGATCAAATGAACAAATAAACGGGTCAGCCTCTTAAAGTGGACTGCAACAAAAGGCAAAACACAAAGGAAACTTACAAAGATCAAACCAAAATGTCATTGTGAGGGTCAATAATGCACCGCAATCCTCACCATGCCCAGCAGCCATGGAAGACCTCCACTGTGCTGGCGGACACCGCGTGCTCCCTCTCTAAGGACACCCGGTAGCGAAGGTAGTCACGGAAGAGGGGATGACAGTCAGGCCGCACGACCCCCTTGACCGCCCGCTGCCTGGATGTGTTAATGGGCATCTTGGCCAGGCCCAGGAGCAGGATTATAAGGAGGTCCTCCTCCCTCCCTCCCCCTCTCTGTACCGTGTGCCCAAAGATTAGGAGCATGGGACTGAAGTGCACCCACAAATTAAGAAACAAATTTTTTAAATAACTAAGAGAGTGCAACCTATTACACCTGTTATCCAGGGGCTACAGAGAAACGCCGGAGCAACTTTTGATCTGAAGTAACCTGAGCTCAGTCACTGGCCTGAGCTGGCTAGAACCAGTTTGAATTAGCAAAGACAAAGGAAATGTGATGAGACACAAGTCCTTATTTAGAAAAGGAGTAACGAGGTTAATGCTACCTAAGTCTTGGAACAGAGCCCATGAGAATATGCCACAGACTAGGCAAGCATGAGGGAGAGAGACAGCACAGCTTGGAGAGATAAGATTCAGTATAAGACTGGAGGATTTTGGGTGTGGAAGCAGCGAGATTCCGGAGACCAACCATCGCGGAAGTGGAAGAACCTATGTCAGAAACGTAGAGATGACATTGGAAGAGAGAGAGAATGGAATGCCTGGCCAGCGTCAGCTCTCCTTTTCAGGTATTAGCTTTTATATTCTGTGACCATTCAGGAAGTGTCAGAGAAACCCAGTGGGTGTGCGTTTAGATCCTCGTTTTGGGTATAAAACTGTATAACCTGCTGTAAACTGCATGTCTATATTTAACCAGATTTATAAGCTATATGTAGATGATCTAATGACGTGAATAAAGTGAATTTAGAGTTAAGAGAGAATTGACTCTTCTCCTCTTTGTACTAAGCCAATAACTGTTACCGGTGACCTCCGGCAACACGCTCTGTGTACATGTGATCCACAGACTCCACAAGGCCACAAAAGACACAGGTTTCTTGGAAGTCTGTGAATAAATGCAACCTATGGTTGTATGGGACTGCTGTGTGCAACACCCCCCACCCCAGGTGCCCAAGGGTAAGGAGGAGGACTCCTGCTTAAAGAGCCCTCCACGGGGTACCTCCACCGCTGGACAGCAAACAGGGTACAGCAAGACATGTCTGGAAGGCAGGGGAAGGCAAGGAGGTGAAGGGTGGGTAGCAGCAGCACATACAAGAAATCCCTCTGCACCGAGCTAAAAGCGCATTTCCATGAGGCGGCTCATGTTGTGGATCTCTGGCTCCTGAGGGAGGGTTCAGGGCTTGGAGCCAAAGTGGAATTTGTCCAAGCAGGGGTTCACTCTGGCAGGAGTCCAACACACTCCTAAGCCACCTCGAGACCCAGTACAACATCGATGCCAAGCACAGCCACCCTAAGGTCATGGATGGCATTGGCCATGAGCTGGACATCCACCTGGACATCCACAATGCACCTGTTCCTGTGGAATCATCCATCCCACTCCTCCACCACCCAGTACATCCTCGATCCTGGTCACTCCAGCGGTCGCTGCCCTCCCTTCCACCAGCCAACTGAACCGGTGCAGGTACGGATTCCTGAGCAGGGGCTCTCTGACGATAGCCTCTACCCCTGGCGGTGGAGAGCTATGGCACAAGGCAACCATATTCCAGACTTTGATCATGTCCTGGTAAAAGACAGGCAACGCCTGCAAGGAGCCACGAAGGCCCCTCACGTCTATGAACAGGAACTGCACATCATAATTCAGGCCATGCACCTGGCGGAAAAATACATCCCCAGGGCACACCACCTAGGAGGGGGCTCAAAGTAAAGGTATTGCTAAAGGGCCTAAAGGTGGGAGGCTGCCAGCTAGGTGCATGGGCATGCCAGTGCCTGACTGCCCTCCTTAAGCAGGACACTTAGAACCTCAGCAGCGACCTAGTGCAGCCTTTTGTCCCAGAAGAAATCGACAAGCATTCTCTGGATTTTTGCAAGAAACTCCAGGGGAGGGCTCAAAGTGACCAGTCAGCACCACAACGTGATGGCAAGCAGCTGGTTTATGACCAACACATGACCTCCATAGGGCAGCACTCAGAGCAGTCCTGTCCAACGCTGCAAGCGAGAGGTGACTTTGGTCTCCAGCTCCTGCCAGTTCGTCGGCCAGGATTCCTCCGCAGGGCAGATGTGGGCCCCCCAGGTAGAGGAGGCTGGTCCTGCTCAAGGTGAAAGGCCTGAGCTCCTCAGGTAGGGGTCCATTTGCCACTGACCAACCAGGAGTCCAGAACACTTGTCCCAGTTGATCTTAGCAGAAGATGCAGCGGAGTACACTTCATGGCACTTGCGCATCCTCTACTGGGTCCGTGAACATGAGGAGCAAGTCATCAGCGTAAGCCGAGAGGACAACTCTGATGCTCAGCCTGCGCAGAACCAATCCCAACAACCTCTTTTACAAGAGGCGCAGGAAAGGCTCCAAGCAGACAGAAAAAGATAAATATGTTGCACTCATCGGAACAAATGCAAGAATGCCAAATTTCAAATGATAACAATTAATATTACAGAAGAAAAGGGTGCTGATTGGTTGGCAAGTTGACTCTGATTGGCTGAGCATTGCCATGGAGAAAGCAATGGGAAGTATTTAAGTAGTCAGAACTCTGTGCACTAGTGTTTTTCTTTTTGATTGATGTCCAATGATAGGTTCAGAAACAGCCATTGGGTATGAATTGACGAAACTGACTGTGGGATCTGGACATGCTTAATAAACTTTGCTGTTATCAATTATCTCAGAATATCCATACAGTCCACTTGAAGTAAAGTCACAACTCAAACTGCTTTTATTACCTGAAGTAACTGGCTTAAAAACCATAACTTTCTTGTGATCCAATGTGATGCAGCTGTAGGGATTTGATAAGACTCCATTAATAACATCAACTCACTATAAATATCTCATTCTGTTGCAACCATAGGAAATAGGAGCTGGAGTAGGTCATTTGACCCTTTGAGCCTGTTCTGCCATTCAATATGATCATGGCTGATCCTCTATCTCAACGCCATAGTCCTGCTCTCCCCATTCCCCTTGAAGCCTTTAGAGTCTAGAAATCTATCTATTTCCTTCTTAAATATATTCAGTGACTTGGCCTCCACAGCCTTCTGTGGTAGAGAATTTCACAGGTTCACAGACTCATTCTTCTAAACTCCAGTGAATATAAGTCTAATCGGCCCAATCTCCCCTCGTACGCCAATCTTGCCATCGCAGGAATCAGTCTGGTGAACCTTCACTGCACTCCCTCTAATAAATCCTTTCTTACATAAGGAGACCAAAACTGCACACAATATTCCAGGTGTGGTCTCACCAAGGCCCAGTACAGCTGCAGTAAGACATTCTTGCTCCTGTACTCAAGTCCCCTCGCAATGAAGGCCAACATACCATTTGCCTTCTTAACTGCTTGCTGCACCTGCATGCTTGCTTTCAGTGATTGGTGTACAAGGACACCCAGGTCCCTTTGTCCAGCAACATTTTCCAATCTATCACCATTTAAGTAATACTCTGTCATTCTGTTTTTCCTACCAAAATGCATAACTTCACACTTAAACACATTATACTGCAGCAGCCACGCATTTGCCCATTCACTCAACTTGTCTAAATCGACTTGAAGCCTCTTAACCCCCTCCTCACCAGCCACACTCCGCCTAGATTTGTGTCATCAGCAAACTTGGAAATATTACATTTGGTTCCCTCATCCAAATCAATGATATATATTGTGAATAGCTGGGGCCCAAGCACTGATCCCTGCGGTACCCCACTAAGTCACCACCTACCACTCCAAAAAACACCCATTTATTCCTACTATCCGTTTCCTGTCTGCTAACCAATTCTCAATCCATGTCAATATATTACCCCCAATCCCATGTGCTTTAATTTTGAACACTAATCTCTTATATGGGACTTTATCAAAAGCTTTCTAAAAATCCAAATACGCCACATCCACTGGTTCTCCCTTATCTATTCTGCTCACCACTTTCATTTACAATAACCCAAGTTTTCACCCCCATAAATTACCAGGTTTACCAAATTAACTTCACAATAAACCATGGTGGAATTTGTATTTTTAAGTCCTAGACTAGTGGCCCCATTCTATGACCATTATGCTACCATACCTCCTGAAACTTGCAGTAGCTGAGCACTGTTGGTTTCATGATTTGACACATACGTTCTGATATTACTTGGAAAAGATCAGTGGCAAAACCTTCAAGCAGCAAACAAGTTGCCGCCACTCTCAAGGGAATAAAAGCTGGCCCCAGCATCATATATTTTGGTCACAACTCCTCTGTGAATTGTGATCTCTGGAATGAGAACATTTTTTTCATATTTTAATTATTTCAGCTCCCTTTCTCTTTGGCAGACATAGGATGAGTGGGCAGAGTTTCTGAGGGGTTGGGTTGGTGCTTCTGGTGGGGATTTTCTGTTGTAAAATTGGTCTGTTAGGGCAGTCTGTACCTTTGGTGTTCATCTTCTGTCTGCTTTGTTTCTGTGTCAGCCGTAGCTTACTTGGCAGCACTTACCTCTGAATCATAAGGTTCCAGGTTCAACTCCCACTCAGAAATCAAGGCTGCCGCTCAAGTATACTACTGAAGTAATGTTGCATTGTTCGAGGTGCTGTCTAAGCCCCATCTACCTGCTTGGCTGGATGCAAAAGATCTACTTCAAATTAGAGCATGGGAGTTAACCCTGGTGTCCTGCCAATATTTATCCCTCAATCAACATCATAAATAATAACAGATTATCTGGCTATTATCACATTGCTGTTTGTGGGAGTTTATTGACCGCATATTGCCTGCCACATTTGGTACGTTAAAAGTTATTACACTTCAAAAGTACTTCATTGACTGTAAAGCATTTTGAGACCTCCAATGATTATGAAAGTGCTATATAAATCCAAGTCTTTCTTTTTTCCCTTGGGGCAAGGCTTTTTCCTGCTTCCATTTCCATCTGCATCAGCTGTTCATACATTTTCTTTGGATCATAAATAACTTTCTCTCATTATTCTCCTTTTGTGTTGTTAAAATAATGAGGATAGATTGTGCAAACTTGGCTTATATTTCTTTCAGTGGTGTCAAGAAACTATCATATTTCTCCTAATATTATTGTGGGATATTTTAAAGCAGACTTATGTGTGTGTGTGACTAATTATGAGACGATTAGACTGCAAGACTTAAATTATCAAAGAAGTGAGGTGTAAAACAGGCATTTAAAATGGAGATGTGTAAAGCTAGGGTGAGGTCAACAGATGCGGTATGATTGAAATTTGCATTTTTAGATAAGTGGGAAAGGCGTTTGACTTTCAAAGGGATATGATAAGATTTTTACAACTGGCTAGATAAATAAGGCAAGGTTATTATGTTGATTTTTCTCAAAAGTACTAGTCAAAATGAGAACATGAAAGTTTTTTATATTCTAGGAAAAGTAACTTCTAAAGACAATTGGAAATAATGGGATTTACAAATCAAAAGGGATAAAATGTATTTAAAGAAGGATGGAAGGCTGTGTAAGGTGTGGTTGCGTGAGATCTGGAAAGGTGACTGTGTGAAGGAGACTTGGGGAGAAAGCCTCTAGCCACCCTACAGAAGTTTGACGCTCCAGTAACCAAAGTTGTGTTAAGAGCCTTTGGAGTCCATTGTCCAGTGGGTGCTTGTGGTAAAACTGCTGGATGGCTTTATAAATTTGAATCTATTTGGACTGTTGCCTTAAAGGGGGTGTGTAGTTGGGAGTCTGGTTAAGCAGAAATTTTGGGACCTGTTATAATTGTAACTGTAATCTTGTGTGTCTTTAAGTTTGTTCTTTTGTTAATAAATATTTTAATTTAACCTTTAAAATTTCTAAAGGTGGTAGTGGACTCATTACTTCTGACTTCAGTGCACCAGCCTTCTTGTAATAAATACAAATTGCAAAGTTATTGTGATAGGATAGCCAAGTTTCCTTTGTGGATTTGGTCAGCCTGGTAACTACCACCTGCCATATCCTAACAAAACTGGTGGCTCTTTGCAGGATTTTTTTTGAAATTCCTTGATTGGCTAGGAGTTGGTAAATCTTAATGCTACAAGTACGAGAAGAACATTGAATTCAGGAGTTGGTGTTGAGGGATTTTAAAGTGATTAGACTGTAAAAATGGCTTTAACAATTGCTAAGACGAGTATAAGATGTAACCCTGCTTGGTTTACAAAAAGTAGATAAGGCACAGTTAACAGAATTGGCAGATAAATTGTAGTTAGGTTTAACCGCAGGGGCAAAGAAAGCAGACATAATTGAAGTTATAGCGCAGCATTTGAAATTGGGTGGGATACTTGCAACTAGTGAGTCACAGTTGGAGGTAGTGAGACTTCAGTAGCAAATGAAAAATCTTGAACTTGAACAAGCAATGGAAATGAAAAAAACTTAAATTAGAAGGAAAAGAGAAAGCATTTCAAAGGGAAATGGAAATGAGAAAAGTTGACCTTCAGAGGGAGAAGTTAGCAGTGGGGGAAAGAGGAAAAGAAAGAGAAAGAGAATATCAGCTTAAAGGCTAGAAAGAGACTTCAGATGCTGAGGAAGGTTCTGATCTGGAAACAACCACTTTCAACCTAAAGCCCAGTGGAGAGATGTTTAAATTTGTGCAGGCTCTTCTGAAGTTTGAGGAAAGGGATGTACAGGTATTCTTTATTTCGTTTGAGAAGATAGCTAAGCAAATGAAATGGCCACAAGAAATCTGAACATTTCTTTTACAGTCTAGGTTGGTAGGTAGGGCTCATGAGATATATGCATCACTGTCAGAAGTATGTGTGGATCATGATGCAGTAAAAAAGGCAATTTTGAGTGTATATGAGTTGCTTCCTGAGGCAAACAGGCAGAAATTTCAGAATGTAAGGAAACAGCCTGGTCAGACTTATATTGAGATTGAGAGAGTAAAACAAAGTGATTTTGACTGGTGGATACAGGCATTAAAGGTAGAGACAATGTATGCTGCTCTTAGAGAAGCAATTCTTTTGAAAGAATTTAAATATTCAATTCCTTTGGTAGTTAGAACTCATGTGGAAGAACAGAGGGTTAAAACAGCTCGGCAAGCAGCAGAGGTGGTTGCTGATTATGAGCTGGTCCTTATATCTAAATCCCTTTGTCGTCACTCTTTTAAATCCAAGAAGAATAGAAAGTGGGGTGAAAGGAAGGCAGGTAGGCAGGGAAGAGAAGCAGCAGCTGGAAATTTTCACCAAGTTTCTTCTCAGACCAAAAAGGAAGGGTGCAACTGAGTTGGGTACCAGCCCGTGCTTGCAAAACTCAAAACACAGTGTCCAACATTAGATGTGATTCTGCAATTGGACAACATTTGCTAAACAATCCTCAATGTACTAAGAATTATGCTGACAACCTATTTAAGATTGTCAGTCAGGCTCGCGTGTAGCACATTTGCGTGTACAGGAAGCTACATATATTAATACACGGGGCCCTGTTCTTGGCAGACAGAAAGAACATTGACACACATTGTGCCTGTTTCACATAAACAAAATAAGTGACAGCCATTTGCTGACTCATTCCTCAGGGCAATGCCTTGACCAATCAGAGTCAAGATACCTGGTTTAAATTACAACAATGCTTGGCAATTAACTGTCAGTCACCATCACTGGTGCATTCTTAATGGCAATGCCTCTACCAATCAGAGTCCACCTGCCAATCAGCAATCTCTTCACATACAGTATAAATTTTTGTTTTCCGCTTATATAGGTATTCTTGTGATATGTCCTTTGAGTGCAAGACAAAAAGCTTTGATATGTCTCTTTTTTCAGCAATACTCAAGTTCTATTTGACTATCTATTTATTCATGGGATGTGAATGCTATTGGCAAGGCCAGCATTTATGGCCCATTCTTAATTGTCCTTGAGAAGGTTGTAGTGAGATGTCTTCTTGAACAGCTGTAATCCATATGGTGTAGATACACCAACAGGGCTGTTAGGGTGGGAGTTTCAGGACTTTGATCCTGTGACAATGGTGACTTTATATTTCTAATATAGTCAGGATGGTGTGTGGTTTGAATGGGAACTTGCAGGTGTCCCTGCGTTCGGCTAACCTTGTTCTTCTAGGTGGTAGAGTTTGGAAGGAACTTTGGTGAGTTGCTGCTGTGCATTTGTAGATGTATGCACTGCTGTGTCAGTGCTGGAGGGAGTGAATATTTCAGGAGGTGGATAGGCCTGATCAAGCAGGTTCCTTTGTTCTGGATGGTGATGGGCTGCTTGGCTGTCATTGGAGTTGGACATGCTCAGGTAAGTGGAATGTATTCCATCACACTCCTGACTTGTGCCTTGTAGATGGTGGATAATCTTTGGTGAGTTACTTATCACAGAATACCCAGCCTCTGACCTGCTCTTGTATCTAGTGTTTATATGGTTGGTCTAGTTAAGTTTTTGGCCAATGTTAACACCCAGATTGTTGATGGTCCTTTTAATGCATTCTCTGTGTAACTCTTTCGAGTACAAACACGTTTCCATCTGTTTCGGATGAAATTACATTGTTTCATAGTTTGCCATTGTGAGATTTGAACTCTTGATCTTGGGGTTACAAACCCAGTACCATAACCACTTGGCTATTTAGGCCAAGCCTAAAGATTGTTGATGGTGGTGTGATTCAGTCACAGCAATGCTAATGAATGTCATTAAATCTCTAATCAGCTCTAGTCTTCCTTTTACCACTATTTTATTATTTATGTGCCTGTAGAAGACTTTGTATTCCCTTTGATGCTGGCTGCCTGTCTCTTCTCATGCTCTCTCTTTGCTGCTCTTATTTCTTTTCTCACTTCCCCTCTGAACTTGCTGTGTTTAGCATGGTTCTCACTTGCACTATCAACCTGACATCAATCATGCACACCCTTTTTCTGATCTATCTTACTCCCTATCTCCATCATCCAGGGAGCTCTGGCTGTTTGACTTACCTTTTAACCTCATGGGAATGCACCTCGACTGTATCCAAACAATCTCCTTTTTAAAGGCAGCTCATTGCTCAACTACAGTTTTGCCTGCAAAACTTTGATTGCAATTTACTTGGGCCAGATCTGTTCTTATTCCATTGAAATTAGCCCTTCCCCAATTAATTACCTTTTTCAATAGCTAACCTAAATTTATGATACTATGGTTACTGTCTCTTAAATGTTCCTCTCATGAAACTTGATCCGCTTGTCCCATTCCTTTCTTCAGAATCAGGACGAGCAACGCCTCTTTCCTTGTTGGACCAGAAACATACTGATCCAGTAGGCAAGACCGGATAAGGACAGCAAATCTCCTTCCCTAAAGGACATTAATAAACCAGACGAGTTTTTTTTATGACAATTATAAAGAAAATATAAAACTTTTCCAATATTATTGTGGGATAATGTAAAGCAGGCTTTTGGGGGCTGTGTGTATGTTGCATGTGTATGTGACTAATTTAATTAAACTGAAGACAGTCAGACTGCAAGATTTAAATTATCAAAGGGTTAAGTGTAAAGCAGGCATTTTTGAAGTGGAAATGAATGAGCTAAGATGGGATACCATTAGGTACAGCATGAATAGGAATTTGTGTTCTGACACAAATGAAGAGTGAATTTTTAGCTATTGAACTTCATAGAGAGAAAGAAGGAAGTTTTATGGCTGGCAAAGATCATAAATAAATAAAGCAAAGCTATTAAGTTTATTTTTCACAAAAGTGGTGACCATAAAGACAACATGAAAGATATTTAGATTCTGGGAAAGATAACTTTCAAAAGAAAGTTAAAAACAGTGGGTTTAAAGATGAAAGGGGAAAAATATATTTAAGGAAAGATTGGAAGCTGCATGAGGTGTGTGGCCATGTGATCTGGAAGAGTGTGCTGTGTGAGCACAGTCCTGGGAAGGAAGCAGCTTCTAGGCACCCCAGAGAAGTCTCTGGTTGTTCCAGAAAGCAAGGTTTTGTTACAAGCCTTAGATTTCTATTGTCGACGGAGAGGGAGAACCTTGACAAATACCTCCCTTGAAGCAACAATGGGTGCCTTGCAGTAATATTACTGGATGTTTTATTGATTAAGAACCTATAGGGACTGTTACCTGGAATAGGGTGCTTCTTTGTGAATCTAGCTAAGTAAAAATCTTTTGGGAAATGTTGCAAGGCTAAATTTAACTGTGTAATAGTAATCTTGTGTGTTTAATTTTTCTTTTGTTAATAAATGTTTTAATATTTAAAACCTCCAAAAGTGGTAATAGAATCTTTACTTCTGACTTCAGTACACATACCTTCTCATAATAAATTCAAATTGCAAAATTGTTCCAACAGCCTGTTCAGATTTCCCTTTGGGATTTGGTCAGCCTGGCCAATACCATCTGCCATATCATAACACAATCCAGTAGTTTCATGTTGACCATTACTGAGACTAGCTTTTTATTCTAGATTTAGTAATTGATTGACTTTAAATTCCACCTGCAATTATGGGGGGGATTTGAATTTATGACTCTGGAGCATTAGTCCAGGCCTCTGAAACACTACCTTTCTCACTTCATATCACATGGAGTGAACTGAATTGGCTGAAGACTGGCATCTGTGATGCTGCAGACCTCAGGAGGAAGTCAAGATGGGTCAACCACTCGGTAATTGTGAAGATGGTTGCAAATGCTTCAGCCCTGCCCTTTGCACCGATATGCTGGAAACCCTAACATTCAAGTTGGGGTTTTTTGTGCAGCCTCATCCTCTGGTCAGTTGCTTAATCGTCTGCAAGCACTGATAACTGGATATGGATGGACTACAGAGCTTTGATCTGCTCCATTGGTTGTGGGACCACTTAGCTCTGTCTATTGAATGCTGCTTCCATTGTTTGATGTGCAAGTGGTCCTGTGCTGAAGTTTCATACCAATTTTAGGTATGCCCAATGCTGCTCCTGGTATGCCCTCCTGCACTCTTCATTGAACCAGTGTTGACCTCCTGGCTTCATGGTAATAGTAGAGTGGGAGATATGCTGGGCCATGAGATTACAGATTGTAGTTGAAAACAATCCTGCTGATGTTGAAGACTCACAGCACCTCATGGATGTCCAGTTTTAAGTTGCTAGATTTGCTTTGAATCTACACCATTTAGCATGGTGGTGATGCTACAATAATGATGGGGGGTATCCTCAATGTGAAGATGAGACTTTGTATCGACCAGGACTATGCAGTGGGCACTCTGATCAAGACTGTCCTAGACAGTTGCTACTACATTTGTACATTGAAAACATTGAATGGAATATTAGCCTTTATAAATAGAGGGCTAGCATAGCTTTGAAAATGATAGAAGCAGACAGCACAGAAGGACCATTCGCTATTCAATTATTCTCATTCTTCTTGCTCTTGCCCCATAACCATGACAAAAATTCCTTCAAGTATTTATCCAATTCTCGTGCATTCGAGATGATTTTATAACTTTTCAAATTAGCTGTGAAATGTTGAATGACGGTTTTCCGAATGCAGGCCACGTTCCACACGTCAGAATCACAAATTAAACTAGCTGCTACAGAGCAAATAATTACAGTTCAGGAAATAACAAACTTCACCAATCCAGGGGCCAAATTTCCAAACCCAGAGATTAATTTTATGAACTCTTACCGGATCCCTTTGCTGGAGAAGTGGGAACCAACGGAGAAGGAACACTGGGAGCAAGCTGGATTCGAACATTCGGCATGATGGTGAGAGTGGGTGTTTGGGGGTTGGAGAGGGGAACATGTGAGGATGAGGGGGGGGGAGAGAAGAGAGAGGGGAAGGGAAGGGGAGGGGAAGTGGCACCCCAGGGGTGGGGAAGGGAGGGGGAAGGGGACCCCGGGTGGGGGGGGAAGAGAGGGG
The DNA here is from genome assembly GCF_017639515.1 of Carcharodon carcharias. Lineage (NCBI taxonomy): Eukaryota > Metazoa > Chordata > Chondrichthyes > Lamniformes > Lamnidae > Carcharodon > Carcharodon carcharias. Next base: position 432,903 of record NC_054496.1, on the reverse strand, counting down.
GACACGGGGTGAGGGGGAGGAAGGGAAGGGGGACATGCGGAGGGGAGGGGGACACAGGGAGGGGAGAGGGAGACAGGGTGGGGGAGGGGGACATGGGGGAGGGGGACATGGGGGAGGGGGACACGGGGTGAGGGGGGAGAGGGGAGGGGGACACGGGGTGGGGGAGGGGGACACGGGGTGGGGGAGGGGGACACGGGGGGAGGGGGACACGGGGTGGGGGAGGGGGACACGGGGGGAGGGGGACACGGGGTGGGGGAGGGGGACACGGGGGGAGGGGGGAGAGGGGAGGGGGACACGGGGTGGGGGAGGGGGACACGGGGTGGGGGAGGGGGACACGGGGAGAGGGGAGGGGGACACGGGGTGGGGGAGGGGGACACGGGGAGAGGGGAGGGGGACCGGGGATGGGGGAGGGGGACAAGGGGGGAGGGGGAGGGGACACGGGGGGAGGGGACACGGGGGGAGGAGACACGGGGGGAGGGGGACCCGGGGAGGGGGAGGGGGACACGGGTGGGAGGGGGACCACGGGGTGGGGGAGGGGGGACACGGGAGAGAGGCGGGCACACGGGGAGAGGGGCGGGGGACACGGGGAGGGGAGGGGTCACGCGGGCGAGTGGAGGGGGACACGGGGGGTGAGGGGAACACGGGGTGGGGGAGGGGGGACACGGGGAAGAGGGGGGACCACGGGGAGAGGGAGGGAGACACGGGAGAGGGGGACACGGGGAAGAGGGGAGGGGGACACGGGGAGAGGGAGGGGGCCACGGGGGAGGGGAGGGGGACACGGGGAGAGGGGAGGGGGACACGGGGGGAGGGGGACACGGGGGGAGGGGGACACGGGGTGGGGGAGGGGGACACGGGGTGGGGGAGGGGGACACGGGGGGAGGGGGACACGGGGGGAGGGGGACACGGGGTGGGGGAGGGGGACACGGGGAGAGGGGGACACGGGGAGAGGGGGACACGGGGTGGGGGAGGGGGACACGGGTGGGGGAGGGGGACACGGGGAGAGGGGAGGGGGACACGGGTGGGGGAGGGGGACACGGGGAGAGGGGAGGGGGACACGGGTGGGGAGGGGGACACGGGGAGAGGGGAGGGGGACACGGGGTGGGGGAGGGGGACACGGGGAGAGGGGAGGGGGACACGGGGAGAGGGGGACACGGGTGGGGGAGGGGGACACGGGTGGGGGAGGGGGACACGGGGAGAGGGGGACACGGGTGGGGGAGGGGGACACGGGGAGAGGGGAGGGGGACACGGGGTGGGGGAGGGGGACACGGGGAGAGGGGGACACGGGGAGAGGGGAGGGGGACACGGGGAGAGGGGGACACGGGGAGAGGGGGACACGGGGAGAGGGGAGGGGGACACGGGGAGAGGGGAGGGGGACACGGGGAGAGGGGGACACGGGGTGGGGGAGGGGGACACGGGGAGAGGGGGACACGGGGAGAGGGGAGGGGGACACGGGGAGAGGGGGACACGGGGAGAGGGGAGGGGGACACGGGGAGAGGGGAGGGGGACACGGGGGGAGGGGGACACGGGGTGGGGGAGGGGGACACGGGGGGAGGGGGACACGGGGTGGGGGAGGGGGACACGGGGAGAGGGGGACACGGGTGGGGGAGGGGAGGGGGACACGGGGGGGAGGGGGACACGGGGAGAGGGGGACACGGGTGGGGGAGGGGGACACGGGGGGAGGGGGACACGGGTGGGGGAGGGGAGGGGGACACGGGGGGAGGGGAGGGGGACACGGGGAGAGGGGGACACGGGTGGGGGAGGGGAGGGGGACACGGGGAGAGGGGGACACGGGTGGGGGAGGGGAGGGGGACACGGGGAGAGGGGGACACGGGTGGGGGAGGGGAGGGGGACACGGGGGGAGGGGAGGGGGACACGGGGGGAGGGGAGGGGGACACGGGGTGGGGGAGGTGGACACGGGGAGAGGGGGACACGGGTGGGGGAGGGGAGGGGGACACGGGGAGAGGGGAGGGGGACACGGGGAGAGGGGAGGGGGACACGGGGTGGGGGAGGGGGACACGGGGTGGGGGAGGGGGACACGGGTGGGGGAGGGGGACACGGGGTGGGGGAGGGGGACACGGGGGGAGGGGAGGGGGACACGGGGAGAGGGGGACACGGGTGGGGGAGGGGAGGGGGACACGGGGGGAGGGGAGGGGGACACGGGGTGGGGGAGGTGGACACGGGGAGAGGGGGACACGGGTGGGGGAGGGGAGGGGGACACGGGGAGAGGGGAGGGGGACACGGGGAGAGGGGAGGGGGACACGGGGTGGGGGAGGGGGACACGGGGTGGGGGAGGGGGACACGGGTGGGGGAGGGGGACACGGGGTGGGGGAGGGGGACACGGGTGGGGGAGGGGGACACGGGGTGGGGGAGGGGGACACGGGGGGAGGGGAGGGGGACACGGGGTGAGGGGGACACGGGTGGGGGAGGGGGACACGGGGGGAGGGGGACACGGGGGGAGGGGAGGGGGACACGGGGAGAGGGGAGGGGGACACGGGGAGAGGGGAGGGGGACACGGGGAGAGGGGAGGGGGACACGGGTGGGGGAGGGGGACACGGGGAGAGGGGAGGGGGACACGGGGTGAGGGTGGGGGACACGGGTGGGGGAGGGGGACACGGGGGGAGGGGAGGGGGACACGGGGGGAGGGGGCTGGGGGTGAGTCTCCGTTATTTCTCGGCGCAGAGGAAATCCTGCCAGAATTAGAAAGTCTTCGCGCTGCAGTGAGGCTGCGGCAGGACGCGGAGCTGAAGGTAATGGATGGTGTTCCAGTCGGACAGGAAAATCTCACACATCTCATCTCCAAACCGCTACAAAGCCAGAACCAGCTTCAATATCTCCACCCGACACAATAGGCCGCCTCCTGCATCAAACCTCACCATGTGAACACTCTCCCTGCACACATCCCAAACACAAACTGGCAACCGAACCGCACATCATCTCAAAAATGAACCCAGTCCCAGACACTGCAGGCTGGTATTCTAACCCAGTCCCAAACACTGCAGCCTGTTACTCTAACCCAGTCCCAAACACTGCAGGCTGTTACTCTAACCCAGTCCCAAACACTGCAGGCTGTTACTCTAACCCAGTCCCAAACACTGCAGCCTGTTACTCTAACCCAGTGCCAAAAACTGCAGGCTGTTACTTTAACCCAGTGCCAAAAACTGCAGGCTGTTACTTTAACCCAGTGCCAAAAACTGCAGGCTGTTACCCTAACCCAGTGCCAAAAACTGCAGGCTGTTACTTTAACCCAGTGCCAAAAACTGCAGGCTGTTACCCTAACCCAGTGCCAAAAACTGCAGGCTGTTACTTTAACCCAGTGCCAAACACTGCAGGCTGTTACTCTAACCCAGTGCCAAAAACTGCAGGCTGTTACCCTAACCCAGTGCCAAAAACTGCAGGCTGTTACTTTAACCCAGTGCCAAACACTGCAGGCTGTTACTCTAACCCAGTGCCAAACACTGCAGCCTGTTACCCTAACCCAGTCCCAAACACTGCAGGCTGTTACTCTAACCCAGTCCCAAACACTGCAGCCTGTTACTCTAACCAAATCCCAAGCAATACAGGCTGTTACTCTAACCCACTCCCAAACACTGCAGGCTGTTACTCTAACCCACTCCCAAACACTGCAGTCTGTTACTCTAACCCACTCCCAAACAGTGCAGGCTGTTACTCTAACCCAGTCCCAAACACTACAGGCTGTTACTCTAACCCACTCCCAAACACTGCAGGCTGTTACTCTAACCCAGTCCCAAGCAATACAGGCTGTTACTCTAACCCACTCCCAAACACTGCAGGCTGTTACTCTAACCCAGTCCCAAACACTGCAGCCTGTTACTCTAACCAAATCCCAAGCAATACAGGCTGTTACTCTAACCCAGTGCCAAAAACTGCAGGCTGTTACCCTAACCCAGTGCCAAAAACTGCAGGCTGTTACTGTAACCCAGTGCCAAACACTGCAGGCTGTTACTCTAACCCAGTGCCAAACACTGCAGGCTGTTACTTTAACCCAGTGCCAAACACTGCAGGCTGTTACTCTAACCCAGTGCCAAACACTGCAGGCTGTTACTCTAACCCAGTCCCAAACACTGCAGGCTGTTACTCTAACCCAGTGCCAAAAACTGCAGGCTGTTACTCTAACCCAGTCGCAAACACAGCAGGCTGTTACTCTAACCCAGTCCCAAACACTGCAGGCTGTTACTCTAACCCAATCCCAAACACTGCAGGCTGTTACTTTAACCAATGCCAAACACTGCAGGCTGTTACTCTAACCCAGGGGCAAACACTGCAGGCTGTTACTCTAACCCAGTCCCAAAAACTGCAGGCTGTTACTCTAACCCAATCCCAAACACTGCAGGCTGTTACTCTAACCCAGTCCCAAACACTGCAGCCTGTTACTCTAACCAAATCCCAAGCAATACAGGCTGTTACTCTAACCCACTCCCAAACACTGCAGGCTGTTACTCTAACCCAGTCCCAAACACTGCAGCCTGTTACTCTAACCAAATCCCAAGCAATACAGGCTGTTACTCTAACCCACTCCCAAACACTGCAGGCTGTTACTCTAACCCAGTCCCAAACACTGCAGCCTGTTACTCTAACCAAATCCCAAGCAATACAGGCTGTTACTCTAACCCAGTGCCAAAAACTGCAGGCTGTTACCCTAACCCAGTGCCAAAAACTGCAGGCTGTTACTTTAACCCAGTGCCAAACACTGCAGGCTGTTACTCTAACCCAGTGCCAAACACTGCAGGCTGTTACTTTAACCCAGTGCCAAACACTGCAGGCTGTTACTCTAACCCAGTGCCAAACACTGCAGGCTGTTACTCTAACCCAGTCCCAAACACTGCAGGCTGTTACTCTAACCCAGTGCCAAAAACTGCAGGCTGTTACTCTAACCCAGTCGCAAACACAGCAGGCTGTTACTCTAACCCAGTCCCAAACACTGCAGGCTGTTACTCTAACCCAATCCCAAACACTGCAGGCTGTTACTTTAACCAATGCCAAACACTGCAGGCTGTTACTCTAACCCAGGGGCAAACACTGCAGGCTGTTACTCTAACCCAGTCCCAAAAACTGCAGGCTGTTACTCTAACCCAATCCCAAACACTGCAGACTGTGACTCTAACCCAATCCCAAACAATGCAGGCTGTTACTCTAACCCAGTCCCAAACACTGCAGGCTGTTACTCTAACCCAATCCCAAGCAATACAGGCTGTTACTTGAACCCAGTGCGAAACACTGCAGGCTGTTACTCTAACCCAGTCGCAAACACTGCAGGCTGTTACTCTAACCCAATGCCAAACACTGCAGGCTGTTACTCTAACCCAATCCCAAACACTGCAGGCTGTTACTCTAACCCAATCCCAAACAATGCAGGCTGTTACTCTAACCCAGTCCCAAACACTGCAGGCTGTTACTCTAACCCAATCCCAAGCAATGCAGGCTGTTACTTTAACCCAGTGCCAAACACTGCAGGCTGTTACAATAACCCAGTCGCAAACACTGCAGGCTGTTACTCTAACCCAATGCCAAACACTGCAGGCTGTTATTCTAACCCAGTGCCAAACACTGCAGGCTGTTACTCTAACCCAGTCCCAAACACTGCAGGCTGTTACTCTAAACCAATCCCAAACACTGCAGGCTGTTATTCTAAACCAGTCCCAGACACTGCAGTCTGTTACTCTAACCCATTGCCAAAGACGGCAGGCCGTTAGTCTAACGCAGTCCCAAACACTGCAGGCTGTTACTCTAACCCAGTGCCAAACACTGCAGGCCGTTACTGTAACCCAGTCCCAGACACTGCAGGCTGGTATTCTAACCCAGTGCCAAACATTGCAGGCCGTTATTCTAACCCAGTCCCAAACACTGCAGGCTGTTACTCTAACCCATTGCCAAACACTGCAAGCTGTTACTCTAACCCAGTCCCAAACACTGCAGGCTATTAGTCTAACCCTGTCCAAACACTGCAGGCTGTAACTCCAACCCAGTGCAAAACACTACACGTTGTTACTCAAACCGAGTCCCAAACACTGCAGGCTGTTACTCTAACCCAATGAAAAACACTGCAGGCTGTTACTCTAACACAGTCCCAAACACTGCAGCCTGTTACGCCAACCCAGGGCCAAACATTGCAGGCTGATACTCTAACCCAGTCCCAAACTCTGCAGGCTGTTACTCTAACCAAGTGTCAAACATTGCAGGCTGTTACTCTAACCCAGTCCCAAACACTGCAGGCTGTTACTCTAAAACAGTACCAAACACTGCAGGCTGATACTCTAACCCAATCCCAAATAATGCAGGCTGTTACTCTAACCCAGTACCATACACTGCAGTCTGTTACTCTAACCCAGTGCCAAACACTGCAGTCTGTTACTCTAACCCAGTGCCAAACACTGCAGGCTGTTACTCTAACCCTGAACCAAACACTGCAGGCTGTTACTCTAATCCAGTCCAAAACACTGCAGCCTGTTACTCTAACCCAGTCGCAAACACTGCAGGCTGCTACCCTAACCCAGTCCAAAACACTGCAGGCTGTTACGCTAACCCAGTGGCAAACACTGCAGGCTGTTACTTTAACCCAGTCCCTAACACTGCAGGCTGTAACTCTAACCCAGTCCCAAACACTGTAGGCTGTTACTCTAACAGAGTGCCTAACACTGCAGGCCGTTACACTAACCCAGTCCCAAACACTGCAGGCTATTACTCTAACCCAGTGTCAAACATTGCAGTCTGTTACTCTAACCCAGTCCCAAACACTGCAGCCTATTACTCTAAAACAATCCCAAACACTGCAGGCTGGTATTCTAACCCAGTGCCAAACATTGCAGGCCGTTATTCTAACCCAGTCCCAAACACTGCAGGCTGTTACTCTAATCCAGTGCCAAAGACTGCAGGCTGTTATTCAAACCCTGTCCCAAACAGTGCAGGCTGTTACTCTAACCCAATGCCAAACACTGCAGGCTGTTATTCTAACCCAGTGCCAAACACTGCAGGCTGTTACTCTAACCCAGTCCCAAACACTGCAGGCTGTTACTCTAAACCAATCCCAAACACTGCAGGCTGTTATTCTAAACCAGTCCCAGACACTGCAGTCTGTTACTCTAACCCATTGCCAAAGACGGCAGGCCGTTAGTCTAACGCAGTCCCAAACACTGCAGGCTGTTACTCAAACCCAGTGCCAAACACTGCAGGCCGTTACTGTAACCCAGTCCCAGACACTGCAGGCTGGTATTCTAACCCAGTGCCAAACATTGCAGGCCGTTATTCTAACCCAGTCCCAAACACTGCAGGCTGTTACTCTAACCCATTGCCAAACACTGCAAGCTGTTACTCTAACCCAGTCCCAAACACTGCAGGCTATTAGTCTAACCCTGTCCCAAACACTGCAGGCTGTAACTCCAACCCAGTGCAAAACACTACACATTGTTACTCAAACCGAGTCCCAAACACTGCAGGCTGTTACTCTAACCCAATGAAAAACACTGCAGGCTGTTACTCTAACACAGTCCCAAACACTGCAGCCTGTTACGCCAACCCAGGGCCAAACATTGCAGGCTGATACTCTAACCCAGTCCCAAACTCTGCAGGCTGTTACTCTAACCAAGTGTCAAACATTGCAGGCTGTTACTCTAACCCAGTCCCAAACACTGCAGGCTGTTACTCTAAAACAGTACCAAACACTGCAGGCTGATACTCTAACCCAATCCCAAATAATGCAGGCTGTTACTCTAACCCAGTACCATACACTGCAGTCTGTTACTCTAACCCAGTGCCAAACACTGCAGGCTGTTACTCTAACCCTGAACCAAACACTGCAGGCTGTTACTCTAATCCAGTCCAAAACACTGCAGCCTGTTACTCTAACCCAGTCGCAAACACTGCAGGCTGCTACCCTAACCCAGTCCAAAACACTGCAGGCTGTTACGCTAACCCAGTGGCAAACACTGCAGGCTGTTACTTTAACCCAGTCCCTAACACTGCAGGCTGTAACTCTAACCCAGTCCCAAACACTGTAGGCTGTTACTCTAACAGAGTGCCTAACACTGCAGGCCGTTACACTAACCCAGTCCCAAACACTGCAGGCTATTACTCTAACCCAGTGTCAAACATTGCAGTCTGTTACTCTAACCCAGTCCCAAACACTGCAGCCTATTACTCTAAAACAATCCCAAACACTGCAGGCTGGTATTCTAACCCAGTGCCAAACATTGCAGGCCGTTATTCTAACCCAGTCCCAAACACTGCAGGCTGTTACTGTAATCCAGTGCCAAAGACTGCAGGCTGTTACTCAAACCCTGTCCCAAACAGTGCAGGCTGTTACTCTAACACAGTCCCAAACACTGCAGCCTGTTACGCCAACCCAGGGCCAAACTCTGCAGGCTGTTACTCTAACCAAGTGTCAATCATTGCAGGCTGTTACTATAACCCAGTCCAAAACACTGCAGGCTGTTACTCTAAAACAGTCCCAAACACTGCAGGCTGATACTCTAACCCAATCCAAAACAATGCAGGCTGTTACTCTAACCCAGTACCAAACACTGCAGTCTGTTACTCTAACCCAGTGCCAAACACTGCAGGCTGTTAATCTAACTCACTCGCCAAAACTGCAGGCTGTTACTCTAACCCCGTCCCACACACTGCAGGCTGTTATTCTAACCCAGTCCAAAACACTGCAGGCTGTTACGCTAACCCAGTGCCAAACACTGCAGGACTTATTCTAACCCAGTGCCAAACACTGCAGGCTGTTACTTTAACCTAGTCCCTAACACTGCAGGCTGTAACTCTAACCCAGTCCCAAACACTGAAAGCTGTTACTCTATCGCAGTGCAAAACCCTGCAGGCTATTACTCTAACCCAGTCCCAAAAAAAGCAGGCTGTTACTCTAACCCAGTCCCAAACACTGCAGGCTCTTACTCTAACCCAGTCCCAAACACTGCAGGCTGTTACTCTAAGCAAGTACAAAACACTGCAGGTTGTTACTCTAACCCAATCCCAAACACTACAGGCTGTTACTGTAACCCAAATCCAAACACTGCTGGCTGTAACTCTAACAAAGACCCAAACACTGCAGGCTGTTACTATAACCCAATCCCAAGCACTGCAGGCTGTTACTCCAAGCCAGACCCAAACACTGTAGGCTATTACTCTATCCCAGTCCCAAACACAGAAGGCTGTTACTTGAACCCACTCGCCAACTCTGCAGGCTGTTACTCTAATCCCGTCCCACACACTGCAGGCTGTGTCTCTAACCAAGTGCTAAACACTGCAGGCTGTTACTCTAACCCAGTCCCAAACACTGCAGGCTGTCACACTAACCCAGTCCCAAACACTGCAGGCTGTTACTCTAACCCAGTGCCAAACACTGCAGGCTGTTACTCTAACCCAGTCCCAAACACTGGAGGCTGTTACTCTAACCCAGTCCCAAACACTGGAGGCTGTTACTCTAACCCAGTCCAAAACACTGCAGGCTGTTATGCTAACCCAGTGCCAAACACTGCCGGCTGTTAGTGTAACCCACTGCCAAACACTGCAGGCTGTAACTCTAACCCAGTCCTAAACACTGAAGGCTGTTACTCTAACGCAGCGCAAAACCCTGCGGGCTGTCACTCTAACCCAGTCCCAAACACTGCAGGCTGTTGCACTAACACAGTGCCTAACACTGCAGGCTGTTACTCTAACCCAGTCCCAAACACTGCAGGCTGTCACTCTAACCCATTCCCAAACATTGTAGGCTGTTACTCTAACAGAGTGCCTAAAACTGCAGGCCGTTACACTAACCCACTCCCAAACACTGCAGGCTATTAATCTAACCCAGTGTCAAACATTGCAGGCTTTTACTCTAACCCAGTCCAAAAAACTGCAGGCTGTTACTCTAACCCAGTCCCAGACACTGCAGTCTGTTACTCTAACCCAGTGCCAAAGACTGCAGGCCGTTAGTCTAACGCAGTCCCAAACACTGCAGGCTGTTACTCTAACCCAGTACCAAACACTGCAAGCTGTTACTCTAACCCAGTCCCAAACACTGCAGGCTGTTACTCTAACCCAATGCAAAACACAGCAGGCTGTTACTCTAACACAGTCCCAAACACTGCAGCCTGTTACGCCAACCCAGGGACAAACATTGCAGGCTGATACTCTAACCCAGTCCCAAACTCTGCAGGCTGTTACTCTAACCAAGTGTCAAACATTGCAGGCTGTTACTCTAACCCACTCCCAAACACTGCAGGCTGTTACTCTAACACAGTCCCAAACACTGCAGTCTGATACTCTAACCCAATCCCAAATAATGCAGGCTGTTACTCTAACCCAGTACCATACACTGCAGGCTCTTACTCTAACCCAGTCCCAAACACTGCAGGCTGTTACTCTAAACATTTCCCAAACAGTGCAGGCTGTTACTCTAACCAAGTACAAAACACTGCAGTCTGTTACTCAAACCCAGTCCCAAAAACTGCAGGCTGTCACACTAACCCAGTCCCAAACAATGCAGGCTGTTACTCTAACCCAGTCCCAAACACTGGAGGCTGTTACTCTAACCCAGTCCCAAACACTGCAGGCTGTTACTCTAAACATTTCCCAAACAGTGCAGGCTGTTACTCTAACCAAGTACAAAACACTGCAGTCTGTTACTCAAACCCAGTCCCAAAAACTGCAGGCTGTCACACTAACCCAGTCCCAAACAATGCAGGCTGTTACTCTAACCCAGTCCCAAACACTGGAGGCTGTTACTCTAACCCAGTCGCAAACACTGCAGGATGTGAATCTAACCCAGTCCAAAACACTGCAGGCTGTTACGCTAACCCAGTGCCAAACACTGCCGGCTGTAATTCTAACCCAGTGCCAAACACTGCAGGCTGTTACGCTAACACAGTGCAAAACCATGCAGACTGTAACTCTAACCCAGTCCCAAACACTGAAGGCTGTTACTCTAACGCAGTGCAAAACCCTGCAGGCTGTCACTCTAACCCACTCCCAAGCACTCCAAGTGTTACTCTAACCAAGTCCCAAACACTGCAGGCTGTTACACTTAAACAGTGCCTAAAACTGCAGGCTGTTACTCTAACCCAGTCCCAAACACTGCAGGCTATTACTCTAACCCAGTGTCAAACATTGCAGGCTGTTACTCTAACCCTGTCCCAAACACTGCTGGAAGTTACTTTAACCTAGTCCCTAACACTGCAGGCTGTAACTCTAACCCAGTCCCAAACACTGAAAGCTGTTACTCTATCGCAGTGCAAAACCCTGCAGGCTATTACTCTAACCCAATCCCAAACACTACAGGCTGTTACTGTAACCCAAATCCAAACACTGCAGCCTGCTACTCTAACGCATTCCCAAACACTACAAGCTGTTACTGTATCCCAAATCCAAACACTGCTGGCTGTAACTCTAACAAAGACCCAAACACTGCAGGCTGTTACTATAACCCAATCCCAAGCACTGCAGGCTGTTACTCCAAGCCAGACCCAAACACTGTAGGCTATTACTCTAACCCAGTCCCAAACACTGCAGGCTGTTACTCTAAACATTTCCCAAACAGTGCAGGCTGTTACTCTAACCAAGTACAAAACACTGCAGTCTGTTACTCAAACCCAGTCCCAAAAACTGCAGGCTGTCACACTAACCCAGTCCCAAACAATGCAGGCTGTTACTCTAACCCAGTCCCAAACACTGGAGGCTGTTACTCTAACCCAGTCGCAAACACTGCAGGATGTGAATCTAACCCAGTCCAAAACACTGCAGGCTGTTACGCTAACCCAGTGCCAAACACTGCCGGCTGTAATTCTAACCCAGTGCCAAACACTGCAGGCTGTTACGCTAACACAGTGCAAAACCATGCAGACTGTAACTCTAACCCAGTCCCAAACACTGAAGGCTGTTACTCTAACGCAGTGCAAAACCCTGCAGGCTGTCACTCTAACCCACTCCCAAGCACTCCAAGTGTTACTCTAACCAAGTCCCAAACACTGCAGGCTGTTACACTTAAACAGTGCCTAAAACTGCAGGCTGTTACTCTAACCCAGTCCCAAACACTGCAGGCTATTACTCTAACCCAGTGACAAACATTGCAGGCTGTTACTCTAACCCTGTCCCAAACACTGCTGGAAGTTACTTTAACCTAGTCCCTAACACTGCAGGCTGTAACTCTAACCCAGTCCCAAACACTGAAAGCTGTTACTCTATCGCAGTGCAAAACCCTGCAGGCTATTACTCTAACCCAATCCCAAACACTACAGGCTGTTACTGTAACCCAAATCCAAACACTGCAGCCTGCTACTCTAACGCATTCCCAAACACTACAAGCTGTTACTGTATCCCAAATCCAAACACTGCTGGCTGTAACTCTAACAAAGACCCAAACACTGCAGGCTGTTACTATAACCCAATCCCAAGCACTGCAGGCTGTTACTCCAAGCCAGACCCAAACACTGTAGGCTATTACTCTAACCCAGTGCCAAACACTGCAGGCTGTTACTCTAACCCAATGCAAAACACAGCAGGCTGTTACTCTAACACAGTCCCAAACACTGCAGCCTGTTACGCCAACCCAGGGACAAACATTGCAGGCTGATACTCTAACCCAGTCCCAAACTCTGCAGGCTGTTACTCTAACCAAGTGTCAAACATTGCAGGCTGTTACTCTAACCCACTCCCAAACACTGCAGGCTGTTACTCTAACACAGTCCCAAACACTGCAGTCTGATACTCTAACCCAATCCCAAATAATGCAGGCTGTTACTCTAACCCAGTACCATACACTGCAGGCTCTTACTCTAACCCAGTCCCAAACACTGCAGGCTGTTACTCTAAACATTTCCCAAACAGTGCAGGCTGTTACTCTAACCAAGTACAAAACACTGCAGTCTGTTACTCAAACCCAGTCCCAAAAACTGCAGGCTGTCACACTAACCCAGTCCCAAACAATGCAGGCTGTTACTCTAACCCAGTCCCAAACACTGGAGGCTGTTACTCTAACCCAGTCCCAAACACTGCAGGCTGTTACTCTAAACATTTCCCAAACAGTGCAGGCTGTTACTCTAACCAAGTACAAAACACTGCAGTCTGTTACTCAAACCCAGTCCCAAAAACTGCAGGCTGTCACACTAACCCAGTCCCAAACAATGCAGGCTGTTACTCTAACCCAGTCCCAAACACTGGAGGCTGTTACTCTAACCCAGTCGCAAACACTGCAGGATGTGAATCTAACCCAGTCCAAAACACTGCAGGCTGTTACGCTAACCCAGTGCCAAACACTGCCGGCTGTAATTCTAACCCAGTGCCAAACACTGCAGGCTGTTACGCTAACACAGTGCAAAACCATGCAGACTGTAACTCTAACCCAGTCCCAAACACTGAAGGCTGTTACTCTAACGCAGTGCAAAACCCTGCAGGCTGTCACTCTAACCCACTCCCAAGCACTCCAAGTGTTACTCTAACCAAGTCCCAAACACTGCAGGCTGTTACACTTAAACAGTGCCTAAAACTGCAGGCTGTTACTCTAACCCAGTCCCAAACACTGCAGGCTATTACTCTAACCCAGTGTCAAACATTGCAGGCTGTTACTCTAACCCTGTCCCAAACACTGCTGGAAGTTACTTTAACCTAGTCCCTAACACTGCAGGCTGTAACTCTAACCCAGTCCCAAACACTGAAAGCTGTTACTCTATCGCAGTGCAAAACCCTGCAGGCTATTACTCTAACCCAATCCCAAACACTACAGGCTGTTACTGAAACCCAAATCCAAACACTGCAGCCTGCTACTCTAACGCATTCCCAAACACTACAAGCTGTTACTGTATCCCAAATCCAAACACTGCTGGCTGTAACTCTAACAAAGACCCAAACACTGCAGGCTGTTACTATAACCCAATCCCAAGCACTGCAGGCTGTTACTCCAAGCCAGACCCAAACACTGTAGGCTATTACTCTAACCCAGTCCCAAACACTGCAGGCTGTTACTTGAACCCACTCGCCAACACTGCAGGCTGTTACTCTAATCCCGTCCCACACACTGCAGGCTGTGTCTCTAACCAAGTGCTAAACAATGCAGGCTGTTACACAAACCCAGTCCCAAAAACTGCAGGCTGTCACACTAACCCAGTCCCAAACAGTGCAGGCTGTTACTCTAACCCAGTGCCAAACACTGCAGGCTGTTACTCTAACCCAGTCCCAAACACTGGAGGCTGTTACTCTAACCCAGTCGCAAACACTGCAGGCTGTTAATCTAACCCAGTCCAAAACACTGCAGGCTGTTATGCTAACCCAGTGCCAAACACTGCCGGCTGTTAGTCTAACCCACTGCCAAACACTGCAAGCTGTTACTCTAACACAGTCCCAAACACTGCAGGCGGTAACTCTAACCCAGTCCTAAACACTGAAGGCTGTTACTCTAACGCAGCGCAAAACCCTGCGGGCTGTCACTCTAACCCAGTCCCAAACACTGCAGGCTGTTACTCTAACCCAAATCCAAACACTGCAGCCTGCTACTCTAACGCATTCCCAAACACTACAGGCTGTTACTGTAACCCAAATCCAAACACTGCTGGCTGTAACTCTAACAAAGACCCAAACACTGCAGGCTGTTACTATAACCCAATCCCAAGCACTGCAGGCTGTTACTTTAACCCACTCGCCAACACTGCAGGCTGTTACTCTAACCCCGTCCCACACACTGCAGGCTGTGTCTCTAACCAAGTGCTAAACAATGCAGGCTGTGACACAAACACAGTCCCAAAAACTGCAGGCTGTCACACTAACGCAGTCCCAAACACTGCAGGCTGTTACTCTAACCCAGTGCCAAACACTGCAGGCTGTTACTCTAACCAAGTCCCAAACACTGGAGGCTGTTACTCTAACCCAGTCGCAAACACTGCAGGCTGTTAATCTAACCCAGTGCCAAACACTGCCGGCTGTTAGTGTAACCCACTGCCAAACACTGCAAGCTGTTACTCTAACACAGTCCCAAACACTGCAGGCTGTAACTCTAACCCAGTCCTAAACACTGAAGGCTGTTACTCTAACGCAGCGCAAAACCCTGCGGGCTGTCACTCTAACCCAGTCCCAAACACTGCAGGCTGTTGCACTAACACAGTGCCTAACACTGCAGGCTGTCACTCTAACCCATTCCCAAACATTGTAGGCTGTTACTCTAACAGAGTGCCTAAAACTGCAGGCCGTTACACTAACCCACTCCCAAACACTGCAGGCTATTAATCTAACCCAGTGTCAAACATTGCAGGCTTTTACTCTAACCCAGTCCAAAAAACTGCAGGCTGTTACTCTAACCCAGTCCCAGACACTGCAGTCTGTTACTCTAACCCAGTGCCAAAGACTGCAGGCCGTTAGTCTAACGCAGTCCCAAACACTGCAGGCTGTTAATCTAACACAGTACCAAACACTGCAAGTTCTGACTCTAACCCAGTCCCAAACTCTGCAGGCTATTAGTCTAACCGTGTCCCAAACACTGCAGGCCGTAACTCCAACCCAGTGCAAAACACAACAGGCTGTTACTCAAACCCAGTCCCAAACACTGCAGGCTGTTACTCTAACCCAATGCAAAACACAGCAGGCTGTTACTCTAACACAGTCCCAAACACTGCAGCCTGTTACGCCAACCCAGGGACAAACATTGCAGGCTGATACTCTAACCCAGTCCCAAACTCTGCAGGCTGTTACTCTAACCAAGTGTCAAACATTGCAGGCTGTTACTCTAACCCACTCCCAAACACTGCAGGCTGTTACTCTAACACAGTCCCAAACACTGCAGTCTGATACGCTAACCCAATCCCAAATAATGCAGGCTGTTACTCTAACCCAGTACCATACACTGCAGGCTCTTACTCTAACCCAGTCCCAAACACTGCAGGCTGTTACTCTAACCATTTCCCAAACAGTGCAGGCTGTTACTCTAACCAAGTACAAAACACTGCAGTCTGTTACTCAAACCCAGTCCCAAACACTGCAGGCTGTCACACTAACCCAGTCCCAAACAATGCAGGCTGTTAATCTCACCCAGTCCCAAACACTGCAGGCTGTTACTCTAACCCAGTCCCAAACACTGGAGGCTGTTACTCTAACCCAGTCGCAAACACTGCAGGATGTGAATCTAACCCAGTCCAAAACACTGCAGGCTGTTATGCTAACCCAGTGCCAAACACTGCCGGCTGTAATTCTAACCCAGTGCCAAACACTGCAGGCTGTTACGCTAACACAGTGCAAAACCATGCAGACTGTAACTCTAACCCAGTCCCAAACACTGAAGGCTGTTACTCTAACGCAGTGCAAAACCCTGCAGGCTGTCACTCTAACCCACTCCCAAGCACTCCAAGTGTTACTCTAACCAAGTCCCAAACACTGCAGGCTGTTACACTTAAACAGTGCCTAAAACTGCAGGCTGTTACTCTAACCCAGTCCCAAACACTGCAGGCTATTACTCTAACCCAGTGTCAAACATTGCAGGCTGTTACTCTAACCCTGTCCCAAACACTGCTGGCAGTTACTCTAACCCAGTCCCAAACACTGCAGGCTGTTACTCTAACCCAATCCCAAACAATGCAGGCTGTTACTTTAACCCACTGCCAAACACTGCAGGCTGTTACTCTAACCCATTCCCAAATACTGCAGTCTGTTACTCTAACCCAGTGCCAAAAGCTGCAGGCTGTTACTCTAACCCAGTCCCAAACACTGCAGGCTGTTTCTCTAACCCAATCCCAAACACTGCAGGCTGTTACTCTAACCCAATCCCAAACAATGCAGGCTGTTACTCTAACCCAGTCCCAAACACTGCAGGCTGTTACTCTAACCCAATCCCAAGCAATGCAGGCTGTTACTTTAACCCAGTGCCAAACACTGCAGGCTGTTACTCTAACCCAGTCGCAAATACTGCAGGCTGTTACTCTAACCCAATGCCAAACACTGCAGGCTGATATTCTAACCCAGTGCCAAACACTGCAGGCTGTGATTCTAACCCAGTGCAAAACGCTGCAGGCTGTTACTCTAACCCAATGCCAAACACTGCAGGCTGTTGTTGTAACCCAGTCCCAAATACTGCAGGCTGTTACTCTGACCCAGCCCCAAACACTGCAGGCTGTTACCCTAACCCAGTCCCAAGCAATGCAGGCTGTTACTTTAACCCAGTGCCAAACACTGCAGGCTGTTACTCTAACCCAGTCGCAAATACTGCAGGCTGTTACTCTAACCCAATGCCAAACACTGCAGGCTGTTACTCTAACCCAGTCGCAAATACTGCAGGCTGTTACTCTAACCCAGTGCCAAACACTGCAGGCTGTTACTATAACCCAATCCCAAGCACTGCAGGCTGTTACTCCAAGCCAGACCCAAACACTGTAGGCTATTACTCTAACCCAGTCCCAAACACTGCAGGCTGTTACTTGAACCCACTCGCCAACACTGCAGGCTGTTACTCTAATCCCGTCCCACACACTGCAGGCTGTGTCTCTAACCAAGTGCTAAACAATGCAGGCTGTTACACAAACCCAGTCCCAAAAACTGCAGGCTGTCACACTAACCCAGTCCCAAACAGTGCAGGCTGTTACTCTAACCCAGTGCCAAACACTGCAGGCTGTTACTCTAACCCAGTCCCAAACACTGGAGGCTGTTACTCTAACCCAGTCGCAAACACTGCAGGCTGTTAATCTAACCCAGTCCAAAACACTGCAGGCTGTTATGCTAACCCAGTGCCAAACACTGCCGGCTGTTAGTCTAACCCACTGCCAAACACTGCAAGCTGTTACTCTAACACAGTCCCAAACACTGCAGGCGGTAACTCTAACCCAGTCCTAAACACTGAAGGCTGTTACTCTAACGCAGCGCAAAACCCTGCGGGCTGTCACTCTAACCCAGTCCCAAACACTGCAGGCTGTTACTCTAACCCAAATCCAAACACTGCAGCCTGCTACTCTAACGCATTCCCAAACACTACAGGCTGTTACTGTAACCCAAATCCAAACACTGCTGGCTGTAACTCTAACAAAGACCCAAACACTGCAGGCTGTTACTATAACCCAATCCCAAGCACTGCAGGCTGTTACTTTAACCCACTCGCCAACACTGCAGGCTGTTACTCTAACCCCGTCCCACACACTGCAGGCTGTGTCTCTAACCAAGTGCTAAACAATGCAGGCTGTGACACAAACACAGTCCCAAAAACTGCAGGCTGTCACACTAACGCAGTCCCAAACACTGCAGGCTGTTACTCTAACCCAGTGCCAAACACTGCAGGCTGTTACTCTAACCAAGTCCCAAACACTGGAGGCTGTTACTCTAACCCAGTCGCAAACACTGCAGGCTGTTAATCTAACCCAGTGCCAAACACTGCCGGCTGTTAGTGTAACCCACTGCCAAACACTGCAAGCTGTTACTCTAACACAGTCCCAAACACTGCAGGCTGTAACTCTAACCCAGTCCTAAACACTGAAGGCTGTTACTCTAACGCAGCGCAAAACCCTGCGGGCTGTCACTCTAACCCAGTCCCAAACACTGCAGGCTGTTGCACTAACACAGTGCCTAACACTGCAGGCTGTCACTCTAACCCATTCCCAAACATTGTAGGCTGTTACTCTAACAGAGTGCCTAAAACTGCAGGCCGTTACACTAACCCACTCCCAAACACTGCAGGCTATTAATCTAACCCAGTGTCAAACATTGCAGGCTTTTACTCTAACCCAGTCCAAAAAACTGCAGGCTGTTACTCTAACCCAGTCCCAGACACTGCAGTCTGTTACTCTAACCCAGTGCCAAAGACTGCAGGCCGTTAGTCTAACGCAGTCCCAAACACTGCAGGCTGTTACTCTAACCCAGTACCAAACACTGCAAGCTGTTACTCTAACCCAGTCCCAAACACTGCAGGCTATTAGTCTAACCGTGTCCCAAACACTGCAGGCCGTAACTCCAACCCAGTGCAAAACACAACAGGCTGTTACTCAAACCCAGTCCCAAACACTGCAGGCTGTTACTCTAACCCAATGCAAAACACAGCAGGCTGTTACTCTAACACAGTCCCAAACACTGCAGCCTGTTACGCCAACCCAGGGACAAACATTGCAGGCTGATACTCTAACCCAGTCCCAAACTCTGCAGGCTGTTACTCTAACCAAGTGTCAAACATTGCAGGCTGTTACTCTAACCCACTCCCAAACACTGCAGGCTGTTACTCTAACACAGTCCCAAACACTGCAGTCTGATACGCTAACCCAATCCCAAATAATGCAGGCTGTTACTCTAACCCAGTACCATACACTGCAGGCTCTTACTCTAACCCAGTCCCAAACACTGCAGGCTGTTACTCTAACCATTTCCCAAACAGTGCAGGCTGTTACTCTAACCAAGTACAAAACACTGCAGTCTGTTACTCAAACCCAGTCCCAAACACTGCAGGCTGTCACACTAACCCAGTCCCAAACAATGCAGGCTGTTAATCTCACCCAGTCCCAAACACTGCAGGCTGTTACTCTAACCCAGTCCCAAACACTGGAGGCTGTTACTCTAACCCAGTCGCAAACACTGCAGGATGTGAATCTAACCCAGTCCAAAACACTGCAGGCTGTTATGCTAACCCAGTGCCAAACACTGCCGGCTGTAATTCTAACCCAGTGCCAAACACTGCAGGCTGTTACGCTAACACAGTGCAAAACCATGCAGACTGTAACTCTAACCCAGTCCCAAACACTGAAGGCTGTTACTCTAACGCAGTGCAAAACCCTGCAGGCTGTCACTCTAACCCACTCCCAAGCACTCCAAGTGTTACTCTAACCAAGTCCCAAACACTGCAGGCTGTTACACTTAAACAGTGCCTAAAACTGCAGGCTGTTACTCTAACCCAGTCCCAAACACTGCAGGCTATTACTCTAACCCAGTGTCAAACATTGCAGGCTGTTACTCTAACCCTGTCCCAAACACTGCTGGCAGTTACTCTAACCCAGTCCCAAACACTGCAGGCTGTTACTCTAACCCAATCCCAAACAATGCAGGCTGTTACTTTAACCCACTGCCAAACACTGCAGGCTGTTACTCTAACCCATTCCCAAATACTGCAGTCTGTTACTCTAACCCAGTGCCAAAAGCTGCAGGCTGTTACTCTAACCCAGTCCCAAACACTGCAGGCTGTTTCTCTAACCCAATCCCAAACACTGCAGGCTGTTACTCTAACCCAATCCCAAACAATGCAGGCTGTTACTCTAACCCAGTCCCAAACACTGCAGGCTGTTACTCTAACCCAATCCCAAGCAATGCAGGCTGTTACTTTAACCCAGTGCCAAACACTGCAGGCTGTTACTCTAACCCAGTCGCAAATACTGCAGGCTGTTACTCTAACCCAGTGCCAAACACTGAAGGCTGATATTCTAACCCAGTGCCAAACACTGCAGGCTGTGATTCTAACCCAGTGCAAAACGCTGCAGGCTGTTACTCTAACCCAATGCCAAACACTGCAGGCTGTTGTTGTAACCCAGTCCCAAATACTGCAGGCTGTTACTCTGACCCAGCCCCAAACACTGCAGGCTGTTACCCTAACCCAGTCCCAAGCAATGCAGGCTGTTACTTTAACCCAGTGCCAAACACTGCAGGCTGTTACTCTAACCCAGTCGCAAATACTGCAGGCTGTTACTCTAACCCAATGCCAAACACTGCAGGCTGTTACTCTAACCCAGTCGCAAATACTGCAGGCTGTTACTCTAACCCAGTGCCAAACACTGCAGGCTGTTATTCTAACCCAGTGCCAAACACTGCAGGCTGTTATTCTAACCCAGTGCCAAACACTGCAGGCTGTTATTCTAACCCAGTGCCAAACACTGCAGGCTGTTACTCTAACCAAATGCCAAACACTGCAGGCTGTTACTCTAACCAAGTCCCAAACACTGTAGGCTGTAATTCTAACCCAGTCCCACACACTGAAGGCTGTTACTCAAACGTAGTGGAAAACCCTACGGGCTGTTAATCTAACCCAGTCCCAAAAACTGCAGGCTGTCACTCTAACCCAGTCCCAAACACTGTAGGCTGTTACTCTAACAGAGTGCCTAACACTGCAGGCGGTAACACTAACCCAGTCCCAAACATGCAGGCTATTACTCTAACCCAGTGTCAAACATTGCAGGCTGATACTCTAACCCAGTCGCAAACACTGCAGGCTGTTACAATAACGCAGTCACAAACACTGCACCTATTACTCCACCCCAATCCCAAACACTGCAGGCTGTTACTCTAACCCAGTCCCAGACACAGCAGGCTGTCATTCTAACCCAGTGCCAAACACTGCTAGCTGTTACTCTAACACAGTCCCAATACTGCAGGCTGTTATTTTAACCAAGTGCCAAACACTGCTAGCTGTTACTATAACCAAGTCCCAAACACTGCAGGCTATTAGTCTAACCCTGTCCCAAACACTGCAGGCTGTAACTCTAACCCAGTGCAAAACACTGCAGGCTGTTACTCAAACCCAGTCCGAAACACTGCAGGCTGTTTCTCTAACACATTCCCAAACACTGCAGCCTGTTACACCAACCCAGTGCCAAACATTGCAGGCTGTTACTCTAACGCAGTGCCAAACACTGCAGGCTATTAGTCCAAACCTTTCCCAATCACTGCAGGCTGTAACTCCACCCCAGTGCAAAACACTGCAGGCTGTTACTCAAACCGAGTCCCAAACAGTGCAGGCTGTTACTCTAACCCAATGGAAAACACTGCAGGCTGTTACTCTCACACAGTCCCAAACACTGCAGCCTGTTACTCTAACACAGTCCCAAACAGTGCAGGCTGATACTCTAACCCAATCCCAAACAATGCAAGCTGTTACTCTAACCCAGTACCAAACACTGCAGTCTGTTACTCTAAACAAGTGCCAAACAGTGCAGGCTGTTACTCTAACCCAGTGCCAAAGACTGCAGGCCGTAACTCTAACCAAGTCCCAAACACTGCAGGCTGTTACTCTAACCCAGTCCCAAAGACTGCAGCCTGTTACTCTAATCCATTCGCAAACACTGCAGGCTGTTACTCTAACCCAGTCCAAAACACTGCAGGCTGTTACGCTAACCCAGTGCCAAACACTGCAGGACTTATTCTAACCCAGTGCCAAACACTGCAGGCTGTTACTTTAACCCAGTCCTTAACATTGCAAGGTGTAACTCTAACCCAGTCCCAAACACTGAAAGCTGTTACACTATCACAGTGCAAATCCCTGCAGGCTATTACTCTAACCCAGTCCCAAAAAAAGCAGGCTGTCACTCTAACCCATCCCAAACACTGCAGGCTGTAACTCTAACCCAGTCCCAAACACTGCAGGCTGTTACTCTAACATAGTGCCTAACATTGCAGCCTGTTACTCTAACCCAGTCCCAAACAGTGCAGGCTGTTAATCTAACCCAATCCCAAACACTGAAGGCTGTTACTCTAAACCAGTCCCAAACACTGCAGGCTGTTACTCTAACCCAGTCCCAAAAACTGCAGGCTGTTACTCTAACCCATTCGCAAACACTGCAGGCTGTTACTCTAACCCAGTCCAAAACACTGCAGGCTGTTACGCTAACCCAGTGCCAAACAGTGCAGGACTTATTCTAACCCAGTGCCAAACACTGCAGGCTGTTACTTTAACCCAGTCCTTAACACTGCAGGGTGTAACTCTAACCCAGTCCCAAACACTGAAAGCTGTTACTCTATCACAGTGCAAAACCCTGCAGGCTATTACTCTAACACAGTCCCAAAAAATGCAGGCTGTCACTCTAACCCATCCCAAACACTGCAGGCTGTTACTCTAACCCAGTCCCAAACACTGCAGGCTGTTACTCTAACATAGTGCCTAACTTTGCAGCCTGTTACTCTAAACCAGTCCCAAACAGTGCAGGTTGTTAATCTAACCCAATCCCAAACACTGCAGGCTGTTACTCTAAACCAGTCCCAAACACTGCAGGCTGTTACTCTAACCCTGTGCCAAACACTGCAGGCTGTTACTCTAACCCAGTCCCAAACACTGCAGGCTGTTTCCTTAACAAAGTCCCAAACACTGCAGGCTGTTACTCTAACCCAGTCTCAAACAATGCAGGCTGTTACTCTAACCCAATCCCAAACACTGCAGGCTGTTACTCGAACCCAGTCCCAAACACTGCAGGCTATTACTCTAACCCAGTGCCAAACACTGCAGGCTGTTACTCTAACCCAGTGCCAAACAGTGCAGGCTGATACTCTAACCCAGTCCCAAATACTGCAGGCTGTTACTCTAACCCAGCCCCAGACACTGCAGGCTGTTACTCTAACCCATTCCCAAACACTGCAGGCTGTTACTCTAACCCAGTCTCAAACACTGCAGGCTGTTAATCTATCCCAGTCTCAAACACTGCAGTATGTTACTCTGAACAAATCACAAACAATGCAGGCTGTTAATCTAACGCAGTGCCAAACACTGCAGGCTGTTACTCTAACCCAAACCCAAACACTGCAGGCTGTTAATCTAACCCAATCCCAAACACTGCAGTCTGTTTCTCTAACCCAGTGTCAAACACTGCAGGCTCTTACTCTAACCCAGTCCCAAACACTGCAGGCTGTTACTCCAACCATTTCCCAAACAGTGCACGCTGTTACTCTAACCAAGTACAAAACACTGCAGGCTGTTTCTCTAACCCTGTCCCAAACACTACAGGCTGTTACTGTAACCCAAATCCAAACACTGCTGGCTGTTACTCTAACAAAGACCCAAGCACTGCAGGCTGTTACTATAACCCCATCCCAAACACTGCAGGCTGTTTCTCTAACCCAGTCCCAAACAATGCAGGCTGTTACTCTAAACCTGTCACAAACACTGCAGGCTGTTACTCTAAGCCATTCGCAAACACTGCAGGCTGTTACTCTAAGCCAGACCCAAACACTAAAGGCTATGACTCTATCCCATTCCCAAACACTGCAGGCGGTTACTCTAAACGACTCCCAAATCCTGCAGGATGCTACTCTAACCCAGTCCCAAACACTGCAAGCTGTAACTCTAACCCATTCCCAAACACTGAAGGCTGTTACATTAACGCAGTGCAAAATCCTGCAGGCTGTCACTCTAATCCAGTCCCAAACACAGCAAGCTGATACGCTAACCCAGTCCCAAACTCTGTAGGCTGTTCCTCTAACCCAGTCCCAAACACTGCAGGCTGTTACTCGAACCCAGTCCCAAACACTGCAGGCTGTTACTCTAACCCAGTCCCAAACACTGAAGGCTGTTACTCTAACCCACTCTCAAACAATGCATTATGTTACTCTAAACAAATCACAAACAATGCAGGCTGTTAATCTAACCCAGTGCCAAACACTGCAGGCTGTTATTCTAACGCATTCCAAAACACTGCAGTCTGTTTCTCTAACCCAGTTTCAAACACTGCAGGCTCTTACTCTAACCCAGTCCCAAACACTGCAGGCTGTTACTCTAACCATTTCCCAAACAGTGCAGGCTGTTACTCTAACCAAGTACAACACACTGCAGGCTGTTACTCTAACCCTGTCCCAAACACTGCAGGCTGCTACTCTAACCCAGTCCCAAACACCACAGGCTGTTACTTTAACCCAAATCCAAACACTGCTGGCTGTTACTCTAACAAAGACCCAAGCACTGCAGGCAGTAACTATAACCCAATCCCAAACACTGCAGGCTGTTTCTCTAATCCAGTCCCAAACACTGCAGGCTGTTACTCTAACCCAGTCCCAAACACTACAGGCTGTTACTCTAACCCAAATACAAACAATGCTGGCTGTTACTCTTACCCAGACCCAAACTCTGCAGGCTATTACTATAACCCAGTCACAAACACTGCAGGCTGTTACACTAAGCCAGACCCAAACACTGCAGGCTATGACTCTATCCCAGTACCAAACACTGCAGGCGGTTACTCTAAACGACTCCCAAATACTGCAGGCTGCTACTCTAACCCAGTCCCAAACACTGCAAGCTGTAACTCTAACCCAGTCCCAAACACTGAATGCTGTTACACTAACGGAGTGCAAAATCCTGCAGGCTGTCACTGTAATCCAGTCCCAAACACTGCAAGCTGTTACTCTAACCCAGTCCCAAACTCTGTAGGCTGTTCCTCTAACCCAGTCCCAAAAACTGCAGGCTGTTACTCTAACCCATCCGCAAACACTGCAGGCTGTTACTCTAACCCAGTCCAAAACACTGCAGGCTGTTACGCTAACCCAGTGCCAAACATTGCAGGACTTATTCTAACCCAGTGCCAAACACTGCAGGCTGTTACTTTAACCCAGTCCTTAACACTGCAGGGTGTAACTCTAACCCAGTCCCAAACACTGAAAGCTGTTACTCTATCACAGTGCAAAACCCTGCAGGCTATTACTCTAACACAGTCCCAAAAAATGCAGGCTGTCACTCTAACCCATCCCAAACACTGCAGGCTGTTACTCTAACCCAGTCCCAAACACTGCAGGCTGTTACTCTAACATAGTGCCTAACTTTGCAGCCTGTTACTCTAAACCAGTCCCAAACAGTGCAGGTTGTTAATCTAACCCAATCCCAAACACTGCAGGCTGTTACTCTAAACCAGTCCCAAACACTGCAGGCTGTTACTCTAACCCTGTGCCAAACACTGCAGGCTGTTACTCTAACCCAGTCCCAAACACTGCAGGCTGTTTCCTTAACAAAGTCCCAAACACTGCAGGCTGTTACTCTAACCCAGTCCCAAACAATGCAGGCTGTTACTCTAACCCAATCCCAAACACTGCAGGCTGTTACTCGAACCCAGTCCCAAACACTGCAGGCTGTTACTCTATCCCAGTCCCAAACACTGCAGGCTGTTACTCTAACCCAGTCTCAAACACTGCAGGCTGTTAATCTAACCCAGTCCCAAACACTGAAGGAAGTTACACTAACCCAGTCCCAAACACTGCAGGCTGTTACTCTATCCCAGTCCCAAACACTGCAGGCTGTTACTCTAACCCAGTCTCAAACACTGCAGGCTTTTAATCTAACCCAGTCCCAAACACTGCAGGCTGTTACTCCACCCAATCCCAAACACTGCAGGCTGTTACTCTAACGCAGTCCCAAACACTGAAGGCTGTGACTCTAACCCACTCTCAAACACTGCAGGCTGTTACTCTAAACAAATCACAAACAATGCAGGCTGTTAATCTAACCCAGTCCCAAACACTGCAGGCTGTTACTCTACCCCAATCCCAAGCACTGCAGCCTGTTACTCTAACACAGTCCCAAACACTGCAGGCTGATACTCTAACCCAATCCCAAACAATGCAAGCTGTTACTCTAACCCAGTACCAAACACTGCAATCTGTTACTCTAACCCAGTGCCAAACAGTGCAGGCTGTTACTCTAACCCAGTGGCAAACACTGCAGGCTGTTACTCTAACCCAGTCCCAAACACTGCAGGCTGTTACTCTAACCCAGTCCCAAACACTGCAGCCTGTTACTCTAATCCATTCGCAAACACTGCAGGCTGTTACTCTAACCCAGTGCCAAACACTGCACGACTTATTCTAACCCAGTGCCAAACACTGCAGGCTGTTAATCTAACCCAGTCCCAAACACTGAAAGCTGTTACTCTATCACAGTGCAAAGCCCTGCAGGCTATTACTCTAACAAAGTCCCAAACACTGCAGGCTGTTACTCTAATCCAGTCTCAAACAATGCAGGCTGTTACTCTAACCCAATCCCAAACACTGCAGGCTGTTACTCGAACCCAGTCCCAAACACTGCAGGCTATGACTCTAACCCAGTCCCAAACACTGCAGGCTGTTACTCTAACATAGTGCCTAACATTGCAGCCTGTTACTCTAACCCAGTCCCAAACACTGCAGGCTATTACTCTAACCCAGTGTCAGACATTGCAGGCTGTTACTCTAACCCAGTCCCAAACTTTGCAGGCTGTTACTCTAACCCAGTGCCAAACACTGCAGGCTGTTACTCTAACCCAGTGCCTAACACTGCAGGCTGTTACTCTAACCCACTCCCAAACACTGCAGGCTGTTACTCTAACAAACTCCCAAACACTGCAGGCTGTTACTCTAACCCAGTCTCAAACAATGCAGGCTGTTACTCTAACCCAATCCCAAACACTGCAGGCTGTTACTCGAACCCAGTCCCAAACACTGCAGGCTATTACTCTAACCCAGTGCCAAACACTGCAGGCTGTTACTCTAACCCAGTCCCAAACTCTTCAGGCTGTTACTCTAACCCAGTCCCAAATACTGCAGGCTGTTACTCTAACCCAGCCCCAAACACTGCAGGCTGTTACTCTAACCCATTCCCAAAATCTGTAGGCTGTTACTCCAACCCATTCCCAAACACTGCAGGCTGTTACTCTAACCCAGTCTCAAACACTGCAGGCTGTTAATCTATCCCAGTCTCAAACACTGCAGGCTGTTACTCTAACCCAGAACCCAAACACTGCAGGCTGTTACTCTAACCCAGTCCCAAACACTGCAGGCTGTTACTCTAACGCAGTCTCAAACACTGCAGGCTGTTAATCTAACCCAGTCCCAAACACTGCAGGCTGTTACTCTAACCCAGTCCCAAACACTGAAGGCTGTTACTGTAACCCACTCTCAAACACTGCAGTATGTTACTCTAAACAAATCACAAACAATGCAGGCTGTTAATCTAACCCAGTGCCAAACACTGCAGGCTGTTACTCTAACCCAATCCAAAACACTGCAGTCTGTTTCTCTAACCCAGTGTTTAACACTGCAGGCTCTTACTCTAACCCAGTCCCAAACACTGCTGGCTTTTACTCTAACCATTTCCCAAACAGTGCAGGCTGTTACTCTAACCAAGTACAAAACACTGCAGGCTGTTACTCTAACCCTGTCCCAAACATTGCAGGCTGCTACTCTAACCCAGTCCCAAACACCACAGGCTGTTACTTTAACCCAAATCCAAACACTGCTGGCTGTTACTCTAACAAGGACCCAAGCACTGCAGGCTGTAACTATAACCCTATCCCAAACACTGCAGGCTGTTTCTCTAACCCAGTCCCAAACACTACAGACTGTTACTCTAACCCAAATACAAACAATGCTGGCTGTTACTCTTACCCAGACCCAAACGCTGCAGGCTATTACTATAACCCAGTCACAAACACTGCAGGCTGTTACACTAAGCCAGACCCAAACACTGCAGGCTATGACTCTATCCCAGTACCAAACACTGCAGGCGGTTACCCTAAACGACTCCCAAATCCTGCAGGCTGCTACTCTTACCCAGTCCCAAACACTGCAAGCTGTAACTCTAACACAGTCCCAAACACTGAATGCTGTTACACTAACGCAGTGTAAAATCCTGCAGGCTGTCACTGTAATCCAGTCCCAAACACTGCAAGCTGTTACTCTAACCCAGTCCCAAACTCTGTAGGCTGTTCCTCTAACCCAGTCCCAAAAACTGCAGGCTGTTACTCTAACCCATTCGCAAACACTGCAGGCTGTTACTCTAACCCAGTCCAAAACACTGCAGGCTGTTACGCTAACCCAGTGCCAAACACTGCAGGACTTATTCTAACCCAGTGCCAAACACTGCAGGCTGTTACTTTAACCTAGTCCTTAACACTGCAGGGTGTAACTCTAACCCAGTCCCAAACACTGAAAGCTGTTACTCTATCACAGTGCAAAACCCTGCAGGCTATTACTCTAACACAGTCCCAAAAAATGCAGGCTGTCACTCTAACCCATCCCAAACACTGCAGGCTGTTAGTCTAACCCAGTCCAAAACACTGCAGGCTGTTACTCTAACATAGTGCCTAACTATGCAGCCTGTTACTCTAAACCAGTCCAAAACAGTGCAGGCTGTTAATCTAACCCAATCCCAAACAGTGCAGGCTGTTACTCTAAACCAGTCCCAAACACTGCCCGCTGTTACTCTAACCCTGTGCCAAACACTGCAGGCTGTTACTCTAACCCAGTCCCAAACACTGCAGGCTGTTTCCTTAACAAAGTCCCAAACACTGCAGGCTGTTACTCTAACCCAGTCTCAAACAATGCAGGCTGTTACTCTAACCCAATCCCAAACACTGCAGGCTGTTACTCGAACCCAGTCCCAAACACTGCAGGCTATTACTCTAACCCAGTGCCAAACACTGCAGGCTGTTACTCTAACCCAGTGCCAAACAGTGCAGGCTGATACTCTAACCCAGTCCCAAGTACTGCAGGCTGTTACTCTAACCCAGCCCCAAACACTGCAGGCTGTTACTCTAACCCAGTCCCAAACTCTGTAGGCTGTTACTCCAACCCATTCCCAAAAACTGCAGGCTGTTACTCTAACCCAGTCTCAAACACTGCAGGCTGTTAATCTATCCCAGTCTCAAACACTGCAGTGTGTTACTCTGAACAAATCACAAACAATGCAGGCTGTTAATCTAACCCAGTGCCACACACTGCAGGCTGTTACTCTAACCCAATCCCAAACACTGCAGGCTGTTACTCTAACCCAATCCCAAAAACAGCAGTCTGTTACTCTAACCCAGAGTCAAACACTGCAGGCTGTTACTCTTACCATTTCCCAAACAGTGCAGGCTGTTAATCTAACCAAGTACAAAACACTGCAGGCTGTTACTCTAACACTGTCCCAAACACTGCAGGCTGCTACTCTAACCCAGTCTCAAACACTGCAGGCTGTTACTCTAACCCAGTCCCAAATACTGCAGGCTGTTACGCTAACCCAGTGCCAAACACTGCAGGACATATTCTAAAACAGTGCCAAACACTGCAGGCTGTTACTTTAACCCAGTCCTTAACACTGCAGGCTGTAACACTAACACCGTCCCAAACACTGAAAGCTGTTACTCTATCACAGTGCAAAAACCCAGCAGGCTATTACTCTAACGCATTCCCAAAAAATGCAGGCTGTCACTCTAACCCATGCCAAACACTGCAGGCTGTCACTCTAACCCAACCCAAACATTACAGGCTGTTACTCTAACCCAGTCCCAAACACTGCAGGCTGTTTCTCTAACATAGTGCCTAACATTGCAGGCTGTTACTCTAACCCAGTCCCAAACACTGCAGGCTATTATTCTAACCCAGTGTCAGACATTGCAGGCTGTTACTCTAACCCAGTCCCAAACTTTGCAGGCTGTTACTCTAACCCAGTGCCAAACACTGCAGGCTGTTACTCTAACCCAGTCCCAAACACTGCAGGCTGTTACTCTAACCCAGTGCCTAACACAGCAGGCTGTTACTCTAACCCACTCCCAAACACTGCAGGCTGTTACTCTAACCCAGTCTCAAACAATGCAGGCTGTTACTCTAACCCAATCCCAAACACTGCAGGCTGTTACTCGAACCCAGTCCCAAACACTGCAGGCTATGACTCTAACCCAGTGCCAAACACTGCAGGCTGTTACTCTAACCCAGTCCCAAACACTGCAGGCTGTTACTCTAACCCAGTCCCAAATACTGCAGGCTGTTACTCTAACATAGTGCCTAACATTGCAGCCTGTTACTCTAACCCAGTCCCAAACACTGAAGACTGTTACTCTAACCCACTCTCAAACACTGCAGTATGTTACTCTAAACAAATCACAAACAATGCAGGCTGTTAATCTAACCCAGTGCCAAACACTGCAGGCTGTTACTCTAACCCAGTCCCAAACACTGCAGGCTGTTACTCTTACCATTTCCCAAACAGTGCAGGCTGTTAAACTAACGCATTCCCAAAAAATGCAGGCTGTCACTCTAACCCATCCCAAACACTGCAGGCTGTCACTCTAACCCAACCCAAACATTACAGGCTGTTACTCTAACCCAGTCCCAAACACTGCAGGCTGTTACTCTAACATAGTGCCTAACATTGCAGCCTGTTACTCTAACCCAGTCCCAAACACTGCAGGCTATTACTCTAACCCAGTGTCAGACATTGCAGGCTGTTACTCTAACCCAGTCCCAAACTTTGCAGGCTGTTACTCTAACCCAGTGCCAAACACTGCAGGCTGTTACTCTAACCCAGTGCCTAACACTGCAGGCTGTTACTCTAACCCACTCCCAAACACTGCAGGCTTTTACTCTAACCCAGTCTCAAACAATGCAGGCTGTTACTCTAACCCAATTCCAAACACTGCATGCTGTTACTTGAACCCAGTCCCAAACACTGCAGGCTATTACTCTAACCCAGTGCCAAACACTGCAGGCTGTTACTCTAACCCAGTCCCAAACTCTTCAGGCTGTTACTCTAACCCAGTCCCAAATACTGCAGGCTGTTACTCTAACCCAGTCCCAAACTCTTCAGGCTGTTACTCTAACCCAGTCCCAAATACTGCAGGCTGTTACTCTAACCCAGTCCCAAACACTGCAGGCTGTTACTCGAACCCAGTCCCAAACACTGCAGGCTGTTACTCTATCCCAGTCCCAAACACTGCAGGCTGTTACTCTAACCCAGTCTCAAACACTGCAGGCTGTTAATCTAACCCAGTCCCAAACACTGAAGGAAGTTACACTAACCCAGTCCCAAACACTGCAGGCTGTGACTCTATCCCAGTCCCAAACACTGCAGGCTGTTACTCTAACCCAGTCTCAAACACTGCAGGCTTTTAATCTAACCCAGTCCCAAACACTGCAGGCTGTTACTCCACCCAATCCCAAACACTGCAGGCTGTTACTCTAACGCAGTCCCAAACACTGAAGGCTGTGACTCTAACCCACTCTCAAACACTGCAGGCTGTTACTCTAAACAAATCACAAACAATGCAGGCTGTTAATCTAACCCAGTCCCAAACACTGCAGGCTGTTACTCTACCCCAATCCCAAACACTGCAGCCTGTTACTCTAACACAGTCCCAAACACTGCAGGCTGATACTCTAACCCAATCCCAAACAATGCAAGCTGTTACTCTAACCCAGTACCAAACACTGCAATCTGTTACTCTAACCCAGTGCCAAACAGTGCAGGCTGTTACTCTAACCCAGTGCCAAACACTGCAGGCTGTTACTCTAACCCAGTCCCAAACACTGCAGGCTGTTACTCTAACCCAGTCCCAAACACTGCAGCCTGTTACTCTAATCCATTCGCAAACACTGCAGGCTGTTACTCTAACCCAGTGCCAAACACGGCACGACTTATTCTAACCCAGTGCCAAACACTGCAGGCTGTAACTCTAACCCAGTCGCAATCACTGCAGGCTGTTAATCTAACCCAGTCCCAAACACTGAAAGCTGTTACTCTATCACAGTGCAAAGCCCTGCAGGCTATTACTCTAACAAAGTCCCAAACACTGCAGGCTGTTACTCTAATCCAGTCTCAAACAATGCAGGCTGTTACTCTAACCCAATCCCAAACACTGCAGGCTGTTACTCTAACCCAGTCCCAAACTCTGTAGGCTGTTACTCCAACACTTTCTCAAACACTGCAGGCTGTTACTCTAACCCAGTCTCAAACACTGCAGGCTGTTACTCTTACCCTTCCCAAACACTGCAGGCTGTTACTCTAACCCAGTCCCAAACACTGAAGGCTGTTACTCTAACCCACTCTCAAACACTGCAGTATGTTACTCTAAACAAATCACAAACAATGCAGGCTGTTAATCTAACCCAGTGCCAAACACTGCAGGCTGTTACTCTAACCCAATCCCAAACACTGCAGTCTGTTACTCTAACCCAGAGTCAAACACTGCAGGCTGTTACTCTTACCATTTCCAAAACAGTGCAGGCTGTTAATCTAACGCATTCCCAAAAAATGCAGGCTGTCACTCTAACCCATCCCAAACACTGCAGGCTGTCACTCTAACCCAACCCAAACATTACAGGCTGTTACTCTAACCCAGTCCCAAACACTGCAGGCTGTTACTCTAACATAGTGCCTAACATTGCAGCCTGTTACTCTAACCCAGTCCCAAACACTGCAGGCTATTACTCTAACCCAGTGTCAGACATTGCAGGCTGTTACTCTAACCCAGTCCCAAACTTTGCAGGCTGTTACTCTAACCCAGTGCCAAACACTGCAGGCTGTTACTCTAACCCAGTGCCTAACACTGCAGGCTGTTACTCTAACCCAATCCCAAACACTGCAGGCTGTTACTCTAACAAACTCCCAAACACTGCAGGCTGTTACTCTAACCCAGTCTCAAACAATGCAGGCTGTTACTCTAACCCAATCCCAAACACTGCAGGCTGTTACTCGAACCCAGTCCCAAACACTGCAGGCTATTACTCTAACCCAGTGCCAAACACTGCAGGCTGTTACTCTAACCCAGTCCCAAACTCTTCAGGCTGTTACTCTAACCCAGTCCCAAATACTGCAGGCTGTTACTCTAACCCAGCCCCAAACACTGCAGGCTGTTACTCTAACCCATTCCCAAAATCTGTAGGCTGTTACTCCAACCCATTCCCAAACACTGCAGGCTGTTACTCTAACCCAGTCTCAAACACTGCAGGCTGTTAATCTATCCCAGTCTCAAACACTGCAGGCTGTTACTCTAACCCAGAACCCAAACACTGCAGGCTGTTACTCTAACCCAGTCCCAAACACTGCAGGCTGTTACTCTAACGCAGTCTCAAACACTGCAGGCTGTTAATCTAACCCAGTCCCAAACACTGCAGGCTGTTACTCTAACCCAGTCCCAAACATTGAAGGCTGTTAGTCTAACCCACTCTCAAACACTGCAGTATGTTACTCTAACCAAGTGCCAAACAATGCAGGCTGTTAATCTAACCCAGTGCCAAACACTGCAGGCTGTTACTCTAACCCAATCCAAAACACTGCAGTCTGTTTCTCTAACCCAGTGTCAAACACTGCAGGCTCTTACTCTAACCCAGTCCCAAACACTGCTGGCTTTTACTCTAACCATTTCCCAAACAGTGCAGGCTGTTACTCTAACCAAGTACAAAACACTGCAGGCTGTTACTCTAACTCTGTCCCAAACATTGCAGGCTGCTACTCTAACCCAGTCCCAAATACCACAGGCTGTTACTTTAACCCAAATCCAAACACTGCTGGCTGTTACTCTAACAAGGACCCAAGCACTGCAGGCTGTAACTATAACCCAATCCCAAACACAGCAGGCTGTTTCTCTAACCCAGTCCCAAACACTACAGGCTGTTACTCTTACCCAGACCCAAACGCTGCAGGCTATTACTATAACCCAGTCACAAACACTGCAGGCTGTTACACTAAGCCAGACCCAAACACTGCAGGCTATGACTCTATCCCAGTACCAAACACTGCAGGCGGTTACCCTAAACGACTCCCAAATCCTGCAGGCTGCTACTCTTACCCAGTCCCAAACACTGCAAGCTGTAACTCTAACACAGTCCCAAACACTGAATGCTGTTACACTAACGCAGTGTAAAATCCTGCAGGCTGTCACTGTAATCCAGTCCCAAACACTGCAAGCTGTTACTCTAACCCAGTCCCAAACTCTGTAGGCTGTTCCTCTAACCCAGTCCCAAACACAGCAGGCTGTTACTCTAACCCAGTGCCAAACACGGCAGGCTGTTACTCTAACCCAGTCCAAAACTCTGCAGGCTGTTCGCTAAACCAGTGCCAAACACTGCAGGACTTATTCTAACCCAGTGCCAAACACTGCAGGCTGTTACTTTAACCTAGTCCTTAACACTGCAGGGTGTAACTCTAACCCAGTCCCAAACACTGAAAGCTGTTACTCTATCACAGTGCAAAACCCTGCAGGCTATTACTCTAACACAGTCCCAAAAAATGCAGGCTGTCACTCTAACCCATCCCAAACACTGCAGGCTGTTAGTCTAACCCAGTCCAAAACACTGCAGGCTGTTACTCTAACATAGTGCCTAACTATGCAGCCTGTTACTCTAAACCAGTCCAAAACATGCAGGCTGTTAATCTAACCCAATCCCAAACACTGCAGGCTGTTACTCTAACCCAGTCCCAAACACTGCAGGCTGTTACTCTAACCCAGTCCCAAACACTGCAGGCTGTTACTCTAACCAAGTCCCAAACACTGCAGGCTGTTACTCTAACCCAGTCTCAAACACTGCAGGCTGTTACTCTAACCCAATCCCAAACACTGCAGGCTGTTACTCTAACCCAGTCCAAACACTGCAGGCTGTTACTCTAACCCAGTGCCAAACACTGCAGGCTGTTACTCTAACCCAGTGCCAAACACTGCAGGCTGTTACTCTAACCCAGTCCCAAACACTGCAGGCTGTTACTCTAACCCAGTCCCAAACACTGCAGGCTGTTACTCTAACCCAGTCCCAAACACTGCAGGCTGTTACTCTAACCCATACCCAAACACTGCAGGCTGTTACGCAAACGCAGTGCCAAACACTGCAGGCTGTTACTCTAACCCAGTCCCAAACACTGCAAACTGTTACTCTCAACCAATCACAAACAATGCAGGCTGTTAATCTAACCCAGTGCCACACTCTGCAGGCTGTTACTCTAACCCAATCCCAAACACTGCAGGCTGTTACTCTAACCCAATCCCAAAAACTGCAGTCTGTTACTCTAACCCAGAGTCAAACACTGCAGGCTGTTACTCTTACCATTTCCCAAACAGTGCAGGCTGTTAATCTAACCAAGTACAAAACACTGCAGGCTGTTACTCTAACCCTGTCCCAAACACTGCAGGCTGCTACTCTAACCCAGTCTCAAACACTACAGGCTGTTACTCTAACCCATTCGCAAACACTGCAGGCTGTTACTCTAAACCAGTCCCAAATACTGCAGGCTGTTACGCTAACCCAGTGCCAAACACTGCAGGACATATTCTAAAACAGTGCCAAACACTGCAGGCTGTTACTTTAACCCAGTCCTTAACACTGCAGGCTGTAACACTAACACCGTCCCAAACACTGAAAGCTGTTACTCTATCACAGTGCAAAAACCCAGCAGGCTATTACTCTAACGCATTCCCAAAAAATGCAGGCTGTCACTCTAACCCATGACAAACACTGCAGGTTGTCACTCTAACCCAACCCAAACATTACAGGCTGTTACTCTAACCCAGTCCCAAACACTGCAGGCTGTTTCTCTAACATAGTGCCTAACATTGCAGGCTGTTACTCTAACCCAGTCCCAAACACTGCAGGCTATTACTCTAACCCAGTGTCAGACATTGCAGGCTGTTACTCTAACCCAGTCCCAAACTTTGCAGGCTGTTACTCTAACCCAGTGCCAAACACTGCAGGCTGTTACTCTAACCCAGTGCCAAACACTGCAGGCTGTTACTCTAACCCAGTGCCTAACACTGCAGGCTGTTACTCTAACCAACTCCCAAACACTGCAGGCTGTTACTCGAACCCAGTGCCACACACTGCAGGCTATTACTCTAACCCAGTGCCAAACACTGCAGGCTGTTACTCTAACCCAGTCCCAAACACTGCAGGCTGTTACTCTAACCCAGTCCCAAATACTGCAGGCTGTTACTCTAACGCAGCCCCAAACACTGCAGGCTGTTACTCTAACCCATTCCCAAAATCTGTAGGCTGTTACTCCAACCCATTCCCAAACACTGCAGGCTGTTACTCTAACCCAGTCTCAAACACTGCAGGCTGTTAATCTATCCCAGTCTCAAACACTGCAGGCTGTTACTCTAACCCAGATCCCAAACACTGCAGGCTGTTACTCTAACCCAGTCCCAAACACTGCAGGCTGTTACTCTAACGCAGTCTCAAACACTGCAGGCTGTTAATCTAACCCAGTCCCAAACACTGCAGGCTGTTACTCTAACCCAGTCCCAAACACTGAAGGCTGTTACTCTAACCCACTCTCAAACACTGCAGTATGTTACTCTAAACAAATCACAAACAATGCAGGCTGTTAATCTAACCCAGTGCCAAACACTGCAGGCTGTTACTCTAACCCAATGCAAAACACTGCAGTCTGTTTCTCTAACCCAGTGTCAAACACTGCAGGCTCTTACTCTAACCCAGTCCCAAACACTGCAGGCTGTTACTCTAACCATTTCCCAAACAGTGCAGGCTGTTAATCTAACCAAGTACAAAACACTGCAGGCTGTTACTATAACCCAGTCCCAAACACTGCAGGCTGCTACTCTAACCCAGTCCCAAACACCACAGGCTGTTACTGTAACCCAAATCCAAACACTGCTGGCTGTTACTCTAACAAGGACCCAAGCACTGCAGGCTGTAACTATAACCCAATGCCAAACACTGCAGGCTGTTTCTCTAACCCCGTCCCAAACACTACAGGCTGTTACTCTAACCCAAAAGCAAACAATGCTTGCTGTTACTCTAAACCTGTCACAAACACTGCAGGCTGTTACTCTAACCCAGTCACAAACACTGCAGGCTGTTACACTAAGCCAGACCCAAACACTGCAGGCTATGACTCTATCCCAGTCCCAAACACTGCAGGCGGTTACTCTAAACAACTCCCAAATCCTACAGGATGCTACTCTAACCCAGTCCAAATCACTGCAAGCTGTAACTCTAACCCAGTCCCAAACACTGAAGGCTGTTAAACTAACGCAGTGCAAAATCCTGCAGGCTGTCACTCTAATCCAGTCCCAAACACTGCAGGCTCTCACTCTAATCCAGTCCCAAACAATGCAAGCTGAGACTCTAATCCAGTCCCAAACTCTGTAGGCTGTTCCTCTAACCCAGTCCCAAACACTGCAGGCTGTTACTCTAACCCAGTCCCAAACACTGCAAGCTGATACTCTAACCCAGTCCCAAACTCTGCAGGCTGTTCCTCTAACCCACTCCCAAACACTGCAGGCTGCTACTCTACAACACACCCAAACACTACAGGCTGTTACTGTAACCCAAATCCAAACACTGCTGGCAGTTACTCTAACAAAGACCCAAACACTGCAGGCTGTTACTATAACCCAATCCCAAACACTGCAGGATGTTACTCTAACCCAGTCCAAATCCTAACCAAATCCAAACACTGCTGGCTGTTACTCTAACAAAGACCCAAACATTACAGACTGTTACTGTAACCCAAATCAAAACACTATAGGCTATTACTCTAACAGAGTCCCAAACACTGCAGGCTGTTACTTTAACCCAATCGCCAACACTGCAGGCTGTGACTCTAACCAAGTGCCAAACAATGCAGGCTGTTAGTCAAACCCAGTCCCAAAAACTGCAGGCTGTCACACTAACCCAGTCCCAAACACTGCAGGCTGTTACTCTAACACAGTCCCAAACACTGCAGGCTGTTACTCTAACCCAGTCCCAAACACTGCAGGCTGTTACTCTAACCCAGTCCCAAACACTACAGGCTGTTACTGTAACCCAAATCCAAACACTGCTGGCTGTTACTCTAACAAAAACCCGAACACTGCAGGCTGTTACTATAACGCAATCCCAAACACTGCAGGCTGTTACTCTAACCCACTCGCAAAAACTGTAGGCTGTTACTCTAACACCGTCCCAAACACTGCAGGCTGTGACTCTAACCAGGTGCCAAACAATGCAGGCTGTTACTCAAACCCAGTCCCAAAATCTGCAGGCTGTCACACTAACCCAGTCCCAAACACTGCAGGCTGTTAATCTAACCCAGTCCAAAACACTGCAGGCTGTTAATCTAACCCAGTGCCAAACACTGCAGGCTGTTACTCTAACCCAGTCCCAAACACTGAAGGCTGTTACTCTAACCCTGTCGCAAACACTGCAGGCTGTTAATCTAACCCAGTCCAAAACACTTCAGGCTGTTACTCTAACCCAGACCCCAAACACTGCAGGCTGTTACTCTAACCCAGTCCCAAACAAAACAGGCTGCTACTCTAACCCAGTCCCAAACAAAACAGGCTGCTACTCTAACCCAGTCCCAAACACTGCTGGCTGTTACTCTAACAAAGACACGAACACTACAGGCTGTAAGTATAACCCAATCCTAAACACTGCACGCTGTTACTCTAACCCACTCGCAAAAACTGTAGGCTGTTACTCTAACCCCGTCCCAAACACTGCAGGCTGTGACTCTAACCAAGTGCAAACAATGCAGGCTGTTACTCAAACCCAGTCCCAAAAACTGCAGGCTGTCACACTAACCCAGTCCCAAACACTGCAGGCTGTTACTCTAACCCAGTGCCAAACACTGCAGGCTGTTACTCTAACCCAGTCCCAAAGACTGCAGGCTGTTACTCTAACCCAGTCGCAAACACTGCAGGCTGTTAATCTAACCCAGTCCAAAACACTGCAGGCTGTTACTCGAACCCAGACCCCAAACACTGCAGACTGTTACTCTAACCCAGTCCCAAACACTGCAGGCTGTTACTCTAACCCAGTCTCAAACACTGCAGGCTGTTAATCTAACAAAGTCTCAAACACTGCAGGCTTTTACTCTAACCCAGACCCCAAACACTGCAGGCTGTTACTCTAACCCAGTCCCAAACACTGCAGGCTGTTACTCTAACCCAATCTCAAACACTGCAGGCTGTTAATCTAACCCAGTCCCAAACACTGCAGGCTGTTACTCCAACCCACTCCCAAACACTGCAGGCTGTTACTCTAACCCAGTCCCAAACACTGAAGGCTGTGACTCTAACCCACTCTCAAACACTGCAGGCTGTTACTCTAAACAAATCACAAACACTGCAGGCTGTTAATCTAACCCAGTCCCAAACACTGCAGGCTGTTACTCT
The DNA here is from genome assembly GCF_017639515.1 of Carcharodon carcharias. Lineage (NCBI taxonomy): Eukaryota > Metazoa > Chordata > Chondrichthyes > Lamniformes > Lamnidae > Carcharodon > Carcharodon carcharias. The sequence continues at coordinate 393,379 of NC_054496.1, read as the reverse complement.
AACCCAATCCCAAACACTTCAGGCTGTTACTCAAACCCAGTGTCAAACAGAGCAGGCTCTTACTCTAAACCAGTCCCAAACACTGCAGGCTGTTACTCTAAACAAGTACAAAACACTGCAGCGTGTTACTCTAACCCAGTCGCTAACACTGCAGGCTGTTAATCTAACCCAGTCCAAAGCACTGCAGGCTGTTACTCTAACCCAGACCCCAAACACTGCAGGCTGTTACTCTAACCCCGTCCCAAACACTGCAGGCTGTTACTCTAACCCAGTCTGAGACACTGCAGTCTGCTAATCTAACCCAGTCTCAAACACTGCAGGCTTGTACTCTAACCCAGTACCAAACAGTGCAGGCTGTTACTGTAAACCAAATCCAAACACTGCTGGCTGTTACTCTAACAAAGACACAAACACTACAGACTGTTACTGTAACCCAAATTTAAACACTGTAGGCTATTACTCTAACCCAGCCCCAAACACTGCAGGCTGTGACTCTAACCAAGTGCCAAACAATGCAGGCTGTTACTCAAACCCAGTCCCAAAAACTGCAGGCTGTCACACTAACCCAGTCCCAAACACTGCAGGCTGTTACTCTAACCCAGTGCCAAACACTGCAGGCTGTTACTCAACCCAGTCCCAAACACTGCAGGCTGTTACTCTAACCCAGTCGCAAACACTGCAGGCTGTTACTCTAACCCAGTCCCAAACACTACAGGCTGTTATTATAACCCAATCCCAAACACTGCAGGCTGTTACTCTAACCCACTCGCAAAAACTGTAGGCTGTTACTCTAACCCCGTCCCAAACACTGCAGGCTGTGACTCTAACCAGGTGCCATACAATGCAGGCTGTTACTCAAACCCAGTCCGAAAATCAGCAGGCTGTCACACTAACCCAGTCCCAAACACTGCAGGCTGTGACTGTAACCAGGTGCCAAACAATGCAGTCTGTTACTCAAACCCAGTCCCAAACACAGCAGGCTGTTACTCTAACCCAGTCCCAAACACTGCAGGCTGTTACTCTAACCCAGTCTCAAACACTGCAGGCTGTTAATCTAACACACTTTCAAACACTGCAGGCTTTTACTCTAACCCAGCCCCAAACACTGCAGGCTGCTACTCTAACCCAGTCCCAAACACTGCAGGCTGTTACTCTTACCCAGTCTCAAACACTGCAGGCTGTTAATCTAACCCAGTCCCAAACACTGCAGGCTGTTACTCTGACCCGATCCCAAACACTGCAGTCTGTTACTCTTACACAGTCCCAAACACTGCAGGCTGTTACTCTAACCAAGTACAAAACACTGCAGGCTGTTACTCTTACCCAGACCCAAACACTGCAGGCTGTTACCCTAAGCCAGCCACAAACACTGCAGGCTGCTACTCTAACGCAGTCCCAAAAACTACAGGCTGTTACTGTAACCCAAATCCAAACACTGCTGGCTGTTACTCTAACAAAGACCCAAACACTGCAGGCTGTCACACTAACCCAGTCCCAAACACTGCAGGCTCTTAATCTAACCCAGTCCAAAACACTGCAGGCTGTTTCTCTAACCCACTCCCAAACACTGCAGGCTGCTACTCTAACCCAGTCTCAAACACTACAGGCTGTTACTGTAACCCAAATCCAAACACTGCCGGCTGTTACTCTAACAAAGACCCAAACACTGCAGGCTGTTACTATAACCCAATCCCAAACACTGCAGGCTGTTACTCTAACCCACTCGCAAACACTGTAGGCTGTTACTCTAACCCTGTCCCAAACACTGCAGGTTGTGACTCTAACCAAGTGCCAAACAATGCAGGCTGTTACTCAAACCCAGTCCCAAAAACTGCAGGCTGTCACACTCACAAAGTCCCAAACACTGCAGGCTGTTAAACTAACCCAGTGCAAAACACTGCAGGCTGTTACTCTAACGCAGTCTCAAACACTGCAGGCTGTTAATCTAACCCAGTCTCAAACAATGCATGCTTTTACTCTAACCCAGACACCAAACACTGCAGGCTGTAACTCTAACCGAGTGCCAAACACTGCAGGCTTTTACTCTAACCCAGTCTCAAACACTGCAGGCTGTTAATCTAACCTAGTCTCAAACACTGCAGGCTTGTACTCTAACCCATAACCAAACAGTGCAGGCTGTTACTGTAAACCAAATCCAAACACTGCTGTCTGTTACTCTAAGAAAGACCCAAACATTACAGACTGTTACTGTAACCCAAATCAAAACACTATAGGCTATTAGTCTAACAGAGTCCCAAAAACTGCAGGCTGTTACTTTAACCCAATCGCCAACACTGCAGGCTGTGACTCTAACCAAGTGCCAAACAATGCAGGCTGTTACTCAAACCCAGTCCCAAAAACTGCAGGCTGTCACACTAACCCAGTCCCAAACACTGCAGGCTGTTACTCTAACCCAGTGCCAAACACTGCAGGCTGTTACTCTAACAAAAACCCGAACACTGCAGGCTGTTACTATAACGCAATCCCAAACACTGCAGGCTGTTACTCTAACCCACTCGCAAAAACTGTAGGCTGTTACTCTAACACCGTCCCAAACACTGCAGGCTGTGACTCTAACCAGGTGCCAAACAATGCAGGCTGTTACTCAAACCCAGTCCCAAAATCAGCAGGCTGTCACACTAACCAAGTCCCAAACACTGCAGGCTGTTAATCTAACCCAGTCCAAAACACTGCAGGCTGTTACTCTAACCCAGTGCCAAACACTGCAGGCTGTTACTCTAACCCAGTCCCAAACACTGAAGGCTGTTACTCTAACCCTGTCCCAATCACTGAAGGCTGTTACTCTAACCCTGTCGCAAACACTGCAGGCTGTTAATCTAACCCAGTCCAAAACACTTCAGGCTGTTACTCTAACCCAGACCCCAAACACTGCAGGCTGTTACTCTAACCCTGTCCCAAACACTGCAGGCTGCTACTCTAACCCAGTCCCAAACAAAACAGGCTGCTACTCTAACCCAGTCCCAAACAAAACAGGCTGCTACTCTAACCCAGTCCCAAACAGAACAGGCTGCTACTCTAACCCAGTCCCAAACACTGCTGGCTGTTACTCTAACAAAGACACGAACACTACAGGCTCTAAGTATAACCCAATCCCAAACACTGCACGCTGTTACTCTAACCCACTCGCAAAAACTGTAGGCTGTTACTCTAACCCCGTCCCAAACACTGCAGGCTGTGACTCTAACCAAGTGCAAACAATGCAGGCTGTTACTCAAACCCAGTCCCAAAAACTGCAGGCTGTAACTCTAACCCAGTCCCAAAAACTGCAGGCTGTTACTCTAACCCAGTCCCAAACACTGCAGGCTGTGACTCTAACCCAGTCCCAAACACTGCAGGCTGTTACTCTAACCCAGTCGCAAACACTGCAGGCTGTTACTCTAACCCAGTCCCAAACACTGCAGGCTGTTACTCTAACCCAGTCCCAAACACTGCAGGCTGTTACTCTAACCAGTCCCAAACACTGCAGGCTGTTACTCTAACCCAGTCCCAAACACTGCAGGCTGTTACTCTAACCCAGTCCCAAACACTGCAGGCTGTTACTCTAACCCAGTCCCAAACACTGCAGGCTGTTACTCTAACGCAAATCCAAACACTGCAGGCTGTTACTCTAACCCAGTCCCAAACACTGCAGGCTGTTACTCTAACCCAGTCCCAAACACTGCAGGCTGTTACTCTAACCCAGTCCCAAACACTGCAGGCTGTTACTCTAACCCACTCTCAAACACTGCAGGCTGTTACTCTAAACAAATCACAAACACTGCAGGCTGTTAATCTAACCCAGTCCCAAACACTGCAGTCTGTTACTCTAAACCAGTCCCAAACACTACAGGCTGTTACTCTAACCCAATCCCAAACACTGCAGGCTGTTACTCAAACCCAGTGTCAAACAGAGCAGGCTCTTACTCTAAACCAGTCCCAAACACTGCAGGCTGTTACTCTAAACAAGTACAAAACACTGCAGCATGTTACTCTAACCCAGTCGCTAACACTGCAGGCTGTTAATCTAACCCAGTCCAAAGCACTGCAGGCTGTTACTCTAACCCAGACCCCAAACACTGCAGGCTCTTACTCTAACCCAGTCCCAAACACTGCAGGCTGTTACTCTAACCCAGTCTGAGACACTGCAGTCTGCTAATCTAACCCAGTCTCAAACACTGCAGGCTTGTACTCTAACCCAGTACCAAACAGTGCAGGCTGTTACTGTAAACCAAATCCAAACACTGCTGGCTGTTACTCTAACAAAGACACAAACACTGCAGGACTGTTACTGTAACCCAATCTAAACACTGCAGGCTAGTTACTCTAACCCAGTCCCAAACACTGCAGACTGTTACTCGAACCAAGTCCCAAACACTGCAGGTTGTTACTCTAACCCAGTCCCAAACAATGCAGGCTGTTACTCTAACCCAGTCACCAAACACTGCAGTCTGTGACTCTAACCAAGTGCCAAACACTGCAAGCTGTTACTCTAACCCAGTCCCAAACACTGCAGGCTGTTACTCTAACCCAGTCCCAAACACTGCAGGCTGTTACTCTAACGCAATCCCAAACACTACAGGCTGTTACTGTAACCCAAATCCAAACACTGCAGGCTGTTACTCTAACCCAATCCCAAACACTGCAGGCTGTTACTCTAACCCAGTCCCAAACACTGCAGGCTGTTACTCTAAACAATGCCAAAAAATGCAGGCTGTTACTCTAACCCAGTCCCAAACACTGCAGGCTGTCACTCTAACCCAGTCCCAAACACTGCAGGCTGTGACTGTAACCAGGTGCCAAACAATGCAGTCTGTTACTCAAACCCAGTCCCAAACACAGCAGGCTGTTACTCTAACCCAGTCCCAAACACTGCAGGCTGTTAATCTAACCCAGTCTCAAACACTGCAGGCTGTTAATCTAACACACTTTCAAACACTGCAGGCTTTTACTCTAACCCAGTCCCAAACACTGCAGGCTGTTAATCTAACCCAGTGCCAAACACTGCAGGCTGTTACTCTGACCCAATCCCAAACACTGCAGTCTGTTACTCTTACACAGTCCCACACACTGCAGGCTGTTACTCTAACCAAGTACAAAACACTGCAGGCTGTTACTCTTACCCAGTCCCAAACACTGCAGGCTGTTACCCTAAGCCAGCCACAAACACTGCAGGCTGTTACTCTAACGCAGTCCCAAAAACTACAGGCTGTTACTGTAAACCAAATCCAAACACTGCTGGCTGTTACTCTAACAAAGACCCAAACACTGCAGGCTGTCACACTAACCCAGTCCCAAACACTGCAGGCTGTTACTCTAACACAGTGCTAAACACTGCAGGCTGTTACTCTAACCCAGTCGCAAACACTGCAGGCTGTTAATCTAACCCAGTCCAAAACACTGCAGGCTGTTTCTCTAACCCACTCCCAAACACTGCCGGCTGCTACTCTAACCCAGTCTCAAACACTACAGGCTGTTATTGTAACCCAAATCCAAACACTGCCGGCTGTTACTCTAACAAAGACCCAAACACTGCAGGCTGTTACTATAACCCAATCCCAAAAACTGCAGGCTGTTACTCTAACCCACTCGCAAACACTGTAGGCTGTTACTCTAACCCTGTCCCAAACACTGCAGGTTGTGACTCTAACCAAGTGCCAAACAATGCAGGCTGTTACTCAAAGCCAGTCCCAAAAACCGCAGGCTGTCACACTCACAAAGTCCCAAACACTGCAGGCTGTTAAACTAACCCAGTGCAAAACACTGCAGACTGTTACTCTAACGCAGTCTCAAACACTGCAGGCTGTTAATCTAACCCAGTCTCAAACAATGCATGCTTTTACTCTAACCCAGACCCCAAACACTGCAGGCTGTAACTCTAACCGAGTGCCAAACACTGCAGGCTTTTACTCTAACCCAGTCTCAAACACTGCAGGCTGTTAATCTAACCCAGTCTCAAACACTGCAGGCTTGTACTCTAACCCATAACCAAACAGTGCAGGCTGTTACTGTAAACCAAATCCAAACACTGCTGGCTGTTACTCTAACAAAGACCCAAACATTACAGACTGTTACTGTAACCCAAATCAAAACACTATAGGCTATTACTCTAACAGAGTCCCAAACACTGCAGGCTGTTACTTTAACCCAATCGCCAACACTGCAGGCTGTGACTCTAACCAAGTGCCAAACAATGCAGGCTGTTACTCAAACCCAGTCCCAAAAACTGCAGGCTGTCACACTAACCCAGTCCCAAACACTGCAGGCTGTTACTCTAACCCAGTCCCAAACACTGCAGGCTGTTACTCTAACCCAGTCCCAAACACTACAGGCTGTTACTGTAACCCAAATCCAAACACTGCTGGCTGTTACTCTAACAAAAACCCAAACACTGCAGGCTGTTACTATAACGCAATCCCAAACACTGCAGGCTGTTACTCTAACCCACTCGCAAAAACTGTAGGCTGTTACTCTAACACCGTCCCAAACACTGCAGGCTGTGACTCTAACCAGGTGCCAAACAATGCAGGCTGTTACTCAAACCCAGTCCCAAAATCTGCAGGCTGTCACACTAACCCAGTCCCAAACACTGCAGGCTGTTAATCTAACCCAGTCCAAAACACTGCAGGCTGTTACTCTAACCCAGTGCCAAACACTGCAGGCTGTTACTCTAACCCAGTCCCAAACACTGAAGGCTGTTACTCTAACCCTGTCGCAAACACTGCAGGCTGTTACTCTTACCCAGTCCCAAACACTGCAGGCTGTTACTCTAACCGAGACCCCAAACACTGCAGGCTGTTACTCTAACCCAGTCCCAAACACTGCAGGCTGCTACTCTAACCCAGTCCCAAACAAAACAGGCTGCTACTCTAACCCAGTACCAAACAAAACAGGCTGCTACTCTAACCCAGTCCCAAACACTGCTGGCTGTTACTCTAACAAAGACACGAACACTACAGGCTGTAAGTATAACCCAATCCTAAACACTGCACGCTGTTACTCTAACCCACTCGCAAAAACTGTAGGCTGTTACTCTAACCCCGTACCAAACACTGCAGGCTGTGACTCTAACCAAGTGCAAACAATGCAGGCTGTTACTCAAACCCAGTGCCAAACACTGCAGGCTGTTACTCTAACCCAGTCCCAAACACTGCAGGCTGTTACTCTAACCCAGTCGCAAACACTGCAGGCTGTTACTCGAACCCAGACCCCAAACACTGCAGGCTGTTACTCTAACCCAGTCCCAAACAGTGCAGGCTGTTACTCTAACCCAGTCCCAAACACTGCAGGCTGTTACTCTAACCCAGTCCCAAACACTGCAGGCTGTTACTCTAACCCAAACCCCAAACACTGCAGGCTGTTACTCTAACCCAGTCCCAAACACTGCAGGCTGTTACTCTAACCCAGTCTCAAACACTGCAGGCTGTTACTCTAACCCAATCACAAACACTGCAGGCTGTTACTCTAACCCAGTCCCAAACACTGCAGGCTGTTACTCTAACCCAGTCCCAAACACTGCAGGCTGTTACTCTAACCCAGTCCCAAACACTGCAGGCTGTTACTCTAACCCAGTCCCAAACACTGCAGGCTGTTACTCTAACCCAGTCCCAAACACTGCAGGCTGTTACTCTAACCCAGACCCCAAACACTGCAGGCTGTTACTCTAAACCAGTCCCAAACACTGCAGGCTGTTACTCTAACCCAGTCCCAAACACTGCAGGCTGTTACTCTAACCCAGTCCCAAACACTGCAGGCTGTTACTCTAACCCAATCCCAAACACTTCAGGCTGTTACTCAAACCCAGTGTCAAACAGAGCAGGCTCTTACTCTAAACCAGTCCCAAACACTGCAGGCTGTTACTCTAAACAAGTACAAAACACTGCAGCGTGTTACTCTAACCCAGTCGCTAACACTGCAGGCTGTTAATCTAACCCAGTCCAAAGCACTGCAGGCTGTTACTCTAACCCAGACCCCAAACACTGCAGGCTGTTACTCTAACCCCGTCCCAAACACTGCAGGCTGTTACTCTAACCCAGTCTGAGACACTGCAGTCTGCTAATCTAACCCAGTCTCAAACACTGCAGGCTTGTACTCTAACCCAGTACCAAACAGTGCAGGCTGTTACTGTAAACCAAATCCAAACACTGCTGGCTGTTACTCTAACAAAGACACAAACACTACAGACTGTTACTGTAACCCAAATTTAAACACTGTAGGCTATTACTCTAACCCAGTCCCAAACACTGCAGGCTGTGACTCTAACCAAGTGCCAAACAATGCAGGCTGTTACTCAAACCCAGTCCCAAAAACTGCAGGCTGTCACACTAACCCAGTCCCAAACACTGCAGGCTGTTACTCTAACCCAGTGCCAAACACTGCAGGCTGTTACTCTAACCCTGTCGCAAACACTGCAGGCTGTTACTCTAACCCAGTCCCAAACACTACAGGCTGTTATTGTAACCCAAATCCAAACACTGCTGGCTGTTACTCTAACAAAGACCAGAACACTGCAGGCTGTTACTATAACCCAATCCCAAACACTGCAGGCTGTTACTCTAACCCACTCGCAAAAACTGTAGGCTGTTACTCTAACCCCGTCCCAAACACTGCAGGCTGTGACTCTAACCAGGTGCCATACAATGCAGGCTGTTACTCAAACCCAGTCCCAAAATCAGCAGGCTGTCACACTAACCCAGTCCCAAACACTGCAGGCTGTGACTGTAACCAGGTGCCAAACAATGCAGTCTGTTACTCAAACCCAGTCCCAAACACTGCAGGCTGTTACTCTAACCCAGTCCCAAACACTGCAGGCTGTTACTCTAACCCAGTCCCAAACACTGCAGGCTGTTACTCTAACCCAGTCCCAAACACTGCAGGCTGTTACTCTAACCCAGTCCCAAACACTGCAGGCTGTTACTCTAACCCAGTCCCAAACACTGCAGGCTGTTACTCTAACCCAGTCCCAAACACTGCAGGCTGTTACTCTAACCCAGTCCCAAACACTGCAGGCTGTTACTCTAACCCAGTCCCAAACACTGCAGGCTGTTACTCTAACCCAGTCCCAAACACTGCAGGCTGTTACTCTAACCCAGTCCCAAACACTGCAGGCTGTCACTATAACCCAGTCCCAAACACTGCAGGCTGTTACTCTAACCCAGTCCAAACACTGCAGGCTGTTACTCTAACCCAGTCCCAAACACTGCAGGCTGTTACTCTAAACCAGTGCCAAACACTGCAGGCTGTTACTCTAACCCAGTCCCAAACACTGCAGGCTGTTACTCTAACCCAGTCGCAAACACTGCAGGCTGTTAATCTAACCCAGTCCAAAACACTGCAGGCTGTTTCTCTAACCCACTCCCAAACACTGCAGGCTGCTACTCTAACCCAGTCTCAAACACTACAGGCTGTTATTGTAACCCAAATCCAAACACTGCCGGCTGTTACTCTAACAAAGACCCAAACACTGCAGGCTGTTACTATAACCCAATCCCAAACACTGCAGGCTGTTACTCTAACCAACTCGCAAACACTGTAGGGTGATACTCTAACCCTGTCCCAAACACTGCAGGTTGTGACTCTAACCAAGTGCCAAACAATGCAGGCTGTTACTCAAACCCAGTCCCAAAAACTGCAGGCTGTCACACTCACAAAGTCCCAAACACTGCAGGCTGTTAAACTAACCCAGTGCAAAACACTGCAGACTGTTACTCTAACGCAGTCTCAAACACTGCAGGCTGTTAATCTAACCCAGTCTCAAACAATGCATGCTTTTACTCTAACCCAGACCCCAAACACTGCAGGCTGTAACTCTAACCGAGTGCCAAACACTGCAGGCTTTTACTCTAACCCAGTCTCAAACACTGCAGGCTGTTAATCTAACCCAGTCTCAAACACTGCAGGCTTGTACTCTAACCCATAACCAAACAGTGCAGGCTGTTACTGTAAACCAAATCCAAACACTGCTGGCTGTTACTCTAACAAAGACCCAAACATTACAGACTGTTACTGTAACCCAAATCAAAACACTATAGGCTATTACTCTAACAGAGTCCCAAACACTGCAGGCTGTTACTTTAACCCAATCGCCAACACTGCAGGCTGTGACTCTAACCAAGTGCCAAACAATGCAGGCTGTTACTCAAACCCAGTCCCAAAAACTGCAGGCTGTCACACTAACCCAGTCCCAAACACTGCAGGCTGTTACTCTAACCCAGTGCCAAACACTGCAGGCTGTTACTCTAAACCAGTCCCAAACACTGCAGGCTGTTACTCTAACCCAGTCCCAAACACTGAAGGCTGTTACTCTAACCCAGTCCCAAACACTGCAGGCTGTTTACTCTAAAACAGTCCCAAACACTGCAGGCTGCTTACTCTAACCCAGTCCAAAACACTGCAGTCTGTTACGCGAGACCAGGTCGGCCAAACACTGCAGGCTGTTACTCTAACCAGTTCCAAACACTGCAGGCTGTTAATCTAACCCAGTCCAAACACTGCAGTCTGTTACTCTAACCCAGTGCCGAAAACTGCAGGCTGTTACTCTAACCCAGTCCCAAACACTGCAGGCAGTAACTCTAACCCAGTCGCAAACACTGCAGGCTGTTACTCTAACCCAGTCCCAAACACTGCAGGCTGTTACTCTAACCAAGTCCCAAACACTGCAGCCTGTTACTATAACCCAGTCCCAAACACTGCAGGCTGTTACTCTAACCAAGTCCCAAACACTGCAGGCTGTTACTCTAACACAGTCCCAAACACTGCAGGCTGTTACTCTAACCCATTGCCAATCACTGCAGGCTGTTACTCTAACCCAATCCCAAACACTGCAGGCTGTTACTCTAACCCACTCGCAAAAATTGTAGGCTCTTACTCAACCCCGTCCCAAACACTGCAGGCTGTGACTCTAACCAAGTGCCAAACAATGCAGGCTGTTACTCAAACCCAGTCCCAAAATCTGCAGGCTGTCACACTAACCCAGTCCCAAACACTGCAGGCTGTTAATCTAACCCAGTCCAAAACACTGCAGGCTGTTACTCGAACCCAGACCCCAAACACTGCAGGCTGCTACTCTAAACCACTCCCAAACACTACAGGCTGTTCCTGTAACACAAATCCAAACACTGCTCGCTGTTACTCTAACAAAGACCCAAACACTGCAGGCTGTTACTATTACCCAATCCCAAACACTGCAGGCTGTTACTCTAACCCACTCGCAAAGACTGTAGGCTGTTACTCAAACCTCGTCCCAAACACTGCAGGCTGTGACTCTAACCAAGTGCCAAACAATGCAGGCTGTTACTCAAACCCAGTCCCTAAAACTGCAGGCTGTCACACTAACCCAGTCCCAAACAGTGCAGGCTGTTACTCTAAACCAGTGCCAAACACTGCAGGCTGTTACTCTGACCCAGTCCCAAGCACTGCAGTCTGTTACTCTAACCCTGTCGCAAACACTGCAGGCTGTTAATCTAACCCAGTCCAAAACACTGCAGGCTTTTACTCTAACCCAGACCCCAAACACTGCAGGCTGTTACTCTAACCCAGTCCCAAACACTGGAGGCTGTTACTCTAACCCAGTCTCAAACACTGAAAGCTTTTACTCTATCACAGTGCAAAACACTGCAAGCTATTACTCTAACCCAGTCCAAAAAAATGCAGACTGTCACTCTAACCCATCCCAAACACTGCAGGCTGTTACTCTAACCCAGTCCCAAACACTGCAGGCTGTTACTCTAACCTAGTGCCTAACATTGCAGCCTGTTACTCTAACCCAGTCCCAAAAAATGCAGGCTGTTACTCTAACCCAGTCCCAAACACTGCAGGCTGTGACTCTAACCCAGTGCCCAACACTGCAGGCTGTTACTCTAACCCAGTCCCAAACACTGCAGGCTGTTACTCTAACCCAGTCCCAAACACTGCAGGCTGTTACTCTAACCCAGTCTCAAACACTGCAGGCTGTTACTCTAACCCAGTCCCAAACACTGCAGGCTGTAACTCTAACCCAGTCCCAAACACTGCAGGCTTTTACTCTAACCCAGTGCCAAACACTGCACGCTGTTACTCTAACAAAGTCCAAAACACTGCAGGCTGTTACTCTAACCCAGTCCCAAACACTGCAGGCTGTTACTCTAACCCAGTCCCAAACACTGCAGGCTGTTACTCTAAACCAGTGCCAAACACTGCAGGCTGTTACTCTAACCCAGTCCCAAACACTGCAGGCTGTTACTCTAACCCAGTCGCAAACACTGCAGGCTGTTACTCTAACCCAGTCCCAAACACTGCAGGCTGTTACTGTAACCCAAATCCAAACACTGCTGGCTGTTACTCTAACAAAGACCTGAAAACTGCAGGCTGTTACTATAACCCAATCCAAAACACTGCAGGCTGTTACTCTAACCCACTCGCAAAAATTGTAGCCTGTTACTCTAACCCCGTCCCAAACACTGCAGGCTGTTACTCTAACCCAGTCCCAAACACTGGAGGCTGTTACTCTAACCCAGTCCCAAACACTGCAGGCTGTTACTCTAACACAGTCGCAAACACTGCAGGCTGTTAATCTAACCCAGTCCAAAACACTGCAGTCTGTTACTCGAACCCAGACCCCAAACACTGCAGGCTGTTACTCTAACCCAGTCTCAAACACTGCAGGCTGTTAATCTAACCCAGTCTCAAACACTGCAGGCTTTTACTCTAACCCAGTCCCAAAATTTGCAGGCTGTTACTCTAACCCAGTCCCAAACACCGCAGGCTGTTACTCTAACCCAGTCCCAAACACTGAAGGCTGTTACTCTAACCCACTCTCAAACACTGCAGGCTGTTACTCTAACCCACTCTCAAACACTGCAGTATGTTACTCTAAACAAATCACAAACAATGCAGGCTGTTAATCTAACCCAGTGCCAAACACTGCAGGCTGTTACTCTAACCCAATCCAAAACACTGCAGTCTGTTTCTCTAACCCAGTGTCAAACACTGCAGGCTCTTACTCTAACCCAGTCCCAAACACTGCTGGCTGTTACTCTAACCATTTCCCAAACAGTGCAGGCTGTTAATCTAACCAAGTACAAAACACTGCAGGCTGTTACTATAACCCTGTCCCAAACACTGCAGGCTGCTACTCTAACCCAGTCCCAAACACCACAGGCTGTTACTGTAAGCCAAATCCAAACACTGCTGGCTGTTACTCTAACAAGGACCCAAGCACTGCAGGCTGTAACTATAACCCAATGCCAAACACTGCAGGCTGTTTCTCTAACCCCGTCCCAAACACTACAGGCTGTTACTCTAACCCAAAAGCAAACAATGCTTGCTGTTACTCTAAACCTGTCACAAACACTGCAGGCTGTTACTCTAACCCATTCGCAAACACTGCAGGCTGTTAGTCTAACACATTCCAAAACACTGCAGGCTATTACTATAACCCAGTCACAAACACTGCAGGCTGTTACACTAAGCCAGACCCAAACACTGCAGGCTATGACTCTATCCCAGTCCCAAACACTGCAGGCGGTTACTCTAAACGACTCCCAAATCCTACAGGATGCTACTCTAACCCAGTCCAAATCACTGCAAGCTGTAACTCTAACCCAGTCCCAAACACTGAAGGCTGTTAAACTAACGCAGTGCAAAATCCTGCAGGCTGTCACTCTAATCCAGTCCCAAACACTGCAGGCTCTCACTCTAATCCAGTCCCAAACAATGCAAGCTGAGACTCTAATCCAGTCCCAAACTCTGTAGGCTGTTCCTCTAACCCAGTCCCAAACACTGCAGGCTGTTACTCTAACCCAGTCCCAAACACTGCAAGCTGTTACTCTAACCCAGTCCCAAACACTGCAGGCTGTTACTCTAACCCACTCCCAAACACTGCAGGCTGTTACTCTAACCCAATCCCAAACACTGCAGGATGTTACTCTAACCCACTCGCAAACACTGCAGGCTGTTACTCTAACACCGTCCCAAACACTGCAGGCTGTTACTCTAACCAAGTGCAAAACTTTGCAGGCTGTTACTCTAACCCAGTCCCCAAAGACTGCAGGCTGTTACTCTAACCCAGTCCCAAACACTGCAGGCTGTTACTCTAACAACTGTCAAACACTGCAGGCTGTTACTCTAACCCAGTCCCAAACACTGCAGGCTGTTACTCTAACCCAGTCCCAAACACTGCAGGCTGTTACTCTAACCCAGTCCCAAACACTGCAGGCTGTTACTCTAACCCACTCTCAAACACTGCAGGCTGTTACTCTAACCCAGTCCCAAACACTGCAGGCTGTTACTCTAACCAAGTGCCAAACACTGCAGGCTGTTACTCTAACCCAGTCCAAAACACTGCAGGCTGTTACTGTGACCCACTGCCAAACACTGCAGGCTGTTACTCTAACCCAGTGCCAAACACTGCAGGCTGTTACTCTAACCCAGTCCCAAACACTGCAGGCTGTTACTCTAACCCAGTCCCAAACACTGCAGGCTGTTACTCTAACACAGTCCCAAACACAGCAGGCTGTTACTCTAACCCAGTCCCAAACACGTGCAGGCTGTTACTCTAACCCAGTCCCAAACACTGCAGTCTGTTACTCTATCCCAGTCACAATCACAGCAGGCTGTTACTCTAACCCAGTCCCAAACACTGCAGGCTGTTACTCTAACCCAGTCCCAAACACTGCAGGCTGTTACTCCAACCCAGTCCCAAACACTGCAGGCTGTTACTCTAACCCAGTCCAAACACTGCAGGCTGTTACTCTAACCCAGTGTCCAAACACTGCAGCTGTTACTCTAACCCAGTCCCAAACACTGCAGGCTGTTACTCTAACCATGTGACAAACAATGCAGGCTGTTACTCTAACCCAGTGCCAAACACTGCAGGCTGTTACTCTAACGCAAATCCAAACACTGCAGGCTGTTACTCTAACCCAGTCCCAAACACTGCAGGCTGTTACTCTAACCCAGTCCCAAACACTGCAGGCTGTTACTCTAACCCAGTCCCAAACACTGCAGGCTGTTACTCTAACCCAGTCCCAAACACTGCAGGCTGTTACTCTAACCCAGTCCCAAACACTGCAGGCTGTTACTCTAACCCAGTCCCAAACACTGCAGGCTGTTACTCTAACCCAATCCAAACACTGCAGGCTGTTACTCTAACCCAGTCCCAAACACTGCAGGCTGTTACTCTAACGCAAATCCAAACACTGCAGGCTGTTACTCTAACCCAGTCCCAAACACTGCAGGCTGTTACTCTAACCCAGACGCAAACACTGCAGGCTGTTACTCTAACCCAGTCCCAAACACTGCAGGCTGTTACTCTAACCCAGTCCCAAACACTGCAGGCTATTACTCTAACCCAGTCCCAAACACTGCAGCGTGTTACTCTAACCCAGTCCCAACCACTGCAGGCTGTTACACTAACCCAGTGCCAAACACTGCAGGCTGTTACTCTAACCCAGTCCCAAACACTGCAGGCTGTTACTCTAACCCAGTCCCAAACACTGCAGGCTGTTACTCTAAGCCAGACCCAAACACTGCAGGCTATTACTCTAACCCAGTCCCAAACACTGCAGCGTGTTACTCTAACCAAGTCCCAAACACTGCAGGCTGTTACTCTAACCCAGTCCCAAACACTGCAGGCTGTTACTCTAACCCAGTCCCAAACACTGCAGGCTGTTACTCTAACCCAGTCCCAAACACTGCAGGCTGTTACTCTAACCCAGTCCCAAACACTGCAGGCTGTTACTCTAACCCAGTCCCAAACACTGCAGGCTGTTACTCTAACCCAGTCCCAAACACTGCAGGCTGTTACTCTAACCCAGTCCCAAACACTGCAGGCTGTTACTCTAACCCAGTCCCAAACACTGCAGGCTGTTACTCTAACCCAGTCCCAAACACTGCAGGCTGTTACTCTAACCCAGTCCCAAACACTGCAGGCTGTTACTCTAACCCAGTCCCAAACACTGCAGGCTGTTACTCTAACCCAGTCTCAAACACTGCAGGCTGTTACTCTAACCCAGTCCCAAACACTGCAGGCTGTTACTCTAACCCAGTCCCAAACACTGCAGGCTGTTACTCTAACCCAGTCCCAAACACTGCAGGCTGTTACTCTAACCCAGTCCCAAACACTGCAGGCTGTTACTCTAACCCAGTCCCAAACACTGCAGGCTGTTACTCTAACCCAGTCCCAAACACTGCAGGCTGTTACTCTAACACAGTCCCAAACACTGCAGGCTGTTACTCTAACCCAGTCCCAAACACTGCAGGCTGTTACTCTAACCCAGTCCCAAACACTGCAGGCTGTTACTCTAACCCAGTCCCAAACACTGCAGGCTGTTACTCTAACCCAGTCCCAAACACTGCAGGCTGTTACTCTAACCCAGTCCCAAACACTGCAGGCTGTAACTCTAACCCAGTCCCAAACACTGAAGGCTGTTACTCTAACCCAGTGCCAAACACTGCAGGCTGTTACTCTAACCCAGTCCCAAACACTGCAGGCTGTTACTCTAACCAAGTCCCAAACACTGCAGGCTGTTACTCTAACCCAGTGCCAAACACTGCAGGCTGTTACTCTAACCCAGTCCCAAACACTGCAGGCTGTTACTCTAACACAGTCCCAAACACTGCAGGCTGTTACTCTAACCAAGTGCAAAACTTTGCAGGCTATTACTCTAACCCTGTCCCCAACCACTGCAGGCTGTTACTCTAACCCAGTCCCAAACACTGCAGGCTGTTACTCTAACACAGACCCAAACACTGCAGGCTGTTACTCTAACCAAGTCCCAAACACTGCAGGCTGTTACTCTAACCAAGTCCCAAACACTGCAGGCTGTTACTCTAACCAGTCCCAAACACTGCAGGCTGTTACTCTAACCCAGTCCCAAACACTGCAGGCTGTTACTCTAACCCAGTCCCAAACACTGCAGGCTGTTACTCTAACCAGTCCCAAACACTGCAGGCTGTTACTCTAACCCAGTCCCAAACACTGCAGGCTGTTACTCTAACCCAGTCCCAAACACTGCAGGCTGTTACTCTAACCCAGTCCCAAACACTGCAGGCTGTTACTCTAACCCAGTCCCAAACACTGCAGGCTGTTACTCTAACCCAGCCCAAACACTGCAGGCTGTTACTCTAACCCAGTCCCAAACACTGCAGGCTGTTACTCTAACCCAGTCCCAAACACTGCAGGCTGTTACTCTAACCCAGTCCCAAACACTGCAGCCCGCGACTCTAAAACAGTCCCAAACACTGCAGGCTGTTACTCTTACCCAGTCCCAAACACTGCAGGCTGTTACTCTAAACAAGTCGCAAACACTGCAGGCTGTGAAACGAACCAAGTCCCAAACACTGCAGGCTGTTACTCTAACCCAGTCCCAAAAACAGCATGCTGTTACTCTAACCCAGTCCCAAACACTGCAGGCTGTTACTCTAACCCAGTCCCAAACACTGCAGGCTGTTACTCTAACCCAGTCCCAAACACTGCAGGCTGTTACTCTAACCCAGTCCCAAACACTGCAGGCTGTTACTCTAACCCAAATCCAAACACTGCAGGCTGTTACTCTAACCCAGTCCCAAACACTGCAGGCTGTTACTCTAACCCAGTCCCAAACACTGCAGGCTGTTACTATAAAAAAGATCCAAACACTGCAGGCTGTTACTCTAACCCACTCCCAAACACTGCAGGCTGTTACTCTAACCCAGTCCCAAACACTGCAGGCTGTTACTCTAACAAAGAACCAAACACTGCAGGCTGTTACTCTAACCCAGTCCCAAACACTGCAGGCTGTTACTCTAACCCAGAGCAAAACACTGCAGGCTGTTACTCTAACCCAGTGCCAAACACTGCAGGCTGTTACTCTAACCCAGTACCAAACACTGCAGGCTGTTACTCTAACCCAGTCCCAAAAACTGCAGGCTGTTACTGTAACACAGTCCCAAACAGTGAAGACTGTTACTCTAACCATTTCCCAAACACTGCAGGCTGCTACTCTTACCCAGTCCAAAACACTGCAGGCTGTTCCTCTAACACAGTCCCAAACACAGCAGGCTGTTACTCTAACCCATGTCAAACACTGCAGGCTGTTACTCTAACCCAGTCCCAAACACTGCAGGCTGTTACTCTAACCAGTCCAAAACACTGCAGGCCTGTTACTCTAACCCAGTCCCCAAACACTGCAGGCTGTTACTCTAACCCAGTTCCAAACACTGCAGGCTGTTACTCTAACCAAGTGCAAAACACTGCAGGCTGTTACTCTAACCCAGTCCCACACGCTGCAGGCTGTTACTCTAACCAAGTCCCAAACACTGCAGGCTCTTACTCTAACCAAGTCCCAAAAACTGCAGGCTGTCACACTAACCCAGTCCCAAACACTGCAGGCTGTTACTCTAACCCAGTGCCAAACACTGCAGGCTGTTACTCTAACCCACTGCCAAACACTGCAGGCTGTTACTCTAACCCAATCCCAAACACTGCAGGCTGTTACTCTAACCCAGTGTCAAACAGTGCAGGCTCTTACTCTAAACCAGTCCCAAACACTGCAGGCTGTTACTCTAAACAAGTACAAAACACTGCAGGGTGTTACTCTAAACAAGTACAAAACACTGCAGGGTGTTACTCTAAACAAGTACAAAACACTGCAGGGTGTTACTCTAACCCAGTCGCCAACACTGCAGGCTGTTAATCTAACCCAGTCCAAAGCACTGCAGGCTGTTACTCTTACCCAGACCCCAAACACTGCAGGCTGTTACTCTAACCCAGTCTCAAACACTGCAGTCTTCTAATCTAACCCAGTCTCAAACACTGCAGGCTTGTACTCTAACCCATAACCAAACAGTGCAGGCTGTTACTGTAAACCAAATCCAAACACTGCTGGCTGTTACTCTAACAAAGACCCAAACATTACAGACTGTTACTGTAACCCAAATCAAAACACTATAGGCTATTACTCTAACAGAGTCCCAAAAACTGCAGGCTGTTACTTTAACCCAATCGCCAACACTGCAGGCTGTGACTCTAACCAAGTGCCAAACAATGCAGGCTGTTACTCAAACCCAGTCCCAAAAACGGCAGGCTGTCACACTAACCCAGTCCCAAACACTGCAGGCTGTTACTCTAACACAGTCCCAAACACTGCAGGCTGTTACTCTAACCCAGTCCCAAACACTGCAGGCTGTTACTCTAACCCAGTCCCAAACACTACAGGCTGTTACTGTAACCCAAATCCAAACACTGCTGGCTGTTACTCTAACAAAAACCCGAACACTGCAGGCTGTTACTATAACGCAATCCCAAACACTGCAGGCTGTTACTCTAACCCAGTCCCAAACACTGCAGGCTGTTAATCTAACCCAGTCCAAAACACTGCAGGCTGTTAATCTAACCCAGTGCCAAACACTGCAGGCTGTTACTCTAACCCAGTCCCAAACACTGAAGGCTGTTACTCTAACCCTGTCGCAAACACTGCAGGCTGTTAATCTAACCCAGTCCAAAACACTTCAGGCTGTTACTCTAACCCAGACCCCAAACACTGCAGGCTGTTACTCTAACCCAGTCCCAAACAAAACAGGCTGCTACTCTAACCCAGTCCCAAACAAAACAGGCTGCTACTCTAACCCAGTCCCAAACACTGCTGGCTGTTACTCTAACAAAGACACGAACACTACAGGCTGTAAGTATAACCCAATCCTAAACACTGCACGCTGTTACTCTAACCCACTCGCAAAAACTGTAGGCTGTTACTCTAACCCCGTCCCAAACACTGCAGGCTGTGACTCTAACCAAGTGCAAACAATGCAGGCTGTTACTCAAACCCAGTCCCAAAAACTGCAGGCTGTCACACTAACCCAGTCCCAAACACTGCAGGCTGTTACTCTAACCCAGTGCCAAACACTGCAGGCTGTTACTCTAACCCAGTCCCAAAGACTGCAGGCTGTTACTCTAACCCAGTCGCAAACACTGCAGGCTGTTAATCTAACCCAGTCCAAAACACTGCAGGATGTTACTCGAACCCAGACCCCAAACACTGCAGACTGTTACTCTAACCCAGTCCCAAACACTGCAGGCTGTTACTCTAACCCAGTCTCAAACACTGCAGGCTGTTAATCTAACCCAGTCCCAAACACTGCAGGCTGTTACTCCAACCCACTCCCAAACACTGCAGGCTGTTACTCTAACCCAGTCCCAAACACTGAAGGCTGTGACTCTAACCCACTCTCAAACACTGCAGGCTGTTACTCTAAACAAATCACAAACACTGCAGGCTGTTAATCTAACCCAGTCCCAAACACTGCAGTCTGTTACTCTAACCCAGTCCCAAACACTGCAGGCTGTTACTCTTACCCAGACCCAAAGACTGCAGACTGTTACTCTCACCCACTCCCAAATACTGCACGCTGTTACACTAACACAGTGACAAACACTGCAGGCTGTTACTCTAACCCAGTCCCAAACACTGCAGGTTGTTACTCTAACCAAGTCCCAAACACTGGAGGCTGTTGCTCTAACCCAGTCCCAAACACTGCAGCCTGTTACTCTCACGCAGTCGAAAACACTGCAGCCTGTTACTCTAACCCAGTCCCAAACACTGCAGGCTGTTACACTAAACCAGTCACAAACACTACAGTCTGATACTCTAACCCAGACCCAAACACTGCAGGCTGTTACTCTAACACAAACCCAAACACTGCAGGCTGTTACTCTAACCCAGTCCCAAACACTGCAGGTTGTTACTCTAACCAAGTCCCAAACACTGGAGGCTGTTGCTCTAACCCAGTCCCAAACACTGCAGCCTGTTACTCTCACGCAGTCGAAAACACTGCAGCCTGTTACTCTAACCCAGTCCCAAACACTGCAGGCTGTTACACTAAACCAGTCACAAACACTACAGTCTGATACTCTAACCCAGACCCAAACACTGCAGGCTGTTACTCTAACACAAACCCAAACACTGCAGGCTGTTACTCTAACCCAGTCCCAAACAGTGCAGGCTGTTACTGTAACCCAGTGCCCAACACTGCAAGCTGTTACTCTAACCCAGTCCCAAAAACTGGAGGCTGCTCATATAACACAGACCGAAACACTGCAGGCTGTTCCTCTAACCCAATCCGAAACACTGCAGGCTGTTACTCTAAACCAGTCCCAAACTCTGCAGGCTGTTACTCTAAACCAATCCCAAACACTGCAAGCTCTTACTCTAACCCAGTGTCAAACACTGCAGTCTGTTACTCTAGCACAGTCCCAAACACTGCAGGCTGTTACACTAAACCAGTGCCAAACTCTGCAGTCTGTTAATCTAACCAAATGCCAAACACTGCAGGCTGTTACTCTAACCCAGTGCCAAACACTGCAGGCTGTTACTCTAACACAGAGTGAAACACTGCAGGTTGTTATTCTAACCTATTCCCAAACACTGCAGGCTGTTACTCTAACCCAGTACCAAACACAGCAGCCTGTTACTCTAACCCAGTCCCAAACACTGCAGGCTGTTACTCTAACCCAGACGCAAGCACTACAGGCTGTTACTCTAACCCTGTCCCAAACACTGCAGACTGTTACTCTAACCGAGTCCCAAACACTGCTGGCTTTTACTCTAACCCAGTTCCAAACACTTCAGCCTGTTACTCTAACCAAGTCCCAAACACTGCAGCCTGTTACTCTAACCCAATCCCAAACAATGCAGACTGTTACTCTATCCCAATCCCAAACAATGCATGGGGTTACTCTAACACAGTCCCAAACACTGCAGGCTGTTACTCTCACCCAGTGCCTAACACTGCAGTCTGTTACTCTAACCCAGTGCCCAACACTGCAAGCTGTAACTCTAACCCAGTCCCAAACACTGCAGGCTCTTACTCTAACCCAGTCCCAAAAACTGCAGGCTGTTACTCTAACCCAGTCCCAAACATTGCAGGCTGTTACTTTAACCCAGTCCCAAACACTGCAGGCTGTTACTCTAACCCAGTCCCAAAAACTGCAGGCTGTTACTCTAACCCAGTCCCAAACATTGCAGGCTGTTACTCTAACCCAGTCCCAAACACTGCAGGCTGTTACGCTAACCCAATCCCAAAAACTGCAGGCTGTCAATCTTACCCAGTGTCAAACACTGCATGCTGTTTGTCTAACCAAGTCCCAAACACTGCAGGCTGTGACTAAACCCAATGTCAAACACTGCAGGCTGTTACTCTAACCCAGTCACAAACACTGCAGGCTGATACTCTAACCCAGAAACAAACTCTGAAGGCTGTTACTCTAAGGCAAACCCAAACACTGCAGCCTGTTAATCTAACCCAGTCCCAAACAGTGCAGGCTGTTACTCTAACACATTCCCAAACACTGCAGGCTGTTACGCTAACCCAGTCCCAAAGACTGCAGCCTGTTGCTCTAACCCATTGCCCAACACTGCAAGCTGTTACTCTAACCCAGTCCCAAACACTGCAGGCTGCTCCTATAACACAGGCCCAAACAATGCAGGCTGTTCCTCTAACCCAATCCCAAACACTGCAGGCTGTTACTCTAACCCAGTCCCAAACACTGCAGGTTGTTACTCTAACCCAGTCCCAAACATTGCAGGATGTTGCGCTAACCCAGTCCCAAACACTGCAGGCTGTTACGCTAACCCAACCCCAAAAAATGCAGGCTGTCAATCTTACCCAGTGTCAAACACTGTAGGCTGTTTCTCTAACCAAGTCCCAAACAATGCAGGCTGTTACTCTAACCCAGTCCCAAACACTGAAGGCTGTGACTCAAACCCAGTGTCAAACACTGCAGGCTGTTACACTAACCCAGTCACAAACACTACAGGCTGATACTCTAACCCAGACCAAAACAATGCAGGCTGTTCCTCTAACCCAATCCCAAACACTGCAGGCTGTTACTCTAACCCAGTCCCAAACACTGCAGGTTGTTACTCTAACCCAGTCCCAAACATTGCAGGATGTTGCGCTAACCCAGTCCCAAACACTGAAGGCTGTTACTCTAACGCAAACCCAAGCACTGCAGGCTGTAACACTAACCCAGTCCCAAACAGTGCAGGCTGTTACTCTAACCCAGTGCCCAACACTGCAAGCTGTTACTCTAACCCAGAAACAAAAACTGCAGGCTGCTCCTATAACATAGACCGAAACACTGCAGGCTGTTACTCTAACCCAGTCCCAAACTCTGCAGGCTGTTACTCTAAACCAATCCCAAACACTGCAAGCTCTTACTCTAACCCAGTGTCAAACACTGCAGGCTGTTACTCTAACACAGTCCCAAACACTGCAGGCTGTTACTCTAACTCAGTCCCAAACACTGCAGGCTGTTACATTAAACTTGTGCCCAACACTGCAGGCTGTTAATCTAACCAAATGCCAAACACTGCAGGCTGTTACTCTAACACAGTGTCAAACACTGCAGGCTGTTACTCTAACCCAGACGCAAGCACTACAGGCTGTTACTCTAACCATGTCCCAAACACTGCAGGCTGTTACTCTAACCGAATCCCAAACACTTCAGGCATTTCCTCTAACCCAGTCCCAAACACTGCTGGCTGTTACTCTAACCCAGTTACAAACACTGCAGCCTGTTACTCAGACCCAGTCCCAAACACTTCAGCCTGTTACTCTAACCAAGTCCCAAAAACTGCAGCCTGTTACTCTAACCCAGTCCCAAACAATGCAGACTGTTACTCTATCCCAGTTCCAAACAATGCATGGGGTTACTCTAACACAGTCCCAAACACTGCAGGCTGTTACGCTCACCCAGTGCCTAACACTGCAGGGTGTTACTCTAACCCAGTCCCAAACAATGCAGACTGTTACTCTATCCCAGTCCCAAACAATGCATGGGGTTACTCTAACACAGTCCCAAACACTGCAGGCAGTTACTCTATCCCAGTCCCAAACACTGCATACTGTTACTCTAACCAAGTCCCAAACACTGCAGGCTGTTACTCTTACCCAGTCCCAAACACTGCAGGCTGTAACTCTAACCCAGTCCCAAACACTGCAGGCTGTTACTCTAACAACTGTCAAACACTGCAGGCTGTTACTCTAACCCAGTCCCAAACACTGCAGGCTGTTACTGTAACCCAGTCCCAAACACTGCAGGCTGTTACTGTAACCCAGTCCCAAACACTGCAGGCTGTTACTCTAACCCAGTCCCAAACACTGCAGGCTGTTACTCTAACCCAGCGCCCAACAATGCAAGCCGTTACTCTAACCCAGTCCCAAACACTGCAGGCTGTTACTCTAACCCAGTCCCAAACACAGCAGGCTGTTACTCTAACCAAGTCACAAACACTGCAGGCTGTTACTCTAACCCAGTGCCAAACACTGCAGGCTGTTACTCTAACCCTGTGTCAAACACTGCAGGCTGTCACTCTAACCCAGACCCAAACACTGAAGGCTATTACTCAAACGCAAACCCAAGCACTGAAGGCTGTTAATCTTACCCAGTCCCAAACACTGCAGGCTGTTACTCTAACCCAGTGCCCAACACTGCAAGCTGTTAATCTAACCCAATCCCCAACACTGCAGGCTGCTCCGATAACACAGACCCAAACACTGCAGGCTGTTCCTCTAACCCAATCCCAAACACTGCAGGCTGTTACTCTAAACCAATCCCAAACACTGCAAGCTCTTACTCTAACCCAGTGCCAAACACTGCAGTCTGTTACTCTAGCACAGTGTCAAACACTGCAGGCTGTTACTCTAACCCAGTCCCAAACACTGCAGGCTGTTACACTAAACCAGTGCCAAACTCTGCAGTCTGTTAATCTAACCAAATGCCAAACACTGCAGGCTGTTACTCTAACCCAGTGTCAAACACTGCAGGCTGTTACTCTAACCCAGTGCCAAACACTGCAGGCTGTTACTCTAACACAGAGTGAAACACTGCAGGTTGTTATTCCAACCTATTCCCAAACACTGCAGGCTGTTACTCTAACCCAATCCCAAACACTGCAGCCTGTTACTCTAACCCAGTCCCAAACACTGCAGCCTGTTACTCTAACCCAGACGCAAGCACTACAGGCTGTTACTCTAACCAAGTCCCAAACATTGCAGGCCGTTACTCTAACCCAGTCCCAAACACTGCATGCTGTTACGCTAACCTAATCCCAAATACTGCAGGTTGTCAATCTTACCCACTGTCAAACACTGCATGCTGTTTGTCTAACCAAGTCCCAAACACTGCAGGCTGTTATTCTAACCCAGTCACAATCACTGCAGGCTGTGACTAAACCCAGTGTCAAACACTGCAGCCTGTTAATCTAACCCAGTCCCAAACAGTGCAGGCTGTTACTCTAACACATTCCCAAACACTGCAGGCTGTTACTCTATCCCAGTCCCAAACACTGCAGGCTGCTCCTATAACACAGTCCCAAACAATGCAGGCTGTTCCTCTAACCCAGTCCAAAACACTAAAGGCTGTTACTCTAACCCAGTCCCAAACACAGCAGGCTGTTACTCTAACACAGTCCCAAACACTGCAGGCTGTTACGCTAACCCAGTCCAAAACACTGCAGGCTGTTAGTCTAATCCCGTGTCACACATTGCAGGTTCTCACTCTAACCCTGTGCCAAACACTGCAGGCTGTTACTCTATCGAAGTACAAAACACTGCAGGCTGTTACTCTAACCCAGTCCCAAACACTGCAGGCTGTTACTCTAACGCAGTGGCAAACACTGCAGTCTGTTACTCTAACACAGTGTGAAACACTGCAGGTTGTTATTCCAAACCATTCCCAAACACTGCAGGCTGTTACTCTATCCCAGTCCCAAACAATGCAGACTGTTACTCTATCCCAGTCCCAAACAATGCATGGGGTGACTCTAACACAGTCCCAAACACTGCAGGCTGTTACGCTCACCCAGTGTCTAACACTGCAGTCTGTTACTCTAACCCATTGCCCAACACTGCAAACTGTTACTCTAACCCAGTCCCAAACACTGCAGGCTGTTAACTGTGACACTAACCCAGTCCCAGCACTGCAGGTTGTTACTCTAACCCAGTCACAAACACTGCAGGCTGTTACTCTAACCCAGTCCCAAACATTGCAGACTGTTACCCTGAAACAGTCACAAACACTGCAGGCTGTTACCCTTACACAGTCGCAAACACTGCAGGCAGTTACTCTATCCCAGTCCCAAACACTGCATACTGTTACTCTAACCAATTATCAAACAATGCAGGCTGTTACTCTTACCCAGTCCCAAACACAGCAACCTGTAACTCTAACCCATTCCCAATCACTGCAGGCTGTTACTCTAACAAGGTCTCAAACACTGCAGGCTGTAACTCTAACCCAGTCCCAAACACTGCAGGCTGTTACTCTAAACCAGTCCCAAACACTGCAGGCTGTTACACGATCCCAGTCCCAAACACTGCATGCTGTTACTCTAAACCAGTCCCAAACACTGCAAGCTGTTACTCTAACCCATTGCGAAACACTACTGGCTGTTACTCTAACCCAGTCCCAAACACTGCAGGCAGTTAATCTAACCCAATCCCAAACACTGCAGGCTGGTACTCTAAACCAATCCCAAACACTGCAAGCTCTTACTCTAAACCAGTCCCAAACACTGCAGGCTGTTAATCTGACACAGTGTCAAACACTGCAGGCTGTTACTCTAAACCAGTCCCAAACACTGCAGGCTGTTACACGATCCCAGTCCCAAACACTGCATGCTGTTACTCTAAACCAGTCCCAAACACTGCAAGCTGTTACTCTAACCCATTGCGAAACACTACTGGCTGTTACTCTAACCCAGTCCCAAACACTGCAGGCAGTTAATCTAACCCAATCCCAAACACTGCAGGCTGGTACTCTAAACCAATCCCAAACACTGCAGGCTGTTACTCAGACCAGTCCCAAACACTGCAGGCTGTTAATCTAACACAGTCCCAAACACTGCAAGTTCTGACTCTAACCCAGTCCCAAACACTGCAGGCTGTTACTGTAACCCAGTGCCAAACTCTGCAGGCTGTTAATCTAACCCAATGCCAAACACTGCAGGCTGTTACTCTAACCCAGTCCCAAACACTGCAGGCTGTTACTCTAAACCAGTCCCAAACACTGCAGGCTGTTACTCTAACCCAGTCCCAAACACTGCAGGCTGTTACTCTAACCCAGTACCAAACACAGCAGGCTGTTACTCTAACCCAGTGCCAAACACTGCAGGCTGTTACTCTTACCCAGTCCCAAACACTGCAGGCTGATACTCTAAACAAGTCGCAAACACTGCAGGCTGTTACTCAAACCAAGTCCCAAACACTGCAGGCTGTTACTCTAACCCAGTCCCAAACATTGCAGGCTGTTACTCTAACCCAGTCCCAAACACTGCAGGCTTTTACTCTAACCCAGTCCCAAACACTGCAGGCTGTTAATCTAAGCCACTCTAAAACACTGCAGGCTATTACTCTCACCCAGTGCCTAACACTGCAGACTGTAACACTAACCCAGGGATCAAATCTGCAGGCTGTTACTCTAACCCAGTCCCAAACACTGCAGGCTGTTACTCTAACCCAGTCCCAAACACTGCAGGCTGATACTCTAACCCAGACCCAAACACTGAAGGCTTTTCCTCTAAGGCAAACCCAAACACTGCAGCCTGTTAATCTAACCCAGTCCCAAACAGTGCAGGCTGTTACTCTAACACATTCCCAAACACTGCAGGCTGTTACTCTAACCCAGTCCCAAACACTGCAGGCTGCTCCTATAACACAGTCCCAAACAATGCAGGCTGTTCCTCTAACCCAGTCCAAAACACTACAGGCTGTTACTCTAACCCAGTCCCAAACACAGCAGGCTGTTACTCTAACACAGTCCCAAACACTGCAGGCTGTTACGCTAACCCAGACCCAAACACTGCAGGCTGTTAGTCTAATCCCGTGTCACACATTGCAGGTTCTCACTCTAACCCAGTCCCAAACACTGCAGGCTGTTACTCTAACGCAGTGGCAAACACTGCAGTCTGTTACTCTAACACAGTGTGAAACACTGCAGGTTGTTATTCCAACCCATTCCCAAAAACTGCAGGCTGTTACTCTAACCCAGTACCAAACACAGCAGGCTGTTACTCTAACCCAGTGTCAAACACTGCAGGCTGTTACTCTAACCCAGTGTCAAACACTGCAGGCTGTTACTCTAACCCAGTCCCAAACACTGCAGGCTGTTACTCTAACCCAGACGCAAGCACTACAGGCTGTTACTCTAACCATGTCCCAAATACTGCAGAATGTTACTCTAACCGAGTCCCAAAAACTTCAGGCTCTTCCTCTAACACAGTCCCAAACACTGCTGTCTGTTACTCTAACCAAGTCCCAAAAACTGCAGCCTGTTCCACTAACCCAGTCCCAAACACTGCAGGCTGTTACTCTATCCCAGTCCCAAACACTGCAAGCTCTTACTCTAAACCAGTCCCAAACACTGCAGCCTGTTAATCTGACACAGTGTCAAACACTGCAGGCTGTTACTCTAGCCCAGTCCCAAACACTGCACGCTTTTACACTAACCCAGTGCTAAACTCTGCAGGCTCTTAATCTAATCAAATGCCAAACAATGCAGGCTGTTAGTCTAACCCAGTGTCAAACACTGCAGGCTGTTACTATAACCCACTGCCAAACACTGCAGGCTGTTACACTAAACCAGTGTGAAACACTGCAGGTTGTTATTCTAACCCATTCCCAAACACTGCAGGCTGTTACTCTAACCCAGTACCAAACACAGCAGGCTGTTACTCTAACCCAGTGTCAACCACTGCAGGCTGTTACTCTATCCCAGTCACAATCACAGCAGGCTGTTCCTCTAACCCAGTTACAAACACTTCAGCCTGTTACTCTAACCAAGTCCCAAAAACTGCAGGCTGTTACTCTAACCCAGTCCCAAACACTTCAGCCTGTTACTCTAACCAAGTCCCAAAAACTGCAGCCTGATACTCTAACCCAGTCCCAAACAATGCAGACTGTTACTCTATCCCAGTTCCAAACAATGCATGGGGTTACTCTAACACAGTCCCAAACACTGCAGGCTGTTACTCAGACCCAGTCCCAAACACTGCAGGCTGTTAATCTAACCCCGTGTCACACATTGCAGGTTCTCACTCTAACCCTGTGCCAAACACTGCAGGCTGTTACTCTATCGAAGTCCAAAACACTGCAGGCTGTTACTCTAACCCAGTCCCAAACACTGCAGGCTGTTACTCTAACGCAGTGGCAAACACTGCAGTCTGTTACTCTAACACAGTGTGAAACACTGCAGGTTGTTATTCCAACCCATTCCCAAAAACTGCAGGCTGTTACTCTAACCCAGTACCAAGCACAGCAGGCTGTTACTCTAACCCAGTGTCAAACACTGCAGGCTGTTACTCTAACCCAGTCCCAAACACTGCAGGCTGTTACTCTAACCCAGACGCAAGCATTACAGGCTGTTACTCTAACCATGTCCCAAACACTGCAGACTGTTACTCTAACCGAGTCCCAAACACTTCAGGCATTTCCTCTAACCCAGTCCCAAACACTGCTGGCTGTTACTCTAACCCAATTACAAACACTGCAGCCTGTTACTCAGACCCAGTCCCAAACACTTCAGCCTGTTACTCTAACCGAGTCCCAAAAACTGCAGCCTGTTCCACTAACCCAGTCCCAAACACTGCAGCCTGTTACTCTAACCCAGTACCAAACAATGCAGACTGTTAATCTATCCCAGTCCCAAACAATGCATGGGGTGACTCTAACACAGTCCCAAACACTGCAGGCTGTTACGCTCACCCAGTGTCTAACACTGCAGTCTGTTACTCTAACCCAATGCCCAACACTGCAAGCTGTTACTCTAACCCAGTCCCAAACACTGCAGGCTGTTACTCTAACCCAGTCCCAAACACTTTAGGCTGTTACTCTAACCCAGTCACAAACACTGCAGGCTGTTACTCTAACCCAGTCCCAAACACTGCAGGCTGATATTCTAACCCAGACCCAAACACTGAAGGCTGTTACTCTAAGGCAAACCCAAACACTGCAGCCTGTTAATCTAACCCAGTCCCAAACAGTGCAGGCTGTTACTCTAACACATTCCCAAACACTGCAGGCTGTTACTCTAACCCAGTCCCAAACACTGCAGGCTGCTCCTATAACACAGTCCCAAACAATGCAGGCTGTTCCTCTAACCCAGTCCAAAACACTACAGGCTGTTACTCTAACCCAATCCCAAACACAGCAGGCTGTTACTCTAACACAGTCCCAAACACTGCAGGCTGTTACGCTAACCCAGTCCAAAACACTGCAGGCTGTTAGTCTAATCCCGTGTCACACATTGCAGGTTCTCACTCTAACCCTGTGCCAAACACTGCAGGCTGTTACTCTATCGAAGTCCAAAACACTGCAGGCTGTTACTCTAACCCAGTCCCAAACACTGCAGGCTGTTACTCTAACGCAGTGGCAAACACTGCAGTCTGTTACTCTAACACAGTGTGAAACACTGCAGGTTGTTATTCCAACCCATTCCCAAAAACTGCAGGCTGTTACTCTAACCCAGTACCAAACACAGCAGGCTGTTACTCTAACCCAGTGTCAAACACTGCAGGCTGTTACTCTAACCCAGTCCCAAACACTGCAGGCTGTTACTCTAACCAAGACGCAAGCACTACAGGCTGTTACTCTAACCATATCTCAAACACTGCAGACTGTTACTCTAACCGAGTCCCAAACACTTCAAGCTGTTCCTCTAACCCAGTCCCAAACACTTCAGCCTGTTACTCTAACCAAGTCCCAAAAACTGCAGCCTGTTACTCTAACCCAGTCACAAACAATGCAGAATGTTACTCTATCCCAGTCCCAAACAATGCATGGGGTTACTCTAACCCAGTCCCAAACACTGCAGGCTGTTAATCTAAGCCACTCTAAAACACTGCAGGCTATTACTCTCACCCAGTGCCTAACACTGCAGACTGTAACACTAACCCAGGGATCAACTCTGCAAGCTGTTACTCTAACCCAGTCCCAAACACTGCAGGCTGTTACTCTAACCCAGTCCCAAACACTGCAGGCTGATACTCTAACCCAGACCCAAACACTGAAGGCTGTTACTCTAAGGCAAACCCAAACACTGCAGCCTGTTAATCTAACCCAGTCCCAAACAGTGCAGGCTGTTACTCTAACCCAGTCCCAAACACTGCAGGCTGCTCCTATAACACAGTCCCAAACAATGCAGGCTGTTCCTCTAACCCAGTCCAAAACACTACAGGCTGTTACTCTAACCCAGTCCCAAACACAGCAGGCTGTTACTCTAACACAGTCCCAAACACTGCAGGCTGTTACGCTCACCCAGTGCCTAACACTGCAGGGTGTTACTCTAACCCAGTCCCAAACAATGCAGACTGTTACTCTATCCCAGTCCCAAACAATGCATGGGGTTACTCTAACACAGTCGCAAACACTGCTGGCAGTTACTCTATCCCAGTCCCAAACACTGCATACTGTTACTCTAACCAATTATCAAACAATGCAGGCTGTTACTCTTACCCAGTCCCAAACACAGCGACCTGTAACTCTAACGCATTCCCAATCACTGCAGGCTGTTACTCTAACAAGGTCCCAAACACTGCAGGCTGTTACTCTAACCCAGTCCCAAACACTGCAGGCTGTTACTCTAAAACAGTCCCAAACACTGCAGGCTGTTACACGATCCCAGTCCCAAACACTGCCTGCTGTTACTCTAAACCAGTCCCAAACACTGCAAGCTGTTACTCTAACACATTGCGAAACACTACTGGCTGTTACTCTAACCCAGTCCCAAACACTGCAGGCAGTTAATCTAACCCAGTCCCAAACACAGCAGGCTGTTTCTCTAACCAAGACACAAACACGGCAGGTTGTTACTCCAACCCTGTGCCAAACACTGCAGGCTGTTACTACAAAACAGTGTCAAACACTGCAGGCTGTCACTCTAACCCAGACCCAAACACTGAAGGCTATTACTCAAACGCAAACCCAAGCACTGAAGGCTGTTAATCTTACCCAGTCCCAAACACTGCAGGCTGTTACTCTAACCCAGTGCCCAACACTGCAAGCTGTTAATCTAACCCAATCCCCAACACTGCAGGCTGCTCCGATAACACAGACCCAAACACTGCAGGCTGTTCCTCTAACCCAATCCCAAACACTGCAGGCTGTTACTCTAAACCAATCCCAAACACTGCAAGCTCTTACTCTAAACCAGCCCAAACACTGCAGGCTGTTACTCTGACCCAGTGTCAAACACTGCAGGCTGTTACTCTAGCCCAGTCCCAAACACTGCAGGCTGTTACACTAAACCAGTGCCAAACTCTGCAGTCTGTTAATCTAACCAAATGCCAAACACTGCAGGCTGTTACTCTAACCCAGTGTCAAACACTGCAGGCTGTTACTCTAACCCAGTGCCAAACACTGCAGGCTGTTACTCTAACACAGAGTGAAACACTGCAGGTTGTTATTCCAACCTATTCCCAAACACTGCAGGCTGTTACTCTAACCCAGTACCAAACACAGCAGCCTGTTACTCTAACCCAGTCCCAAACACTGCAGGCTGTTACTCTAACCCAGACGCAAGCACTACAGGCTGTTACTCTAACCAAGTCCCAAACATTGCAGGCCGTTACTCTAACCCAGTCCCAAACACTGCATGCTGTTACGCTAACCTAATCCCAAATACTGCAGGCTGTCAATCTTACCCAGTGTCAAACACTGCATGCTGTTTGTCTAACCAAGTCCCAAACACTGCAGGCTGTGATTCTAACCCAGTCACAAACACTGCAGGCTGTGACTAAACCCAATGTCAAACACTGCAGGCTGTTACTCTAACCCAGTCCCAAACAGTGCAGGCTGTTACTCTAACACATTCCCAAACACTGCAGGCTGTTACTCTATCCCAGTCCCAAACACTGCAGGCTGCTCCTATAACACAGTCCCAAACAATGCAGGCTGTTCCTCTAACCCAGTCCAAAACACTAAAGGCTGTTACTCTAACCCAGTCCCAAACACAGCAGGCTGTTACTCTAACACAGTCCCAAACACTGCAGGCTGTTACGCTAACCCAGTCCAAAACACTGCAGGCTGTTAGTCTAATCCCGTGTCACACATTGCAGGTTCTCACTCTAACCCTGTGCCAAACACTGCAGGCTGTTACTCTATCGAAGTACAAAACACTGCAGGCTGTTACTCTAACCCAGTCCCAAACACTGCAGGCTGTTACTCTAACGCAGTGGCAAACACTGCAGTCTGTTACTCTAACACAGTGTGAAACACTGCAGGTTGTTATTCCAAACCATTCCCAAACACTGCAGGCTGTTACTCTATCCCAGTCCCAAACAATGCAGACTGTTACTCTATCCCAGTCCCAAACAATGCATGGGGTGACTCTAACACAGTCCCAAACACTGCAGGCTGTTACGCTCACCCAGTGTCTAACACTGCAGTCTGTTACTCTAACCCATTGCCCAACACTGCAAACTGTTACTCTAACCCAGTCCCAAACACTGCAGGCTGTTAACTGTGACACTAACCCAGTCCCAGCACTGCAGGTTGTTACTCTAACCCAGTCACAAACACTGCAGGCTGTTACTCTAACCCAGTCCCAAACATTGCAGACTGTTACCCTGAAACAGTCACAAACACTGCAGGCTGTTACCCTTACACAGTCGCAAACACTGCAGGCAGTTACTCTATCCCAGTCCCAAACACTGCATACTGTTACTCTAACCAATTATCAAACAATGCAGGCTGTTACTCTTACCCAGTCCCAAACACAGCAACCTGTAACTCTAACCCATTCCCAATCACTGCAGGCTGTTACTCTAACAAGGTCTCAAACACTG
Source organism: Carcharodon carcharias (assembly GCF_017639515.1). Taxonomy (NCBI): domain Eukaryota; kingdom Metazoa; phylum Chordata; class Chondrichthyes; order Lamniformes; family Lamnidae; genus Carcharodon; species Carcharodon carcharias. The sequence continues at coordinate 359,585 of NC_054496.1, read as the reverse complement.
CAGGCTGTAACTCTAACCCAGTCCCAAACACTGCAGGCTGTTACTCTAAACCAGTCCCAAACACTGCAGGCTGTTACACGATCCCAGTCCCAAACACTGCATGCTGTTACTCTAAACCAGTCCCAAACACTGCAAGCTGTTACTCTAACCCATTGCGAAACACTACTGGCTGTTACTCTAACCCAGTCCCAAACACTGCAGGCAGTTAATCTAACCCAATCCCAAACACTGCAGGCTGGTACTCTAAACCAATCCCAAACACTGCAAGCTCTTACTCTAAACCAGTCCCAAACACTGCAGGCTGTTAATCTGACACAGTGTCAAACACTGCAGGCTGTTACTCTAAACCAGTCCCAAACACTGCAGGCTGTTACACGATCCCAGTCCCAAACACTGCATGCTGTTACTCTAAACCAGTCCCAAACACTGCAAGCTGTTACTCTAACCCATTGCGAAACACTACTGGCTGTTACTCTAACCCAGTCCCAAACACTGCAGGCAGTTAATCTAACCCAATCCCAAACACTGCAGGCTGGTACTCTAAACCAATCCCAAACACTGCAAGCTCTTACTCTAAACCAGTCCCAAACACTGCAGGCTGTTAATCTGACACAGTGTCAAACACTGCAGGCTGTTACTCTAGCCCAGTCCCAAACACTGCACGCTTTTACACTAACCCAGTGCTAAACTCTGCAGGCTCTTAATCTAATCAAATGCCAAACAATGCAGGCTGTTAGTCTAACCCAGTGTCAAACACTGCAGGCTGTTACACTAAACCAGTGTGAAACACTGCAGGTTGTTATTCTAACCCATTCCCAAACACTGCAGGCTGTTACTCTAACCCAGTACCAAACACAGCAGGCTGTTACTCTAACCCAGTGTCAAACACTGCAGGCTGTTACTCTAACCCAGTCCCAAACACTGCAGGCTGTTACTCTAACCAAGACGCAAGCACTACAGGCTGTTACTCTAACCAAGTCCCAAAAACTGCAGCCTGTTACTCTAACCCAGTCACAAACAATGCAGACTGTTACTCTATCCCAGTCCCAAACAATGCATGGGGTTACTCTAACCCAGTCCCAAACACTGCAGGCTGTTAATCTAAGCCACTCTAAAACACTGCAGGCTATTACTCTCACCCAGTGCCTAACACTGCAGACTGTAACACTAACCCAGGGATCAAATCTGCAAGCTGTTACTCTAACCCAGTCCCAAACACTGCAGGCTGTTACTCTAACCCAGTCCCAAACACTGCAGGCTGATACTCTAACCCAGACCCAAACACTGAAGGCTGTTACTCTAAGGCAAACCCAAACACTGCAGCCTGTTAATCTAACCCAGTCCCAAACAGTGCAGGCTGTTACTCTAACACATTCCCAAACACTGCAGGCTGTTACTCTAACCCAGTCCCAAACACTGCAGGCTGCTCCTATAACACAGTCCCAAACAATGCAGGCTGTTCCTCTAACCCAGTCCAAAACACTACAGGCTGTTACTCTAACCCAGTCCCAAACACAGCAGGCTGTTACTCTAACACAGTCCCAAACACTGCAGGCTGTTACGCTAACCCAGTCCAAAACACTGCAGGCTGTTAGTCTAATCCCGTGTCACACATTGCAGGTTCTCACTCTAACCCAGTCCCAAACACTGCAGGCTGTTACTCTAACGCAGTGGCAAACACTGCAGTCTGTTACTCTAACACAGTGTGAAACACTGCAGGTTGTTATTCCAACCCATTCCCAAAAACTGCAGGCTGTTACTCTAACCCAGTACCAAACACAGCAGGCTGTTACTCTAACCCAGTGTCAAACACTGCAGGCTGTTACTCTAACCCAGTGTCAAACACTGCAGGCTGTTACTCTAACCCAGTCCCAAACACTGCAGGCTGTTACTCTAACCCAGACGCAAGCACTACAGGCTGTTACTCTAACCATGTCCCAAACACTGCAGACTGTTACTCTAACCGAGTCCCAAACACTTCAGGCATTTCCTCTAACCCAGTCCCAAACACTGCTGTCTGTTACTCTAACCAAGTCCCAAAAACTGCAGCCTGTTCCACTAACCCAGTCCCAAACACTGCAGGCTGTTACTCTATCCCAGTCCCAAACACTGCAAGCTCTTACTCTAAACCAGTCCCAAACACTGCAGCCTGTTAATCTGACACAGTGTCAAACACTGCAGGCTGTTACTCTAGCCCAGTCCCAAACACTGCACGCTTTTACACTAACCCAGTGCTAAACTCTGCAGGCTCTTAATCTAATCAAATGCCAAACAATGCAGGCTGTTAGTCTAACCCAGTGTCAAACACTGCAGGCTGTTACTATAACCCACTGCCAAACACTGCAGGCTGTTACACTAAACCAGTGTGAAACACTGCAGGTTGTTATTCTAACCCATTCCCAAACACTGCAGGCTGTTACTCTAACCCAGTACCAAACACAGCAGGCTGTTACTCTAACCCAGTGTCAACCACTGCAGGCTGTTACTCTATCCCAGTCACAATCACAGCAGGCTGTTCCTCTAACCCAGTTACAAACACTTCAGCCTGTTACTCTAACCAAGTCCCAAAAACTGCAGGCTGTTACTCTAACCCAGTCCCAAACACTTCAGCCTGTTACTCTAACCAAGTCCCAAAAACTGCAGCCTGTTACTCTAACCCAGTCCCAAACAATGCAGACTGTTACTCTATCCCAGTCCCAAACAATGCATGGTGTTACTCTAACACAGTCCCAAACACTGCAGGCTGTTACGCTAACCCAGTCCCAAACACTGCAGGCTGTTAGTCTAATCCCGTGTCACACATTGCAGGTTCTCACTCTAACCCTGTGCCAAACACTGCAGGCTGTTACTCTATCGAAGTCCAAAACACTGCAGGCTGTTACTCTAACCCAGTCCCAAACACTGCAGGCTGTTACTCTAACGCAGTGGCAAACACTGCAGTCTGTTACTCTAACACAGTGTGAAACACTGCAGGTTGTTATTCCAACCCATTCCCAAAAACTGCAGGCTGTTACTCTAACCCAGTACCAAGCACAGCAGGCTGTTACTCTAACCCAGTGTCAAACACTGCAGGCTGTTACTCTAACCCAGTCCCAAACACTGCAGGCTGTTACTCTAACCCAGACGCAAGCATTACAGGCTGTTACTCTAACCATGTCCCAAACACTGCAGACTGTTACTCTAACCGAGTCCCAAACACTTCAGGCATTTCCTCTAACCCAGTCCCAAACACTGCTGGCTGTTACTCTAACCCAATTACAAACACTGCAGCCTGTTACTCAGACCCAGTCCCAAACACTTCAGCCTGTTACTCTAACCGAGTCCCAAAAACTGCAGCCTGTTCCACTAACCCAGTCCCAAACACTGCAGCCTGTTACTCTAACCCAGTACCAAACAATGCAGACTGTTAATCTATCCCAGTCCCAAACAATGCATGGGGTGACTCTAACACAGTCCCAAACACTGCAGGCTGTTACGCTCACCCAGTGTCTAACACTGCAGTCTGTTACTCTAACCCAATGCCCAACACTGCAAGCTGTTACTCTAACCCAGTCCCAAACACTGCAGGCTGTTACTCTAACCCAGTCCCAAACACTTTAGGCTGTTACTCTAACCCAGTCACAAACACTGCAGGCTGTTACTCTAACCCAGTCCCAAACACTGCAGGCTGATATTCTAACCCAGACCCAAACACTGAAGGCTGTTACTCTAAGGCAAACCCAAACACTGCAGCCTGTTAATCTAACCCAGTCCCAAACAGTGCAGGCTGTTACTCTAACACATTCCCAAACACTGCAGGCTGTTACTCTAACCCAGTCCCAAACACTGCAGGCTGCTCCTATAACACAGTCCCAAACAATGCAGGCTGTTCCTCTAACCCAGTCCAAAACACTACAGGCTGTTACTCTAACCCAGTCCCAAACACAGCAGGCTGTTACTCTAACACAGTCCCAAACACTGCAGGCTGTTACGCTAACCCAGTCCAAAACACTGCAGGCTGTTAGTCTAATCCCGTGTCACACATTGCAGGTTCTCACTCTAACCCTGTGCCAAACACTGCAGGCTGTTACTCTATCGAAGTCCAAAACACTGCAGGCTGTTACTCTAACCCAGTCCCAAACACTGCAGGCTGTTACTCTAACGCAGTGGCAAACACTGCAGTCTGTTACTCTAACACAGTGTGAAACACTGCAGGTTGTTATTCCAACCCATTCCCAAAAACTGCAGGCTGTTACTCTAACCCAGTACCAAACACAGCAGGCTGTTACTCTAACCCAGTGTCAAACACTGCAGGCTGTTACTCTAACCCAGTCCCAAACACTGCAGGCTGTTACTCTAACCAAGACGCAAGCACTACAGGCTGTTACTCTAACCATATCTCAAACACTGCAGACTGTTACTCTAACCGAGTCCCAAACACTTCAAGCTGTTCCTCTAACCCAGTCCCAAACACTTCAGCCTGTTACTCTAACCAAGTCCCAAAAACTGCAGCCTGTTACTCTAACCCAGTCACAAACAATGCAGAATGTTACTCTATCCCAGTCCCAAACAATGCATGGGGTTACTCTAACCCAGTCCCAAACACTGCAGGCTGTTAATCTAAGCCACTCTAAAACACTGCAGGCTATTACTCTCACCCAGTGCCTAACACTGCAGACTGTAACACTAACCCAGGGATCAACTCTGCAAGCTGTTACTCTAACCCAGTCCCAAACACTGCAGGCTGTTACTCTAACCCAGTCCCAAACACTGCAGGCTGATACTCTAACCCAGACCCAAACACTGAAGGCTGTTACTCTAAGGCAAACCCAAACACTGCAGCCTGTTAATCTAACCCAGTCCCAAACAGTGCAGGCTGTTACTCTAACCCAGTCCCAAACACTGCAGGCTGCTCCTATAACACAGTCCCAAACAATGCAGGCTGTTCCTCTAACCCAGTCCAAAACACTACAGGCTGTTACTCTAACCCAGTCCCAAACACAGCAGGCTGTTACTCTAACACAGTCCCAAACACTGCAGGCTGTTACGCTAACCCAGTCCAAAACACTGCAGGCTGTTAGTCTAATCCCGTGTCACACATTGCAGGTTCTCACTCTAACCCAGTCCCAAACACTGCAGGCTGTTACTCTAACGCAGTGGCAAACACTGCAGTCTGTTACTCTAACACAGTGTGAAACACTGCAGGTTGTTATTCCAACCCATTCCCAAAAACTGCAGGCTGTTACTCTAACCCAGTACCAAACACAGCAGGCTGTTACTCTAACCCAGTGTCAAACACTGCAGGCTGTTACTCTAACCCAGTGTCAAACACTGCAGGCTGTTACTCTAACCCAGTCCCAAACACTGCAGGCTGTTACTCTAACCCAGACGCAAGCACTACAGGCTGTTACTCTAACCATGTCCCAAACACTGCAGACTGTTACTCTAACCGAGTCCCAAACACTTCAGGCATTTCCTCTAACCCAGTCCCAAACACTGCTGTCTGTTACTCTAACCAAGTCCCAAAAACTGCAGCCTGTTCCACTAACCCAGTCCCAAACACTGCAGGCTGTTACTCTATCCCAGTCCCAAACACTGCAAGCTCTTACTCTAAACCATCCCAAACACTGCAGCCTGTTAATCTGACACAGTGTCAAACACTGCAGGCTGTTACTCTAGCCCAGTCCCAAACACTGCACGCTTTTACACTAACCCAGTGCTAAACTCTGCAGGCTCTTAATCTAATCAAATGCCAAACAATGCAGGCTGTTAGTCTAACCCAGTGTCAAACACTGCAGGCTGTTACTATAACCCACTGCCAAACACTGCAGGCTGTTACACTAAACCAGTGTGAAACACTGCAGGTTGTTATTCTAACCCATTCCCAAACACTGCAGGCTGTTACTCTAACCCAGTACCAAACACAGCAGGCTGTTACTCTAACCCAGTGTCAACCACTGCAGGCTGTTACTCTATCCCAGTCACAATCACAGCAGGCTGTTCCTCTAACCCAGTTACAAACACTTCAGCCTGTTACTCTAACCAAGTCCCAAAAACTGCAGGCTGTTACTCTAACCCAGTCCCAAACACTTCAGCCTGTTACTCTAACCAAGTCCCAAAAACTGCAGCCTGTTACTCTAACCCAGTCCCAAACAATGCAGACTGTTACTCTATCCCAGTCCCAAACAATGCATGGTGTTACTCTAACACAGTCCCAAACACTGCAGGCTGTTACGCTAACCCAGTCCCAAACACTGCAGGCTGTTAGTCTAATCCCGTGTCACACATTGCAGGTTCTCACTCTAACCCTGTGCCAAACACTGCAGGCTGTTACTCTATCGAAGTCCAAAACACTGCAGGCTGTTACTCTAACCCAGTCCCAAACACTGCAGGCTGTTACTCTAACGCAGTGGCAAACACTGCAGTCTGTTACTCTAACACAGTGTGAAACACTGCAGGTTGTTATTCCAACCCATTCCCAAAAACTGCAGGCTGTTACTCTAACCCAGTACCAAGCACAGCAGGCTGTTACTCTAACCCAGTGTCAAACACTGCAGGCTGTTACTCTAACCCAGTCCCAAACACTGCAGGCTGTTACTCTAACCCAGACGCAAGCATTACAGGCTGTTACTCTAACCATGTCCCAAACACTGCAGACTGTTACTCTAACCGAGTCCCAAACACTTCAGGCATTTCCTCTAACCCAGTCCCAAACACTGCTGGCTGTTACTCTAACCCAATTACAAACACTGCAGCCTGTTACTCAGACCCAGTCCCAAACACTTCAGCCTGTTACTCTAACCGAGTCCCAAAAACTGCAGCCTGTTCCACTAACCCAGTCCCAAACACTGCAGCCTGTTACTCTAACCCAGTACCAAACAATGCAGACTGTTAATCTATCCCAGTCCCAAACAATGCATGGGGTGACTCTAACACAGTCCCAAACACTGCAGGCTGTTACGCTCACCCAGTGTCTAACACTGCAGTCTGTTACTCTAACCCAATGCCCAACACTGCAAGCTGTTACTCTAACCCAGTCCCAAACACTGCAGGCTGTTACTCTAACCCAGTCTCAAACACTTTAGGCTGTTACTCTAACCCAGTCACAAACACTGCAGGCTGTTACTCTAACCCAGTCCCAAACACTGCAGGCTGATATTCTAACCCAGACCCAAACACTGAAGGCTGTTACTCTAAGGCAAACCCAAACACTGCAGCCTGTTAATCTAACCCAGTCCCAAACAGTGCAGGCTGTTACTCTAACACATTCCCAAACACTGCAGGCTGTTACTCTAACCCAGTCCCAAACACTGCAGGCTGCTCCTATAACACAGTCCCAAACAATGCAGGCTGTTCCTCTAACCCAGTCCAAAACACTACAGGCTGTTACTCTAACCCAGTCCCAAACACAGCAGGCTGTTACTCTAACACAGTCCCAAACACTGCAGGCTGTTACGCTAACCCAGTCCAAAACACTGCAGGCTGTTAGTCTAATCCCGTGTCACACATTGCAGGTTCTCACTCTAACCCTGTGCCAAACACTGCAGGCTGTTACTCTATCGAAGTCCAAAACACTGCAGGCTGTTACTCTAACCCAGTCCCAAACACTGCAGGCTGTTACTCTAACGCAGTGGCAAACACTGCAGTCTGTTACTCTAACACAGTGTGAAACACTGCAGGTTGTTATTCCAACCCATTCCCAAAAACTGCAGGCTGTTACTCTAACCCAGTACCAAACACAGCAGGCTGTTACTCTAACCCAGTGTCAAACACTGCAGGCTGTTACTCTAACCCAGTCCCAAACACTGCAGGCTGTTACTCTAACCAAGACGCAAGCACTACAGGCTGTTACTCTAACCATATCTCAAACACTGCAGACTGTTACTCTAACCGAGTCCCAAACACTTCAAGCTGTTCCTCTAACCCAGTCCCAAACACTTCAGCCTGTTACTCTAACCAAGTCCCAAAAACTGCAGCCTGTTACTCTAACCCAGTCACAAACAATGCAGAATGTTACTCTATCCCAGTCCCAAACAATGCATGGGGTTACTCTAACCCAGTCCCAAACACTGCAGGCTGTTAATCTAAGCCACTCTAAAACACTGCAGGCTATTACTCTCACCCAGTGCCTAACACTGCAGACTGTAACACTAACCCAGGGATCAACTCTGCAAGCTGTTACTCTAACCCAGTCCCAAACACTGCAGGCTGTTACTCTAACCCAGTCCCAAACACTGCAGGCTGATACTCTAACCCAGACCAAAACACTGAAGGCTGTTACTCTAAGGCAAACCCAAACACTGCAGCCTGTTAATCTAACCCAGTCCCAAACAGTGCAGGCTGTTACTCTAACACTTTCCCAAACACTGCAGGCTGTTACTCTAACCCAGTCCCAAACACTGCAGGCTGCTCCTATAACACAGTCCCAAACAATGCAGGCTGTTCCTCTAACCCAGTCCAAAACACTACAGGCTGTTACTCTAACCCAGTCCCAAACACAGCAGGCTGTTACTCTAACACAGTCCCAAACACTGCAGGCTGTTACGCTAACCCAGTCCAAAACACTGCAGGCTGTTAGTCTAATCCCGTGTCACACATTGCAGGTTCTCACTCTAACCCTGTGCCAAACACTGCAGGCTGTTACTCTATCGAAGTCCAAAACACTGCAGGCTGTTACTCTAACCCAGTCCCAAACACTGCAGGCTGTTACTCTAACGCAGTGGCAAACACTGCAGTCTGTTACTCTAACACAGTGTGAAACACTGCAGGTTGTTATTCCAACCCATTCCCAAAAACTGCAGGCTGTTACTCTAACCCAGTACCAAACACAGCAGGCTGTTACTCTAAACCAGTGTCAAACACTGCAGGCTGTTACTCTAACCCAGTCCCAAACACTGCAGGCTGCTCCTATAACACAGTCCCAAACAATGCAGGCTGTTCCTCTAACCCAGTCCAAAACACTAAAGGCTGTTACTCTAACCCAGTCCCAAACACAGCAGGCTGTTACTCTAACACAGTCCCAAACACTGCAGGCTGTTACGCTAACCAAGTCCAAAACACTGCAGGCTGTTAGTCTAATCCCGTGTCACACATTGCAGGTTCTCACTCTAACCCTGTGCCAAACACTGCAGGCTGTTACTCTATCGAAGTCCAAAACACTGCAGGCTGTTACTCTAACCCAGTCCCAAACACTGCAGGCTGTTACTCTAACGCAGTGGCAAACACTGCAGTCTGTTACTCTAACACAGTGTGAAACACTGCAGGTTGTTATTCCAACCCATTCCCAAAAACTGCAGGCTGTTACTCTAACCCAGTACCAAACACAGCAGGCTGTTACTCTAACCCAGTGTCAAACACTGCAGGCTGTTACTCTAACCCAGTCCCAAACACTGCAGGCTGTTACTCTAACCAAGACGCAAGCACTACAGGCTGTTACTCTAACCATATCTCAAACACTGCAGACTGTTACTCTAACCGAGTCCCAAACACTTCAGGCTGTTCCTCTAACCCAGTCCCAAACACTTCAGCCTGTTACTCTAACCAAGTCCCAAAAACTGCAGCCTGTTACTCTAACCCAGTCACAAACAATGCAGAATGTTACTCTATCCCAGTCCCAAACAATGCATGGGGTTACTCTAAACCAGTCCCAAACACTGCAGGCTGTTAATCTAAGCCACTCTAAAACACTGCAGGCTATTACTCTCACCCAGTGCCTAACACTGCAGACTGTAACACTAACCCAGGGATCAACTCTGCAAGCTGTTACTCTAACCCAGTCCCAAACACTGCAGGCTGTTACTCTAACCCAGTCCCAAACACTGCAGGCTGATACTCTAACCCAGACCCAAACACTGAAGGCTGTTACTCTAAGGCAAACCCAAACACTGCAGCCTGTTAATCTAACCCAGTCCCAAACAGTGCAGGCTGTTACTCTAACACTTTCCCAAACACTGCAGGCTGTTACTCTAACCCAGTCCCAAACACTGCAGGCTGCTCCTATAACACAGTCCCAAACAATGCAGGCTGTTCCTCTAACCCAGTCCAAAACACTACAGGCTGTTACTCTAACCCAGTCCCAAACACAGCAGGCTGTTACTCTAACACAGTCCCAAACACTGCAGGCTGTTACGCTAACCCAGTCCAAAACACTGCAGGCTGTTAGTCTAATCCCGTGTCACACATTGCAGGTTCTCACTCTAACCCTGTGCCAAACACTGCAGGCTGTTACTCTATCGAAGTCCAAAACACTGCAGGCTGTTACTCTAACCCAGTCCCAAACACTGCAGGCTGTTACTCTAACGCAGTGGCAAACACTGCAGTCTGTTACTCTAACACAGTGTGAAACACTGCAGGTTGTTATTCCAACCCATTCCCAAAAACTGCAGGCTGTTACTCTAACCCAGTACCAAACACAGCAGGCTGTTACTCTAAACCAGTGTCAAACACTGCAGGCTGTTACTCTAACCCAGTCCCAAACACTGCAGGCTGTTACTCTAACCCAGACGCAAGCACTACAGGCTGTTACTCTAACCATGTCCCAAACACTGCAGACTGTTACTCTAACCAAGTCCCAAAAACTTCAGCCTGTTCCACTAACCCATTCCCAAACACTGCAGGCTGTTACTCCATCCCAGTCCCAAACACTGCAAGCTCTTACTCTAAACCAGTCCCAAACAATGCAGGCTGTTAATCTGACACAGTGTCAAACACTGCAGGCTGTTACTCTAGCCCAGTCCCAAACACTGCACGCTTTTACACTAACCCAGTGCTAAACTCTGCAGGCTCTTAATCTAATCAAATGCCAAACAATGCAGGCTGTTAGTCTAACCCAGTGTTAAACACTGCAGGCTGTTACTATAACCCACTGCCAAACACTGCAGGCTGTTACACTAAACCAGTGTGAAACACAGCAGGTTGTTAGTCTAACCCATTCCCAAACACTGCAGGCTGTTACTCTAACCCAGTCCCAAACACTGCTGGCTGTTACTCTAACCCAGTCCCAAACACTGCAGGCTGTTACTCTAACCCAATCCCAAACACTGCTGGCTGTTACTCTCACCCAGTCCCAAACAATGCAGGCTGTTACTCTAACCCAGTCCCAAACACTGCGGGCTGTTAATCTAACCCAGTCCCAAACACTGCAGGCTGTTACTCTAACCCAGTCCCAAACACTGCAGGCTGTTACTCTAACCCAGTGCCAAACGATGCATGTTGGTAATCTAACACAGTTCCCAACACTGGAAGGCCGTTACTCTAACCCAATCCCAAACATTGCAGGCTCTTACTCTAACCCACTCCCAAAAACTGCAGGCTGTTACTCGAACCGAGTCCCAAACACTGAAGGCTGTTACTCTAACCCAATCCCAAAAACTGCAGGCTGTCACTCTGACCCAGTGTCAAACCCTGGAGGCTGTTACGCTATCCCAGTCCCAAACAATACAGGATGTTACTCTAACCCAGAACCAAACACTGACGGCTGTTACTCTAACGCAAACCCAAACACTGAAGGCTGTCGCTCTAACGCAGTCTCAAACACTGCAGGCTGTTACTCTAAACCAAACACAAACACTGCAGGCTGTTACTCATATGCAAACCAAAACACTGCAGGCTGTTACTCTAACCGAGTCCCAAACACTGCAGTCTGTTACTCTAACCACCTCCCAAATACTGCAGGCTGTTACTCTAACCCATTCCCAAACACTACAGGTTCTTACTCTAACCCAATGCCAAACACTGCAGGCTGTTACTCTAACCCAGTCCCAAACACTGCAGGCTGTTACTCTATCCATGTCCGAAACACTGCAGACTGTTACATTAACCGATTCCCAAACACTTCAGGCTGTTCTTCTAGCCCAGTCCCAAACAATGCAGGATGTTACTCTAACCCAGTTCCAAACACTGCAGGCTCTTACTCTAACGCTGTCCAAATCTCTGCAGGCTGTTACTCTAACCCAGTCCCAAACACTGAAGGCTCTTACTCTAACCCAGTACCAAACAATGCATGCTGTTACTCTAATCCTGTGTCAAACACTGCAGGCTGTTACTCTAACCCACTTCCAAACAATGCAGCCTATTACTCTAACCCAGTGTCAAACACTGCGGGCTGTTACTCTAACCCGCAGTCCCAAACACTGCAAATCAGTCCCAAACACTGCAGTTAGTTACTCTAAACCAATCCCAAACACTACAGGCTGTTACTCTAACCCAGTCCCAAACACTGCAGGCTGTTACTCTAACCCAGTGCTGAACACTGCAGGCTGTTACTCTAACCCAGTACCAAACACTGCAGGCTGTTAGTCTAATCCCGTGTCACACATTGCAGGTTCTCACTCTAACCCTGTGCCAAACACTGCAGGCTGTTACTCTATCGAAGTCCAAAACACTGCAGGCTGTTACTCTAACCCAGTCCCAAACACTGCAGGCTGTTACTCTAACGCAGTGGCAAACACTGCAGTCTGTTACTCTAACACAGTGTGAAACACTGCAGGTTGTTATTCCAACCCATTCCCAAAAACTGCAGGCTGTTACTCTAACCCAGTACCAAACACAGCAGGCTGTTACTCTAAACCAGTGTCAAACACTGCAGGCTGTTACTCTAACCCAGTCCCAAACACTGCAGGCTGTTACTCTAACCCAGACGCAAGCACTACAGGCTGTTACTCTAACCATGTCCCAAACACTGCAGACTGTTACTCTAACCAAGTCCCAAAAACTTCAGCCTGTTCCACTAACCCATTCCCAAACACTGCAGGCTGTTACTCCATCCCAGTCCCAAACACTGCAAGCTCTTACTCTAAACCAGTCCCAAACAATGCAGGCTGTTAATCTGACACAGTGTTAAACACTGCAGGCTGTTACTCTAGCCCAGTCCCAAACACTGCACGCTTTTACACTAACCCAGTGCTAAACTCTGCAGGCTCTTAATCTAATCAAATGCCAAACAATGCAGGCTGTTAGTCTAACCCAGTGTTAAACACTGCAGGCTGTTACTATAACCCACTGCCAAACACTGCAGGCTGTTACACTAAACCAGTGTGAAACACAGCAGGTTGTTAGTCTAACCCATTCCCAAACACTGCAGGCTGTTACTCTAACCCAGTCCCAAACACTGCTGGCTGTTACTCTAACCCAGTCCCAAACACTGCAGGCTGTTACTCTAACCCAATCCCAAACACTGCTGGCTGTTACTCTCACCCAGTCCCAAACAATGCAGGCTGTTACTCTAACCCAGTCCCAAACACTGCGGGCTGTTAATCTAACCCAGTCCCAAACACTGCAGGCTGTTACTCTAACCCAGTCCCAAACACTGCAGGCTGTTACTCTAACCCAGTGCCAAACGATGCATGTTGGTAATCTAACACAGTTCCCAACACTGGAAGGCCGTTACTCTAACCCAATCCCAAACATTGCAGGCTCTTACTCTAACCCACTCCCAAAAACTGCAGGCTGTTACTCGAACCGAGTCCCAAACACTGAAGGCTGTTACTCTAACCCAATCCCAAAAACTGCAGGCTGTCACTCTGACCCAGTGTCAAACCCTGGAGGCTGTTACGCTATCCCAGTCCCAAACAATACAGGATGTTACTCTAACCCAGAACCAAACACTGACGGCTGTTACTCTAACGCAAACCCAAACACTGAAGGCTGTCGCTCTAACGCAGTCTCAAACACTGCAGGCTGTTACTCTAAACCAAACACAAACACTGCAGGCTGTTACTCATATGCAAACCAAAACACTGCAGGCTGTTACTCTAACCGAGTCCCAAACACTGCAGTCTGTTACTCTAACCACCTCCCAAATACTGCAGGCTGTTACTCTAACCCATTCCCAAACACTACAGGTTCTTACTCTAACCCAATGCCAAACACTGCAGGCTGTTACTCTAACCCAGTCCCAAACACTGCAGGCTGTTACTCTATCCATGTCCGAAACACTGCAGACTGTTACATTAACCGATTCCCAAACACTTCAGGCTGTTCTTCTAGCCCAGTCCCAAACAATGCAGGATGTTACTCTAACCCAGTTCCAAACACTGCAGGCTCTTACTCTAACGCTGTCCAAATCTCTGCAGGCTGTTACTCTAACCCAGTCCCAAACACTGAAGGCTCTTACTCTAACCCAGTACCAAACAATGCATGCTGTTACTCTAATCCTGTGTCAAACACTGCAGGCTGTTACTCTAACCCACTTCCAAACAATGCAGCCTATTACTCTAACCCAGTGTCAAACACTGCGGGCTGTTACTCTAACCCGCAGTCCCAAACACTGCAAATCAGTCCCAAACACTGCAGTTAGTTACTCTAAACCAATCCCAAACACTACAGGCTGTTACTCTAACCCAGTCCCAAACACTGCAGGCTGTTACTCTAACCCAGTGCTGAACACTGCAGGCTGTTACTCTAACCCAGTACCAAACACTGCAGGCTGTTACTCTAACCCAGTATCAAAGACTGCAGGCTGTTACTCTAACCCAGTCCCAAACACTGCAGGCTCTTACTCTAAACAAGTCCCAAACACTGCAGCCTGTTACTCCATCCCAGTCCCAAACACTGCAGCCTGTTACTCCAACCCAGTTGCAAACACTGCATGCTGTTAATCTAACCCATTTCCCAAACAATGCAGGCTCATACTCTAACCCAGTCCCAAACACTGCTGGCTGTTACTCTAACCCAGTATCAAACAATGCACGCTGTTACTCTAACCCAGTCCCAAACACTGCTGGCTGTTACTCTCACCCAGTCCCAAGCAATGCAGGCTGTTACTCTAACCCAGTCCCAAACACTGCAGCCTGTTACTCTAACCCAGTTGCAAACACTGCATGCTGTTACTCTAACCAAGTTCCCAAACACTGCAGGCTTTTACTCTAACCCAGTCCCAACCACTTCAGGCTGTTACTCTAACCCAGTGTCAAACACTGCAGGCTGTTACTCTAACCCAGTCCCAAACACAACAGGCTGTTACTCTAACCCATTGCCAAACAATGCAGCCTATTACTCTAACCCAGTGTCAAACACTGCGGGCTGTTACTCTAACCCCCAGTCCCAATCACTGCAAATCAATCCCAAACACTGCAGGCTGTTACTCTAACCAATCCCAAACACTACAGGCTGTTACTCTAACCCAGTCCCAAACACTGCAGGCTGTTACTCTAACCAAGTCCTAAACACTGCAGTCTGTTACTCTAACCAGCTGCCAAATACTGCAGGCTGTTACTCTAACCATGTCCGAAAAACTGAAGACTGTTACTCTATCCCTGTCCCAAATACTGCTGGCTGTTACTCTAACAAAGTGTCAAACACTGCAGGCTTTTACTCTAACCAGTGTCAACACTGCAGGCTGTTACTCTAACCCAGTCCCAAAGACTGCAGGCTGTTACTCTAACCCAGTGTCAAACAATGCAGGCTGTTACTCTAACCCAGTACCAAACAATGCATGCTGTTACTCTAACCCTGTGTCAAACACTGCAGGCTGTTACTCTAACCCATTCCCAAACACTGCAGGCTCTTACTCTAACCCAGTGCCGAAAACTGCAGGCTGTTACTCTAATCAAGTCCCAAACACTGCAGCCTGTTACTCTAACCCAGTTGCAAACACTGCATGCTGTTAATCTAACCCAGTTCCCAAACAATGCAGGCTCTTACTCTAACCCAGTCCCAAACACTGCTGGCTGTTACTCTAACCCAGTCCCAAACACTGCAGGCTGTTACTCTAACCCAGTACCAAACACTGCTGGCTGTTACTCTCACCCAGTCCCAAACAATGCAGGCTGTTACTCTAACCCAGTCCCAAACAATGCAGGCTTTTACGCTATCCATGTCCGAAACACTGCAGACTGTTACACTAACCGAATCCCAAAAACTTCAGGCTTTTCTTCTAGCCCAGTCCCAAACAATGCAGGATGTTACTCTAACCCTGTATTAAACACTGAAGGCTGTTACTCTAACCGATTCCCAAACACTGCAGGCTGTTACTCTAACCCAGTGCTGAACACTGCAGGCTGTTACTCTAACCCAGTCCCAACCACTTCAGGCTGTTACTCTAACCCAGTGTCAAACACTGCAGGCAGTTACTCTAACCCAGTCCCAAACACAACAGGCTGTTTCTCTAAACCATTGCCAAACAATGCAGCCTATTACTCTAACCCAGTGCCAAACACTGCGGGCTGTTACTCTAACCCCCAGTCCCAAACACTGCAAATCAGTCCCAAACACTGCAGGCTGTTACTCAAACCCAATCCCAAACACTACAGGCTGTTACTCTAACCCAGTCCCAAACACTACAGGCTGTTACTCTAACCCAGTGCCGAACACTGCAGGCTGTTACTCTAACCCAGTACCAAACACTGCAGGCTGTTACTCTAACCCAGTATCAAACAATGCAGGCTGTTACTCTAACACAGTCCCAAACACTGCAGTCAGTTACTCTAACCCAGTCCCAAACACTGCAGCCTGTTACTCTAACCCAGTTGCAAACACTGCATGCTGTTAATCTAACCCAGTTCCCAAACAATGCAGGCTCATACTCTAACCCAGTCCCAAACACTGCTGGCTGTTACTCTAACCCACTCCCAAACACTGCAGGCTGTTACTCTAACCGAGTCCCAAACACTGCTGGCTGTTACTCTAACCCAGTCCCAAACACAACAGGCTGTTGCTCTAACCCATTGCCAAACCATGCAGCCTATTACTCTAACCCAGTGTCAAACACTGCGGGCTGTTACTCTAACCCCCAGTCCCAAACATTGCAAATCAGTCCCAAACACTGCAGGCTGTTACTCTAACCCAACCCCAAACACTAAAGGCTGTTACTCTAACCCAGTCCCAAACACTGCAGGCTGATACTCTAACTCAGTGCCGAACACTGCAGGCTGTTACTCTAACCCAGTACCAAACACTGCAGGCTGTTACTCTAACCCAGTATCAAACACTGCAGGCTGTTACTCTAACCCAGTTCCAAACACTGCAGGCAGTTACTCTAACCCAGTCCCAAACACTGCAGCCTGTTACTCCATCCCAGTCCCAAACACTGCAGCCTGTTACTCTAACCCAGTTGCAAACACTGCATGCTGTTAATCTAACCCAGTTCCCAAACAATGCTGGCTCATACTCTAACCCAGTCCCAAACACTGCTGGCTGTTACTCTAACCCAATCCCAAACACTGCAGGCTGTTACTCTAACCCAGTCCCAAACACTGCTGGCTGTTACTCTCACCCAGTCCCAAACAATGCAGGCTGTTACTCTAACCCAGTCCCAAACACTGCGGGCTGTTACTCAAACCCAGTCCCAAACACGGCAGGCTGTTACTCTAACCCAGTCCCAAACACTGCAGGCTGTTACTCTAACCCAGTGCCAAACAATGCATGTTGGTAATCTAACACAGTTCCCAACACTGGAAGGCCGTTACTCTAACCCAGTCCCAAACACTGCAGGCTCTTACTCTAACCCACTCCCAAAAGCTGCAGGCAGTTACTCGAACCCAGTCCCAAACACTGAAGGCTGTTACTCTAACCCAATCCCAAAAACTGCAGGCTGTCACTCTGACCCAGTGTCAAACCCTGGAGGCTGTTACTCTATCCCAGTCCCAAACAATACAGGCTGTTACTCTAACCCAGACCCAAACACTGACGGCTGTTACTCTAACGCAAACCCAAACACTGCAGGCTGTCGCTCTAACGCAGTCTCAAACACTGCAGGCTGTTACTCTAACCCAAACCCAAACACTGCAGGCTGTTACTCATACGCAAACCCAAACACTGCAGGCTGTTACTCTAACCAAGTCCCAAACACTGCAGTCTGTTACTCTAACCACCTCCCAAATACTGCAGGCTGTTACTCTAACCCATTCCCAAACTCTGCAGGCTCTTACTCTAACCCAATGCCAAACACTGCAGGCTGTTACTCTAACCCAGTCCCAAACAGTGCAGGCTGTTACTCTATCCATGTCCGAAACACTGCAGACTGTTACACTAACCGATTCCCAAACACTTCAGGCTGTTCTTCTAGCCCAGTCCCAAACAATGCAGGATGTTACTCTAACCCAGTTCCAAACACTGCAGGCTCTTACTCTAACGCAGTCCCAATCTCTGCAGGCTGTTACTCTAACCCAGTCCCAAACACTGCAGGCTCTTACTCTAACCCAGTACCAAACAATGCATGCTGTTACTCTAACCCTGTGTCAAACACTGCAGGCTGTTACTCTAACCCATTCCCAAACACTGCAGGCTGTTACTCTAACCCAGTGCCGAACACTGCAGGCTGTTACTCTAACCCAGTCCCAAACACTGCAGGCTGTTACTCTAACCCAGTATCAAACACTGCAGGCTGTTACTCTAACCCAGTCCCAAACACTGCAGGCAGTTACTCTAACCCAGTCCCAAACACTGCAGCCTGTTACTCCATCCCAGTCCCAAACACTGCAGCCTGTTACTCTAACCCAGTTGCAAACACTGAATGCTGTTACTCTAACCAAGTTCCCAAACACTGCAGGCTTTTACTCTAACCCAGCCCCAACCACTTCAGGCTGTTACTCTAACCCAGTGTCAAGCACTGCAGGCTGTTACTCTAACCCAGTCCCAAACACAACAGGCTGTTTCTCTAACCCATTGCCAAACAATGCAGCCTATTACTCTAACCCAGTGTCAAACACTGCGGGCTGTTACTCTAACCCCCAGTCCCAAACACTGCAAATCAATCCCAAACACTGCAGGCTGTTACTCTAAGCCAGTCCCAAACACTGCAGGCTGTTACTCTAACCAAGTCCTAAACACTGCAGTCTGTTACTCTAACCAGCTGCCAAATACTGCAGCCTGTTACTCTAACCCAGTTGCAAACACTGCATGCTGTTAATCTAACCCAGTTCCCAAACAATGCAGGCTCATACTCTAACCCAGTCCCAAACACTGCTGGCTGTTACTCTAACCCAGTCCCAAACACTGCAGGCTGTTACTCTAACCCAGTCCCAAACACTGCAGGCTTTTACTCTATTCATGTCCGAAACACTGCAGACTGTTACACTAACCGATGCCCAAACACTTCAGGCTGTTCTTCTAGCCCAGTCCCAAACAATGCAGGATGTTCCTCTAACCCAGTTCCAAACACTGCAGGCTCTTACTCTAACGCAGTCCCAATCTCTGCAGGCTGTTACTCTAACCCAGTCCCAAACACTGCAGGCTCTTACTCTAACCCAGTACCAAACAATGCATGCTGTTACTCTAACCCTGTGTAAAACACTGCAGGCTGTTACTCTAACCGATTCCCAAACACTGCAGGCTGTTATTCTATCCCAGTGCCGAACACTGCAGGCTGTTACTCTAACCCAGTCCCAAACACTGCAGGCTGTTACTCTAACCCAGTCCCAAACACTGCAGGCAGTTACTCTAACCCAGTCCCAAACACTGCAGCCTGTTACTCCATCCCAGTCCCAAACACTGCAGCCTGTTACTCTAACCCAGTTGCAAACACTGCATGCTGTTACTCTAACCAAGTTCCCAAACACTGCAGGCTTTTACTCTAACCCAGCCCCAACCACTTCAGGCTGTTACTCTAACCCAGTGTCAAACACTGCAGGCTGTTACTCTAACCCAGTCCCAAACACAACAGGCTGTTACTCTAACCCATTGCAAAACAATGCAGCCTATTACTCTAACCCAGTGTCAAACACTGCGGGCTGTTACACTAACCCCCAGTCCCAAACACTGCAAATCAGTACCAAACACTGCAGGCTGTTACTCTAACCCAATCCCAAACACTACAGGCTGTTACTCTAACCCAGTCCCAAACACTGCAGGCTGTTACTCTAACCCAGCGCCGAACACTGCAGGCTGTTACTCTAACCCAGTACCAAACACGGCAGGCTGTTACTCTAACTCAGTATCAAACACTGCAGGCTGTTACTCTAACCCAGTCCCAAACACTGCAGGCAGTTACTCTAACCCAGTCCCAAACACTGCAGCCTGTTACTCCATCCCAGTCCCAAACACTGCAGCCTGTTACTCTAACCCAGTTGCAAACACTGCGTGCTGTTAATCTAACCCAGTTCCCAAACAATGCAGGCTCATACTCTAACCCAGTCCCAAACACTGCTGGCTGTTACTCTAACCCAGTCCCAAACACTGCTGGCTGTTACTCTCACCCACTCCCAAACAATGCAGGCTGTTACTCTAACCCAGTCCCAAACACTGCGGGCTGTTACTCTAACCCAGTCCCAAACACTGCAGGCTGTTACTCTAACCCAGTCCCAAACACTGCAGGCTGTTACTCTAACCCAGTGCCAAACAATGCATGTTGGTAATCTAACACAGTTCCCAACACTGGAAGGCCGTTACTCTAACCCAGTCCCAAACACTGCAGGCTCTTACTCTAACCCACTCCCAAAAACTGCAGGCAGTTACTCGAACCCAGTCCCAAACACTGAAGGCTGTTACTCTAACCCAATCCCAAAAACTGCAGGCTGTCACTCTGACACAGTGTCAAACCCTGGAGGCTGTTACTCTATCCCAGTCCCAAACAATACAGGCTGTTACTCTAACCCAGACCCAAACACTGACGGCTGTTACTCTAACGCAAACCCAAACACTGCAGGCTGTCGCTCTAACGCAGTCTCAAACACTGCAGGCTGTTACTCTAACCCAAACCCAAACACTGCAGGCTGTTACTCATACGCAAACCCAAACCCTGCAGGCTGCAACTTTAACCGAGTCCCAAACACTGCAGTCTGTTACTCTAACCACCTCCCAAATACTGCAGGCTGTTACTCTAACCCATTCCCAAACTCTGCAGGCTCTTACTCTAACCCAATGCCAAACACTGCAGGCTGTTACTCTAACCCAGTCCCAAACACTGCAGGCTTTTACTCTATCCATGTCCGAAACACGGCAGACTGTTACACTAACCGATTCCCAAACACTTCAGGCTGTTCTTCTAGCCCAGTCCCAAACAATGCAGGATGATACTCTAACCCAGTTCCAAACACTGCAGGCTCTTACTCTAACGCAGTCCCAATCTCTGCAGGCTGTTACTCTAACCCAGTCCCAAACACTGCAGGCTCTTACTCTAACCCAGTACCAAACAATGCATGCTGTTACTCTAACCCTGTGTCAAACACTGCAGGCTGTTACTCTAACCCATTCCCAAACACTGCAGGCTGTTACTCTAACCCAGTGCCGAACACTGCAGTCTGTTACTCTAACCCAGTCCCAAACACTGCAGGCAGTTACTCTAACCCAGTCCCAAACACTGCAGCCTGTTACTCCATCCCAGTCCCAAACACTGCAGCCTGTTACTCTAACCCAGTTGCAAACACTGCATGCTGTTACTCTAACCAAGTTCCCAAACACTGCAGGCTTTTACTCTAACCCAGTCCCAACCACTTCAGGCTGTTACTCTAACCCAGTGTCAAACACTGCAGGCTGTTACTCTAACCCAGTCCCAAACACAACAGGCTGTTACTCTAACCCATTGCCAAACAATGCAGCCTATTACTCTAACCCAGTGTCAAACACTGCGGGCTGTTACTCTAACCCCCAGTCCCAAACACTGCAAATCAATCCCAAACACTGCAGGCTGTTACTCTAACCAATCCCAAACACTACAGGCTGTTACTCTAACCCAGTCCCAAACACTGCAGGCTGTTACTCTAACCAAGTCCTAAACACTGCAGTCTGTTACTCTAACCAGCTGCCAAATACTGCAGGCTGTTACTCTAACCATGTCCGAAAAACTGAAGGCTGTTACTCTATCCCTGTCCCAAATACTGCTGGCTGTTAATCTAACAAAGTGTCAAACACTGCAGTCTTTTACTCTAACCAGTGTCAACACTGCAGGTTGTTACTCTAACCCAGTCCCAAAGACTGCAGGCTGTTACTCTAACCCAGTGCCAAACAATGCAGGCTGTTACTCTAACTCAGTACCAAACAATGCATGCTGCTACTCTAACCCTGTGTCAAACACTGCAGGCTGTTACTCTAACCCATTCCCAAACACTGCAGGCTCTTACTCTAACCCAGTGCCGAAAACTGCAGGCTGTTACTCTAATCAAACCCAAACATTGCAGCCTGTTACTCTAACCCAGTTGCAAACACTGCATGCTGTTACTCTAACCCAGTCCCAAACACTGAAGGCTGTTACTCTAACCCAGTCCCAAACACTGCTGGCTGTTACTCTCACCCAGTCCAAAACAATGCAGGCTGTTACTCTAACCAAGTCCCAAACACTGCAGTCTGTTACTCTAACCACTTCCAAAATACTGCAGGCTGTTACTCTAACCCATTCCCAAACACTGCAGGCTCTTACTCTAACCCAATGCCAAACACTGCAGGCTGTTACTCTAACCCAGTCCCAAACACTGCAGGCTGTTACTCTATCCATGTCCGAAACACTGCAGACTGTTACACTAACCGATTCCCAAACACTTCAGGCTGTTCTTCTAGCCCAGTCCCAAACAATGCAGGATGTTACTCTAACCCAGTTCCAAACACTGCAGGCTCTTACTCTAACGCAGTCCCAATCTCTGCAGGCTGTTACTCTAACCCAGTCCCAAACACTGCAGGCTCTTACTCTAACCCAGTACCAAACAATGCATGCTGTTACTCTAACCCTGTCTTAAACACTGCAGGCTGTTACTCTAACCGATTCCCAAACACTGTAGGCTGTTGCTCTATCCCAGTGCCGAACACTGCAGGCTCTTGCTCTAACCCAGTCCCAAACACTGCAGGCTGTTACTCTAACCCTGTCTTAAACACTGCAGGCAGTTACTCTAACCCAGTCCCAAACACTGCAGCCTGTTACTCCATCCCAGTCCCAAACACTGCAGCCTGTTACTCTAACCCAATTGCAAACACTGCATGCTGTTACTCTAACCAAGTTCCCAAACACTGCAGGCTTTTACTCTAACCCAGCCCCAACCACTTCAGGCTGTTACTCTAACACAGTGTCAAACACTGCAGGCTGTTACTCTAACCCAGTCCCAAACACAACAGGCTGTTACTCTAACCCATTGCCAAACAATGCAGCCTATTACTCTAACCCAGTGTCAAACACTGCGGGCTGTTACTCTAACCCCCTGTCCCAAACACTGCAAATCAATCCCAAGCACTGCAGCCTGTTACTCTAACCAATCCCAAACACTACAGGCTGTTACTCTAACCCAGTCCCAAACACTGCAGGCTGTTACTCTAACCAAGTCCTAAACACTGCAGTCTGTTACTCTAACCAGCTGCCAAATACTGCAGGCTGTTACTCTAACCATGTCCGAAAAACTGAAGGCTGTTACTCTATCCCTGTCCCAAATACTGCTGGCTGTTACTCTAACAAAGTGTCAAACACTGCAGGCTTTTACTCTAACCAGTGCCGAACACTGCAGGCTGTTACTCTAACCCAGTGTCAAACAATGCAGGCTGTTACTCTAACCCAGTACCAAACAATGCATGCTGTTACTCTAACCCTGTGTCAAACACTGCAGGCTGTTACTCTAACCCATTCCCAAACACTGCAGGCTCTTACTCTAACCCAGTGCCGAAAACTGCAGGCTGTTACTCTAATCAAGTCCCAAACATTGCAGCCTGTTACTCTAACCCAGTTGCAAACACTGCATGCTGTTAATCTAACCCAGTTCCCAAACAATGCAGGCTCTTACTCTAACCCAGTCCCAAACACTGCTGGCTGTTACTCTAACCCAGTCCCAAACACTGAAGGCTGTTACTCTAACACAGTCCCAAACACTGCTGGCTGTTACTCTCACCCAGTCCCAAACAATGCAGGCAGTTACTCTAACCAATTCCCAAACACTGCAGTCTGTTACTCTAACCACCTCCCAAATACTGCAGGCTGTTACTCTAACCCATTCCCAAACACTGACGGCTGTTACTCTAACGCAAACCCAAACACTGCAGGCTGTCGCTCTAACGCAGTCTCAAACACTGCAGGCTGTTACTCTAACCCAAACCCAAACACTGCAGGCTGTTACTCATACGCAAACCCAAACACTGCAGGCTGTTACTCTAACCAAGTCCCAAACACTGCAGTCTGTTACTCTAACCACCTCCCAAATACTGCAGGCTGTTACTCTAACCCATTCCCAAACTCTGCAGGCTCTTACTCTAACCCAATGCCAAACACTGCAGGCTGTTACTCTAACCCAGTCCCAAACAGTGCAGGCTGTTACTCTATCCATGTCCGAAACACTGCAGACTGTTACACTAACCGATTCCCAAACACTTCAGGCTGTTCTTCTAGCCCAGTCCCAAACAATGCAGGATGTTACTCTAACCCAGTTCCAAACACTGCAGGCTCTTACTCTAACGCAGTCCCAATCTCTGCAGGCTGTTACTCTAACCCAGTCCCAAACACTGCAGGCTCTTACTCTAACCCAGTACCAAACAATGCATGCTGTTACTCTAACCCTGTGTCAAACACTGCAGGCTGTTACTCTAACCCATTCCCAAACACTGCAGGCTGTTACTCTAACCCAGTGCCGAACACTGCAGGCTGTTACTCTAACCCAGTCCCAAACACTGCAGGCTGTTACTCTAACCCAGTATCAAACACTGCAGGCTGTTACTCTAACCCAGTCCCAAACACTGCAGGCAGTTACTCTAACCCAGTGCCAAACACTGCAGCCTGTTACTCCATCCCAGTCCCAAACACTGCAGCCTGTTACTCTAACCCAGTTGCAAGCACTGAATGCTGTTACTCTAACCAAGTTCCCAAACACTGCAGGCTTTTACTCTAACCCAGCCCCAACCACTTCAGGCTGTTACTCTAACCCAGTGTCAAACACTGCAGGCTGTTACTCTAACCCAGTCCCAAACACAACAGGCTGTTACTCTAACCCATTGCCAAACAATGCAGCCTATTACTCTAACCCAGTGTCAAACACTGCGGGCTGTTACTCTAACCCCCAGTCCCAAACACTGCAAATCAATCCCAAACACTGCAGGCTGTTACTCTAACCAATCCCAAACACTACAGGCTGTTACTCTAACCCAGTCCCAAACACTGCAGGCTGTTACTCTAACCAAGTCCTAAACACTGCAGTCTGTTACTCTAACCAGCTGCCAAATACTGCAGCCTGTTACTCTAACCCAGTTGCAAACACTGCATGCTGTTAATCTAACCCAGTTCCCAAACAATGCAGGCTCATACTCTAACCCAGTCCCAAACACTGCTGGCTGTTACTCTAACCCAGTCCCAAACACTGCAGGCTGTTACTCTAACCCAGTCCCAAACACTGCAGGCTTTTACTCTATCCATGTCCGAAACACTGCAGACTGTTACACTAACCGATTCCCAAACACTTCAGGCTGTTCTTCTAGCCCAGTCCCAAACAATGCAGGATGTTCCTCTAACCCAGTTCCAAACACTGCAGGCTCTTACTCTAACGCAGTCCCAATCTCTGCAGGCTGTTACTCTAACCCAGTCCCAAACACTGCAGGCTCTTACTCTAACCAAGTACCAAACAATGCATGCTGTTACTCTAACCCTGTGTAAAACACTGCAGGCTGTTACTCTAACCGATTCCCAAACACTGCAGGCTGTTACTCTATCCCAGTGCCGAACACTGCAGGCTGTTACTCTAACCCAGTCCCAAACACTGCAGGCTGTTACTCTAACCCAGTCCCAAACACTGCAGGCAGTTACTCTAACCCAGTCCCAAACACTGCAGCCTGTTACTCCATCCCAGTCCCAAACACTGCAGCCTGTTACTCTAACCCAGTTGCAAACACTGCATGCTGTTACTCTAACCAAGTTCCCAAACACTGCAGGCTTTTACTCTAACCCAGCCCCAACCACTTCAGGCTGTTACTCTAACCCAGTGTCAAACACTGCAGGCTGTTACTCTAACCCAGTCCCAAACACAACAGGCTGTTACTCTAACCCATTGCAAAACAATGCAGCCTATTACTCTAACCCAGTGTCAAACACTGCGGGCTGTTACACTAACCCCCAGTCCCAAACACTGCAAATCAGTCCCAAACACTGCAGGCTGTTACTCTAACCCAATCCCAAACACTACAGGCTGTTACTCTAACCCAGTCCCAAACACTGCAGGCTGTTACTCTAACCCAGCGCCGAACACAGCAGGCTGTTACTCTAACCCAGTACCAAACACGGCAGGCTGTTACTCTAACTCAGTATCAAACACTGCAGGCTGTTACTCTAACCCAGTCCCAAACACTGCAGGCAGTTACTCTAACCCAGTCCCAAACACTGCAGCCTGTTACTCCATCCCAGTCCCAAACACTGCAGCCTGTTACTCTAACCCAGTTGCAAACACTGCATGCTGTTAATCTAACCCAGTTCCCAAACAATGCAGGCTCATACTCTAACCCAGTCCCAAACACTGCTGTCTGTTACTCTAACCCAGTCCCAAACACTGCTGGCTGTTACTCTCACCCACTCCCAAACAATGCAGGCTGTTACTCTAACCCAGTCCCAAACACTGCGGGCTGTTACTCTAACCCAGTCCCAAACACTGCTGGCTGTTACTCTAACCCAGTCCCAAACACTGCAGGCTGTTACTCTAACCCAGTGCCAAACAATGCATGTTGGTAATCCAACACAGTTCCCAACACTGGAAGGCCGTTACTCTAACCCAGTCCCAAACACTGCAGGCTCTTACTCTAACCCACTCCCAAAAACTGCAGGCAGTTACTCGAACCCAGTCCCAAACACTGAAGGCTGTTACTCTAACCCAATCCCAAAAACTGCAGGCTGTCACTCTGACACAGTGTCAAACCCTGGAGGCTGTTACTCTATCCCAGTCCCAAACAATACAGGCTGTTACTCTAACCCAGACCCAAACACTGACGGCTGTTACTCTAACGCAAACCCAAACACTGCAGGCTGTCGCTCTAACGCAGTCTCAAACACTGCAGGCTGTTACTCTAACCCAAACCCAAACACTGCAGGCTGTTACTCATACGCAAACCCAAACCCTGCAGGCTGCAACTTTAACCGAGTCCCAAACACTGCAGTCTGTTACTCTAACCACCTCCCAAATACTGCAGGCTGTTACTCTAACCCATTCCCAAACTCTGCAGGCTCTTACTCTAACCCAATGCCAAACACTGCAGGCTGTTACTCTAACCCAGTCCCAAACACTGCAGGCTTTTACTCTATCCATGTGCGAAACACGGCAGACTGTTACACTAACCGATTCCCAAACACTTCAGGCTGTTCTTCTAGCCCAGTCCCAAACAATGCAGGATGATACTCTAACCCAGTTCCAAACACTGCAGGCTCTTACTCTAACGCAGTCCCAATCTCTGCAGGCTGTTACTCTAACCCAGTCCCAAACACTGCAGGCTCTTACTCTAACCCAGTACCAAACAATGCATGCTGTTACTCTAACCCTGTGTAAAACACTGCAGGCTGTTACTCTAACCCATTCCCAAACACTGCAGGCTGTTACTCTAACCCAGTGCCGAACACTGCAGTCTGTTACTCTAACCCAGTCCCAAACACTGCAGGCAGTTACTCTAACCCAGTCCCAAACACTGCAGCCTGTTACTCCATCCCAGTCCCAAACACTGCAGCCTGTTACTCTAACCCAGTTGCAAACACTGCATGCTGTTACTCTAACCAAGTTCACAAACACTGCAGGCTTTTACTCTAACCCAGTCCCAACCACTTCAGGCTGTTACTCTAACCCAGTGTCAAACACTGCAGGCTGTTACTCTAACCCAGTCCCAAACACAACAGGCTGTTACTCTAACCCATTGTCAAACAATGCAGCCTATTACTCTAACCCAGTGTCAAACACTGCGGGCTGTTACTCTAACCCCCAGTCCCAAACACTGCAAATCAATCCCAAACACTGCAGGCTGTTACTCTAACCAATCCCAAACACTGCAGGCTGTTACTCTAACCCAGTCCCAAACACTGCAGGCTGTTACTCTAACCAGTGTCAACACTGCAGGTTGTTACTCTAACCCATTCCCAAACACTGCAGGCTCTTACTCTAACCCAGTGCCGAAAACTGCAGGCTGTTACTCAAATCAAACCCAAACATTGCAGCCTGTTACTCTAACTCAGTTGCAAACACTGCATGCTGTTAATCTAACCCAGTTCCCAAACAATGCAGGCTCTTACTCTAACCCAGTCCCAAACACTGCTGGCTGTTACTCTAACCCAGTCCCAAACACTGAAGGCTGTTACTCTAACCCAGTCCCAAACAGTGCAGGCTGTTACTCTATCCATGTCCGAAACACTGCAGACTGTTACACTAACCGATTCCCAAACACTTCAGGCTGTTCTTCTAGCCCAGTCCCAAACAATGCAGGATGTTACTCTAACCCAGTTCCAAACACTGCAGGCTCTTACTCTAACGCAGTCCCAATCTCTGCAGGCTGTTACTCTAACCCAGTCCCAAACACTGCAGGCCCTTACTCTAACCCAGTACCAAACAATGCATGCTGTTACTCTAACCCTGTCTTAAACACTGCAGGCTGTTACTCTAACCGATTCCCAAACACTGTAGGCTGTTGCTCTATCCCAGTGCCGAACACTGCAGGCTCTTGCTCTAACCCAGTCCCAAACACTGCAGGCTGTTACTCTAACCCTGTCTTAAACACTGCAGGCAGTTACTCTAACCCAGTCCCAAACACTGCAGCCTGTTACTCCATCCCAGTCCCAAACACTGCAGCCTGTTACTCTAACCCAATTGCAAACACTGCATGCTGTTACTCTAACCAAGTTCCCAAACACTGCAGGCTTTTACTCTAACCCAGCCCCAACCACTTCAGGCTGTTACTCTAACCCAGTGTCAAACACTGCAGGCTGTTACTCTAACCCAGTCCCAAACACAACAGGCTGTTACTCTAACCCATTGCCAAACAATGCAGCCTATTACTCTAACCCAGTGTCAAACACTGCGGGCTGTTACTCTAACCCCCTGTCCCAAACACTGCAAATCAATCCCAAGCACTGCAGCCTGTTACTCTAACCAATCCCAAACACTACAGGCTGTTACTCTAACCCAGTCCCAAACACTGCAGGCTGTTACTCTAACCAAGTCCTAAACACTGCAGTCTGTTACTCTAACCAGCTGCCAAATACTGCAGGCTGTTACTCTAACCATGTCCGAAAAACTGAAGGCTGTTACTCTATCCCTGTCCCAAATACTGCTGGCTGTTACTCTAACAAAGTGTCAAACACTGCAGGCTTTTACTCTAACCAGTGCCGAACACTGCAGGCTGTTACTCTAACCCAGTGTCAAACAATGCAGGCTGTTACTCTAACCCAGTACCAAACAATGCATGCTGTTACTCTAACCCTGTGTCAAACACTGCAGGCTGTTACTCTAACCCATTCCCAAACACTGCAGGCTCTTACTCTAACCCAGTGCCGAAAACTGCAGGCTGTTACTCTAATCAAGTCCCAAACATTGCAGCCTGTTACTCTAACCCAGTTGCAAACACTGCATGCTGTTAATCTAACACAGTTCCCAAACAATGCAGGCTCTTACTCTAACCCAGTCCCAAACACTGCTGGCTGTTACTCTAACCCAGTCCCAAACACTGAAGGCTGTTACTCTAACCCAGTCCCAAACACTGCTGGCTGTTACTCTCACCCAGTCCCAAACAATGCAGGCTGTTACTCTAACCAATTCCCAAACACTGCAGTCTGTTACTCTAACCACCTCCCAAATACTGCAGGCTGTTACTCTAACCCATTCCCAAACACTGCAGGCTCTTACTCTAACCCAATGCCAAACACTGCAGGTTGTTACTCTAACCCAGTCCCAAACACTGCAGGCTGTTACTCTATCCATGTCCGAAACACTGCAGACTGTGACACTAACCGATTCCCAAACACTTCAGGCTGTTCTTCTAGCCCAGTCCCAAACAATGCAGGATGTTCCTCTAACCCAGTTCCAAACGCTGCAGGCTCTTACTCTAACCCAGTCCCAATCTCTGCAGGCTGTTACTCTAACCCAGTCCCAAACACTGCAGGAACTTACTCTAACCCAGTACCAAACAATGCATGCTGTTACTCTAACCCTGTGTAAAACGCTGCAGGCTGTTACTCTAACCGATTCCCAAACACTGCAGGCTGTTACTCTATCCCAGTGCCGAACACTGCAGGCTGTTACTCTAACCCAGTCCTAAACACTGCAGGCTGTTACTCCATCCCAGTCCCAAACACTGCAGGCTGTTACTCTAACCCAGTCCCAAACACTGCATGCTGTTACTCTAACCAAGTTCCCAAACACTGCAGGCTTTTACTCTAACCCAGCCCCAAACACTTCAGGCTGTTACTCTAACCCAGTGTCAAACACTGCAGGCTGTTACTCTAACCCAGTCCCAAACACAACAGGCTGTTACTCTAACCCATTGCCAAACAATGCAGCCTATTACTCTAACCCAGTGTCAAACACTGCGGGCTGTTACACTAACCCCCAGTCCCAAACACTGCAAATCAGTCCCAAACACTGCAGGCTGTTACTCTAACCCAGTCCCAAACACAACAGGCTGTTACTCTAACCCATTGCCAAACAATGAATCCTATTACTCTAACCCAGTGTCAAACACTGCAGGCTGTTACTCTAACCCAGTCCCAAACACAACAGGCTGTTACTCTAACCCATTGCCAAACAATGCAGCCTATTACTCTAACCCAGTGTCAAACACTGCGGGCTGTTACACTAACCCCCAGTCCCAAACACTGCAAATCAGTCCCAAACACTGCAGGCTGTTACTCTAACCCAATCCCAAACACTACAGGCTGTTACTCTAACCCAGTCCCAAACACTGCATGCTGTTACTCTAACCCAAAACCGAACACTGCAGGCTGTTACTCTAACCCAGTACCAAACACTGCAGGCTGTTACTCTAACTCAGTATCAAACACTGCAGGCTGTTACTCTAACCCAGTCCCAAACACTGCAGGCAGTTACTCTAACCCAGTCCCAAACACTGCAGCCTGTTACTCCATCCCAGTCCCAAACACTGCAGCCTGTTACTCTAACCCAGTTGCAAACACTGCATGCTGTTAATCTAACCCAGTTCCCAAACAATGCAGGCTCATACTCTAACCCAGTCCCAAACACTGCTGGCTGTTACTCTAACCCAGTCCCAAACACTGCAGGCTGTTACTCTAACCCAATCACAAACACTGCTGGCTGTTACTCTCACCCACTCCCAAACAATGCAGGCTGTTACTCTAACCCAGTCCCAAACACTGCGGGCTGTTACTCTAACGCAGTCCCAAACACTGCAGGCTGTTACTCTAACCCAGTCCCAAACACTGCAGGCTGTTACTCTAACCCAGTGCCAAACAATGCATGTTGGTAATCTAACACAGTTCCCAACACTGGAAGGCCGTTACTCTAACCCAGTCCCAAACACTGCAGGCTCTTACTCTAACCCACTCCCAAAAACTGCAGGCAGTTACTCGAACCCAGTCCCAAACACTGAAGGCTGTTACTCTAACCCAATCCCAAAAACTGCAGGCTGTCACTCTGACACAGTGTCAAACCCTGGAGGCTGTTACTCTATCCCAGTCCCAAACAATACAGGCTGTTACTCTAACCCAGACCAAAACACTGACGGCTGTTACTCTAACGCAAACCCAAACACTGCAGGCTGTCGCTCTAACGCAGTCTCAAACACTGCAGGCTGTTACTCTAACCCAAACCCAAACACTGCAGGCTGTTACTCATACGCAAACCCAAACACTGCAGGCTGTTACTTTAACCGAGTCCCAAACACTGCAGTCTGTTACTCTAACCACCTCCCAAATACTGCAGGCTGTTACTCTAACCCATTCCCAAACTCTGCAGGCTCTTACTCTAACCCAATGCCAAACACTGCAGGCTGTTACTCTAACCCAGTCCCAAACACTGCAGGCTTTTACTCTATCCATGTCCGAAACACTGCAGACTGTTACACTAACCGATTCCCAAACACTTCAGGCTGTTCTTCTAGCCCAGTCCCAAACAATGCAGGATGTTACTCTAACCCAGTTCCAAACACTGCAGGCTCTTACTCTAATGCAGTCCCAATCTCTGCAGGCTGTTACTCTAACCCTGTCTTAAACACTGCAGGCTGTTACTCTAACCGATTCCCAAACACTGCAGTCTGTTACTCTATCCCAGTGCCGAACACTGCAGGCTGTTGCTCTAACCCAGTCCCAAACACTGCATGCTGTTACTCTAACCAAGTTCACAAACACTGCAGGCTTTTACTCTAACCCATTCCCAACCACTTCAGGCTGTTACTCTAACCCAGTGTCAAACACTGCAGGCTGTTACTCTAACCCAGTTCCAAACACAACAGGCTGTTACTCTAACCCATTGCCAAACAATGCAGACTATTACTCCAACCCAGTGTCAAACACTGCGGGCTGTTACTCTAACCCCCAGTCCCAAACACTGCAAATCAATCCCAAACACTGCAGGCTGTTACTCTAACCAATCCCAAACACTACAGGCTGTTACTCTAACCCAGTCCCAAACACTGCAGGCTGTTACTCTAACCAAGTCCTAAACACTGCAGTCTGTTACTCTAACCAGCTGCCAAATACTGCAGGCTGTTACTCTAACCAAGTCCGAAAAACTGAAGGCTGTTACTCTATCCCTGTCCCAAATACTGCTGGCTGTTAATCTAACAAAGTGTCAAACACTGCAGGCTTTTACTCTAACCAGTGTCAACACTGCAGGCTGTTACTCTAACCCAGTCCCAAAGACTGCAGGCTGTTACTCTAACCCAGTGCCAAACAAAGCAGGCTGTTACTCTAACCCAGTACCAAACAATGCATGCTGTTACTCTAACCCTGTGTCAAACACTGCAGGCTGTTACTCTAACCCATTCCCAAACACTGCAGGCTCTTACTCTAACCCAGTGCCGAAAACTGCAGGCTGTTACTCTAATCAAGTCCCAAACATTGCAGCCTGTTACTCTAAACCAGTTGCAAACACTGCATGCTGTTAATCTAACCCAGTTCCCAAACAATGCAGGCTCTTACTCTAACCCAGTCCCAAACACTGCTGGCTGTTACTCTAACCCAGTCCCAAACACTGAAGGCTGTTACTCTAACACAGTCCCAAACACTGCTGGCTGTTACTCTCACCCAGTCCCAAACAATGCAGGCTGTTACTCTAACCAAGTCCCAAACACTGCAGTCTGTTACTCTAACCACTTCCAAAATACTGCAGGCTGTTACTCTAACCCATTCCCAAACACTGCAGGCTCTTACTCTAACCCAATGCCAAACACTGCAGGCTGTTACTCTAACAAAGTCCCAAACACTGCAGGCTGTTACTCTATCCATGTCCGAAACACTGCAGACTGTTACACTAACCGATTCCCAAACACTTCAGGCTGTTCTTCTAGCCCAGTCCCAAACAATGCAGGATGTTACTCTAACCCAGTTCCAAACACTGCAGGCTCTTACTTTAACGCAGTCCCAATCTCTGCAGGCTGTTACTCTAACCCAGTCCCAAACACTGCAGGCTCTTACTCTAACCCATTACCAAACAATGCATGCTGTTACTCTAACCCTGTCTTAAACACTGCAGGCTGTTACTCTAACCGATTCCCAAACACTGCAGGCTGTTACTCTATCCCAGTGCCGAACAGTGCAGGCTGTTGCTCTAACCCAGTCCCAAACACTGCAGGCTGTTACTCTAACCCAGTATCAAACACTGCAGGCTGTTACTCTAACCCAGTCCCAAACACTGCAGGCAGTTACTCTAACCCAGTCCCAAACACTGCAGCCTGTTACTCCATCCCAGTCCCAAACACTGCAGCCTGTTACTCTAACCCAATTGCAAACACTGCATGCTGTTACTCTAACCAAGTTCCCAAACACTGCAGGCTTTTACTCTAACCCAGCCCCAACCACTTCAGGCTGTTACTCTAACCCAGTGTCAAACACTGCAGGCTGTTACTCTAACCCAGTCCCAAACACTGCGGGCTGTTACTCTAACCCCCAGTCCCAAACACTGCAAATCAATCCCAAACACTGCAGGCTGTTACTCTAACCAATCCCAAACACTACAGGCTGTTACTCTAACCCAGTCCCAAACACTGCAGGCTGTTACTCTAACCAAGTCCTAAACACTGCAGTCTGTTACTCTAACCAGCTGCCAAATACTGCAGGCTGTTACTCTAACCATGTCCGAAAAACTGAAGGCTGTTACTCTATCCCTGTCCCAAATACTGCTGGCTGTTACTCTAACAAAGTGTCAAACACTGCAGGCTTTTACTCTAACCACTTCCAAAATACTGCAGGCTGTTACTCTAACCCATTCCCAAACACTGCAGGCTCTTACTCTAACCCAATGCCAAACACTGCAGGCTGTTACTCTAACAAAGTCCCAAACACTGCAGGCTGTTACTCTATCCATGTCCGAAACACTGCAGACTGTTACACTAACCGATTCCCAAACACTTCAGGCTGTTCTTCTAGCCCAGTCCCAAACAATGCAGGATGTTAGTCTAACCCAGTTCCAAACACTGCAGGCTCTTACTTTAACGAAGTCCCAATCTCTGCAGGCTGTTACTCTAACCCAGTCCCAAACACTGCAGGCTCTTACTCTAACCCATTACCAAACAATGCATGCTGTTACTCTAACCCTGTCTTAAACACTGCAGGCTGTTACTCTAACCGATTCCCAAACACTGCAGGCTGTTACTCTATCCCAGTGCCGAACAGTGCAGGCTGTTGCTCTAACCCAGTCCCAAACACTGCAGGCTGTTACTCTAACCCAGTATCAAACACTGCAGGCTGTTACTCTAACCCAGTCCCAAACACTGCAGGCAGTTACTCTAACCCAGTCCCAAACACTGCAGCCTGTTACTCCATCCCAGTCCCAAACACTGCAGCCTGTTACTCTAACCCAATTGCAAACACTGCATGCTGTTACTCTAACCAAGTTCCCAAACACTGCAGGCATTTACTCTAACCCAGCCCCAACCACTTCAGGCTGTTACTCTAACCCAGTGTCAAACACTGCAGGCTGTTACTCTAACCCAGTCCCAAACACTGCGGGCTGTTACTCTAACCCCCAGTCCCAAACACTGCAAATCAATCCCAAACACTGCAGGCTGTTACTCTAACCAATCCCAAACACTACAGGCTGTTACTCTAACCCAGTCCCAAACACTGCAGGCTGTTACTCTAACCAAGTCCTAAACACTGCAGGCTGTTACTCTAACCATGTCCGAAAAACTGAAGGCTGTTACTCTATCCCTGTCCCAAATACTGCTGGCTGTTACTCTAACAAAGTGTCAAACACTGCAGGCTTTTACTCTAACCAGTGCCGAACACTGCAGGCTGTTACTCTAACCCAGTGTCAAACAATGCAGGCTGTTACTCTAACCCAGTCCCAAACAGGGCAGGCTGTTACTCTATCCATGTCCGAAACACTGCAGACTGTTACACTAACCGAATCCCACACACTTCAGGCTGTTCTTCTAGCCCAGTCCCAAACAATGCAGGATGTTACTCTAACCCAGTTCCAAACACTGCAGGCTCTTACTCTAACGCAGTCCCAATCTCTGCAGGCTGTTACTCTAACCCAGTCGCAAACACTGCAGGCTCTTACTCTAACCCAGTACCAAACAATGCATGCTGTTACTCTAACCCTGTCTTAAACACTGCAGGCTGTTACTCTAACCGATTCCCAAACACTGTAGGCTGTTGCTCTATCCCAGTGCCGAACACTGCAGGCTCTTGCTCTAACCCAGTCCCAAACACTGCAGGCTGTTACTCTAACCCTGTCTTAAACACTGCAGGCAGTTACTCTAACCCAGTCCCAAACACTGCAGCCTGTTACTCCATCCCAGTCCCAAACACTGCAGCCTGTTACTCTAACCCAATTGCAAACACTGCATGCTGTTACTCTAACCAAGTTCCCAAACACTGCAGGCTTTTACTCTAACCCAGCCCCAACCACTTCAGGCTGTTACTCTAACCCAGTGTCAAACACTGCAGGCTGTTACTCTAACCCAGTCCCAAACACAACAGGCTGTTACTCTAACCCATTGCCAAACAATGCAGCCTATTACTCTAACCCAGTGTCAAACACTGCGGGCTGTTACTCTAACCCCCTGTCCCAAACACTGCAAATCAATCCCAAGCACTGCAGCCTGTTACTCTAACCAATCCCAAACACTACAGGCTGTTACTCTAACCCAGTCCCAAACACTGCAGGCTGTTACTCTAACCAAGTCCTAAACACTGCAGTCTGTTACTCTAACCAGCTGCCAAATACTGCAGGCTGTTACTCTAACCATGTCCGAAAAACTGAAGGCTGTTACTCTATCCCTGTCCCAAATACTGCTGGCTGTTACTCTAACAAAGTGTCAAACACTGCAGGCTTTTACTCTAACCAGTGCCGAACACTGCAGGCTGTTACTCTAACCCAGTGTCAAACAATGCAGGCTGTTACTCTAACCCAGTACCAAACAATGCATGCTGTTACTCTAACCCTGTGTCAAACACTGCAGGCTGTTACTCTAACCCATTCCCAAACACTGCAGGCTCTTACTCTAACCCAGTGCCGAAAACTGCAGGCTGTTACTCTAATCAAGTCCCAAACATTGCAGCCTGTTACTCTAACCCAGTTGCAAACACTGCATGCTGTTAATCTAACCCAGTTCCCAAACAATGCAGGCTCTTACTCTAACCCAGTCCCAAACACTGCTGGCTGTTACTCTAACCCAGTCCCAAACACTGAAGGCTGTTACTCTAACCCAGTCCCAAACACTGCTGGCTGTTACTCTCACCCAGTCCCAAACAATGCAGGCTGTTACTCTAACCAATTCCCAAACACTGCAGTCTGTTACTCTAACCACCTCCCAAATACTGCAGGCTGTTACTCTAACCCATTCCCAAACACTGCAGGCTCTTACTCTAACCCAATGCCAAACACTGCAGGTTGTTACTCTAACCCAGTCCCAAACACTGCAGGCTGTTACTCTATCCATGTCCGAAACACTGCAGACTGTGACACTAACCGATTCCCAAACACTTCAGGCTGTTCTTCTAGCCCAGTCCCAAACAATGCAGGATGTTCCTCTAACCCAGTTCCAAACGCTGCAGGCTCTTACTCTAACCCAGTCCCAATCTCTGCAGGCTGTTACTCTAACCCAGTCCCAAACACTGCAGGAACTTACTCTAACCCAGTACCAAACAATGCATGCTGTTACTCTAACCCTGTGTAAAACGCTGCAGGCTGTTACTCTAACCGATTCCCAAACACTGCAGGCTGTTACTCTATCCCAGTGCCGAACACTGCAGGCTGTTACTCTAACCCAGTCCTAAACACTGCAGGCTGTTACTCCATCCCAGTCCCAAACACTGCAGGCTGTTACTCTAACCCAGTCCCAAACACTGCATGCTGTTACTCTAACCAAGTTCCCAAACACTGCAGGCTTTTACTCTAACCCAGCCCCAAACACTTCAGGCTGTTACTCTAACCCAGTGTCAAACACTGCAGGCTGTTACTCTAACCCAGTCCCAAACACAACAGGCTGTTACTCTAACCCATTGCCAAACAATGCAGCCTATTACTCTAACCCAGTGTCAAACACTGCGGGCTGTTACACTAACCCCCAGTCCCAAACACTGCAAATCAGTCCCAAACACTGCAGGCTGTTACTCTAACCCAGTCCCAAACACAACAGGCTGTTACTCTAACCCATTGCCAAACAATGAATCCTATTACTCTAACCCAGTGTCAAACACTGCAGGCTGTTACTCTAACCCAGTCCCAAACACAACAGGCTGTTACTCTAACCCATTGCCAAACAATGCAGCCTATTACTCTAACCCAGTGTCAAACACTGCGGGCTGTTACACTAACCCCCAGTCCCAAACACTGCAAATCAGTCCCAAACACTGCAGGCTGTTACTCTAACCCAATCCCAAACACTACAGGCTGTTACTCTAACCCAGTCCCAAACACTGCATGCTGTTACTCTAACCCAAAACCGAACACTGCAGGCTGTTACTCTAACCCAGTACCAAACACTGCAGGCTGTTACTCTAACTCAGTATCAAACACTGCAGGCTGTTACTCTAACCCAGTCCCAAACACTGCAGGCAGTTACTCTAACCCAGTCCCAAACACTGCAGCCTGTTACTCCATCCCAGTCCCAAACACTGCAGCCTGTTACTCTAACCCAATCACAAACACTGCTGGCTGTTACTCTCACCCACTCCCAAACAATGCAGGCTGTTACTCTAACCCAGTCCCAAACACTGCGGGCTGTTACTCTAACCCAGTCCCAAACACTGCAGGCTGTTACTCTAACCCAGTCCCAAACACTGCAGGCTGTTACTCTAACCCAGTGCCAAACAATGCATGTTGGTAATCTAACACAGTTCCCAACACTGGAAGGCCGTTACTCTAACCCAGTCCCAAACACTGCAGGCTCTTACTCTAACCCACTCCCAAAAACTGCAGGCAGTTACTCGAACCCAGTCCCAAACACTGAAGGCTGTTACTCTAACCCAATCCCAAAAACTGCAGGCTGTCACTCTGACACAGTGTCAAACCCTGGAGGCTGTTACTCTATCCCAGTCCCAAACAATACAGGCTGTTACTCTAACCCAGACCAAAACACTGACGGCTGTTACTCTAACGCAAACCCAAACACTGCAGGCTGTCGCTCTAACGCAGTCTCAAACACTGCAGGCTGTTACTCTAACCCAAACCCAAACACTGCAGGCTGTTACTCATACGCAAACCCAAACACTGCAGGCTGTTACTTTAACCGAGTCCCAAACACTGCAGTCTGTTACTCTAACCACCTCCCAAATACTGCAGGCTGTTACTCTAACCCATTCCCAAACTCTGCAGGCTCTTACTCTAACCCAATGCCAAACACTGCAGGCTGTTACTCTAACCCAGTCCCAAACACTGCAGGCTTTTACTCTATCCATGTCCGAAACACTGCAGACTGTTACACTAACCGATTCCCAAACACTTCAGGCTGTTCTTCTAGCCCAGTCCCAAACAATGCAGGATGTTACTCTAACCCAGTTCCAAACACTGCAGGCTCTTACTCTAATGCAGTCCCAATCTCTGCAGGCTGTTACTCTAACCCTGTCTTAAACACTGCAGGCTGTTACTCTAACCGATTCCCAAACACTGCAGTCTGTTACTCTATCCCAGTGCCGAACACTGCAGGCTGTTGCTCTAACCCAGTCCCAAACACTGCATGCTGTTACTCTAACCAAGTTCACAAACACTGCAGGCTTTTACTCTAACCCATTCCCAACCACTTCAGGCTGTTACTCTAACCCAGTGTCAAACACTGCAGGCTGTTACTCTAACCCAGTTCCAAACACAACAGGCTGTTACACTAACCCATTGCCAAACAATGCAGACTATTACTCTAACCCAGTGTCAAACACTGCGGGCTGTTACTTTAACCCCCAATCCCAAACACTGCATATCAATCCCAAACACTGCAGGCTGTTACTCTAACCAATCCCAAACACTACAGGCTGTTACTCTAACCCAGTCCCAAACACTGCAGGCTGTTACTCTAACCAAGTCCTAAACACTGCAGTCTGTTACTCTAACCAGCTGCCAAATACTGCAGGCTGTTACTCTAACCAAGTCCGAAAAACTGAAGGCTGTTACTCTATCCCTGTCCCAAATACTGCTGGCTGTTAATCTAACAAAGTGTCAAACACTGCAGGCTTTTACTCTAACCAGTGTCAACACTGCAGGCTGTTACTCTAACCCAGTCCCAAAGACTGCAGGCTGTTACTCTAACCCAGTGCCAAACAAAGCAGGCTGTTACTCTAACCCAGTACCAAACAATGCATGCTGTTACTCTAACCCTGTGTCAAACACTGCAGGCTGTTACTCTAACCCATTCCCAAACACTGCAGGCTCTTACTCTAACCCAGTGCCGAAAACTGCAGGCTGTTACTCTAATCAAGTCCCAAACATTGCAGCCTGTTACTCTAAACCAGTTGCAAACACTGCATGCTGTTAATCTAACCCAGTTCCCAAACAATGCAGGCTCTTACTCTAACCCAGTCCCAAACACTGCTGGCTGTTACTCTAACCCAGTCCCAAACACTGAAGGCTGTTACTCTAACACAGTCCCAAACACTGCTGGCTGTTACTCTCACCCAGTCCCAAACAATGCAGGCTGTTACTCTAACCAAGTCCCAAACACTGCAGTCTGTTACTCTAACCACTTCCAAAATACTGCAGGCTGTTACTCTAACCCATTCCCAAACACTGCAGGCTCTTACTCTAACCCAATGCCAAACACTGCAGGCTGTTACTCTAACAAAGTCCCAAACACTGCAGGCTGTTACTCTATCCATGTCCGAAACACTGCAGACTGTTACACTAACCGATTCCCAAACACTTCAGGCTGTTCTTCTAGCCCAGTCCCAAACAATGCAGGATGTTACTCTAACCCAGTTCCAAACACTGCAGGCTCTTACTTTAACGCAGTCCCAATCTCTGCAGGCTGTTACTCTAACCCAGTCCCAAACACTGCAGGCTCTTACTCTAACCCATTACCAAACAATGCATGCTGTTACTCTAACCCTGTCTTAAACACTGCAGGCTGTTACTCTAACCGATTCCCAAACACTGCAGGCTGTTACTCTATCCCAGTGCCGAACAGTGCAGGCTGTTGCTCTAACCCAGTCCCAAACACTGCAGGCTGTTACTCTAACCCAGTATCAAACACTGCAGGCTGTTACTCTAACCCAGTCCCAAACACTGCAGGCAGTTACTCTAACCCAGTCCCAAACACTGCAGCCTGTTACTCCATCCCAGTCCCAAACACTGCAGCCTGTTACTCTAACCCAATTGCAAACACTGCATGCTGTTACTCTAACCAAGTTCCCAAACACTGCAGGCTTTTACTCTAACCCAGCCTCAACCACTTCAGGCTGTTACTCTAACCCAGTGTCAAACACTGCAGGCTGTTACTCTAACCCAGTCCCAAACACTGCGGGCTGTTACTCTAACCCCCAGTCCCAAACACTGCAAATCAATCCCAAACACTGCAGGCTGTTACTCTAACCAATCCCAAACACTACAGGCTGTTACTCTAACCCAGTCCCAAACACTGCAGGCTGTTACTCTAACCAAGTCCTAAACACTGCAGTCTGTTACTCTAACCAGCTGCCAAATACTGCAGGCTGTTACTCTAACCATGTCCGAAAAACTGAAGGCTGTTACTCTATCCCTGTCCCAAATACTGCTGGCTGTTACTCTAACAAAGTGTCAAACACTGCAGGCTTTTACTCTAACCACTTCCAAAATACTGCAGGCTGTTACTCTAACCCATTCCCAAACACTGCAGGCTCTTACTCTAACCCAATGCCAAACACTGCAGGCTGTTACTCTAACAAAGTCCCAAACACTGCAGGCTGTTACTCTATCCATGTCCGAAACACTGCAGACTGTTACACTAACCGATTCCCAAACACTTCAGGCTGTTCTTCTAGCCCAGTCCCAAACAATGCAGGATGTTACTCTAACCCAGTTCCAAACACTGCAGGCTCTTACTTTAACGCAGTCCCAATCTCTGCAGGCTGTTACTCTAACCCAGTCCCAAACACTGCAGGCTCTTACTCTAACCCATTACCAAACAATGCATGCTGTTACTCTAACCCTGTCTTAAACACTGCAGGCTGTTACTCTAACCGATTCCCAAACACTGCAGGCTGTTACTCTATCCCAGTGCCGAACAGTGCAGGCTGTTGCTCTAACCCAGTCCCAAACACTGCAGGCTGTTACTCTAACCCAGTATCAAACACTGCAGGCTGTTACTCTAACCCAGTCCCAAACACTGCAGGCAGTTACTCTAACCCAGTCCCAAACACTGCAGCCTGTTACTCCATCCCAGTCCCAAACACTGCAGCCTGTTACTCTAACCCAATTGCAAACACTGCATGCTGTTACTCTAACCAAGTTCCCAAACACTGCAGGCATTTACTCTAACCCAGCCCCAACCACTTCAGGCTGTTACTCTAACCCAGTGTCAAACACTGCAGGCTGTTACTCTAACCCAGTCCCAAACA
This sequence comes from Carcharodon carcharias, assembly GCF_017639515.1. Lineage (NCBI taxonomy): Eukaryota > Metazoa > Chordata > Chondrichthyes > Lamniformes > Lamnidae > Carcharodon > Carcharodon carcharias. The sequence goes on along the minus strand of NC_054496.1, from coordinate 317,590 downwards.
CTGCGGGCTGTTACTCTAACCCCCAGTCCCAAACACTGCAAATCAATCCCAAACACTACAGGCTGTTACTCTAACCCAGTCCCAAACACTGCAGGCTGTTACTCTAACCAAGTCCTAAACACTGCAGTCTGTTACTCTAACCAGCTGCCAAATACTGCAGGCTGTTACTCTAACCATGTCCGAAAAACTGAAGGCTGTTACTCTATCCCTGTCCCAAATACTGCTGGCTGTTACTCTAACAAAGTGTCAAACACTGCAGGCTTTTACTCTAACCAGTGCCGAACACTGCAGGCTGTTACTCTAACCCAGTGTCAAACAATGCAGGCTGTTACTCTAACCCAGTGCCAAACAATGCATGCTGTTACTCTAACCCTGTGTCAAACACTGCAGGCTGTTACTCTAACCCATTCCCAAACACTGCAGGCTCTTACTCTAACCCATTGCCGAAAACTGCAGGCTGTTACTCTAATCAAGTCCCAAACATTGCAGCCTGTTACTCTAACCCAGTTGCAAACACTGCATGCTGTTAATCTAACCCAGTTCCCAAACAATGCAGGCTCTTACTCTAACCCAGTCCCAAACACTGCTGGCTGTTACTCTAACCCAGTCCCAAACACTGAAGGCTGTTACTCTAACCCAGTCCCAAACACTGCTGGCTGTTACTCTCACCCAGTCCCAAACAATGCAGGCTGTTACTCTAACCAAGTCCCAAACACTGCAGTCTGTTACTCTAACCACCTCCAAAATACTGCAGGCTGTTACTCTAACCCATTCCCAAACACTGCAGGCTCTTACTCTAACCCAATGCCAAACACTGCAGGCTGTTACACTAACCCAGTCCCAAACACTGCAGGCTTTTACTCTATCCATGTCCGAAACACTGCAGACTGTTACACAAACCGATTCCCAAACACTTCAGGCTGTTCTTCTAGCCCAGTCCCAAACAATGCAGGATGTTCCTCTAACCCAGTTCCAAACACTGCAGGCTCTTACTCTAACGCAGTCCCAATCTCTGCAGGCTGTTAATCTAACCCAGTCCCAAACACTGCAGGCTCTTACTCTAACCCAGTACCAAACAATGCATGCTGTTACTCTAACCCTGTGTAAAACACTGCAGGCTGTTACTCTAACCGATTCCCAAACACTGCAGGCTGTTACTCTATCCCAGTGCCGAACACTGCAGGCTGTTACTCTAACCCAGTCCCAAACACTGCAGGCTGTTACTCTAACCCAGTATCAAACACTGCAGGCTGTTACTCTAACCCAGTCCCAAACACTGCAGGCAGTTACTCTAATCCAGTCCCAAACACTGCAGCCTGTTACTCCATCCCAGTCCCAAACACTGCAGCCTGTTACTCTAACCCAGTTGCAAACACTGCATGCTGTTACTCTAACCAAGTTCCCAAACACTGCAGGCTTTTACTATAACCCAGCCCCAACCACTTCAGGCTGTTACTCTAACCCAGTGTCAAACACTGCAGGCTGTTACTCTAACCCAGTCCCAAACACAACAGGCTGTTACTCTAACCCATTGCCAAACACTGCAGCCTATTACTCTAACCCAGTGTCAAACACTGCGGGCTGTTACACTAACCCCCAGTCCCAAACACTGCAAATCAGTCCCAAACACTGCAGGCTGTTACTCTAACCCAATCCCAAACACTACAGGCTGTTACTCTAACCCAGTCCCAAACACTGCAGGCTGTTACTCTAACCCAGTGCCGAACACTGCAGGCTGTTACTCTAACCCAGTACCAAACACTGCAGGCTGTTACTCTAACTCAGTATCAAACACTGCAGGCTGTTACTCTAACCCAGTCCCAAACACTGCAGGCAGTTACTCTAACCCAGTCCCAAACACTGCAGCCTGTTACTCCATCCCAGTCCCAAACACTGCAGCCTGTTACTCTAACCCAGTTGCAAACACTGCATGCTGTTAATCTAACCCAGTTCCCAAACAATGCAGGCTAATACTCTAACCCAGTCCCAAACACTGCTGGCTGTTACTCTAACCCAGTCCCAAACACTGCAGGCTGTTACTCTAACCCAATCCCAAACACTGCTGGCTGTTACTCTCACCCACTCCCAAACAATGCAGGCTGTTACTCTAACCCAGTCCCAAACACTGCGGGCTGTTACTCTAACCCAGTCCCAAACACTGCAGGCTGTTACTCTAACCCAGTCCCAAACACTGCAGGCTGTTAATCTAACCCAGTGCCAAACAATGCATGTTGGTAATCTAACACAGTTCCCAACACTGGAAGGCCGTTACTCCAACCCAGTCCCAAACACTGCAGGCTCTTACTCTAACCCACTCCCAAAAACTGCAGGCAGTTACTCGAACCCAGTCCCAAACACTGAAGGCTGTTACTCTAACCCAATCCCAAAAACTGCAGGCTGTCACTCTGACACAGTGTCAAACCCTGGAGGCTGTTACTCTATCCCAGTCCCAAACAATACAGGCTGTTACTCTAACCCAGACCCAAACACTGACGGCTGTTACTCTAACGCAAACCCAAACACTGCAGGCTGTCGCTCTAACGCAGTCTCAAACACTGCAGGCTGTTACTCTAAACCAAACCCAAACACTGCAGGCTGTTACTCAACCGAGTCCCAAACACTGCAGTCTGTTACTCTAACCACCTCCCAAATACTGCAGGCTGTTAATCTAACCCATTCCCAAACTCTGCAGGCTCTTACTCTAACCCAATGCCAAACACTGCAGGCTGTTACTCTAACCCAGTCCCAAACACTGCAGGCTTTTACTCTATCCATGTCCGAAACACTGCAGACTGTGACACTAACCGATTCCCAAACACTTCAGGCTGTTCTTCTAGCCCAGTCCCAAACAATGCAGGATGTTACTCTAACCCAGTTCCAAACACTGCAGGCTCTTACTCTAACGCAGTCCCAATCTCTGCAGGCTGTTACTCTAACCCTGTCTTAAACACTGCAGGCTGTTACTCTAACCGATTCCCTAACACTGCAGGCTGTTACTCTATCCCAGTGCCGAACACTGCAGGCTGTTGCTCTAACCCAGTCACAAACACTGCAGGCTGTTACTCTAACCCAGTATCAAACACTGCAGGCTGTTACTCTAACCCAGTCCCAAACACTGCAGGCAGTTACTCTAACCCAGTCCCAAACACTGCAGCCTGTTACTCCATCCCAGTCCCAAACACTGCAGCCTGTTACTCTAACCCAATTGCAAACACTGCATGCTGTTACTCTAACCAAGTTCCCAAACACTGCAGTCTTTTACTCTAACCCAGCCCCAACCACTTCAGGCTGTTACTCTAACCCAGTGTCAAACACTGCAGGCTGTTACTCTAACCCAGTCCCAAACACAACAGGCTGTTACTCTAACCCATTGCCAAACAATGCAGCCTATTACTCTAACCCAGTGTCAAACACTGCGGGCTGTTACTCTAACCCCCAGTCCCAAACACTGCAAATCAATCCCAAACACTGCAGGCTGTTACTCTAACCAATCCCAAACACTACAGGCTGTTACTCTAACCCAGTCCCAAACACTGCAGGCTGTTACTCTAACCAAGTCCTAAACACTGCAGTCTGTTACTCTAACCAGCTGCCAAATACTGCAGGCTGTTACTCTAACCATGTCCGAAAAACTGAAGGCTGTTACTCTATCCCTGTCCCAAATACTGCTGGCTGTTAATCTAACAAAGTGTCAAACACTGCAGGCTTTTACTCTAACCAGTGTCAACACTGCAGGCTGTTACTCTAACCCAGTCCCAAAGACTGCAGGCTGTTACTCTAACCCAGTGCCAAACAATGCAGGCTGTTACACTAACCCAGTACCAAACAATGCATGCTGTTACTCTAACCCTGTGTCAAACACTGCAGGCTGTTACTCTAACCCATTCCCAAACACTGCAGGCTCTTACTCTAACCCAGTCCCAAACACTGCTGGCTGTTACTCTAACCCAGTCCCAAACACTGAAGGCTGTTACTCTAACCCAGTCCCAAACACTGCTGGCTGTTACTCTCACCCAGTCCCAAACAATGCAGGCTGTTACTCTAACCAAGTCCCAAACACTGCAGTCTGTTACTCTAACCACTTCCAAAATACTGCAGGCTGTTACTCTAACCCATTCCCAAACACTGCAGGCTCTTACTCTAACCCAATGCCAAACACTGCAGGCTGTTACTCTAACCCAGTCCCAAACACTGCAGGCTGTTACTCTATCCATGTCCGAAACACTGCAGACTGTTACACTAACCGATTCCCAAACACTTCAGGCTGTTCTTCTAGCCCAGTCCCAAACAATGCAGGATGTTCCTCTAACCCAGTTCCAAACACTGCAGGCTCTTACTCTAACGCAGTCCCAATCTCTGCAGGCTGTTACTCTAACCCAGCCCAAACACTGCAGGCTCTTACTCTAACCCAGTACCAAACAATGCATGCTGTTACTCTAACCCTGTGTAAAACACTGCAGGCTGTTACTCTAACCGATTCCCAAACACTGCAGGCTGTTACTCTATCCCAGTGCCGAACACTGCAGGCTCTTGCTCTAACCCAGTCACAAACACTGCAGGCTGTTACTCTAACCCAGTATCAAACACTGCAGGCTGTTACTCTAACCCAGTCCCAAACACTGCAGGCAGTTACTCTAACCCAGTCACAAACACTGCAGCCTGTTACTCCATCCCAGTCCCAAACACTGCAGCCTGTTACTCTAACCCAATTGCAAACACTGCATGCTGTTACTCTAACCAAGTTCCCAAACACTGCAGGCTTTTACTCTAACCCAGCCCCAACCACTTCAGGCTGTTACTCTAACCCAGTGTCAAACACTGCAGGCTGTTACTCTAACCCAGTCCCAAACACAACAGGCTGTTACTCTAACCCATTGCCAAACAATGCAGCCTATTACTCTAACCCAGTGTCAAACACTGCGGGCTGTTACTCTAACCCCCAGTCCCAAACACTGCAAATCAATCCCAAACACTGCAGGCTGTTACTCTAACCAATCCCAAACACTACAGGCTGTTACTCTAACCCAGTCCCAAACACTGCAGGCTGTTACTCTAACCAAGTCCTAAACACTGCAGTCTGTTACTCTAACCAGCTGCCAAATACTGCAGGCTGTTACTCTAACCATGTCCGAAAAACTGAAGGCTGTTACTCTATCCCTGTCCCAAATACTGCTGGCTGTTAATCTAACAAAGTGTCAAACACTGCAGGCTTTTACTCTAACCAGTGTCAACACTGCAGGCTGTTACTCTAACCCAGTCCCAAAGACTGCAGGCTGTTACTCTAACCCAGTGCCAAACAATGCAGGCTGTAACTCTAACCCAGTACCAAACAATGCATGCTGTTACTCTAACCCTGTGTCAAACACTGCAGGCTGTTACTCTAACCCATTCCCAAACACTGCAGGCTCTTACTCTAACCCAGTGCCGAAAACTGCAGGCTGTTACTCTAATCAAGTCCCAAACATTGCAGCCTGTTACTCTAACCCAGTTGCAAACACTGCATGCTGTTAATCTAACCCAGTTTCCAAACAATGCAGGCTCTTCCTCTAACCCAGTCCCAAACACTGCTGGCTGTTACTCTAACCCAGTCCCAAACACTGAAGGCTGTTACTCTAACCCAGTCCCAAACACTGCTGGCTGTTACTCTCACCCAGTCCCAAACAATGCAGGCTGTTACTCTAACCAAGTCCCAAACACTGCAGTCTGTTACTCTAACCACTTCCAAAATACTGCAGGCTGTTACTCTAACCCATTCCCAAACACTGCAGGCTCTTACTCTAACACAATGCCAAACACTGCAGGCTGTTACTCTAACCCAGGCCCAAACACTGCAGGCTGTTACTCTATCCATGTCCGAAACACTGCAGACTGTTACACTAACCGATTCCCAAACACTTCAGGCTGTTCTTCTAGCCCAGTCCCAAACAATGCAGGATGTTCCTCTAACCCAGTTCCAAACACTGCAGGCTCTTACTCTAACGCAGTCCCAATCTCTGCAGGCTGTTACTCTAACCCAGCCCAAACACTGCAGGCTCTTACTCTAACCCAGTACCAAACAATGCATGCTGTTACTCTAACCCTGTGTAAAACACTGCAGGCTGTTACTCTAACCGATTCCCAAACACTGCAGGCTGTTACTCTATCCCAGTGCCGAACACTGCAGGCTCTTGCTCTAACCCAGTCACAAACACTGCAGGCTGTTACTCTAACCCAGTATCAAACACTGCAGGCTGTTACTCTAACCCAGTCCCAAACACTGCAGGCAGTTACTCTAACCCAGTCCCAAACACTGCAGCCTGTTACTCCATCCCAGTCCCAAACACTGCAGCCTGTTACTCTAACCCAATTGCAAACACTGCATGCTGTTACTCTAACCAAGTTCCCAAACACTGCAGGCTTTTAATCTAACCCAGCCCCAACCACTTCAGGCTGTTACTCTAACCCAGTGTCAAACACTGCGGGCTGTTACTCTAACCCCCAGTCCCTAACACTGCAAATCAATCCCAAACACTGCAGGCTGTTACTCTAACCAATCCCAAACACTACAGGCTGTTACTCTAACCCAGTCCCAAACACTGCAGGCTGTTACTCTAACCAAGTCCTAAACACTGCAGTCTGTTACTCTAACCAGCTGCCAAATACTGCAGGCTGTTACTCTAACCATGTCCGAAAAACTGAAGGCTGTTACTCTATCCCTGTCCCAAATACTGCTGGCTGTTACTCTAACAAAGTGTCAAACACTGCAGGCTTTTACTCTAACCAGTGCCGAACACTGCAGGCTGTTACTCTCACCCAGTGTCAAACAATGCAGGCTGTTACTCTAACCCAGTGCCAAACAATGCATGCTGTTACTCTAACCCTGTGTCAAACACTGCAGGCTGTTACTCTAACCCATTCCCAAACACTGAAGGCTCTTACTCTAACCCAGTGCCGAAAAATGCAGGCTGTTACTCTAATCAAGTCCCAAACATTGCAGCCTGTTACTCTAACCCAGTTGCAAACACTGCATGCTGTTAATCTAACCCAGTTCCCAAACAATGCAGGCTGTTACTCTAACCCAGTCCCAAACACTGCTGGCTGTTACTCTAACCCAGTCCCAAACACTGAAGGCTGTTACTCTAACCCAGTCCCAAACACTGCTGGCTGTTACTCTAACCCAGTCCCAAACACTGCAGGCAGTTACTCTAACCCAGTCCCAAACACTGCAGCCTGTTACTCCATCCCAGTCCCAAACACTGCAGCCTGTTACTCTAACCCAGTTGCAAACACTGCATGCTGTTACTCTAACCAAGTTCCCAAACACTGCAGGCTTTTACTCTAACCCAGCCCCAACCACTTCAGGCTGTTACTCTAACCCAGTCCCAAACACTGCAGCCTGTTACTCCATCCCAGTCCCAAACACTGCAGGCTGTTACTCTAACCCAGTCCCAAACACTGCTGGCTGTTACTCTAACCCAGTCCCAAACACTGCAGGCTGTTACTCTAACCCAATCCCAAACACTGCTGGCTGTTACTCTAACCCACTCCCAAACAATGCAGGCTGTTAATCTAACCCAGTGCCAAACAATGCATGTTGGTAATCTAACACAGTTCCCAACACTGGAAGGCCGTTACTCCAACCCAGTCCCAAACACTGCAGGCTCTTACTCTAACCCACTCCCAAAAACTGCAGGCAGTTACTCGAACCCAGTCCCAAACACTGAAGGCTGTTACTCTAACCCAATCCCAAAAACTGCAGGCTGTCACTCTGACACAGTGTCAAACCCTGGAGGCTGTTACTCTATCCCAGTCCCAAACAATACAGGCTGTTACTCTAACCCAGACCCAAACACTGACGGCTGTTACTCTAACGCAAACCCAAACACTGCAGGCTGTCGCTCTAACGCAGTCTCAAACACTGCAGGCTGTTACTCTAAACCAAACCCAAACACTGCAGGCTGTTACTCAACCGAGTCCCAAACACTGCAGTCTGTTACTCTAACCACCTCCCAAATACTGCAGGCTGTTAATCTAACCCATTCCCAAACTCTGCAGGCTCTTACTCTAACCCAATGCCAAACACTGCAGGCTGTTACTCTAACCCAGTCCCAAACACTGCAGGCTTTTACTCTATCCATGTCCGAAACACTGCAGACTGTTACACTAACCGATTCCCAAACACTTCAGGCTGTTCTTCTAGCCCAGTCCCAAACAATGCAGGATGTTACTCTAACCCAGTTCCAAACACTGCAGGCTCTTACTCTAACGCAGTCCCAATCTCTGCAGGCTGTTACTCTAACCCTGTCTTAAACACTGCAGGCTGTTACTCTAACCGATTTCCAAACACTGCAGGCTGTTACTCTATCCCAGTGCCGAACACTGCAGGCTGTTGCTCTAACCCAGTCCCAAACACTGCAGGCTGTTACTCTAACCCAGTATCAAACACTGCAGGCTGTTACTCTAACCCAGTCCCAAACACTGCAGGCTGTTACTCTAACCCAGTCCCAAACACTGCAGCCTGTTACTCCATCCCAGTCCCAAACACTGCAGCCTGTTACTCTAACCCAATTGCAAACACTGCATGCTGTTACTCTAACCAAGTTCCCAAACACTGCAGGCTTTTACTCTAACCCAGCCCCAACCACTTCAGGCTGTTACTCTAACCCAGTGTCAAACACTGCAGGCTGTTACTCTAACCCAGTCCCAAACACAACAGGCTGTTACTCTAACCCATTGCCAAACAATGCAGCCTATTACTCTAACCCAGTGTCAAACACTGCGGGCTGTTACTCTAACCCCCAGTCCCAAACACTGCAAATCAATCCCAAACACTGCAGGCTGTTACTCTAACCAATCCCAAACACTACAGGCTGTTACTCTAACCCAGTCCCAAACACTGCAGGCTGTTACTCTAACCAAGTCCTAAACACTGCAGTCTGTTACTCTAACCAGCTGCCAAATACTGCAGGCTGTTACTCTAACCATGTCCGAAAAACTGAAGGCTGTTACTCTATCCCTGTCCCAAATACTGCTGGCTGTTAATCTAACAAAGTGTCAAACACTGCAGGCTTTTACTCTAACCAGTGTCAACACTGCAGGCTGTTACTCTAACCCAGTCCCAAAGACTGCAGGCTGTTACTCTAACCCAGTGCCAAACAATGCAGGCTGTTACTCTAACCCAGTACCAAACAATGCATGCTGTTACTCTAACCCTGTGTCAAACACTGCAGGCTGTTACTCTAACCCATTCCCAAACACTGCAGGCTCTTACTCTAACCCAGTGCCGAAAACTGCAGGCTGTTACTCTAATCAAGTCCCAAACATTGCAGCCTGTTACTCTAACCCAGTTGCAAACACTGCATGCTGTTAATCTAACCCAGTTCCCAAACAATGCAGGCTCTTCCTCTAACCCAGTCCCAAACACTGCTGGCTGTTACTCTAACCTAGTCCCAAACACTGAAGGCTGTTACTCTAACACAGTCCCAAACACTGCTGGCTGTTACTCTCACCCAGTCCCAAACAATGCAGGCTGTTACTCTAACCAAGTCCCAAACACTGCAGTCTGTTACTCTAACCACTTCCAAAATACTGCAGGCTGTTACTCTAACCCATTCCCAAACACTGCAGGCTCTTACTCTAACACAATGCCAAACACTGCAGGCTGTTACTCTAACCCAGGCCCAAACACTGCAGGCTGTTACTCTATCCATGTCCGAAACACTGCAGACTGTTACACTAACCGATTCCCAAACACTTCAGGCTGTTCTTCTAGCCCAGTCCCAAACAATGCAGGATGTTCCTCTAACCCAGTTCCAAACACTGCAGGCTCTTACTCTAACGCAGTCCCAATCTCTGCAGGCTGTTACTCTAACCCAGCCCAAACACTGCAGGCTCTTACTCTAACCCAGTACCAAACAATGCATGCTGTTACTCTAACCCTGTGTAAAACACTGCAGGCTGTTACTCTAACCGATTCCCAAACACTGCAGGCTGTTACTCTATCCCAGTGCCGAACACTGCAGGCTCTTGCTCTAACCCAGTCACAAACACTGCAGGCTGTTACTCTAACCCAGTATCAAACACTGCAGGCTGTTACTCTAACCCAGTCCCAAACACTGCAGGCAGTTACTCTAACCCAGTCCCAAACACTGCAGCCTGTTACTCCATCCCAGTCCCAAACACTGCAGCCTGTTACTCTAACCCAATTGCAAACACTGCATGCTGTTACTCTAACCAAGTTCCCAAACACTGCAGGCTTTTAATCTAACCCAGCCCCAACCACTTCAGGCTGTTACTCTAACCCAGTGTCAAACACTGCGGGCTGTTACTCTAACCCCCAGTCCCAAACACTGCAAATCAATCCCAAACACTGCAGGCTGTTACTCTAACCAATCCCAAACACTACAGGCTGTTACTCTAACCCAGTCCCAAACACTGCAGGCTGTTACTCTAACCAAGTCCTAAACACTGCAGTCTGTTACTCTAACCAGCTGCCAAATACTGCAGGCTGTTACTCTAACCATGTCCGAAAAACTGAAGGCTGTTACTCTATCCCTGTCCCAAATACTGCTGGCTGTTACTCTAACAAAGTGTCAAACACTGCAGGCTTTTACTCTAACCAGTGCCGAACACTGCAGGCTGTTACTCTCACCCAGTGTCAAACAATGCAGGCTGTTACTCTAACCCAGTGCCAAACAATGCATGCTGTTACTCTAACCCTGTGTCAAACACTGCAGGCTGTTACTCTAACCCATTCCCAAACACTGAAGGCTCTTCCTCTAACCCAGTGCCGAAAACTGCAGGCTGTTACTCTAATCAAGTCCCAAACATTGCAGCCTGTTACTCTAACCCAGTTGCAAACACTGCATGCTGTTAATCTAACGCAGTTCCCAAACAATGCAGGCTGTTACTCTAACCCAGTCCCAAACACTGCTAGCTGTTACTCTAACCCAGTCCCAAACACTGAAGGCTGTTACTCTAACCCAGTCCCAAACACTGCTGGCTGTTACTCTCACCCAGTCCCAAACAATGCAGGCTGTTACTCTAACCAAGTCCCAAACACTGCAGTCTGTTAATCTAACCACTTCCAAAATACTGCAGGCTGTTACTCTAACCCATTCCCAAACACTGCAGGCTCTTACTCTAACCCAATGCCAAACACTGCAGGCTGTTACTCTAACCCAGTCCCAAACACTGCAGGCTGTTACTCTATCCATGTCCGAAACACTGCAGACTGTTACACTAACCGATTCCCAAACACTTCAGGCTGTTCTTCTAGCCCAGTCCCAAACAATGCAGGATGTTACTCTAACCCAGTTCCAAACACTGCAGGCTCTTACTCTAACGCAGTCCCAATCTCTGCAGGCTGTTACTCTAACACAGTCCCAAACACTGCAGGCTCTTACTCTAACCCAGTACCAAACAATGCATGCTGTTACTCTAACCCTGTGTAAAGCACTGCAGGCTGTTACTCTAACCGATTCCCAAACACTGCAGGCTGTTACTCTATCCCAGTGCCGAACACTGCAGGCTCTTGCTCTAACCCAGTCACAAACACTGCAGGCTGTTACTCTAACCCAGTATCAAACACTGCAGGCTGTTACTCTAACCCAGTCCCAAACACTGCAGGCAGTTACTCTAACCCAGTCCCAAACACTGCAGCCTGTTACTCCATCCCAGTCCCAAACACTGCAGCCTGTTACTCTAACCCAATTGCAAACACTGCATGCTGTTACTCTAACCAAGTTCCCAAACACTGCAGGCTTTTAATCTAACCCAGCCCCAACCACTTCAGGCTGTTACTCTAACCCAGTGTCAAACACTGCAGGCTGTTACTCTAACCCAGTCCCAAACAGAACAGGCTGTTAATCTAACCCATTGCCAAACAATGCAGCCTATTACTCTAACCCAGTGTCAAACACTGCGGGCTGTTACACTAACCCTCAGTCCCAAACACTGCAAATCAATCCCAAACACTGCAGGCTGTTACTCTAACCCAATCCCAAACACTACAGGCTGTTACTCTAACCCATGTCCCAAACACTGCAGGCTGTTACTCTAACCCAGTGCCGAACACTGCAGGCTGTTACTCTAACCCAGTACCAAACACTGCAGGCTGTTACTCTAACTCAGTATCAAACACTGCAGGCTGTTACTCTAACCCAGTCCCAAACACTGCAGACAGTTACTCTAACCCAGTCCCAAACACTGCAGCCTGTTGCTCCATCCCAGTCCCAAACACTGCAGCCTGTTACTCTAACCCAGTTGCAAACACTGCAAGCTGTTAATCTAACCCAGTTCCCAAACAATGCAGGCTCATACTCTAACCCAGTCCCAAACACTGCTGGCTGTTACTCTAACCCAGTCCCAAACACTGCAGGCTGTTACTCTATCCATGTCCGAAACACTGCAGACTGTTACACTAACTGATTCCCAAACACTTCAGGCTATTCTTCTAGCCCAGTCCCAAACAATGCAGGATGTTCCTCTAACCCAGTTCCAAACACTGCAGGCTCTTACTCTATCCCAGTGCCGAACACTGCAGGCTGTTACTCTAACCCATTCCCAAACACTGCAGGCTGTTACTCTATCCCAGTACCGAACACTGCAGGCTGTTACTCTAACCCAGTCCCAAACACTGCAGGCTGTTACTCTAACCCAGTATCAAACACTGCAGGCTGTTACTCTAACCCAGTCCCAAATACTGCAGGCAGTTACTCTAACCCAGTCCCAAACACTGCAGGCTGTTACTCTACCCCAGTCCCAAACACTGCAGCCTGTTACTCCATCCCAGTCCCAAACACTGCAGCCTGTTACTCTAACCCAGTTGCAAACACTGCATGCTGTTACTCTAACCAAGTTCCCAAACACTGCAGGCTTTTACTCTAACCCAGCCCCAACCACTTCAGGCTGTTACTCTAACCCAGTGTCAAACACTGCAGGCTGTTACTCTAACCCAGTCCCAAACACAACAGGCTGTTACTCTAACCCATTGCCAAACAATGCAGCCTATTACTCTAACCCAGTGTCAAACACTGCGGGCTGTTACACTAACCCCCAGTCCCAAACACTGCAAATCAGTCCCAAACACTGCAGGCTGTTACTCTAACCCAATCCCAAACACTACAGGCTGTTACTCTAACCCAGTCCCAAACACTGCAGGCTGTTACTCTAACCCAGTGCCGAACACTGCAGGCTGTTACTCTAACCCAGTACCAAACACTGCAGGCTGTTACTCTAACTCAGTATCAAACACTGCAGGCTGTTGCTCTAACCCAGTCCCAAACACTGCAGACAGTTACTCTAACCCAGTCCCAAACACTGCAGCCTGTTACTCCATCCCAGTCCCAAACACTGCAGCCTGTTACTCTAACCCAGTTGCAAACACTGCATGCTGTTAATCTAACCCAGTTCCCAAACAATGCAGGCTCATACTCTAACCCAGTCCCAAACGCTGCTGGCTGTTACTCTAACCCAGTCCCAAACACTGCAGGCTGTTACTCTAACCCAATCCCAAACACTGCTGGCTGTTACTCTCACCCACTCCCAAACAATGCAGGCTGTTACTCTAACCCAGTCCCAAACACTGCAGGCTGTTACTCTAACCCAGTGCCAAACAATGCATGTTGGTAATCTAACACAGTTCCCAACACTGGAAGGCCGTTACTCTAACCCAGTCCCAAACACTGCAGGCTCTTACTCTAACCCACTCCCAAAAACTGCAGGCAGTTACTCGAACCCAGTCCCAAACACTGAAGGCTGTTACTCTAACCCAATCCCAAAAACTGCAGGTTGTCACTCTGACACAGTGTCAAACCCTGGAGGCTGTTACTCTATCCCAGTCCCAAACAATACAGGCTGTTACTCTAACCCAGACCCAAACACTGACGGCTGTTACTCTAATGCAAACCCAAACACTGCAGGCTGTCGCTCTAACGCAGTCTCAAACACTGAAGGCTGTTACTCTAACCCAAACCCAAACACTGCAGGCTGTTACTCATACGCAAACCCAAACACTGCAGGCTGTTACTTTAACCGAGTCCCAAACACTGCAGTCTGTTACTCTAACCACCTCCCAAATACTGCAGGCTGTTACTCTAACCCATTCCCAAACTCTGCAGGCTCTTACTCTAACCCAATGCCAAACACTGCAGGCTGTTACTCTAACCCAGTCCCAAACACTGCAGGCTTTTACTCTATCCATGTCCGAAACACTGCAGACTGTTACACTAACCGATTCCCAAACACTTCAGGCTGTTCTTCTAGCCCAGTCCCAAACAATGCAGGATGTTACTCTAACCCAGTTCCAAACACTGCAGGCTCTTACTCTAACGCAGTCCCAATCTCTGCAGGCTGTTACTCTAACCCAGTCCCAAACACTGCAGGCTCTTACTCTAACCCAGTACCAAACAATGCATGCTGTTACTCTAACCCTGTGTCAAACACTGCAGGCTGTTACTCTAACCCATTCAAAAACACTGCAGGCTCTTACTCTAACCCAGTGCCGAAAACTGCAGGCTGTTACTCTAATCAAGTCCCAAACATTGCAGCCTGTTACTCTAACCCAGTTGCAAACACTGCATGCTGTTAATCTAACCCAGTTCCCAAACAATGCACACTCTTACTCTAACCCAGTCCCAAACACTGCTGGCTGTTACTCTAAACCAGTCACAAACACTGAAGGCTGTTACTCTAACCCAGTCCCAAACACTGCTGGCAGTTACTCTCACCCAGTCCCAAACAATGCAGGCTGTTACTCTAACCAAGTCCCAAACACTGCAGTCTGTTACTCTAACCACTTCCAAAATACTGCAGGCTGTTACTCTAACCCATTCCCAAACACTGCAGGCTCTTACTCTAACCCAATGCCAAACACTGCAGGCTGTTACTCTAACCCAGTCCCAAACACTGCAGGCTGTTACTCTATCCATGTCCGAAACACTGCAGACTGTTACACTAACCGATTCCCAAACACTTCAGGCTGTTCTTCTAGCCCAGTCCCAAACAATGCAGGATGTTCCTCTAACCCAGTTCCAAACACTGCAGGCTCTTACTCTAACGCAGTCCCAATCTCTGCAGGCTGTTACTCTAACCTAGTCCCAAACACTGCAGGCTCTTACTCTAACCCAGTACCAAACAATGCATGCTGTTACTCTAACCCTGTGTAAAACACTGCAGGCTGTTACTCTAACCGATTCCCAAACACTGCAGGCTGTTACTCTATCCCAGTGCCGAACACTGCAGGCTGTTGCTCTAACCCAGTCCCAAACACTGCAGGCTGTTACTCTAACCCAGTATCAAACACTGCAGGCTGTTACTCTAACCCAGTCCCAAACACTGCAGGCAGTTACTCTAACCCAGTCCCAAACACTGCAGCCTGTTACTCCATCCCAGTCCCAAACACTGCAGCCTGTTACTCTAACCCAATTGCAAACACTGCATGCTGTTACTCTAACCAAGTTCCCAAACACTGCAGGCTTTTAATCTAACCCAGCCCCAACCACTTCAGGCTGTTACTCTAACCCAGTGTCAAACACTGCAGGCTGTTACTCTAACCCAGTCCAAAACACAACAGGCTGTTACTCTAACCCATTGCCAAACAATGCAGCCTATTACTCTAACCCAGTGTCAAACACTGCGGGCTGTTACTCTAACCCCCAGTCCCAAACACTGCAAATCAATCCCAAACACTGCAGGCTGTTACTCTAACCAATCCCAAACACTACAGGCTGTTACTCTAACCCAGTCCCAAACACTGCAGGCTGTTACTCTAACCAAGTCCTAAACACTGCAGTCTGTTACTCTAACCAGCTGCCAAATACTGCAGGCTGTTACTCTAACCATGTCCGAAAAACTGAAGGCTGTTACGCTATCCCTGTCCCAAATACTGCTGGCTGTTACTCTAACAAAGTGTCAAACACTGCAGGCTTTTACTCTAACCAGTGCCGAACACTGCAGGCTGTTACTCTAACCCAGTGTCAAACAATGCAGGCTGTTACTCTAACCCAGTGCCAAACAATGCATGCTGTTACTCTAACCCTGTGTCAAACACTGCAGGCTCTTACTCTAACCCAGTGCCGAAAACTGCAGGCTGTTACTCTCATCAACTCCCAAACATTGCAACCTGTTACTCTAACCCAGTTGCAAACACTGCATGCTGTTAATCTAACCCAGTTCCCAAACAATGCAGGCTCTTACTCTAACCCAGTCCCAAACACTGCTGGCTGTTACTCTAACCCAGTCCCAAACACTGAAGGCTGTTACTCTAACCCAGTCCCAAACACTGCTGGCTGTTATTCTCACCCAGTCCCAAACAATGCAGGCTGTTACTCTAACCAAGTCCGAAACACTGCAGTCTGTTACTCTAACCACCTCCAAAATACTGCAGGCTGTTACTCTAACCCATTCCCAAACACTGCAGGCTCTTACTCTAACCCAATGCCAAACACTGCAGGCTGTTACTCTAACCCAGTCCCAAACACTGCAGGCTGTTACTCTATCCATGTCCGAAACACTGCAGACTGTTACACTAACCGATTCCCAAACACTTCAGGCTGTTCTTCTAGCCCAGTCCCAAACAATGCAGGATGTTCCTCTAACCCAGTTCCAAACACTGCAGGCTCTTACTCTAACGCAGTCCCAATCTCTGCAGGCTGTTACTCTAACCCAGTCCCAAACACTGCAGGCTCTTACTCTAACCCAGTACCAAACAATGCATGCTGTTACTCTAACCCTGTGTAAAACACTGCAGGCTGTTACTCTAACCGATTCCCAAACACTGCAGGCTGTTACTCTATCCCAGTGCCGAACACTGCAGGCTGTTGCTCTAACCCAGTCACAAACACTGCAGGCTGTTACTCTAACCCAGTATCAAACACTGCAGGCTGTTACTCTAACCCAGTCCCAAACACTGCAGGCAGTTACTCTAACCCAGTCCCAAACACTGCAGCCTGTTACTCCATCCCAGTCCCAAACACTGCAGCCTGTTACTCTAACCCAATTGCAAACACTGCATGCTGTTACTCTAACCAAGTTCCCAAACACTGCAGGCTTTTAATCTAACCCAGCCCCAACCACTTCAGGCTGTTACTCTAACCCAGTGTCAAACACTGCAGGCTGTTACTCTAACCCAGTCCCAAACACAACAGGCTGTTACTCTAACCCATTGCCAAACAATGCAGCCTATTACTCTAACCCAGTGTCAAACACTGCGGGCTGTTACTCTAACCCCCAGTCCCAAACACTGCAAATCAATCCCAAACACTGCAGGCTGTTACTCTAACCAATCCCAAACACTACAGGCTGTTACTCTAACCCAGTCCCAAACACTGCAGGCTGTTACACTAACCAAGTCCTAAACACTGCAGTCTGTTACTCTAACCATCTGCCAAATACTGCAGGCTGTTACTCTAACCATGTCCGAAAAACTGAAGGCTGTTACGCTATCCCTGTCCCAAATACTGCTGGCTGTTACTCTAACAAAGTGTCAAACACTGCAGGCTTTTACTCTAACCAGTGCCGAACACTGCAGGCTGTTACTCTAACCCAGTGTCAAACAATGCAGGCTGTTACTCTAACCCAGTGCCAAACAATGCATGCTGTTACTCTAACCCTGTGTCAAACACTGCAGGCTGTTACTCTAACCCATTCCCAAACACTGCAGGCTCTTACTCTAACCCAGTGCCGAAAACTGCAGGCTGTTACTCTCATCAATTCCCAAACATTGCAGCCTGTTACTCTAACCCAGTTGCAAACACTGCATGCTGTTAATCTAACCCAGTTCCCAAACAATGCAGGCTCTTACTCTAACCCAGTCCCAAACACTGCTGGCTGTTACTCTAACCCAGTCCCAAACACTGAAGGCTGTTACTCTAACCCAGTCCCAAACACTGCTGGCTGTTACTCTCACCCAGTCCCAAACACTGCAGTCTGTTACTCTAACCACCTCCAAAATACTGCAGGCTGTTACTCTAACCCATTCCCAAACACTGCATTTTCTTACTCTAACCCAATGCCAAACACTGCAGGCTGTTACTCTAACCCAGTCCCAAACACTGCAGGCTGTTACTCTATCCATGTCCGAAACACTGCAGACTGTTACACTAACCGATTCCCAAACACTTCAGGCTGTTCTTCTAGCCCAGTCCCAAACAATGCAGGATGTTACTCTAACCCAGTTCCAAACACTGCAGGCTCTTACTCTAACGCAGTCCCAATCTCTGCAGGCTGTTACTCTAACCCTGTCTTAAACACTGCAGGCTGTTACTCTAACCGATTCCCAAACACTGCAGGCTGTTACTCTATCCCAGTGCCGAACACTGCAGGCTGTTGCTCTAACCCAGTCCCAAACACTGCAGGCTGTTACTCTAACCCAGTATCAAACAATGCAGGCTGTTACTCTAACCCAGTCCCAAACACTGCAGGCAGTTACTCTAACCCAGTCCCAAACACTGCAGCCTGTTACTCCATCCCAGTCCCAAACACTGCAGCCTGTTACTCTAACCCAATTGCAAACACTGCATGCTGTTACTCTAACCAAGTTCCCAAACACTGCAGGCTTTTACTCTAACCCAGCCCCAACCACTTCAGGCTGTTACTCTAACCCAGTGTCAAACACTGCAGGCTGTTACTCTAACCCAGTCCCAAACACAACAGGCTGTTACTCTACCCATTGCCAAACAATGCAGCCTATTACTCTCACCCAGTGTCAAACACTGCGGGCTGTTACTCTAACCCCCAGTCCCTAACACTGCAAATCAATCCCAAACACTGCAGGCTGTTACTCTAACCAATCCCAAACACTACAGGCTGTTACTCTAACCCAGTCCCAAACACTGCAGGCTGTTACTCTAACCAAGTCCTAAACACTGCAGTCTGTTACTCTAACCAGCTGCCAAATACTGCAGGCTGTTACTCTAACCATGTCCGAAAAACTGAAGGCTGTTACTCTATCCCTGTCCCAAATACTGCTGGCTGTTACTCTAACAAAGTGTCAAACACTGCAGGCTTTTACTCTAACCAAGTCCTAAACACTGCAGTCTGTTACTCTAACCAGCTGCCAAATACTGCTGGCTGTTACTCTAACAAAGTGTCAAACACTGCAGGCTTTTACTCTAACCAGTGCCGAACACTGCAGGCTGTTACTCTAACCCAGTGTCAAACAATGCAGGCTGTTACTCTAACCCAGTGCCAAACAATGCATGCTGTTACTCTAACCCTGTGTCAAACACTGCAGGCTGTTACTCTAACCCATTCCCAAACACTACAGGCTCTTACTCTAACCCAGTGCCGAAAACTGCAGGCTGTTACTCTAATCAAGTCCCAAACATTGCAGCCTGTTACTCTAACCCAGTTGCAAACACTGCATGCTGTTAATCTAACCCAGTTCCCAAACAATGCAGGCTCTTACTCTAACCCAGTCCTAAACACTGCTGGCTGTTACTCTAACCCAGTCCCAAACACTGAAGGCTGTTACTCTAACCCAGTCCCAAACACTGCTGGCTGTTACTCTCACCCAGTCCCAAACAATGCAGGCTGTTACTCTAACCAAGTCCCAAACACTGCAGTCTGTTACTCTAACCACCTCCAAAATACGGCAGGCTGTTACTCTAACCCATTCCCAAACACTGCAGGCTCTTACTCTAACCCAATGCCAAACACTGCAGGCTGTTACTCTAACCCAGTCCCAAACACTGCAGGCTGTTACTCTATCCATGTCCGAAACACTGCAGACTGTTACACTAACCGATTCCTAAACACTTCAGGCTGTTCTTCTAGCCCAGTCCCAAACAATGCAGGATGTTCCTCTAACCCAGTTCCAAACACTGCAGGCTCTTACTCTAACGCAGTCCCAATCTCTGCAGGCTGTTACTCTAACCCAGTCCCAAACACTGCAGGCTCTTACTCTAACCCAGTACCAAACAATGCATGCTGTTACTCTAACCCTGTGTAAAACACTGCAGGCTCTTACTCTAACTGATTCCCAAACACTGCAGGCTGTTACTCTATCCCAGTGCCGAACACTGCAGGCTGTTACTCTAACCCAGTCCCAAACACTGCAGGCTGTTACTCTAACCCAGTATCAAACACTGCAGGCTGTTACTCTAACCAAGTCCCAAACACTGCAGGCAGTTACTCTAACCCAGTCCCAAACACTGCAGCCTGTTACTCCATCCCAGTCCCAAACACTGCAGCCTGTTACTCTAACCCAGTTGCAAACACTGCATGCTGTTACTCTAACCAAGTTCCCAAACACTGCAGGCTTTTACTCTAACCCAGCCCCAACCACTTCAGGCTGTTATTCTAACCCAGTGTCAAATACTGCAGGCTGTTACTCTAACCCAGTCCCAAACACAACAGGCTGTTACTCTAACCCATTGCCAAACAATGCAGCCTATTACTCTAACCCAGTGTCAAACACTGCGGGCTGTTACACTAACCCCCAGTCCCAAACACTGCAAATCAGTCCCAAACACTGCAGGCTGTTACTCTAACCCAGTCCCAAACACTGCAGGCTGTTACTCTAACCCAGTGCCGAACACTGCAGGCTGTTACTCTAACCCAGTACCAAACACTGCAGGCTGTTACTCTAAGTCAGTATCAAACACTGCAGGCTGTTACTCTAACCCAGTCCCAAACACTGCAGGCAGTTACTCTAACCAAGTCCCAAACATTGCAGCCTGTTACTCTAACCCAGTTGCAAACACGCATGCTGTTAATCTAACCCAGTTCCCAAACAATGCAGGCTCATACTCTAACCCAGTCCCAAAAACTGCTGGCTGTTACTCTAACCCAGTCCCAAACACTGCAGGCTGTTACTCTAACCCAATCCCAAACACTGCTGGCTGTTACTCTCACCCACTCCCAAACAATGCAGGCTGTTACTCTAACCCAGTCCCAAACACTGCGGGCTGTTACTCTAACCCAGTCCCAAACACTGCAGGCTGTTACTCTAACCCAGTCCCAAACACTGCAGGCTGTTACTCTAACCCAGTGCCAAACAATGCATGTTGGTAATCTAACACAGTTCCCAACACTGGAAGGCCGTTACTCGAACCCAGTCCCAAACACTGCAGGCTGTCACTCTGACACAGTGTCAAACCCTGGAGGCTGTTACTCTATCCCAGTCCCAAACAATACAGGCTGTTACTCTAACCCAGACCCAAACACTGACGGCTGTTACTCTAACGCAAACCCAAACACTGCAGGCTGTCGCTCTAACGCAGTCTCAAACACTGCAGGCTGTTACTCTAACCCAAACCCAAACACTGCAGGCTGTTACTCATACGCAAACCCAAACACTGCAGGCTGTTACTTTAACCGAGTCCCAAACACTGCAGTCTGTTACTCTAACCACCTCCCAAATACTGCAGGCTGTTACTCTAACCCATTCCCAAACTCTGCAGGCTCTTGATCTAACCCAATGCCAAACACTGCAGGCTGTTACTCTAACCCAGTCCCAAACACTGCAGGCTTTTACTCTATCCATGTCCGAAACACTGCAGACTGTTACACTAACCGATTCCCAAACACTTCAGGCTGTTCTTCTAGCCCAGTCCCAAACAATGCAGGATGTTACTCTAACCCAGTTCCAAACACTGCAGGCTCTTACTCTAACGCAGTCCCAATCTCTGCAGGCTGTTACTCTAACCCAGTCGCAAACACTGCAGGCTCTTACTCTAACCCAGTACCAAACAATGCATGCTGTTACTCTAACCCTGTGTCAAACACTGCAGGCTGTTACTCTAACCCATTCCCAAACACTGCAGGCTGTTACTCTAACCCAGTGCCGAACACTGCAGTCTGTTACTCTAACCCAGTCCCAAACACTGCAGGCAGTTACTCTAACCCAGTCCCAAACACTGCAGCCTGTTACTCCATCCCAGTCCCAAACACTGCAGCCTGTTACTCTAACCCAGTTGCAAACACTGCATGCTGTTACTCTAACCAAGTTCCCAAACACTGCAGGCTTTTACTCTAACCCAGCCCCAACCACTTCAGGCTGTTACTCTAACCCAGTGTCAAACACTGCAGGCTGTTACTCTAACCCAGTCCCAAACACAACAGGCTGTTACTCTAACCCATTGCCAAACAATGCAGCCTATTACTCTAACCCAGTGTCAAACACTGCGGGCTGTTACACTAACCCCCAGTCCCAAACACTGCAAATCAATCCCAAACACTGCAGGCTGTTACTCTAACCAATCCCAAACACTACAGGCTGTTACTCTAACCCAGTCCCAAACACTGCAGGCTGTTACTCTAACCAAGTCCTAAACACTGCAGTCTGTTACTCTAACCAGCTGCCAAATACTGCAGGCTGTTACTCTAACCATGTCCGAAAAACTGAAGGCTGTTACTCTATCCCTGTCCCAAATACTGCTGGCTGTTAATCTAACAAAGTGTCAAACACTGCAGGCTTTTACTCTAACCAGTGTCAACACTGCAGGCTGTTACTCTAACCCAGTCCCAAAGACTGCAGGCTGTTACTCTAACCCAGTGCCAAACAATGCAGGCTGTTACTCTAACCCAGTACCAAACAATGCATGCTGTTACTCTAACCCTGTGTCAAACACTGCAGGCTGTTACTCTAACCCATTCCCAAACACTGCAGGCTCTTACTCTAACCCAGTGCCGAAAACTGCAGGCTGTTACTCTAATCAAGTCCCAAACATTGCAGCCTGTTACTCTAACCCAGTTGCAAACACTGCATGCTGTTAATCTAACCCAGTTCCCAAACAATGCAGGCTCTTCCTCTAACCCAGTCCCAAACACTGCTGGCTTTTACTCTATCCATGTCCGAAACACTGAAGGCTGTTACTCTAACCCAGTCACAAACACTGCTGGCTGTTACTCTCACCCAGTCCCAAACAATGCAGGCTGTTACTCTAACCAAGTCCCAAACACTGCAGTCTGTTACTCTAACCACCTCCAAAATACTGCAGGCTGTTACTCTAACCCATTCCCAAACACTGCAGGCTCTTACTCTAACCCAATGCCAAACACTGCAGGCTGTTACTCTAACCCAGTCCCAAACACTGCAGGCTGTTACTCTATCCATGTCCGAAACACTGCAGACTGTTACACTAACCGATTCCCAAACACTTCAGGCTGTTCTTCTAGCCCAGTCCCAAACAATGCAGGATGTTACTCTAACCCAGTTCCAAACACTGCAGGCTCTTACTCTAACGCAGTCCCAATCCCTGCAGGCTGTTACTCTAACCCAGTCCCAAACACTGCAGGCTCTTACTCTAACCCAGTACCAAACAATGCATGCTGTTACTCTAACCCTGTGTAAAACACTGCAGGCTGTTACTCTAACCGATTCCCAAACAATGCAGGCTGTTACTCTATCCCAGTGCCGAACACTGCAGGCTGTTACTCTAACCCAGTCCCAAACACTGCAGGCTGTTACTCTAACCCAGTATCAAACACTGCAGGCTGTTACTCTAACCCAGTCCCAAACACTGCAGGCAGTTACTCTAACCCAGTCCCAAACACTGCAGCCTGTTACTCCATCCCAGTCCCAAACACTGCAGCCTGTTACTCTAACCCAGTTGCAAACACTGCATGCTGTTACTCTAACCAAGTTCCCAAACACTGCAGGCTTTTACTCTAACCCAGCCCCAACCACTTCAGGCTGTTACTCTAACCCAGTGTCAAACACTGCAGGCTGTTACACTAACCCCCAGTCCCAAACACTGCAAATCAGTCCCAAACACTGCAGGCTGTTACTCTAACCCCATCCCAAACACTACAGGCTGTTACTCTAACCCAGTCCCAAACACTGCAGGCTGTTACTCTAACCCAGTGCCGAACACTGCAGGCTGTTACTCTAACCCAGTACCAAACACTGCAGGCTGTTACTCTAACTCAGTATCAAACACTGCAGGCTGTTACTCTAACCCAGTCCCAAACACTGCAGGCAGTTACTCTAACCCAGTCCCAAACACTGCAGCCTGTTACTCCATCCCAGTCCCAAACACTGCAGCCTGTTACTCTAACCCAGATGCGAACACTGCATGCTGTTAATCTAACCCAGTTCCCAAACAATGCAGGCTCATACTCTAACCCAGTCCCAAACACTGCTGGCTGTTACTCTAACCCAGTCCCAAACACTGCAGGCTGTTACTCTAACCCAATCCCAAACACTGCTGGCTGTTACTCTCAACCACTCCCAATCAATGCAGGCTGTTACTCTAACCCAGTCCCAAACACTGCGGGCTGTTACTCTAACCCAGTCCCAAACACTGCAGGCTGTTACTCTAACCCAGTCCCAAACACTGCAGGCTGTTACTCTAACCCAGTGCCAAACAATGCATGTTGGTAATCTAACACAGTTCCCAACACTGGAAGGCCGTTACTCTAACCCAGTACCAAACAATGCATGCTGTTACTCTAACCCTGTGTAAAACACTGCAGGCTGTTACTCTAACCGATTCCCAAACACTGCAGGCTGTTACTCTATCCCAGTGCCGAACACTGCAGGCTGTTGCTCTAACCCAGTCACAAACACTGCAGGCTGTTACTCTAACCCAGTATCAAACACTGCAGGCTGTTACTCTAACCCAGTCCCAAACACTGCAGGCAGTTACTCTAACCCAGTCCCAAACACTGCAGCCTGTTACTCCATCCCAGTCCCAAACACTGCAGCCTGTTACTCTAACCCAATTGCAAACACTGCATGCTGTTACTCTAACCAAGTTCCCAAACACTGCAGGCTTTTAATCTAACCCAGCCCCAACCACTTCAGGCTGTTACTCTAACCCAGTGTCAAACACTGCAGGCTGTTACTCTAACCCAGTCCCAAACACAACAGGCTGTTACTCTAACCCATTGCCAAACAATGCAGCCTATTACTCTAACCCAGTGTCAAACACTGCGGGCTGTTACTCTAACCCCCAGTCCCAAACACTGCAAATCAATCCCAAACACTGCAGGCTGTTACTCTAACCAATCCCAAACACTACAGGCTGTTACTCTAACCCAGTCCCAAACACTGCAGGCTGTTACACTAACCAAGTCCTAAACACTGCAGTCTGTTACTCTAACCATCTGCCAAATACTGCAGGCTGTTACTCTAACCATGTCCGAAAAACTGAAGGCTGTTACGCTATCCCTGTCCCAAATACTGCTGGCTGTTACTCTAACAAAGTGTCAAACACTGCAGGCTTTTACTCTAACCAGTGCCGAACACTGCAGGCTGTTACTCTAACCCAGTGTCAAACAATGCAGGCTGTTACTCTAACCCAGTGCCAAACAATGCATGCTGTTACTCTAACCCTGTGTCAAACACTGCAGGCTGTTACTCTAACCCATTCCCAAACACTGCAGGCTCTTACTCTAACCCAGTGCCGAAAACTGCAGGCTGTTACTCTCATCAATTCCCAAACATTGCAGCCTGTTACTCTAACCCAGTTGCAAACACTGCATGCTGTTAATCTAACCCAGTTCCCAAACAATGCAGGCTCTTACTCTAACCCAGTCCCAAACACTGCTGGCTGTTACTCTAACCCAGTCCCAAACACTGAAGGCTGTTACTCTAACCCAGTCCCAAACACTGCTGGCTGTTACTCTCACCCAGTCCCAAACACTGCAGTCTGTTACTCTAACCACCTCCAAAATACTGCAGGCTGTTACTCTAACCCATTCCCAAACACTGCATTTTCTTACTCTAACCCAATGCCAAACACTGCAGGCTGTTACTCTAACCCAGTCCCAAACACTGCAGGCTGTTACTCTATCCATGTCCGAAACACTGCAGACTGTTACACTAACCGATTCCCAAACACTTCAGGCTGTTCTTCTAGCCCAGTCCCAAACAATGCAGGATGTTACTCTAACCCAGTTCCAAACACTGCAGGCTCTTACTCTAACGCAGTCCCAATCTCTGCAGGCTGTTACTCTAACCCTGTCTTAAACACTGCAGGCTGTTACTCTAACCGATTCCCAAACACTGCAGGCTGTTACTCTATCCCAGTGCCGAACACTGCAGGCTGTTGCTCTAACCCAGTCCCAAACACTGCAGGCTGTTACTCTAACCCAGTATCAAACAATGCAGGCTGTTACTCTAACCCAGTCCCAAACACTGCAGGCAGTTACTCTAACCCAGTCCCAAACACTGCAGCCTGTTACTCCATCCCAGTCCCAAACACTGCAGCCTGTTACTCTAACCCAATTGCAAACACTGCATGCTGTTACTCTAACCAAGTTCCCAAACACTGCAGGCTTTTACTCTAACCCAGCCCCAACCACTTCAGGCTGTTACTCTAACCCAGTGTCAAACACTGCAGGCTGTTACTCTAACCCAGTCCCAAACACAACAGGCTGTTACTCTACCCATTGCCAAACAATGCAGCCTATTACTCTCACCCAGTGTCAAACACTGCGGGCTGTTACTCTAACCCCCAGTCCCTAACACTGCAAATCAATCCCAAACACTGCAGGCTGTTACTCTAACCAATCCCAAACACTACAGGCTGTTACTCTAACCCAGTCCCAAACACTGCAGGCTGTTACTCTAACCAAGTCCTAAACACTGCAGTCTGTTACTCTAACCAGCTGCCAAATACTGCAGGCTGTTACTCTAACCATGTCCGAAAAACTGAAGGCTGTTACTCTATCCCTGTCCCAAATACTGCTGGCTGTTACTCTAACAAAGTGTCAAACACTGCAGGCTTTTACTCTAACCAAGTCCTAAACACTGCAGTCTGTTACTCTAACCAGCTGCCAAATACTGCTGGCTGTTACTCTAACAAAGTGTCAAACACTGCAGGCTTTTACTCTAACCAGTGCCGAACACTGCAGGCTGTTACTCTAACCCAGTGTCAAACAATGCAGGCTGTTACTCTAACCCAGTGCCAAACAATGCATGCTGTTACTCTAACCCTGTGTCAAACACTGCAGGCTGTTACTCTAACCCATTCCCAAACACTACAGGCTCTTACTCTAACCCAGTGCCGAAAACTGCAGGCTGTTACTCTAATCAAGTCCCAAACATTGCAGCCTGTTACTCTAACCCAGTTGCAAACACTGCATGCTGTTAATCTAACCCAGTTCCCAAACAATGCAGGCTCTTACTCTAACCCAGTCCTAAACACTGCTGGCTGTTACTCTAACCCAGTCCCAAACACTGAAGGCTGTTACTCTAACCCAGTCCCAAACACTGCTGGCTGTTACTCTCACCCAGTCCCAAACAATGCAGGCTGTTACTCTAACCAAGTCCCAAACACTGCAGTCTGTTACTCTAACCACCTCCAAAATACGGCAGGCTGTTACTCTAACCCATTCCCAAACACTGCAGGCTCTTACTCTAACCCAATGCCAAACACTGCAGGCTGTTACTCTAACCCAGTCCCAAACACTGCAGGCTGTTACTCTATCCATGTCCGAAACACTGCAGACTGTTACACTAACCGATTCCTAAACACTTCAGGCTGTTCTTCTAGCCCAGTCCCAAACAATGCAGGATGTTCCTCTAACCCAGTTCCAAACACTGCAGGCTCTTACTCTAACGCAGTCCCAATCTCTGCAGGCTGTTACTCTAACCCAGTCCCAAACACTGCAGGCTCTTACTCTAACCCAGTACCAAACAATGCATGCTGTTACTCTAACCCTGTGTAAAACACTGCAGGCTCTTACTCTAACTGATTCCCAAACACTGCAGGCTGTTACTCTATCCCAGTGCCGAACACTGCAGGCTGTTACTCTAACCCAGTCCCAAACACTGCAGGCTGTTACTCTAACCCAGTATCAAACACTGCAGGCTGTTACTCTAACCAAGTCCCAAACACTGCAGGCAGTTACTCTAACCCAGTCCCAAACACTGCAGCCTGTTACTCCATCCCAGTCCCAAACACTGCAGCCTGTTACTCTAACCCAGTTGCAAACACTGCATGCTGTTACTCTAACCAAGTTCCCAAACACTGCAGGCTTTTACTCTAACCCAGCCCCAACCACTTCAGGCTGTTATTCTAACCCAGTGTCAAATACTGCAGGCTGTTACTCTAACCCAGTCCCAAACACAACAGGCTGTTACTCTAACCCATTGCCAAACAATGCAGCCTATTACTCTAACCCAGTGTCAAACACTGCGGGCTGTTACACTAACCCCCAGTCCCAAACACTGCAAATCAGTCCCAAACACTGCAGGCTGTTACTCTAACCCAGTCCCAAACACTGCAGGCTGTTACTCTAACCCAGTGCCGAACACTGCAGGCTGTTACTCTAACCCAGTACCAAACACTGCAGGCTGTTACTCTAAGTCAGTATCAAACACTGCAGGCTGTTACTCTAACCCAGTCCCAAACACTGCAGGCAGTTACTCTAACCAAGTCCCAAACATTGCAGCCTGTTACTCTAACCCAGTTGCAAACACTGCATGCTGTTAATCTAACCCAGTTACCAAACAATGCAGGCTCATACTCTAACCCAGTCCCAAAAACTGCTGGCTGTTACTCTAACCCAGTCCCAAACACTGCAGGCTGTTACTCTAACCCAATCCCAAACACTGCTGGCTGTTACTCTCACCCACTCCCAAACAATGCAGGC
The DNA here is from genome assembly GCF_017639515.1 of Carcharodon carcharias. Classification (NCBI taxonomy): domain Eukaryota; kingdom Metazoa; phylum Chordata; class Chondrichthyes; order Lamniformes; family Lamnidae; genus Carcharodon; species Carcharodon carcharias. The sequence continues at coordinate 289,063 of NC_054496.1, read as the reverse complement.
TGTTACTCTAACCCAGTGCCAAACACTGCGGGCTGTTACTCTAACCCAGTCCCAAACACTGCAGGCTGTTACTCTAACCCAGTCCCAAACACTGCAGGCTGTTACTCTAACCCAGTGCCAAACAATGCATGTTGGTAATCTAACACAGTTCCCAACACTGGAAGGCCGTTACTCGAACCCAGTCCCAAACACTGCAGGCTGTCACTCTGACACAGTGTCAAACCCTGGAGGCTGTTACTCTATCCCAGTCCCAAACAATACAGGCTGTTACTCTAACCCAGACCCAAACACTGACGGCTGTTACTCTAACGCAAACCCAAACACTGCAGGCTGTCGCTCTAACGCAGTCTCAAACACTGCAGGCTGTTACTCTAACCCAAACCCAAACACTGCAGGCTGTTACTCATACGCAAACCCAAACACTGCAGGCTGTTACTTTAACCGAGTCCCAAACACTGCAGTCTGTTACTCTAACCACCTCCCAAATACTGCAGGCTGTTACTCTAACCCATTCCCAAACTCTGCAGGCTCTTGATCTAACCCAATGCCAAACACTGCAGGCTGTTACTCTAACCCAGTCCCAAACACTGCAGGCTTTTACTCTATCCATGTCCGAAACACTGCAGACTGTTACACTAACCGATTCCCAAACACTTCAGGCTGTTCTTCTAGCCCAGTCCCAAACAATGCAGGATGTTACTCTAACCCAGTTCCAAACACTGCAGGCTCTTACTCTAACGCAGTCCCAATCTCTGCAGGCTGTTACTCTAACCCAGTCGCAAACACTGCAGGCTCTTACTCTAACCCAGTACCAAACAATGCATGCTGTTACTCTAACCCTGTGTCAAACACTGCAGGCTGTTACTCTAACCCATTCCCAAACACTGCAGGCTGTTACTCTAACCCAGTGCCGAACACTGCAGTCTGTTACTCTAACCCAGTCCCAAACACTGCAGGCAGTTAATCTAACCCAGTCCCAAACACTGCAGCCTGTTACTCCATCCCAGTCCCAAACACTGCAGCCTGTTACTCTAACCCAGTTGCAAACACTGCATGCTGTTACTCTAACCAAGTTCCCAAACACTGCAGGCTTTTACTCTAACCCAGCCCCAACCACTTCAGGCTGTTACTCTAACCCAGTGTCAAACACTGCAGGCTGTTACTCTAACCCAGTCCCAAACACTGCAGGCTGTTACTCTAACCCAGTCCCAAACACTGCAGGCTGTTACTCTAACCCAGTGCCAAACAATGCATGTTGGTAATCTAACACAGTTCCCAACACTGGAAGGCCGTTACTCGAACCCAGTCCCAAACACTGCAGGCTGTCACTCTGACACAGTGTCAAACCCTGGAGGCTGTTACTCTATCCCAGTCCCAAACAATACAGGCTGTTACTCTAACCCAGACCCAAACACTGACGGCTGTTACTCTAACGCAAACCCAAACACTGCAGGCTGTCGCTCTAACGCAGTCTCAAACACTGCAGGCTGTTACTCTAACCCAAACCCAAACACTGCAGGCTGTTACTCATACCCAAACCCAAACACTGCAGGCTGTTACTTTAACCGAGTCCCAAACACTGCAGTCTGTTACTCTAACCACCTCCCAAATACTGCAGGCTGTTACTCTAACCCATTCCCAAACTCTGCAGGCTCTTGATCTAACCCAATGCCAAACACTGCAGGCTGTTACTCTAACCCAGTCCCAAACACTGCAGGCTTTTACTCTATCCATGTCCGAAACACTGCAGACTGTTACACTAACCGATTCCCAAACACTTCAGGCTGTTCTTCTAGCCCAGTCCCAAACAATGCAGGATGTTACTCTAACCCAGTTCCAAACACTGCAGGCTCTTACTCTAACGCAGTCCCAATCTCTGCAGGCTGTTACTCTAACCCAGTCGCAAACACTGCAGGCTCTTACTCTAACCCAGTACCAAACAATGCATGCTGTTACTCTAACCCTGTGTCAAACACTGCAGGCTGTTACTCTAACCCATTCCCAAACACTGCAGGCTGTTACTCTAACCCAGTGCCGAACACTGCAGTCTGTTACTCTAACCCAGTCCCAAACACTGCAGGCAGTTACTCTAACCCAGTCCCAAACACTGCAGCCTGTTACTCCATCCCAGTCCCAAACACTGCAGCCTGTTACTCTAACCCAGTTGCAAACACTGCATGCTGTTACTCTAACCAAGTTCCCAAACACTGCAGGCTTTTACTCTAACCCAGCCCCAACCACTTCAGGCTGTTACTCTAACCCAGTGTCAAACACTGCAGGCTGTTACTCTAACCCAGTCCCAAACACAACAGGCTGTTACTCTAACCCATTGCCAAACAATGCAGCCTATTACTCTAACCCAGTGTCAAACACTGCGGGCTGTTACACTAACCCCCAGTCCCAAACACTGCAAATCAATCCCAAACACTGCAGGCTGTTACTCTAACCAATCCCAAACACTACAGGCTGTTACTCTAACCATGTCCGAAAAACTGAAGGCTGTTACTCTATCCCTGTCCCAAATACTGCTGGCTGTTAATCTAACAAAGTGTCAAACACTGCATGCTTTTACTCTAACCAGTGTCAACACTGCAGGCTGTTACTCTAACCCAGTCCCAAAGACTGCAGGCTGTTACTCTAACCCAGTGCCAAACAATGCAGGCTGTTACTCTAACCCAGTACCAAACAATGCATGCTGTTACTCTAACCCTGTGTCAAACACTGCAGGCTGTTACTCTAACCCATTCCCAAACACTGCAGGCTCTTACTCTAACCCAGTGCCGAAAACTGCAGGCTGTTACTCTAATCAAGTCCCAAACATTGCAGCCTGTTACTCTAACCCAGTTGCAAACACTGCATGCTGTTAATCTAACCCAGTTCCCAAACAATGCAGGCTCTTCCTCTAACCCAGTCCCAAACACTGCTGGCTTTTACTCTATCCATGTCCGAAACACTGAAGGCTGTTACTCTAACCCAGTCACAAACACTGCTGGCTGTTACTCTCACCCAGTCCCAAACAATGCAGGCTGTTACTCTAACCAAGTCCCAAACACTGCAGTCTGTTACTCTAACCACCTCCAAAATACTGCAGGCTGTTACTCTAACCCATTCCCAAACACTGCAGGCTCTTACTCTAACCCAATGCCAAACACTGCAGGCTGTTACTCTAACCCAGTCCCAAACACTGCAGGCTGTTACTCTATCCATGTCCGAAACACTGCAGACTGTTACACTAACCGATTCCCAAACACTTCAGGCTGTTCTTCTAGCCCAGTCCCAAACAATGCAGGATGTTACTCTAACCCAGTTCCAAACACTGCAGGCTCTTACTCTAACGCAGTCCCAATCTCTGCAGGCTGTTACTCTAACCCAGTACCAAACACTGCAGGCTGTTACTCTAACCCTGTGTAAAACACTGCAGGCTGTTACTCTAACCGATTCCCAAACAATGCAGGCTGTTACTCTATCCCAGTGCCGAACACTGCAGGCTGTTACTCTAACCCAGTCCCAAACACTGCAGGCTGTTACTCTAACCCAGTATCAAACACTGCAGGCTGTTACTCTAACCCAGTCCCAAACACTGCAGGCAGTTACTCTAACCCAGTCCCAAACACTGCAGCCTGTTACTCCATCCCAGTCCCAAACACTGCAGCCTGTTACTCTAACCCAGTTGCAAACACTGCATGCTGTTACTCTAACCAAGTTCCCAAACACTGCAGGCTTTTACTCTAACCCAGCCCCAACCACTTCAGGCTGTTACTCTAACCCAGTGTCAAACACTGCAGGCTGTTACACTAACCCCCAGTCCCAAACACTGCAAATCAGTCCCAAACACTGCAGGCTGTTACTCTAACCCCATCCCAAACACTACAGGCTGTTACTCTAACCCAGTCCCAAACACTGCAGGCTGTTACTCTAACCCAGTGCCGAACACTGCAGGCTGTTACTCTAACCCAGTACCAAACACTGCAGGCTGTTACTCTAACTCAGTATCAAACACTGCAGGCTGTTACTCTAACCCAGTCCCAAACACTGCAGGCAGTTACTCTAACCCAGTCCCAAACACTGCAGCCTGTTACTCCATCCCAGTCCCAAACACTGCAGCCTGTTACTCTAACCCAGATGCGAACACTGCATGCTGTTAATCTAACCCAGTTCCCAAACAATGCAGGCTCATACTCTAACCCAGTCCCAAACACTGCTGGCTGTTACTCTAACCCAGTCCCAAACACTGCAGGCTGTTACTCTAACCCAATCCCAAACACTGCTGGCTGTTACTCTCAACCACTCCCAATCAATGCAGGCTGTTACTCTAACCCAGTCCCAAACACTGCGGGCTGTTACTCTAACCCAGTCCCAAACACTGCAGGCTGTTACTCTAACCCAGTCCCAAACACTGCAGGCTGTTACTCTAACCCAGTGCCAAACAATGCATGTTGGTAATCTAACACAGTTCCCAACACTGGAAGGCCGTTACTCTAACCCAGTCCCAAACACTGAAGGCTGTTACTCTAACCCAATCCCAAAAACTGCAGGCTGTCACTCTGACACAGTGTCAAACCCTGGAGGCTGTTACTCTATCCCAGTCCCAAACAATACAGGCTGTTACTCTAACCCAGACCCAAACACTGACGGCTGTTACTCTAACGCAAACCCAAACACAGCAGGCTGTCGCTCTAACGCAGTCTAAAACACTGCAGGCTGTTACTCTAACCCAAACCCAAACACTGCAGGCTGTTACTCATACGCAAACCCAAACACTGCAGGCTGTTACTTTAACCGAGTCCCAAACACTGCAGTCTGTTACTCTAACCACCTCCCAAATACTGCAGGCTCATACTCTAACCCAATGCCAAACACTGCAGGTTGTTACTCTAACCCAGTCCCAAACACTGCAGGCTTTTACTCTATCCATGTCCGAAACACTGCAGACTGTTACACTAACCGATTCCCAAACACTTCAGGCTGTTCTTCTAGCCCAGTCCCAAACAATGCAGGATGTTCCTCTAACCCAGTTCCAAACACTGCAGGCTCTTACTCTAACGCAGTCCCAATCTCTGCAGGCTGTTACTCTAACCCAGTCCCAAACACTGCAGGCTCTTACTCTAACCCAGTACCAAACAATGCATGCTGTTACTCTAACCCTGTGTCAAACACTGCAGGCTGTTACTCTAACCCATTCCCAAACACTGCAGGCTGTTACTCTAACCGAGTGCCGAACACTGCAGTCTGTTACTCTAACCCAGTCCCAAACACTGCAGGCAGTTACTCTAACCCAGTCCCAAACACTGCAGCCTGTTACTCCATCCCAGTCCCAAACACTGCAGCCTGTTACTCTAACCCAGTTGCAAACACTGCATGCTGTTACTCTAACCAAGTTCCCAAACACTGCAGGCTTTTACTCTAACCCTGCCCCAACCACTTCAGGCTGTTACTCTAACCCAGTGTCAAACACTGCAGGCTGTTACTCTAACCCAGTCCCAAACACAACAGGCTGTTACTCTAACCCATTGCCAAACAATGCAGCCTATTACTCTAACCCAGTGTCAAACACTGCGGGCTGTTACTCTAACCCCCAGTCCCAAACACTGCAAATCAATCCCAAACACTGCAGGCTGTTACTCTAACCAATCCCAAACACTACAGGCTGTTACTCTAACCCAGTCCCAAACACTGCAGGCTGTTACTCTAACCAAGTCCTAAACACTGCAGTCTGTTACTCTAACCAGCTGCCAAATACTGCAGGCTGTTACTCTAACCATGTCCGAAAAACTGAAGGCTGTTACTCTATCCCTGTCCCAAATACTGCTGGCTGTTAATCTAACAAAGTGTCAAACACTGCAGGCTTTTACTCTAACCAGTGTCAACACTGCAGGCTGTTACTCTAACCCAGTCCCAAAGACTGCAGGCTGTTACTCTAACCCAGTGCCAAACAATGCAGGCTGTTACTCTAACCCAGTACCAAACAATGCATGCTGTTACTCTAACCCTGTGTCAAACACTGCAGGCTGTTACTCTAACCCATTCAAAAACACTGCAGGCTCTTACTCTAACCCAGTGCCGAAAACTGCAGGCTGTTACTCTAATCAAGTCCCAAACATTGCAGCCTGTTACTCTAACCCAGTTGCAAACACTGCATGCTGTTAATCTAACCCAGTTCCCAAACAATGCAGGCTCGTACTCTAACCCAGTCCCAAACACTGCTGGCTGTTACACTAACCCATTCCCAAACACTGCAGGCTGTTACTCTAACCCAGTCCCAAACACTGCTGGCTGTTACTCTCACCCAGTCCCAAACAATGCAGGCTGTTACTCTAACCCAGTCCCAAAGACTGCGGGCTGTTACTCTATTCAGTCCCAAATACTGCAGGCTGTTACTCTAACCCAGTCCCAAACACTGCAGGCTGTTACTCCAACCCAGTGCCAAACAATGCATGTTGTCAATCTAACACAGTTCCCAACACTGGAAGGCCGTTACTCTATCCCAGTCCCAAACAATACAGGCTGTTACTCTAACCCAGACCCAAACACTGACGGCTGTTACTCTAACGCAAACCCAAACACTGCAGGCTGTCGCTCTAACGCAGTCTAAAACACTGCAGGCTGTTACTCTAACCCAAACCCAAACACTGCAGGCTGTTACTCATACGCAAACCCAAACACTGCAGGCTGTTACTTTAACCGAGTCCCAAACACTGCAGTCTGTTACTCTAACCACCTCCCAAATACTGCAGGCTCTTACTCTATCCCAATGCCAAACACTGCAGGTTGTTACTCTAACCCAGTCCCAAACACTGCAGGCTGTTACTCTAACCAAGTCCTAAACACTGCAGTCTGTTACTCTAACCAGCTGCCAAATACTGCAGGCTGTTACTCTAACCATGTCCGAACAACTGAAGGCTGTTACTCTATCCCTGTCCCAAATACTGCTGGCTGTTAATCTAACAAAGTGTCAAACACTGCAGGCTTTTACTCTAACCAGTGTCAACACTGCAGGCTGTTACTCTAACCCAGTTCCAAAGACTGCAGGCTGTTACGCTAACCCAGTGCCAAACAATGCAGGCTGTTACTCTAACCCAGTACCAAACAATGCATGCTGTTACTCTAACCCTGTGTCAAACACTGCAGGCTGTTACACTAACCGATTCCCAAACACTTCAGGCTGTTCTTCTAGCCCAGTCCCAAACAATGCAGGATGTTCCTCTAACCCAGTTCCAAACACTGCAGGCTCTTACTCTAACGCAGTCCCAATCTCTGCAGGCTGTTACTCTAACCCAGTCGCAAACACTGCAGGCTCTTACTCTAACCCAGTACCAAACAATGCATGCTGTTACTCTAACCCTGTGTCAAACACTGCAGGCTGTTACTCTAACCCATTCCCAAACACTGCAGGCTGTTACTCTAACCCAGTGCCGAACACTGCAGTCTGTTACTCTAACCCAGTCCCAAACACTGCAGGCAGTTACTCTAACCCAGTCCCAAACACTGCAGCCTGTTACTCCATCCCAGTCCCAAACACTGCAGCCTGTTACTCTAACCCAGTTGCAAACACTGCATGCTGTTACTCTAACCAAGTTCCCAAACACTGCAGGCTTTTACTCTAACCCAGCCCCAACCACTTCAGGCTGTTACTCTAACCCAGTGTCAAACACTGCAGGCTGTTACTCTAACCCAGTCCCAAACACAACAGGCTGTTACTCTAACCCATTGCCAAACAATGCAGCCTATTACTCTAACCCAGTGTCAAACACTGCGGGCTGTTACACTAACCCCCAGTCCCAAACACTGCAAATCAATCCCAAACACTGCAGGCTGTTACTCTAACCAATCCCAAACACTACAGGCTGTTACTCTAACCCAGTCCCAAACACTGCAGGCTGTTACTCTAACCAAGTCCTAAACACTGCAGTCTGTTACTCTAACCAGCTGCCAAATACTGCAGGCTGTTACTCTAACCATGTCCGAAAAACTGAAGGCTGTTACTCTATCCCTGTCCCAAATACTGCTGGCTGTTAATCTAACAAAGTGTCAAACACTGCAGGCTTTTACTCTAACCAGTGTCAACACTGCAGGCTGTTACTCTAACCCAGTCCCAAAGACTGCAGGCTGTTACGCTAACCCAGTGCCAAACAATGCAGGCTGTTACTCTAACCCAGTACCAAACAATGCATGCTGTTACTCTAACCCTGTGTCAAACACTGCAGGCTGTTACTCTAACCCATTCAAAAACACTGCAGGCTCTTACTCTAACCCAGTGCCGAAAACTGCAGGCTGTTACTCTAATCAAGTCCCAAACACTGCAGCCTGTTACTCTAACCCAGTCCCAAACACTGCATGCTGTTAATCTAACCCAGTTCCCAAACAATGCAGGCTCTTACTCTAACCCAGTCCCAAACACTGCTGGCTGTTACACTAACCCAGTCCCAAATACTGCAGGCTGTTACTCTAACCCAGTCCCAAACACTGCTGGCTGTTACTCTCACCCAGTCCCAAACAATGCAGGCTGTTACTCTAACCCAGTCCCAAAGACTGCGGGCTGTTACTCTATCCCAGTCCCAAATACTGCAGGCTGTTACTCTAACCCAGTCACAAACACTGCAGTCTGTTACTCCAACCCAGTGCCAAACAATGCATGTTGGCAATCTAACACAGTTCAAAACACTGGAAGGCCGTTACTCTATCCCAGTCCCAAACAATACAGGCTGTTACTCTAACCCAGACCCAAACACTGACGGCTGTTACTCTAACGCAAACCCAAACACTGCAGGCTGTCGCTCTAACGCAGTCTAAAACACTGCAGGCTGTTACTCTAACCCAAACCCAAACACTGCAGGCTGTTACTCATACGCAAACCCAAACACTGCAGGCTGTTACTTTAACCGAGTCCCAAACACTGCAGTCTGTTACTCTAACCACCTCCCAAATACTGCAGGCTCTTACTCTAACCCAATGCCAAACACTGCAGGTTGTTACTCTAACCCAGTCCCAAACACTGCAGGCTTTTACTCTATCCATGTCCGAAACACTGCAGACTGTTACACTAACCGATTCCCAAACACTTCAGGCTGTTCTTCTAGCCCAGTCCCAAACAATGCAGGATGTTACTCTAACCCAGTTCCAAACACTGCAGGCTCTTACTCTAACGCAGTCCCAATCTCTGCAGGCTGTTACTCTAACCCAGTCGCAAACACTGCAGGCTCTTACTCTAACCCAGTACCAAACAATGCATGCTGTTACTCTAACCCTGTGTCAAACACTGCAGGCTGTTACTCTAACCCATTCCCAAACACTGCAGGCTGTTACTCTAACCCAGTGCCGAACACTGCAGTCTGTTACTCTAACCCAGTCCCAAACACTGCAGGCAGTTACTCTAACCCAGTCCCAAACACTGCAGCCTGTTACTCCATCCCAGTCCCAAACACTGCAGCCTGTTACTCTAACGCAGTTGCAAACACTGCATGCTGTTACTCTAACCAAGTTCCCAAACACTGCAGGCTTTTACTCTAACCCAGCCCCAACCACTTCAGGCTGTTACTCTAACCCAGTGTCAAACACTGCAGGCTGTTACTCTAACCCAGTCCCAAACACAACAGGCTGTTACTCTAACCCATTGCCAAACAATGCAGCCTATTATTCTAACCCAGTGTCAAACACTGCGGGCTGTTACACTAACCCCCAGTCCCAAACACTGCAAATCAATCCCAAACACTGCAGCCTGTTACTCTAACCAATCCCAAACACTACAGGCTGTTACTCTAACCCAGTCCCAAACACTGCAGGCTGTTACTCTAACCAAGTCCTAAACACTGCAGTCTGTTACTCTAACCAGCTGCCAAATACTGCAGGCTGTAACTCTAACCATGCCCGAAAAACTGAAGGCTGTTACCCTATCCCTGTCCCAAATACTGCTGGCTGTTAATCTAACAAAGTGTCAAACACTGCAGGCTTTTACTCTAACCAGTGTCAACACTGCAGGCTGTTACTCTAACCCAGTCCCAAAGACTGCAGGCTGTTACGCTAACCCAGTGCCAACCAATGCAGGCTGTTACTCTAACCCAGTACCAAACAATGCATGCTGTTACTCTAACCCTGTGTCAAACACTGCAGGCTGTTACACTAACCGATTCCCAAACACTTCAGGCTGTTCTTCTAGCCCAGTCCCAAACAATGCAGGATGTTACTCTAATCAAGTCCCAAACATTGCAGCCTGTTACTCTAACCCAGTTGCAAACACTGCATGCTGTTAATCTAACCCAGTTCCCAAACAATGCAGGCTCGTACTCTAACCCAGTCCCAAACACTGCTGGCTGTTACACTAACCCATTCCCAAACACTGCAGGCTGTTACTCTAACCCAGTCCCAAACACTGCTGGCTGTTACTCTCACCCAGTCCCAAACAATGCAGGCTGTTACTCTAACCCAGTCCCAAAGACTGCGGGCTGTTACTCTATTCAGTCCCAAATACTGCAGGCTGTTACTCCAACCCAGTGCCAAACAATGCATGTTGTCAATCTAACACAGTTCCCAACACTGGAAGGCCGTTACTCTATCCCAGTCCCAAACAATACAGGCTGTTACTCTAACCCAGACCCAAACACTGACGGCTGTTACTCTAACGCAAACCCAAACACTGCAGGCTGTCGCTCTAACGCAGTCTAAAACACTGCAGGCTGTTACTCTAACCCAAACCCAAACACTGCAGGCTGTTACTCATACGCAAACCCAAACACTGCAGGCTGTTACTTTAACCGAGTCCCAAACACTGCAGTCTGTTACTCTAACCACCTCCCAAATACTGCAGGCTCTTACTCTATCCCAATGCCAAACACTGCAGGTTGTTACTCTAACCCAGTCCCAAACACTGCAGGCTGTTACTCTAACCAAGTCCTAAACACTGCAGTCTGTTACTCTAACCAGCTGCCAAATACTGCAGGCTGTTACTCTAACCATGTCCGAACAACTGAAGGCTGTTACTCTATCCCTGTCCCAAATACTGCTGGCTGTTAATCTAACAAAGTGTCAAACACTGCAGGCTTTTACTCTAACCAGTGTCAACACTGCAGGCTGTTACTCTAACCCAGTTCCAAAGACTGCAGGCTGTTACGCTAACCCAGTGCCAAACAATGCAGGCTGTTACTCTAACCCAGTACCAAACAATGCATGCTGTTACTCTAACCCTGTGTCAAACACTGCAGGCTGTTACACTAACCGATTCCCAAACACTTCAGGCTGTTCTTCTAGCCCAGTCCCAAACAATGCAGGATGTTCCTCTAACCCAGTTCCAAACACTGCAGGCTCTTACTCTAACGCAGTCCCAATCTCTGCAGGCTGTTACTCTAACCCAGTCGCAAACACTGCAGGCTCTTACTCTAACCCAGTACCAAACAATGCATGCTGTTACTCTAACCCTGTGTCAAACACTGCAGGCTGTTACTCTAACCCATTCCCAAACACTGCAGGCTGTTACTCTAACCCAGTGCCGAACACTGCAGTCTGTTACTCTAACCCAGTCCCAAACACTGCAGGCAGTTACTCTAACCCAGTCCCAAACACTGCAGCCTGTTACTCCATCCCAGTCCCAAACACTGCAGCCTGTTACTCTAACCCAGTTGCAAACACTGCATGCTGTTACTCTAACCAAGTTCCCAAACACTGCAGGCTTTTACTCTAACCCAGCCCCAACCACTTCAGGCTGTTACTCTAACCCAGTGTCAAACACTGCAGGCTGTTACTCTAACCCAGTCCCAAACACAACAGGCTGTTACTCTAACCCATTGCCAAACAATGCAGCCTATTACTCTAACCCAGTGTCAAACACTGCGGGCTGTTACACTAACCCCCAGTCCCAAACACTGCAAATCAATCCCAAACACTGCAGGCTGTTACTCTAACCAATCCCAAACACTACAGGCTGTTACTCTAACCCAGTCCCAAACACTGCAGGCTGTTACTCTAACCAAGTCCTAAACACTGCAGTCTGTTACTCTAACCAGCTGCCAAATACTGCAGGCTGTTACTCTAACCATGTCCGAAAAACTGAAGGCTGTTACTCTATCCCTGTCCCAAATACTGCTGGCTGTTAATCTAACAAAGTGTCAAACACTGCAGGCTTTTACTCTAACCAGTGTCAACACTGCAGGCTGTTACTCTAACCCAGTCCCAAAGACTGCAGGCTGTTACGCTAACCCAGTGCCAAACAATGCAGGCTGTTACTCTAACCCAGTACCAAACAATGCATGCTGTTACTCTAACCCTGTGTCAAACACTGCAGGCTGTTACTCTAACCCATTCAAAAACACTGCAGGCTCTTACTCTAACCCAGTGCCGAAAACTGCAGGCTGTTACTCTAATCAAGTCCCAAACACTGCAGCCTGTTACTCTAACCCAGTCCCAAACACTGCATGCTGTTAATCTAACCCAGTTCCCAAACAATGCAGGCTCTTACTCTAACCCAGTCCCAAACACTGCTGGCTGTTACACTAACCCAGTCCCAAATACTGCAGGCTGTTACTCTAACCCAGTCCCAAACACTGCTGGCTGTTACTCTCACCCAGTCCCAAACAATGCAGGCTGTTACTCTAACCCAGTCCCAAAGACTGCGGGCTGTTACTCTATCCCAGTCCCAAATACTGCAGGCTGTTACTCTAACCCAGTCACAAACACTGCAGTCTGTTACTCCAACCCAGTGCCAAACAATGCATGTTGGCAATCTAACACAGTTCAAAACACTGGAAGGCCGTTACTCTATCCCAGTCCCAAACAATACAGGCTGTTACTCTAACCCAGACCCAAACACTGACGGCTGTTACTCTAACGCAAACCCAAACACTGCAGGCTGTCGCTCTAACGCAGTCTAAAACACTGCAGGCTGTTACTCTAACCCAAACCCAAACACTGCAGGCTGTTACTCATACGCAAACCCAAACACTGCAGGCTGTTACTTTAACCGAGTCCCAAACACTGCAGTCTGTTACTCTAACCACCTCCCAAATACTGCAGGCTCTTACTCTAACCCAATGCCAAACACTGCAGGTTGTTACTCTAACCCAGTCCCAAACACTGCAGGCTTTTACTCTATCCATGTCCGAAACACTGCAGACTGTTACACTAACCGATTCCCAAACACTTCAGGCTGTTCTTCTAGCCCAGTCCCAAACAATGCAGGATGTTACTCTAACCCAGTTCCAAACACTGCAGGCTCTTACTCTAACGCAGTCCCAATCTCTGCAGGCTGTTACTCTAACCCAGTCGCAAACACTGCAGGCTCTTACTCTAACCCAGTACCAAACAATGCATGCTGTTACTCTAACCCTGTGTCAAACACTGCAGGCTGTTACTCTAACCCATTCC